>NC_092312.1:24800000-26000000 GCF_036785885.1 Coffea arabica | reverse complement strand
ACAACAACCAAATCATGTGAATTTTTCACTTGAGTGAATTGTATACATAATAATGGTAATCATTTTTAATTACCATTTTCAGTGATATAGATGACGGGATTGTTGTACTTTTTCTTTGTGTAGACAAGGAGATCTGTAAGCCCTTCTGGATAATCGTAAAAGATACTTACTCCTGTCTGCAAATAAGTAACTTAAAGTCAAATGTTGAAAGAATATATATAGAATGGACAAAAAGATTATACACTAGAAAGAAGATGAAAATGAAAAAAAAAAGGTTCCAAAAACAACTTCTCAAAGTAATAATGTGGATGCAATAATCAAATATATGTTGTTATGTGGATTGATCCATGTTTTGCAAATTTAATTTCTTTCAAAATAAACATACCGGTGCTCCAATTAGTTTTCCATTTCGTTCACCTGTGAAATTATGGATAACAAGACAGTATTACTGAGGCAGATTTAACATTAATTCACGAATATTTGTTGACAAAAGATGAGAACTCAAATAATCATTGCTTGTCCAGAGACTTACTTGTGAGATTAACGCTAAGGTCAGTGGAATAGCTAATATTGACACTGTTAGCAGCATGAATATTAGAGACATAACTTGAAGTGTAGTAATTTACTCCAAGGAAATCTATGGAGCCTTTTAGCAAAAGTTTTTGTTGATGAGAGAATTTTGGTAATCGTGCTCCAATGATGCTACGCATGATTTTTGGATAATCTCCATAGGTTAAGGGATCCAGAAACCTGCCAAAATCATGAAATTAATCACAAATTTCTTACAATCACTAGTCACAACATGCCTTTCAAGAAAAATCTAGCCACAGCTGATTTTAGTGTTGCAAGCTAATTAAGAACTAGGGCACATAACTCTATAGCAATGCTTGAATTAGGACTAAATTATTTTTCAGTCAAAATCATTTTGAACATTACTGTATAAAACATGAATAATGTACAATACAAAATTTCTATCCTAATTGAATAACCTATAGACTTGATTGTTTGGGCAAGGTTTTTCTTCATCCTGCAAACTTCTCAAATTACTAGTCCTCACTATGATTTGGTTATTTTGGAAGAGAACTTTTACATGATGAAAAATAACTCACCATCCATAGAAAAAGTCAAGGGTTCGTTGGGCAGCATTAACATCGGCCGACAGATTGGAGAAAGGCATCATCCAATTAGTCACAAGCACTATCCCAATCTGACCCTTGTGAGATGCCTATGCAACACAATAAATAAATGACAAGATTTTTTTAGTTTTCATCAATTTAACATGCACACTAATTTGATTTGTTACAAAGCAATTTATAAATTTCACCTTGTACTTGTCCCTGTACAATTTAACAACAACTGCATGGCTAAGCAGAATGTGATGGCCAACCAAATAGGGCTCAACTGCAGAAT
Organism: Coffea arabica; assembly: GCF_036785885.1. Lineage (NCBI taxonomy): Eukaryota > Viridiplantae > Streptophyta > Magnoliopsida > Gentianales > Rubiaceae > Coffea > Coffea arabica. Next base: position 25,998,590 of record NC_092312.1, on the reverse strand, counting down.
TCCCAGCTGGGCATCCTTTGTTCATCCATGCTGAACACCTCCCTGGTGCAAGAGTGCCTATTATGGTGCTAGAGTCATATCCACCAGTGGCAAAAGACCATGGCTCGTTGAAGGTGCTCCAATGCTTCACTCTATCTCCAAATTCTTTAAAACAAAGCTCTGCAAAATCTCGAAAATCTTTCCTGCCAGCAAAAATATAGTAATTATTATTGTCAGAATTTAGACATTCAATTGACATATTAGGAGAGAAAATAAAGTAACAGATATTTGTGCTAGTCAATTTTTTATTTTGAAAATTTTAGTCGTATTATGTTGTTACAATACAAACGTATTTGTAGCTTCTTGAAAATTGCACTTACACAATATGAGGGCTTAAAAAGCCACCATATTCATCTTCTAGCACTTGAGGAACATCCCAATGAAATAGTGTCACAAAAGGCTGTATACCTGTTGGTTTGCAGAAATAAACATTATATGTGGGACATAAGAACGAGAGGTTAAAATTTAAAGCCAATTCTTCATATAAATTTTACATTTACTTCCCATAAAGTTTTTGCATAATTCTTGAGACACCTCTTCCATATTTTGAAACTAAAGTACATTCACTATTGAATTGTTCAATTTAGATTTGCTATTTTTTCTGTACGATATAGTTTAAAATATCTCCATCTACAAATATTTTATAATATTTTGCATTTTTTTCAAACTGTTCTTAAGGTTTGAATCATCTAAAATACATAAAATCAATAAGAGTCTTTACAGGCATATAAATAGGAGATTGCCCTCTTAAAGTGATAAAAGGTTCAACGAAGATATGCCTAATGTTCTTAATGATTATTTCTGTCATAAAAGGTTATATTAAAAGTTGCACATTTTGTGAAAGCAATTAATTAAGACCTCTGCAATGGGATTAACTAACAACGTTTATATAACACAAGGAGCATTACATATTGTTCATGCATTGGGGTAAATAGGTGCTAAGAAATGAAAGACTTTCATGTTGACCAATATATTAGAGTTCACACAAAACAAAATATAGAGAGATTTCATAATAGATGAAGAATCTGACCTTTTGATAGTAGATCGTTGATAAGATTGTTGTAGAAGGCTATGCCTGCTTTATTCACTCCTTTACTGAGCTTACCATCTTTCAAAATTGTATTTAAAAAAGAACGGAAAAAATGTCAGCAAAATTATATAATTGCAGTTGAATCTTAATGTGTTGTCTAGCTCCAAGGCACTACAATTTTGTCTAGTAAGCAAGTCTATGTATATCAATGAAAAACTAGTGAATTTTTTGACAAAATGAAAAATTTGCAGACAATATATGAAAAGGAAAATTATTCTTATATATAACTAGTATAGCAGCACATGCATTGCATATTGTAAGTATTTGTTCTCATGATACATACTAAAATACTCATTCGCCTAAAATTATTTACAAGAATAGAAGTTTTAACTATTTAAAGTATTGCAACACTATCAACCTACTTCTCTAACAGAACCAATGGTTATGTTTGCTCAAAACCAATATGGTGAGTGAAAAGTAAATCTTTTTTTTTTTAAGTTCCACGGTTTTTAATTTTTGAAAGTCATGTAAAGGGTACTTTATTTGGGTATTTTCTTCCAATTTCAATAATTAACTTTTTAGTGTTTCAGTTGTTGCTTTTTGGGTTGAAGGCATTATCAATAAGCTTAATAGTCAAAGATGCCTTTATTAAACCAAATTGTAATGTAATTAATTTGAAATTGTTTGAAGAGTTAAAGTTAATTAAATGAAGCACTCATCCAATGGTTAATATACATGTTCAAATATAAATTAATAATCCTTTGATAATCATGGACTACCATATGATGAATCTACATTTCATAAAGGTTTAAATCAAACCCATCCCGTCGGTAGTCCACAGTCTTTTTGTCCGAACAATAATTTTAGCTTATAAAAAATAGTAAACTTTATTCCACAAGTCTTTTTGAACAATTTCCTAACATTGATTTTGAGTCTTTAGGCACAAGTCATAAAATCTTGTCTTTATATAATGTTCACTATGTTCCAAATTCTTTTACACCGATACTTGAAGAGTAAATTAAATAGTTACAATAATAATGGTCGATTGGTTTACTTGTCTGAATGCTGTAATTCAATGGCATTGTAGTATTTTGATGGCAGAAATACTTTTATTAACTTATTTTGATGTCCTACTATTCTAAACTTCATATGCTAATCTCTTGCCATCTTTTGACAATTGTTATATCTTATTTAGCAAAATATAAGACTTCAATTAATAAGAGAAGTTCATCAGCTTACACTCATTAGCAGTAAAAGGAATCATTGTAATGTGTTTTGTTACAATTTGTACAAAAAGAATTTAATATCAATTAGAATATCATACATTAAGCATCAAATTCAATACGACAAAAATAAAACAATCTATACTGCTAACAATTGACCCAAAATGGTAGCACACATCCTAATACAATGTCAAATTGCTACTCTTAATATATTGGCTCATTTTCTTCTTATTCTTTTTACAGTTTATCTTTTCCATGAATAACCACAAGTGTTGAAAATTAAGCATTACGCTTTCAAAACGTATCATAATTGTAAAGTTATTAGAGTAAATTTTGTATGTACTATCAGTGTATACGCTATCACAATTGGATTGATGACACATGAACAAATTTTGAATTTCAATAAAACAAACCCTACATACTTCAAAATTATTGACTCTTTTATTGTAGCATTATCTCCTATATTAATAAGAGAATATGATATTGCAATGAAATCAAAACAAAACTCAACTTATTATCATTTGTCCAAAGGAAAACCATAGTAAAAGTTAGTCATTATTGAGAGGGAAGATTGATCCAAGTTTATTCAAAAATAGATGTTTCAAAAATCCAACATTACATGTTCACCATAATAATGATTTTATCACAAAATATTCTTCACAAAATTTTTAGAGTTTTCTTATGAAATTACTTATAAAAGAAAGAATTTTCATCATAGAGAAAAGGGTGAACCACTTGCCTCTAGATATTTTATAAAACAATTCAAAAGCTTTTAGTATTTTCTAAGTTAACTTGATGTAAGCAAAGTTAATTTGTGCATGACCCATTTTATACATCGATAAGAAATCCAACTTGGTCTTGAAATTATGAGAGAATGTCCAAAGATAATTCATGTCCCCTTCTTTTTTTTTTTGGCAAAAATAAAAATTTTTATTGATCAAACAAAAGGCTTGCCTTAGAGGTTCTGTTTACATATAATTGGACTCACTCTATACACTCAGACCAAAACTTTGAAGGAAATGATACAACTAATCCCTATCAAGAGAAGCAGTATCTAACTAAACCGAAACTACTTCAAAGTATTAATGATCAATACCTCATTCAAGGAACGAAGTCAATTCTCCTTTGTTCTAGGAACATTAGACCATGAAGCTACTGTAAAGTGTAAATTTCACAGCAGTCACAATATCATTAACTACATTCACAAGCAGCATCGGGATATTTTGAAAAATGATTCTAGTTTTGGGTCACCACAGGTAATATACTGTAGCAGTATAAGACATTTCAACTCATGTCCCAATCTTGATGCAATTTTTTGAGACATTTTTTGTAATTTTTTTACGTCTTTGTAATCTTTGTTCATTTCTCCATAATTTATAAAAATCATCTTTAAAATTCTTTGTGGAAGAAAACTTACTTTAAAAAGAATTTCATAACATAAAAACTAAAGTGTTATATATAGAAACTTTAGCGTAGAGCTACTCAATGTAGACAATTATATGCTAAGAATGGCTGTTTCTTACTATTTCCAAATGTAAAATTTTACTTTTATTATCATTTTATATGCTTTTGCAAATTATTTATTTCCTTTAAGTACTTAATTTGCCCTTACTGATTCTTATTTGTAGGCACAATTGACAGTTGTGTTAGTCATGAGTTCCGTGTCTTTTCTTTGTAATAAGTCATATAACAATTATTATCTTCAAGGTCCCTAAGACCTGATTCAATTGGTAGGGACATTAACTAGATTGTCGTTTGGTCCATTATGTTCGACTCTCAAGTATTTACCTTTCTCCTTTGTTTTTGTAAGGTTCAAACTTCAACGTCTCCTTTGAATAATAAAAAAACTATTCTCCTCAAAATCCCACTCCTATTCATATATAGTAATAGAAAACTATTCTCCTCAAAAGTCCCTCTCCTTTTCATATATAGTAATAATTCCTAAAACCCATTTGAAAAAACTATCATTTTATTATTGGATGCGTTTCAGAAGTCATTTAATAATAGTTTCATTCCAAGAGGAAATAAATGAATTCAAATTATTTTTCCATATTTCAATAATAGAATGAAAGTTTCACATTGGTCTTGAAATTGTGAGAGAATGTCTAAAGATATTCATGTGCCAATCTTGATGACATTTTTTGAGATCTTTTAGTCTATGTAATCTTTGTTCGTTTCTCCATAGTTTGTAGGGATAATTTCAGAAACCTCCCCTGAGATTTCCAACAATTTCATTGACCTCCCCTAAGATTTTGAAAATGATATAAACCTCCCCTGAACTTATAGTTGTAGTAACATGATCAGCCCATGTCAGAAAAATGAGCATTAAAAAAATATTTTGAGGAGTGAGATGATATTTGTGTTCCACATATGCCCTTTTTGCTTATCCACAACTTGTATTAGTAAATAATGAAAACTATTAAAAGACATACATAAGCAGTAAATTCTAGTAGGTGTAATAGCAATTAGGGAAAGTGCAGTAACAACAACTTGAAGCTTCAGTTTGCACAAATGGCTAGTGCAATGGCCATATTTTAAGTTTCTTTCAAAAGCATATAAACGGCTCAAGCAATTCAAGAAATAATTTATTTTTAGTGTGATTATCTAATTTTGAGGTAATAAAAAGTGGCAAGCCTGGAACAACCAAAGGCTATAGTTAACATGATACTTATCATAAATATCACACTAGGTGTTGTATCTATATTCATCCAAAATATAAAATCAATTGGATAAACTCTCGTAACAAATGTAAAAGTGCCACGACATTGTATCAACCATTTGAAGTCTTTTCTGATTATGTAAGAAGTAAACCAGTAGTACTTGTTAGTTGGATTGTATTTGGAAGAAATGTATGAATGTTGTTTGATGACTACTACTATAACTTTACTAAGAGATAATAAGCAACAACTTATTAGTTGAACTAGTTAGTAAGGCAACATAAGTCACTTGACATTAGTTCGAAATTGCTATAATTGTAGCAGTTGTAGTACTACATAACTATCGATGCAATCCAAGATAGTTTCAAACACCATCTGCCCTAGATGAATCAGGCAGATAGTGAGGATTGCAAAGCCAAATTTCATGACCATTGATTGTTTGTCACTAATGCCAACCATATACGAAAGCATGAGTGGGTAGCATGTCAATAATCTTAATGCAAATAAGTAGATTTTAACTTGAGGGGAGCCATACTTTTCTCCTTCTTTTCGCTCCATTTTTCCATTTTCTCCAAGTCTTCGTATAATACTATCCTTGTAAAATCAAAAGTATAATACTATCCTTGTGTTGCTCTCTGAAATCATGTCCAATCACAAAAAATGGCTCCATATTGGTGCATCAATTAGTGCCATTTCTTAAGTGTAGTTACATTGGCTTATTAGAGATAGAACTATAGTTAATATCATTTAATTAGTTCATTTATTTAATGACCTAATTATATTTTTCCAGAAATTCGTTTCTCATCACCCTTTTATGCATAAGGGCAAAGTAGTAAATTCATTCCAGGTTACATCAGCAATGGGTCCCAAAGTCAGTTGAGGGGAGGTCAGTGTTATTTTCGAAACCTCAAGGGAGGTCAATGAAATTATTTTGAGGTTTCTGAAATTATCCCTAGTTTGTAAAAATCATCTCCAGAATTCTACACCCACGATCATCTCCAGAATTATTCCTTAAGAAACTTAATGTATAAGTACTCAATGTAGACGATTACATGCTAAAGATGGTTGTATTCCCAAAACGTAAAGTCTCTCTCCTGTTCGTATATAGTAATAATTCCTAAAAACAATTTGAAGAAATTTTCATTCTACTATTGGATGCCTTTCAGAAGCCATCCTATAATACTTCCATTCCAAGAGGAAATAAGTGAATTTAAGTTTTTTTTTCATATGATATATTCAATATTTATTTTTGTTAAACTCCATCTTCCATTCTTTCTAGATTGATATTTAAGATAATCTTTCACTTGATGGTTAACAATTGCTCACCAATATTACTTTCCAATTTCCCCTTATAGGGCAAGGAAACCAATAAAAAGTGGAGAAGAAAATTTTCAATTGGTAAATGATGCAAAAAAGTTGAGATGTGCCAATTTATGCATGGGGCCATAACTCACTACTTGTATTAAGTGTTAAGTAATTCGGAAGGGAAAGTTTCAAAATCATAAGGGTGATATTCACTAAATCTAACATAATATACCTTTTTGTACCCAAAAAAAAAAAAAAGAAACAAAATAAAAATGATATAATGTGTTTTCAAAAGGGTTCTTATACTTAAATTATGCTAATTCTCAGCTCCCAGTCCAAAAACAAATATATAGTAATGAAGGTAGAAGCATAGCTCAATGTACACAGGCAAATGCTAATATCCGAGTAAATATGTAACTTTACTTATCATGCTATTAATTAGTATTTTAGACTATCCTTATAAGTGGATGGCAGGAATAGAATCTCTAGTTTTCTTTTCTTTCACTTTTAGTGTTTAATCTACCTAACATAAAAAATGACTACAATTTCATCTTCTATTTCTTAAGACACAAAAGAATGAAAAGAGGCAAAAGAAACAATAGAAACACAATACAGAGCTTTTCTAGTTGAAAGGAACTCTCTTTTGTATTTGTGTTTAATTTAGAAAATTCATTGTCAAACAAATTCTATAATACAATTCTAATTTTATTTCTCAAATAAAACCTGAACCTTTTCTAAATCAAACTCTATTCATAAAGTACAACCACAAAATCAATATTATAAAAATATAACCTCAACATAGTAAAAATAATACATTTAGATTTAGAAGAAATTTGTCATCAAATAAATTCTCTAATACAATTCTAATTTTATTTCTCAAGTAAAATCGAAACCTTTTCTAAATCAAACTCTATTCGTAAAGTACAACCACAAAGTCAATCTTACAAAAATAACCTCAACATAATAAAAACAAAAGACATTTAGATTAAGAAGAAATTCATCATCGAACAAATTCTCTAATACAATTCTAATTTTATTTTTCAAGTAAAACCTAAACCTTTTCTAAATCAAACTCTATTTATAAAGTACAACCACAAAGTGAAAATTACAAAAATAACCTCAACAGAGTAAAAATAAGACATTTAGATATAGAAGTATGGCAAAGCTTTTAGAATATCTAGTGAGGGTATCATTAGAAAGTGAAAACTAAATCATTAAACCACTAAATTATATTGGTGTTTTTCATATAGTATAGATATAGATAAGTATGCATCCCCAATTTGGGTATCTTCTTCATATAAATTGTGATGTCACAATTGATTTGACTCAACAGATTAGTTTATGGGGTGGATTAACTTATGCAATTAATACTTCAGATAGGTAAAATTTGAATTAAGACATAGCTTGGGTGTAGGCTATATATTTTCCCCTTACTTGAGGGAATAATCTAAGCTGGCCGATATATTACCCTTTTGGCACTAAAGTTTGGTCAAAGTATGAGAACTACCAAATAAATTCATGTATTGCAATTACATGTACATCTACTACTGCGTCCACATTTTAATGGACTTTTAATGGGTTTAAAGTCTGTATCATTCATCTTGTACCCTAAGTCATGGTTTTTCATTAAACACGTTATAAAACCATCCTCAAGTCAACTTAATACTTTGCTATTCACTATGTATGAATCTACGTGCAAAACATGATAACCAGGTAGGCAAAGTTTGAATTAAGGCATAGGTTGGGTGTAAGCTGTATATTTTCCCCCTACCTGATGGAATAATCTAAACCGGCTTATATGTTACCCTTTTGGCACTGAGGTTTGGTCAAAATATGAGATCTACCAAGTAAATTCATGCGGCGCAATTAAATATACATATACTACTACATGCCATAGTTTACCAAATTTTGAATGGATTTAAAGTCTGTTTTATTCATCTTGTATCTTAAGTCTTGATTTTTTCATAAAGCACTTTATAAAATCATACTCAAGTCAACTTAATGCTTTGTTATTCACTATGCATGAATCTACATGCACAACATGACAATCAGGTAAGCAGCGATTGAATTAAGGCATAGCTTGGGTGTAAGGTATATATTTTCCCCTTATCTGAGGGAATAATCTAAGCCGGCCTGTATATTACCCTTCTGGCACTAAAGTTTTGTAAAAGTATGAGATCTACCAAATAAATTCCTGCAGCGCAATTACATAGACATCTACTGCTACATACTATATTTTAATGGATTCTCAACAGATTTAAAGTCAGTTTCATTCATCTTGTACCCTAAGTCTTGTTTTTTTCATAAAGCACATTATAAAATCATCGTTAGTCAACTTAATGCTTTGTTATTCACTATGTGTGAATCTATATACACAACATGACACTCAAGTAGGCAAATTTTGAATTAATTAAGGCATAGCTTAGGCATAAGCTGTATATTTTCCCCGTATCTGCGGGAAAAATCGAAGCCGGCCTATATATTACCCTTTTGGCTCTGAGATTGGTCAAAGTATGAGATCTACCATGTAAATTCGTGTAATGCAATTACATATACATCTACTACTGTGCACCATATTTAATAGATTTTCAATGGATTTAAAGTTGTTTCATTCATCTTGTACTAAGTCTTTTTTTGTCATAAAGCATTTTATAAAATCATCCTCATTTCAACTTAATGCTTTGTTATTCATTATCTATGAATCTACATCACAAGATGACAATCAGGTAGGCAAAGTTTGAATTAAGGCATAGCTTGGGTGTAAGCTATTTATTTTCCCCTTGCCTGAGGGAATAATCTAGGCCCCTTATTACCCTTTTGTCACTGACTTATGAGATCTACCAAATAAATTTATGCATTGCAATTACATTTACATCTAGTACTGCGTACCATTTTTTAATGGATTTTCAATGGATTTAAAGTCTATTTCATTCATGTTATACCCTAAGTTTTGGTTTTTTAAAGCACTTTATAAAATCATCCTCAAGTCAACTTATTGCTTTGTTATTCACTGTGTATGAATCTACATGCACAACATGACAATAGCCAAGTTGATGAAAAAAATTATCAGGTAGAAATAAAAGCTGGAATAGAGCACTCTTTCGAACTTCTGTAGATTCGGTCATCTTCCTTCTACATGCGTGTGTGTAGGTATATATGCATATATGCTGTCCCTATTTGAAAAACTTTATTTGATGTAGACAAGAAAATTATTGACGAATTTTTATATCACTGAATTAGTTGATGGTGATCCTATTACAAATATCCAGCCAGAAGAACTTATCAACCTTCATATAGCTAGAGATTACTCCGTATAGTGTTCTGAATTTCCTCTTGATTGTAGACAATCCTTTTAAAAAACTTCGACCGGATTAGTAATTGGATAGACTTAAATGTTAGTACATCGAGTACTTGGTACAATATTATAATGGATAATCTACTATAGATTGGATCTAAAGTCTTGAGCTATTCATCTTCTACCCTAACTCTTGGGTTTATCATAAAGAACATTATAAATTCATCCTTAAGTCAACTTAATGCTTTTGTTATTAAGCATGTAGGAATCTACATGCAATGCCAAGTCGATGAAAATAATTAGGTACGTAGAAGTGGAAGCCGGATTACAACACTGTTTTAACATTTATACATTCGATTATCTTCCTTCTAGAGAACATGACATGATAAAATTGACTGGTGCTGAATGAAACGGTAAAATTCAACCAACTTACGAGGTATAACTCTTGCCCATGAGATGGAGAATCTGAATCCATTCAAACCTATGAATTTCATCAGTCGGACATCTTCCTGCATGTCACAATCGATGTTAGACATGGATTTATCAGTTATGATTCATCTTTTCAGCATAAACGTCCAATTACATGTACGTCTTCTTCAATGAAATTATTGTTACCTTGTAACGATGATAAAAATTATCAGCCAAGTCCCCATTGCTGCGATCCAGTATTTTTTCTACAGATGTAGAAAAGAACCAAGGCATTAATATAGTGCTTGAAATACTTCCCATCATTTTTTCTTTCTATATTCCCTATTAGTTCCCTTAGATTCCTTATGACACATGACTGATGGGAAAAAGAAGTGCAATCATTGAGAGAAACCCTTGTGTTTTCAAGAAAAAGAAATACAAAATTGAATCATTTACCTAGTTTAATTGGCTTGGAAACATCAAATACTCGGTATTCAACTTACGTTTGTAATATGACAATACTTTGTCAGAACAATTGTAGCCATTTACTCAAAGGGGTCAAGTTTGCATGCCCCTAATTAAGGCAAGAGTGGAAATGTAGATTAAGTTTAATTTTGACGATGCCAACGAGTCAGAAAATTGATTGATTCTTGATAACAATGCAAGCAAGAATAATCATAATCTATTCTGACAGTCCCGTCTGCTACGAAATAGATAATGACTGAGTAGACTAAAAACTAATTAACTAATATAACCCTTTGCAGTTTTCTCTAGGAGATTGAAACAGCAATGGCTGACCCAGGATTTAAACAATATTTCGATTTCTCATGGTAGCCATAGTTTTGTGCCAAAGTCAAGGTGTTCTCTATCAATGACACGTCTATAAATTGACCAAACACTTTATCAATCATCCCACTTTCTAGCAAAATGTGTTTCTTTCTTCTTTTCAACGTAAAATCAATTTTATCTTACTATGATGTGGGAAAACTGAAAAGGTAAAAGAGGAAGCTCTCTTGGGTTTTAAATTGAAGCAAGATTCATCAACCATTTTGTATGACAGTCATAGCAAATCTTAATTCTCTTGTTTAAGAGCACCAAATTTTAATTCTTCAAATAAACACCAAGGCCTAAGTTAAATTAATACCTTCAGATCATGGGCTGCAGTCGTTAATACCATTAGAGTTTAGGTATGAATTAAGGAGAACCTAGAGCGGAAAATTATTGTAAACTAATGCAAAAGTTTTTGTGAACTTAATAGAGAAACACCAATGGAGTATAGTCAACTTCTTAATGAAAAGGGAGAAACAAATGATCTCTGGAAACCAACTCCTTAACTTTTGAGATAAATATGTTCCACTATAGTGTTCTTAAAGGTTTAAAGCCTAGCTAAGAAATAAAAATCACTTCAATTTTTTTTTGGGTGTATATTTCACCCTTTTTTGTTCATAATTTTTTTTAAGGCCGAACCTGAATCGAATTTGCATACTATGTTCTAATATTAAAGTTATGCTTGCCTCGCCAAGGTTTGCACATCAAGGAACTCCCAAACTTATTCAAGCTTCTTGTTCATTGATCAACTCTTATAACCTCGAAGGTCTAGCATAATCTTTTTTCTTTTATCCTGTATTTTGGATCATGTGTTCGTCCTATCCGCTGTAGCATGGCCCTGCTAAAAGGCTGGGCAAGACAAAAAAGTACACTGCAGAACACACCATTTTTTGTGAAATGGGAAAGAGATAGAAAGAAACCTGGATATTTGTGGGTGTAGGTATCCCAAATACTAGGTCCTTTTCCATCCTCAAATGCTGCTCCCTCATACTGCCAAAAATTGCAAATTACCAATCAACTAAGAATTTGAATGAATCCCTAATAAACCAATGTTATTAGTTTTGCAAAACATGATTAAGCCCATGTTAAAATGTAGCTTATGAACATTCCAAAGAAATTTATATACCTGATATGCCGAGGAAGCTGCTCCAAATATGAACCGCGGGGGGAAACTGCTCCGTTTTAGTGCATTTGTTATATTGCTTGGTGCAGTACTTCCAGATGAAAGTACATTCACAGACAAGAAGTTTGCTAAAATTAATAAACTAACAATAATAGACCCTTGAAGTGCCATTTTTAGTTCCTTGTGATAAAGTCACCATTAGCATGGGTACTCCTTTAAATAGACTGCGATTAAAGTCTAAACACGTGGATTCCATCGTGCACTTTTATGAAATTATAGGATAATGTTGTGATCCTAATTTTATGTGAATACACATTTGCCTAGGATACATTTGATAAAACTAAAATCTATAATCTGAAAATTGAATTTATTAAGTTGTTGAATTTTTAAGTACTAAATCTGATACATTTGAGTCTATATTATATTAAGTGATAAGTAACTAGTTTATCATTTATTTTTGGGAGTAAATTTTACTTAAAAAATTCAGTGCCACTTAATTAATTCATATATTCAATTTTTAGTTATCAAACGCATTTAAACATATTAATATCTAAATCCATTAAATTTAAATACTGAATTGGATTATCAAACAGAGCCTTACAGTTGAAAAATAATGTAAAAATTTTCAACACACATCGTGCACTTGTTGATTGTTTCAATACACATGTTTTGCTATTCATCTAGAGAGTTTTCTTGCTCGCTATCATGAACGTCGTAATTATTCAATTATTTCTTCAATTATGCCAAAGATTTCGTCAACTATTATTCCAATATCACCAATGAGCATAGGATGTGAAGAATCAGAAGATATGATTCTTTAATTAGAAATTGTTGAAAGTGTTTATTGTATATTTTCCGTTATATTATGTAGTGAGATGGTAATTAGAAAGGAAGAATTGAGACTGGAGACTGGAAAGTTTGAAAAGATGCCAATATATAACTTGGAACTACAGCATACTTTAAATTATCATTTGCAAAGTATTATTTATAGCAACGTGGCTATTTGGTTGTTTCTAGTTTCCAAGTGAATTAGTCAACATTAATAACATAGCAAAGATGACGAGATCCACAATGAAGCCGGCAAGTCCTTACTGTTAAATTGCATCTTTATGAAATTAAGGATTTAATTCCACTAAAAAAACAGCTAAAGGTCTCACAAGAATCAAATTGGTCGGTAAAAAAAAAAAATTTTAGTAGGTAAAAAAGTAAAAAAAAAATTTGGTTTACTTATACTCTCATTTTGATCCTGAAAGCCTTACTTCAAACATGTAACACCATAAAGATAGGACATGGCTTTGAATGTGCAAGAGATCACAATCTTTCAAGAGTACATTATTTGAGTACTTCATCAAATCTTCTCATGGGTTTGTGACAGCTCATGCAAATCAGCTCGAGACAGAATATTAATTGACAAACCCAAGATTTATGATTAAATGGAAATCTGGCAAAATCTGGTGAATTTTATATAATGCATTAAACGTCCTCAAATTCTTTAATTATTCTTGTGCATGAGTGGAGGTAAGTGTAGAATTTGTCATATGTGAGGTGGGTTGCCTACAGTTGTCACAATCCACAAGAGAAGTTTGTCAATGAAATTTGAACTTACAAATCACATAGAGAATTCAACAAATTAACTGAATAAAACCCCCAATTTTCTAAGAGTTCACGGACATTGAGAAATGGAGAGATCCCAGATTAGCAATCATCCCTTTCAATTGGACGAAACAATCTAGAGTTAGAGTATTAATACATGAAGTGTAAATAAGTTTAATCAAATCAAACAACATAGTATTCAAATTTGCTGGATTTTTTTAATGACCTTGAAATTTTGTTCAAGATTGACTTGTTTATTTGATAAACCGAGTTTGAACGAGTTTTTTTTTTTTTTTTATCAAATTTGAAAGTTATCAAATATAGAACACTATTTTAAGTTTGACTTGACTAATTGGCAAACCAAACTCAAACAAACTCTTATCAAATCGAGCTCAATTCAAATGTCGAATAGTTTGATTCATCTTTCAACTCTATTAATACAATTGTATAAATACTTAGATAATACAATTGCACTATTTACTTGTAAAACTCGACTTAAGCTCGATGTTGTTTGAACTCAATTAACTCGAACTCGAACCGTTTGCGAGCGGCTCGATTCATTTGCAATCCTACTAGCGATCAACTGTCTCAGATAATGTGGAGAACTGCGACTCTAAATTGGGGTTCTTGGATATTACATTAATGAACTTGGTTTTGAAGATTTATCAGGCTTTGTTGGTGGTAATTAGTTTTGGGCCCTTCCAAACTTGGAAAGTATCAAGCCCAAAACATGTTACAAGTTTTGAATCAGTAGCATTACAATTGACGAAGATAAATGGGCTGGGAATTGCAAAAGCGCCTCTGTCATGTCTTAGTTCAGCATCTGGGGCAAAATTTTCAGTCCATCTTTCGTACCGACAAAGTTGAGCCCACATCTCGTGGAGTGACCTAAACCCAATTCAAATTGTATCCCAAGAGCGCCCACTCAGGGAAGCCTTTTTTGAAGAAGAAAAAAAATTCGATGGTTTCAAGGGAGACTTCAAGCAAAGGTAGGGGGAAGAGAGAGGACTTTGAGTACGAATCTTGTATCATTTGGCTAATGTTATTATCAGTTAAGTTGTTGAAAAATAGAGAAGTCTCTCCCATTAAACCCATTCATTCAAGAAACTAATTAATACAAAGGTTATTTATTGCTTTTTATATTTGGTACACTTTTAATTATCTAGAATTTGTAATTTTTCAAAACTTCCCTTTCTAAATGCATAGTTTAAAATTTCCTTAATCCTAAAAAGAAATGGTTCTAGAAAAGATGTGCATGGATTTTTATCTTGTATAGAAAAGTATTACGAAACAAATAGAAGTTAGTAATAAGCTATTAGTTTAAAGTTCTTCAGACTTAGGGTACGTTTGATAAAACTGAAATTTGATATCTAAAATTCAAAATTTGAATCTATTAAATTATTGAATTGTTAAGTATTAAATTTAATACATTTGAGTACATATCACATTCGGTGATAAGTGAATAACTTATCACTTAATTTTGGGAGCAAATTTTACTTGAAAAATTCAGTGCCATTTAATTAATTCAGATGTTCAATTTTTGGTTATCAAAATGTCTGAATATATTAAAATATGAATCCAATTAATTTAAGGGTGCGTTTGATAAAATTGAAGTTTGAAACTAAAATCTGAAATCTGAAGTCTGAATCCATTAAGTTATTCAATTGTTAAGTATTAAATCTAATACATTTGAGTGTGATAAGCGAATATTTAACATACATTTTGTACAAGTTTGGCATGAACCTTTAGTATGTTTTAAGAAGATTAAAGTCATATTTGAATTCTTTTGGTGATAATTACTTAAATATTGTTTAAGTGTTTAAAACTTGGTTAATGAGTGGATTAATGCGTTAATTTTGTGAAATTGTGAAGGATATTGATATATGAAATTCATATACGAGATGAAGGAAATGTAAGGATCGTCCTGAGGATAAAGTACAAAAGAAATTAGGAGCAAAAATGAAGAAAAAAGGAAAGAAGTGAAAAACTGGAAATTAATCAGCACGGATCCGAGCTCTCGTTTGTACTTCTGGAGCAGTGCATCCGAGGCCAGACGATCCGAGCTCGGATCATTAAGAAAAAAGCCTTGGATCAGCAATGATCCGAACTCGGATCGTTTTTCACCCCTCGGATCCAAGGCTCGGATATGCCTCTCTCTTCTGCAAGTGACACAGCTGTTTTTCTCACCTTTCACACAACTTTCTAGTTATTTTGGGAGAGAGAATTTAGTGGCACATACTTCTGCAACAAAAGGAAAGGCAAAATAAGTTATTGACAAGTTAAAACAACATCTCTTTTGACTTCTTTTGCAAAATTTGAGTGGTTGAAATCATGAAGGAGAAAAAAAGGGTCTTTCTATCACCTTTTATGAGAAACACAAGGGAGAAGCCAGGATGGACCGGAGGTAGCTAGTTTTTCTTCTTGCAACAAGTTTTTCTCTAGTGAAAAGTTCTTGGGGAAGCATTTGAAGTTTTACTTGTAATCATCTTGTACAAGAACATAGCAGAAAATTGAGGCTTCACCATTAATTGGCTAAGCTTTCCTTTATCTTTCTTATACTTGTACTTTATGATATTTTGCATTAATAAACTTGTGAGTTTGATTGTTAAATCATTCATGAGTAGCTAAACTTCTTAATCTAGGGAGTAGATGAAACTTATGACTAAATGATATGAATTAAATATGATTTACACTTGTTATATTTTGTATTAACTTGTCTATTTGTTCAGCTGTGATTACTTGTTATTGATTGATCACCAATAGCATGTTTATAGTTGTTATTGTTCAATGAAAATTGGTAGTAACAATGGAAACACATGAGTAGAGCTTAAGTTGTATGCTCATGAAAATAAAGATACACTTAAATGGATTACTTAATATTTTAGGAAAAGATACAGAGTAAAACTAGAATTTTACCATGAAAATAGGAAAAACTGAACTACTCTAGGCCATTTCATCATGAAAATGAGTTTTGGTAAAATTGGAAATTAATCCCTGGTTAAACAAGAATAATAACAAGAAGTAAATCTGTTCATTTGCATTATTTATGTCATAAGTGGAATCTACATCTCTAGATTTATCTTTGAGTGAAAATTCTCCATTTCCATTTAGCATTTGTTAAACTAGATTTGTAGACAATAGCAATATTCTTTCTTTACGCAAATTCATTCATAAGTCTAAATAATACAGAAAATAAGGACCTAGTAATTGGTTAATTTGCTCCTTGTGGGATCCATCCAATACATACCCTACATTACAATTTTGGCATGTATACTTGCAGTTTAACGAGTATAAGATCTAATTTAAACTTGTATTGATATAAAAATTTCGTCAAATTTTTGGCGCCGTCGCCGAGGAGCGGCAATATTAAGGTCTAATCATCTCTATTAATTTAGATATTTCTATTGTTTTTATTCAAGTTGTTTATAGTTGATTTTAATAATTAAAACTGTAAAATTTCTCTTGTTTTTATTTGTAGTGTATGCACCGATCAAATCGAGAAGTTGTACTTTTCGATTTTGAAATTGAGAGAACACTACAGAGACAAAAGAGGAATATATCACATCAAGAGGAACAAGAGATTTGACAGCCGATAGAAGAAATCTTAATAGAATTACCATTTGAGGAAAAAATGGCAGAAAATGACTCAAATAGGCGAATTCTACGAGATATTACTTTACTGGGAACACAAGATTCTTAAACTAGCATTGCAAAGCCAACGGTAAATGCTAATAATTTTGAGATTAAACCATCACTGATTCAAATGGTACAACAATCTCAATATGGAGGTAATGCTACTGAAGATCCAAATTCTCACTTGTCAACATTTCTTGAAATCTGTGATACAATTAAATTCAATGATGTTAGTGATAACGTAATTAAACTTCGATTGTTTCCGTTCTTGCTAAGGGACAAAGCCAAAGTTTGGTTACAATCTTATCCTCCAAACACTTTTACTACTTGGGCTGAATTAGCTAAGGCGTTTCTAAATAAATTCTTTTCACCTGGAAAAATTGCTAAATTTAGAATGGATATAACTAGTTTCTCTCAACAGAAAGGAAAAACATTGTATGAAACTTGAGAGCGCTATCGGGAACTGCAATGAAGATGTCCTCATCATGGTTTACTAGATTGGCTAGTAGTCCAAATATTTTACAATGGTCTCACATATCCAATAAAGACGCATGTAGATGCGGCAGTGGGAGGAGCATTGATGGGAAAGACAGCCGAGAAAGCTCAACAATTGATTAAAGAAATGACTGCTAATAACTATCAATGGGCCAACGAAAGAGGTAATACGAGGAAAATCGCAGGTATGCTTGAAATAGATACCTTGAATATGTTAAATGCAAAGATGGATAATGTGGTTAGGACGCTTAATAGGCATGTTGGTTCTAGTTCTAATCAAATAGTAGTTGTTGCATGTTATACTACTTGCGGTGGAAATTATAATGATTCTATGTGTTCTAGCAGCGAACAGGTTCAATCAGCGAACAGGTTCAATATCTTAACAATTATAACCGTCCACTCCAAAACAATCCATACTCCAACACCTATAATCTAGGATAGCGTAATCACCTGAATTTTAGATGGAAAGATCAAAGGAACCAATAAACACCAGTTAATTCACCGGATTTTCAACCGAAACAACTACTTCCGGAGTCCAAACCAGCTTGAGAATTGGCAATTGAGAAGCTGGCAAATGTATTAAATGATAAAATTGAAAAGTTAGTCAGTGTCACTACTCAACGGTTTGATAGAATTGAAGGAAGGATGGACCAACTCACCAATATGTACAAGAATGTTGAGGTGCAATTAGGGCAAATAGCAAATGTGGTTAACAATCGCAACCAATAGGATTTACCTAGCAAGACTAAGGTAAATCCAAGGAAGCATGTGAAGGCTATAACCCTCCGTAGTGGTAAGGAAGTAGGTGAGCCGCATGTAGTTGAATATGAGAGAGAATGTGAAAAAAGAGAGAACAAGCAGTTGAGTGAGTTAGGAGAGAATAGTAAGAAAAAAAAAAAAAAGAAAATGTGGAAGAAAATGAGTCACAAATTGGAGATACAACACCAATTCCACCGTTGCCATTTTCACAAAGATTGAAACCTTCGAGAAATGACAAAGAATTTGAAAAATTTGTCAACATTTTCAAACAATAACATATTAACATTTTGATGCTATTTTGCAGATTCCTTCATACGCAAAGTTTCTCAAGGAGATAATGACTAAGAAAAGGAGGTTAGTAGATAGTGAGACAATTGCATTAACGGAAGAATGTAGTGCCATCCTACAAAACAAATTGCCACCAAAGTTGAAAGATGCAAGGAGTTTCACAGTTCCTTGTACTATTGGTAATGTAGAATTTTCTAAAACACTTTGTGACCTTAGTGCAAGTGTTTCATTGATTCCTTTAACTGTGACTAGGCAATTGGGGTTGAAAAAGTTAAAGCGTACTAACATTTTCTTGTAATTGGCTGACAGGTTTATTAGACATCTAATGGGCATATTGGAGAATGTGCTCATTAAAGTGCAGAAATTCATTATTCCTGTTGATTTTGTTGTTTTAGACATGGAGAAATATGTAAATATACCTATTATACTTGGTAGATCATTTTTGGCCACTGCAGGTACAATAATAGATGTCAAACGAGGTAAATTCAAGTTTCAAATTGGTGACGAGGAAGTGGAGTTTGATTTGAGTAAAATGAAGAAATATCCCTCTTTTACCGACCATGTTTATTCTATTGACATTAGAGATGAGTCAAGTTAATCTTGACAATGATTCTCTTGAATTTTGTCTTAATAGTGTAGGCTTACAACAGGAACAAGTTGAAAAAATGACTGAATTTTTGTAGGCACAAGTTCCCTACAAAAGGAGAAATGCGTATGAGGAGTTAGGACTGAACAAAGGATTCCTCCACTATCGTGTGATCAAGCTCCACGGCTTGAGTTTAAACCGCTGGTTAAACACCTCAAATATGCATTTCTTGAAAAAAAAGAGACATTGCCGGTGATTGTAAATTCTGCACTAGAGGAGGAACAACTAAGCAAGCTCTTACATATTTTGAGAAAGCATTTAAAGGCAATAGGATGGATGATTTCTGATATCAAGGGAATCAGTCCAACTATTTGTATGCACCGGATCTTGTTAAAAGAAGATTCTAAACCAGCGGTTGAAACTCAAAGAAGGTTAAATCCGAATATGAAAGAAGTGGTAAGAGTAGATTCTTAAATGACTGGATGCAGGTATAATTTTTTCAATTTCTGATAGTGTTTGAATTTCTCCTATTCATGTAGTGCTAAAGAAAAGGGGGATAATCATAGTATGTGGTAACAATGATGAAACGATTCCATTTAGAGTTGTAGTTGGGTGGTGAGTTTGTATAGATTATAAAAAACTGAATACAGTCACTAGAAAGGATCATTTCCCTCTTCTTTTTCTTGATCAAATGGTAGAAAGATTAACCGGATATGAATTTTATTGTTTCTTGGATGATTTTTTAGGATACAATCAAATAGTCATTGCACTGGAAGTCAAGAGAAAACCACATTCACTTGTCCTTACGGCACTTTTACATTTCAAAAAAATGCCTTTTGGACTGTGCAATGCACCGGCCACCTTCCAACGATACATGATGTCAATTTTATCCGATTTTAATGAGAAAATCATGAAAATCTTCATGGATGACTTTTCTGTATTTGGATCAACTTATGATCATTATCTTAACAATTTAGATCTAATTTTGCAGAGATGTGAAGAAACAAACCTTGTACTCAATTGGAAAAAATGTCACTTCATGATTTGTGAGGGTATTGTTCTAAGTCACAAAATTTTTTCAGAAAGTATTGAGGTGGATCAGGTAAAGATAGAGGTTATTGAGAGAATGTCTCCACCTACCAATCTGAAAGGCATTCGTAACTTTTTTGGACACGTGGGATTTTATCGGTGATTTATTAAGGATTTCTCCAAAATTGCTAAATCTTTATATGAATTACTTGTAAAAGATGTTCCTTTTCACTTTAATGATGAGTGCTTATTTGCTTTTACCGGACTGGAGCTTACCATTCGAATTGATGTGTGATGCAAGTGCTTTTGTAGTTGGAGCTGTTCTTGGGCAAAAACATGATAAGCGACTTTATGTCATTTATTATACAAGTAAAATGTTAAATGAGACCCAAGTTAACTATGCAACAACAGAGAAGGAGTTGCTAGCAGTGATATTTGCATTGGATAAGTTTAGATCGTACTTAGTAGGATCTAAAGTTATCATTTATATCGACCATGCAGTACTCAAATATCTTTTAAATAAGAAAGATGCAAAACTTCGACTAATTCGATGAATTTTATTATTGCAGGAATTTAATTTGGAGATCAAAGATAAAAAAGGATTCGAGAACTTAGTCGCTGATTATCTTTCTAGACTGAAAAATATATCTCAAGAAAACCATTCATCCATTAAAGAAGAATTTTTAAATGAGTTTTTAATGGCAATTTATAAGTCACCATGGTATGCTGATCTAGTTAACTTTGTAGTTAGTGGAGTGATACCAAGTGATTTGAATTCTCATCAGAGAAAAAAAATTCTTAAATGATGCTAAACATTATTTTTGGAAAGAACCGTTCTTTTACATATATTGTGCAGATGAAATAATTAGAAGATGTGTTCCGGAAGAAGAGGTACATAATATTTTAATGCATTGTCATACCCTTGAAACGGGAGGTTATTTTAGTACAACTAAAACCGTAGCAAAGATATGGCAATCTAAATTTTATTAGCCTACTATGTACCGAGATGCAAGAAATTGGGTTAAAAGTTGTGATCAATGCCAAAGACTGATAATATCTCAAGAAAGAATGAAATGTCGTTAACTACATATTTGGAAGTTGAGCTATTTGACGTTTGGGGCATTGATTTTATGAGACCATTTCCTAACTCATATAATAATAAGTACATCCTTTTAGCAGTTGATTATGTCTCTAAATGAGTGGAAGTCATTCCTTCACAAACTCATGATGCTAAAGTTGTGCTTAACTTCCTTAAACGGAACATATTTTGTAAGTTTGGAGTCCCAAAGGCAATAATAAGCGATGAAAGTAAGCATTTTTTTAATAAAATTATTGACATCTTGTTGCTTAAATATGGATGCAGGCATAAAAAGTCACTCGCCTATCATCCTCAAGCCAATGGCCAAGCGGAATTGGCTAACCGGGAAATAAAAATCATTTTGGAGAAAATTGTCAACCGATCGAGAAAGGATTAGTCAAACAAGGTTGAAGATGCTTTGTGAGCGTATAGAACGACATTTAAAATGCCGTTGGGAATGTCTCCATATAAGCTTGTTTATGAATAAGCGTATCATTTACCTGTAGAAATAGAACATAGAACTTATTGGCCTATTAAGACTATTAATTTTGATTTTAAATCTGCAAGTGAAAAGAGAATGCTCGAGTTGAGTGAATTGGAAGAATTGCGATTGACTTCGTATGAGAATACCAAGATTTACAAAGAAAAAGTGAAATTTTGGCATGACAAACATATTCTTCCCAAGCATTTTGAAGAAGGGAAAAAGGTGTTATTATTTAAGTCAAGACTTAAATTATTCTCGAAAAAACTTAAGTCCCGATTGTCCGGACCATTTGAAGTAGTTCGCACATTTCCTTATGGAGCGGTGGAAATAAAAGGAGAAAATGGTGCTCCATTCAAAGTGAATGGTCAAAGATTGAAGCTCTATTTTGCCGGAGAAAATGTTCCTAAAGAGTGATTTACTCCTTGGGAAACACAATGGAAAGTTAAGAAAAACTGTAAGAGAATCGAGCCAACGACTGTAAACAAAAGCGCTTGTTGGGAGACAACCTAAAAATAATATTGTAGTTATGTGTTTTTATGTGTTTCTTAAATTTTGGTGTGATTAAATTGACTAATTAGATGTGGTTCATTTGTTTATAGGAGGTACCAGAGGATTTAACATCGATTTTGGAGGTGCATTTGAAGAACAAGTACAATAAGGGAGATTTTCTTATCAAATAGTACTTTAAGTGTTTAAAAAAAATGTTGAAATGCATGATTTTAGTTGTCTATGGCTTAAAAATGTTGAAATTATATTTGAAAATATTGTCATGAGATTAATTTTCTTGAAATTGAGGTTGTTGGCAGGGAGTTTTGTCCATTTTTATGGAAAAATTTTGTCAAAATTTTTCCAAAATATTTTTCAATATTTCAAGTTAATGGCTAAAATGTTCAATTTTAAGTACCTAATTCTTTCATTGGATAAAATGTAATATGTATTTTGGGAAGGTTTAGTCCTCATTTTGCTTCGAATGAATTATTATGCAATTAGGATTTTTACATTTTAGAAACTATATTCGCTTAAAAAAAGAAAAATTATGCTTAGAATTTTGCATGTTTAATGATATTTCTCATTTTTACTTAATTTTATAAGTAAGTGATTGATATAGTCAAGACAAGACCAGATTCTTCCTTTAAAAATGCTTAGAGGGAAAAGAAGATTGTTAGAAAAAAAAGGAGAAAATTATATATATTATTAATTTTTTATTCCAATAATTCACATACTGAGTAACCGGGAGTTGACATTTACAAATGTCGACATTCGCGTAAAAAGGTATTGGAATTAAGAGTATGCTTAGCAATTTGAATAAGTGAAATGTTGAGTAATCGGGAATCTTCATCTAAAAGTGTCGATTTTCTCGTAAAAATGCGTTTTCACTATTTAAATAAAATGAAGTGTGAATAAATCCCTCTCAATTGTTAAGTTTTGATGGTCATGGGATGAGGAAGACCATAAAATTGACTATGTGATTTACTTATTTATTGAATTAAGATAGAATGAGAAATTGAGTTGAATTTGTTGAAATTAAGGCATAATTATTTTTCTTTAATTGAATTTTATGAGTATTTATTGTAATCTGAAAAATGATACAATGATTGGTTTCTAGGTTTTAAGAAATTAAACTTGACTAAAGTATATATAGTGTTTTATCTCTTGAATCATTGTGGTAAGGTATGTGTGAAATTTCTTGAAGACAAGCAATGATTTTAGTGTGGAGGAATTTGATAAGTGAATATTTAACATACATTTTGTACAAGTTTAGCATGAACCTTTAGTATGTTTTGAGAAGATTAAACCCATATTTGAACTCTTTTGGTGATAATTGTTTAAATATTGTTTAAGTGTTCAAAACTTGATTAATGAGTGGATTAATGCGTTAATTTTGTGAAATTGTGAAGGATATTGATATATGAAATTCATGCACGAGATGAAGGAAATATAAGGATTGTCCAGAGGATAAAGTACAAAAGAAATTAGGAGCAAAAATAAAGAAAAAAAGAAAGAAGTGAAAACTGAAAATTGACCAGCATGGATCCGAGCTCGGATCTGTGTGAACAAAGGGCGATCCGAGCTCTCGTCTGTACTTCTGGAACAGTGCATCCAAGGCTAGACGATCCGAGCTCTCGTCTGTACTTCTGGAGCAGTGCATCCAAGGCTAGACGATCCGAGCTCGGATCATTAAGAGAAAAGCCTTGGATCAGCAATGATCCGAATTCGAATCGTTCTTCACCCCTCGGATCCAAGGTTCGGATCTGCCTCTCTTTTCTGCAAGTGACACAGCCATTTTTCTCATCTTTCACACAACTTTCCAGCTATCTTGGGAGAGAGAATTCAGTGGTACATGCTTCTGAAATAAAAGGGAAGCAAAATAAGTTATTGACAAGTCAAAACAACATCTCTTTTGACTTCTTTTACAAAATCTGAGTGGTTGAAATCATGAAAGAGAAAAAAAGGGCCTTTCTATCACCTTTTATGAGAAACACAAGGGAGAAGCCAGGATGGACCGGAGGTAGCTAGTTTTTCTTCTTGCAACAAGTTTCTCTCTAGTGAGGAGTTCTTGGGGAAGCATTTGAAGTTTTACTTGTAATTATCTTGTACAAGAATATAGCAGAAAATTGAGGGCTTCACCATCAATTGGCTAAGCTTTCCTTTATCTTTCTTATACTTGTACTTTATGATGTTTTGCATTAATAAACTTGTGAGTTTGATTGTTAAATCATTCATGAGTAGCTAAACTTCTTAATCTATGGAGTAGATGAAACTTATGGCTAAATGATATGAATTGAATGTGATTTACACTTGTTATATTTTGTATTAACTTGTCTATTTGTACAGTTATGATTACTTGTTATTGATTAATCACCAATAGTATGTTTATAGTTGTTATTGTTCAATGAAAATTGGTAGTAACAATGGAAACACATGAGTAGAGCTTAAGTTGTATGTTCATGAAAATAGAGATACATTTAAATAGATTACTTAGCATTTCAGGAAAAGATACAGAGTAGAACTAGAATTTCACCATGAAAATAGGAAAAACTGAACTACTCTAGACCATTTCATCATCAAAATGAGTCTTGATAAAATTGGGAATTAATCCATGGTTAAACAAGAATAATAACAAGAAGTAAATCTGTTCATTTGCATTATTTATGCCATAAGTGGAATCTACATCCCTAGATTTATCCTTGAGTGAAAATTCTCCATTTGCATTTAGCATTTGTTAAACTAGATTTGTAGATTAGATTTGTAAACAACATCAATATTCTTTCTCTACTCAAATTTATTCATAAGTCTAAATAATAGAGAAAACAAGGACCTAGTAATTGGTTAATTTGCTTCTTGTGGGATCGACCCGATACATACCCTATATTACAATTTTGACTTGTATACTTGCAGTTTAACGGGTATAAGATCGGATTTAAACTTGTATTGATATAAAAATTCTGTCGGAGTGTATATCATATTCAATGATAAGTAAATAATTTATCACTTATTTTTTGAAACAAGTTTTATCTAAGAAATTTAGTGCCACTTAATTACTTTAGATGTTCAATTTTTTGTTATCAATGCATCTGAAAATGTTAAGATCTGAATCCATTAAATTTAAATGTTAAATTGGTTATTAAACAAGGGCCTTACTTTAGTTAGTAGGAATATTAATTAGTTTTTTTTTTAACGGGTGCCCTATGTACACTAGTTAATATACCTGCATTCCACTCAACCTAATATGTATACACACACACACACTAACAATTACTACTTTCTCTTCCACTTTTACACTTTCCCTAATTAATTTCATTATATTTATATATTTTCTTTGATTAATTTTACATTTTTAAAAATTTAATATCTGAAATACATTTTAACGAATATTTATAGGGCACCTATTAGAGAGACCACATTAATTAAGTGATTGTGATTCTTGAGATCCTTGATTTAGCTTTCAAATCCTTCTCTTTTGCCCTTTCCTTTGTAAGATTTGGAGCCTCCATTTGAACCAAAAAAAGAACTATTAGCTTAATATTCTTTTGCTTGTTATTATTAGTTCTCCTCTGTTACTGGTATTTAGTCTCCAAAAAGATCAAATATTGGAAAATACAGTTTTTCCTTCATTGAAATGTATGAAGGTGAAATTACACCAATGAGGTATTGGTTTAATGGCTAAAGTTAATAACTCTGGAATTAGAGGTTCTAGTTTTAAATCTTCATGTCCCTTCTTGCTTCTTAAATCTTGCCCCTTACCTGCTAGAAATTTTTTTTAAAAAAAATGTGGAATTACAAATTTTCCTTCATTTTGATTTGTTATTAACTCAGGAAGTGGAAGAAGAAGTCCAGCCGTCTAAGAGAAGAAGTCCAAATTTGTACCTCCTACTCACCTAGACCAGCCAAACAGTATGCCACACAGGCACATTTTGCAAGGTTAATTCTTCAATTTCCAAAGAAGCATTTGAGAAAATAATCAATTTGTGATGCACAAAATGTTCAAATCCTCAGATATTTGGGATGAATACCATTTCTTGTCATTCCCATTCAAAGAAATAGATAATTCGACAAATATTTATTAATGCAATAGGAAAATAGCAATTTTTTTTACTGCTTCCTGGAAAGGAAAAAGAGGGATGAAAAAAAAAGAGAAAAACAACGTTCATTTCGATATGGTTCAATTAGACAAGAGTACATTCTTCGTAGTTAACCATAGCCTTTGTATTTGTCATCAATCTTTATTAAAAATAAGAGAGATTTATAAGTCCAACTTGGGACCAACAATACATAATTCAAACGTTTTACAAATCCAACTTTTGTACTTTGTTTCACATAATCTGAAGTAGCATAACTGCTTTTAGGACTCCAGGAATTTCTTGTAGAAGAGAGCTGAAAGCTTGGGATACCTCTTCAGTCCATCACGAATAACTAACACAAATTTTTCTTTCCTAATTAAAACCACGGAAAGAGGTTCCAAATTAAAGTTGCTAATCATAAATAAAAGGTATAAAAAGGGGAGTTGGCCTATGAATATGAGTAGCAGTAGGGGACCATGACTAGGTGGCTAAATTTGAAATTTCACCTTAACATGTTAGTATTGTACAGATTGAGTTGTGTTAGTGGTACATTGGTTTTGTTGCCTTATTATGTGGAAGCAATTGGAGGCTGGTGAAGTTCCATGTCTGTCTAAAATGCTCCAAATACAAATTTAGTGTTCTTTGTGTTGGCAGTCTCTTTTCCCGACCTATGTCTAAAACCATGTACCCAAACTTTTGCAATAGCTTTTGACATTAGTTTTCTACCATGCAACCACCTACTTTTGCTAATGTAAATAGTGCTTTTGTCTACAACTCTTTGTCTGGCCTTTCTATCCTGTAATGACCAATTTTTGGTAATGTATAGGTTACTACAAAATAATGTACCTACGTATCCTGAGCTACTACTCTTCCATCATCAAATTCGCACACATCCACTCTTAATTCCACACACATTACTAGCAACTTTACAAAAAAAAATTGGGCACCCTCATGCGTCGCATAATGCACAAATAAACTAGTTTATTTAAAAAGAAAGTAAATTTCACAGCTCATATGCAAAGTTTTCACACTCACATATTCAGATACTTTATTGGAAAAATTAATATTCTAATAGAAAGGAAAATGAACTTACTCGATGGCTTCTTTGACTGCCTTTAGGTGGTTTCTATAGAAATGTACTCTTTGATAGTCCTTCACCCCTTGTTTAACTGTAGTGATGTTGGCCTCACCCATTCCTTGTTATGGCAAAGAAAGTATTGGGGTGACGTCTTGGATTTTTGTTTAACATTACTCAAATGGGATGAAAATTGGAAATAAAGCTTCCTACAAGAAAATTAAGAATTGCTACTCTTACTATTCTCGGTGACATATACGAGTGGATTGTTATACTTGTTCTTTGTATAGACAAGAATCTCACGAAGACCTTTTGGATAGACAAAAAAGATTGGCACCTCTTCCTAGGGCTGTGCATCGAAATTGAATTCGGTAAATCGAAAGTTTGAAATTGGAATTTTTCAAAAATTTGGCCTGATTTTTCCCAACCGAATTCGATTTCGAAATGGCAAGTTCCGATTTCGAATTCGATGCCGAATTGAATTCGCAATTCGGTGGATTCCAAATTCACCAAATTCAGACCTGTGCATATTTTTTTTTTGGTTTCCCCTCTTAGTCAAAAACAGAAAAACCTGTTCAAATTTAATGCAGTCCCCTTGTACAAGGACATTGCTGCTTCTAAACAATCATACTGATGCCATTAGCCGAAGAGAATAGGAATATCATAGGACACGATAAGTCGCAGAATCACCATGGCGTACCATATCTCCAAAAGAAGACTTGAGAACTTCAAGATTCATAGTGTCAATGGTATTTACAAGTACATCATATGAGATCAAACAATATAATCCAGGATTCAGCACTGATCAAGATTGAAGACAATGCTTAGAAATAAGTGGACCGTGATCACATACTCAGCATAAGAACATTAGAAAATGTCAAACAGATTCAACAATGAAACATCACCATAAAGCTGAGAAAATGAACAC
The DNA here is from genome assembly GCF_036785885.1 of Coffea arabica. Classification (NCBI taxonomy): domain Eukaryota; kingdom Viridiplantae; phylum Streptophyta; class Magnoliopsida; order Gentianales; family Rubiaceae; genus Coffea; species Coffea arabica. The sequence continues at coordinate 25,970,172 of NC_092312.1, read as the reverse complement.
AAAGTATCTTTTGTTCAGTCAATGCAACTACTTACAAGGCCCACAAACATGAATAAAAGGACTCAGAATTCCTAATCAGTATCTGGAACTAAAAACTTCATTATGTCAATTCCCATAGGGGGGAAAAATCATTAGAGAGAAATTCAAGAAAAAGAAATGATTGTCAAGTCTCTGAAACAGAAATATTTTTGGGTACATATAAGAACATTCCAGTCCAAATTTCAAATACAAAACAATTTCAGCAAATAATACAAATAAGTTATTATCAAATAATACAAATGTAAGCAACAATTCTAGTCCAAATTTCACACAAACAATTCAACAACATTTCAATTTGCAACTTCCGAGGGATTGAAGGATAGGCTTGACTATTCAATCTTGAATTTCTATACTCCAAATCAGAATCACCATTAGAGAATTCAAACATCAACAATTGTGGCTTCTGCACCTCCTTTGATCATACCTATTATTCAAGAAAGAAAAAAAAAGAATGAAGTAACTTAATTGCATTTATGAATAGAAAAAAATATTTCAAGTTTGTCAATAAGAAAGAAGATAATTTACCAGATTCAAATTCCTCAAGATCCTCCAATTTTTCTTCTACATTCAACTCATTTTCGGATGCCCGAAACCAGTCTTGAGCACAAATCAAGGCTTGCACAATTCTTGGAGTTAAAGAGCTTCTGAATGGGTTAAGAACACGTTCTCCGGTACTAAAGGCAAATTCGAAAGCAACCGTAGAGACCGGGACAGCCAACACATCACGAGCCATTTGCGAAAGTATTGGCAACCGAAGATTATTACCTTTCCACCAATTCAAGATATCGTACTCGGGATCCTCATCCTCACAATCCTCACTCAAATATTTGTCAAGTTTAGATTTAGCATTCTTTCCTCCAAGTTCAACTTTTCTTTTCTTGAACTCAATTCTGTATCTATCATTTATTTTTTTGGAGACTTCTCCATCAAAGGAAGAGATGCTATTTTCAGATCCACTAGAAAGTGAAGAGGTAGAGGAATGAAAAGATCCAGCAGGAGTATTGAGTGTCTTGTACTCATCAAACAATTCATGCATTGCATCCTTGGCTACACGAGCCACAACAGCACCCTCGGTATCACCATACATTTTACAAGCAATGAATTCAAAATACTCAAACTTTGTCCTAGGATCAAGCATATAAGCAATGAAAATCAACATGTTCATTTTCTCCACTCTTCCCCAATACTTATCATACTCGTCTTTCATCGTTTTTGTCATTCCACTCAAGTCAAGATTAGCATTTTCTGCCATTTCCTTGAGGATGCCATTAATGTGACTAAGCTCATTGATAAGATTATTAGATGTCACATATTTAGAACCAGAAACCTTTACTGTGAGATCATAAAAGTTCTCCAAAAATATAGTTAAGAATCTTGCCTTTTCCCAATCACCTTTTGTTGGCAACTGCTCTAGCTCATGCAGCATATATGGATCTTGCTCCTCAAACGTCTCAAATGCCCTCTCAAACCTATGAGCACTGTCTAACATTAAGTAGGTTGAGTTCCACCTAGTTGCCACATCTAAACTTAGTAACCTTTTACAGTCAATTTTTTCAATTTCAGCACATTCCTTGAATTTTTTCAAACGAGAAGGTGATTGTCTAATATATCTCACAGTTGTTCGGATAGAATCAACGGACCCCCAAAATTTTTTTAGGCCATCACTCACAATCAAATTGATTATGTGAGCTACACATCTTATATGAATCCACTTTCCCCCTAATATAGCTTTGCCCCAATTTTGCAATTTTCCACCCAAATATTGCACATCTGTGTCATTTGAAGAAGTATTGTCAACTGTTACTGTGAAAACATCATCAATCCCCCACTCTAATAAGCATTTCTCAACACTCTTCCCAATTTCAATCCCTTTATGACTACTAATTGGACAAAAATTTAAAATTCTTTTGTTCAATTGCCAATCACAGTCAATAAAGTGAGCTGTCAAACATATATAATTTATTCGTTGGATAGATGTCCAACAATCAGTGGTAAGACAAACTCTAACAGCTCTACGCCTTAACATATTCTTCAACTTAATTTTTCATCTAAATAAAGTTGATAGCAATCTCTAGTAATTGTCCACTTTGAAGGAATCTTAAAAGAAGGACAAGCAGTTCTCATGACATGCTGAAATCCTTTGCCTTCTACATGTTTGAATGGCAATTCATCAACAATCAACATATAAGCAATGCGTTTTCTAATTGCATCAGGGTCATACTTCCAACTAATAAGTGCACTCTTAACATCCCTCCCAAGAGCACCAACTTCTCCCAAGCATAATGTACCTTGCCCCTTACTTTTATTTGCAGGATTCGTTTCACATGATTTAATATGGGATAAGAGAGGAGTAGTACCATTAGACTTCGGATTAGCAGCTATCATTTTCGTACAGTAGTTACATACGACATGACGAACACCTTGGACATACTGAGGCTGAAAATGATCCCAAGCTGGTGACCTTTTCTTGTACTCGCCTCTCTTCTTCTTAACACCAAGGCCAGATTCTTCACAACTGTTAGAAATAGGAGCTGGACATGAAGATGGCGTTGAATGACTTGAACCTTCTATCTCCTCAAAAGTGGACATGTTTACTGGTATGCAAAAATCAAGAGTAGTTTTTTTGATGAGTTAAAAATCAATTAGATGTGCCTTTTTCCCATAAAGCAGATGAGACTGTTATTAATTTTAAAAAAAAACTGCAGGTCGACGAGGAACTATTAAAGATTTCTTGTGACTTTCAAAAGACAATTACTGAAGTGGTATTTAGTGAGACAAGATTGCCTGCCGCTCTTGATAATGTAAACATGCTAAAGAAGCAAGAAAGCTTTCCATTATCCTTTAATGGCTCATTACTCTATAAAGATAAGCAAAATTAGGTTTTTGGATATACGCATTGTCTATAAATCAAAGCTTCCTTCTTAAATGGACATAAACGTTTACAAAAAGATTATCTTCTTTCCAAGGATAAAACAAAGTTGCAGGAGCAGCGAAACAATCAAGGTGAAAACACAAAGCAAAAGAATACACATTCATTGCTTGAAATTGGTGGCTACATTTCTACATTCACACATGAAGCTTCCATTGATAATTTAGCAACTCCAGCAACTAGCATCATGCCAAGTATTTCTGTTAGCAAGTAGGCCAGATCATTCGATTTGTTATTCAAAAGACTGGTGTAGTACAAAACTGACATCCTTTTAGCGGACAAGAACTGATATCCGGATTGTATAATGGAAATAAATGGATAGTTTAGTGAAATAATGCATCAGTTGAAAGCGGAAAGCAAGATTACAGATTTTATCAGTTACCTTGACCAATTTATATAAACACATTGCAGCTAAAACCTTGTGGCCAGATATACAATCTTTCATCATTATTCACCTTTTTAAATAGCAAGCTACTGGACAAGAAACATATCTAAGAACACATCAAACATCACAAAACTCAAACAAAAGGCCAAAGTATGCAAGCTGTTTGATGAAATGCCTAAGAAAAATACACTAGAAACATAGATGAAAGCTAAGTAAAATCAGCCGCGTACCTCAATTTGTCCTTGAAGATGAAGGCTGATGATGGCTTGAAGATGAAGAGTGAAGATGCCGTGAAGATGTCTATCGCCTGTCGGGCTTGAAGATGAAGGCTATGTCTGTCAGGCTTGAAGAAATGGCGTGAGGATGAAGGTGAAACCGAGAGTGAGAGAGAGTGGAGGCGGTGGGGGTAGAGAAAGAAAGGTGAGACAGTTAGTCAGGCGGTGGAGGCGGTGGTCGGTGGAGGCGGAGGAAGGAAGGTGAGAGACAGTGAGTCTTGAGATGAGAGACGAGGAAGAGGCGGCGGAAGACAGATTATGGTTTTTGTAATTTGAATTGTTAGATGTTATGTTAGTATTATTGTTATTACTTATTATTTATTAACTATTTAACTTAGTATGTTATATAATATGTATTATATATATTATTATATTATATATAAATATTATTATTTGAATTCGAAATAAAAGTTTCGATTTCGAAATCGGTAATTCTGATTTCAAAAATTATAATTTCGAATTCGACTCAATTTCGACCAATTCGAAATCAGAATTACCAAATTCCATTCCAAATTACCGAAATTCCGAATTCAATTCGAAATCGAAATTTTTCGACTTTGCACACCCCTACCCCTTCCTGCATATTTTGCGATTCAATTTATAAGTTGAAATACTCGACATGCATCAAACAGGAGATGAGAAGTAGGGTTGTTTAAGTTTTTAACTACTGCTCTGTACATCTTTAAATTTTACAAAAGAAAAACAACGTGAAAGGCATACGAGATTACTTTCAATTCCTCTTGTACAAAGAATAAGGTTGCACGAGAGTTTTTTTTTTTAAATAATGTATTAGGCACACTTAAGATATTTGCATCGTACTACAAATTAAGCTATTGACAAGTTGTTCACTCTTAGAATGATCAAGTATTCTTTTATTACTATTGATTGGAATTTAATTTTCCTTCTCTTTTGATTGGCAAGCTATAGAAAAGACATGATCTTCTACTGTTGACTTTAAAGGGTGCAAAGAGAAAACAGTTATTGTGGTTGACCACGCAATGTACTAGTATTTTAAGCACTATTGTGATTTTTTTAATAACAATTAATATAAAAAATAGTTAAAGTGATTTTGTGAAGCAATCAAAAAAGTGGGGAGAAAACATACCGGTTCGCCAATGGAGAGAATTTGAAGTATAAGGGCTCCAATTTGAGTTCCTTTAAAGTTCAAGTGGAAACGTCAAAAACAATTTTTGCTTTATATTTACAACTTGTTTGACTAACTTCATTGTCTGTTGAATAGCTAATATTAGCACCAACATTATAGTGTGTATTGGCAGTGTAGTAATTTAATCCAAGAAAATCCAGGGACCCTTTCACCAATTTTGATTGCTTCGGAGTGAATTTTGGTAACCTTTTGCCCACAAGACGACGCATGCTTTTGGGATAATCACCAAAAACTAATGGATCCAAAAACCTGTTAAGCCACAAAAATTTTATCTAGTTTGCAGTTTTTTTTTTTGCTAATCATAGAAATAATCGTCACGTGAAATTAAAATTGGGAGGAGAAAAAAAAAAAAAGTGCTGCACTTACCATCCGTACATGAAGTCTAGTGCTCGTTGGGCTGCTTCGATATCCGCTTTGCTATTGGAATAGGGAACGAACCAATGAGGTACGAGCACTATCCCTATGTCACCTTTTTGGGATGGCTGTACAAAGAAAGAACAAATTTTAAAATAAATAAATGACCATTGACCGTAATGTTACTTTGCTGTTGTAATACTGCCCTTTAATTAATTGAAGAAAAATGGTTGCTATGGAATCAAAAGAAAATAAGAGAAAAAGAAATTTGTAGCTATCAATTTGTTTGACTAACCATACCCACCCAAAGAAAGTGTAATTGAGGAAAAGAACGAAAGGATTTAGTAATTGTTAATGACTAGAGTTAATTTTTTTTTTTTTTGTATATGCAAAAGTTTCTGACTCATCTATAATTCTACACTAGGCATTTTGTGTTGCATCAGCCATATGAATTGGTTAGTGAAAAATTTGATCCTAGACTGTATATGATAATACAAAATGAGTATCCAATTGCTCTAAGACCTTGTTTGTATTGCAACTTTTTAAAGTTTATATTTTATAAAAAAAAATATATTGTAATGGTGTGATGTATGTATGGTAATAAGTTGATTAAAAAATGTATTGAAGAAATTTTTCTGCGAAAACTCATAATCCAAATCAGGTTTAGGTTACATTAGCAAAATTATAGAATAAGCATCTATATACTCATTAGTTAAAGAATTAAGCATAGAAAAGTAGATAAATAAACAAAATCATGATATCTTTTTTACCATTTAATTAATATATATTTATGGTGTTCTAACCTTGTACTTCTCCCAATACAATTTAGCAATTCCTCCATGAGAAAGAAGAATGTTGTGGGCAACCAAGTAAGGCTCAGTTGCAGAGCTGCCCGCAGGACAGTCATTGTTCCTCCATGCAGAACACCGGCCAGGCGCCAAACTGCCCGTGTGATAGCCGCCTTGACTGAAGGTCCATGGCTCATTAAAGGTAGCCCAGTGCTTCACTCTATCACCAAAATTCATTGAAACAAAGCTCTGCGAAATCCAGAAAATCAGTCCTGCCAATAAGAAGGGCCAGATGTTAAAAAACATGAATTTCCCACTTCCTCTTCTTATTCAACTCTAATCAATAAAACAAGTCATGTGTTTAATTTTCTTTATTTTTGTGTTCATGGTTCTTCATGGAATGTGAATTATGATTAGTGCAAATATTTTCTTACGTGATACGAGGGCTTAGAAAGCCACCATATTCATCTTCAAGTGGTTGAGGACGATCCCAATGGAAGATTGTTGCAAATGGTGTAATACCTGCTATAGATCGAGCGAGGGATCAAGTTTGGTGGAAAAAAAAACCCTAAAATGAATGTTAGAATGGAAGTTAATTTTTTTTAATTAATATTCTGATATTCTATTTACTATTTGCTATAAGATGGTTGATGACGCTGTTGTAGAAAGCAATCCCTGCCTTGTTCACTCCTTTACTTAGCTTTCCAGCTGAAATTCAAACATATAATAAACTACCTCAAATTCAGGGCACTGGCTCAGGCTTATACTGGGATTTTGTGCACTAATTTCACATTAATTTGTTGGGGCTTTTGGGCGAAAAAGAAAAAAGATAAACTAACGCAAGGATAATTTAAAGCACTGCTTCTACTAATGGCTACAAAAATATAAATAATTTGGTTATGGTGCTTTGTAATTGTAAAACACAGTACGAATTTTGTATGGAAGATGGGCTTTTCTTTCAAGATATCCCATTGCCAATGGCGAACCTATTGAAATTTGACACACTTGCACTTTCATTTCATCATTTGTAATTCTAGATTGTCGATGAAAATTGATAACATTTATTAGAACAAAATTAATGTGAAACAAATCTTACTCGGTATAACTCTTGGCCACGAGATGGATAATCTGAAGCCATCTAACCCCAAGAATTTCATCAGTTGAATGTCCTCCTGCATTTGACCATGGCCTTTTTTACTCAAAATTTAGATCTTTTAAAAAAGTAACTCCTTCAAAGATTAACAAAAAGCTAAGAGCTGCAAATTATCTCTGAATTAATTACATACCTTGTAACGATGATAAAAATCATCAGCTACATCACCGGCGGTATGATCTGATATTTTATCTGTGATTTAAAAATTTCAAAGAGATTAATTTTATGAGATTGAGTTTTTTTAATTATCATTTAACTATGTTGAATGATTTGTTATCATTTTTTCCCGTCGTTTAGCATGCAAGGAATGTCTAGAGTAGTGAACTCTTTCTACCTAGATTACCTTTTCAACTAGAATATTAGGAAGACAAATTTATTATGGTCAGGTACACAAGTCGGAATGGAATATTCATTTGTTTCCCAATATCTTGTATAATCAACATTTAGATATGAAAGTGAAAATCATACAAATTTGACTTAATTGTACGGATTAGTTTATAGGATATAACATGTTTTATTACTTTTGTTCTATCTGTTCTACTATGTTATTTGTTTATTTACATAAAATTTTGACATTGTTTGCTTTTAGAATAATTGAGGATTGATATTAAAAATTTTCAATTGTAATACTGGATTTATTGTAGCATTTTTATTTTTATGTTAAAATTCTACATCCACCAACAATGTAAAACATAAATTACATGAAGCCAAATAAATATAATATATTTTTAATATTTAATATGTTTTCATTTTTTATATGAAATTGAAAAAAAATTCACACAATTGTAAAGAATAAAGTATTTTAAAACATTTGTTTTATATGGTCCATATAAAACTTGGAGTGAAATGAATAAGTTGAAAATGTCATTTCTTTTTAGACCATTCCTGCATGCCAAACATGGCGTGAGAAGCACTTCAAGAAGCTAATATACAACGGTTGCACCATCTCATGCTATGTAGTGAATATGTTTTCAGTCTTTAGAGGCAGCAAATATTGGTAGATATATAAAACTAGGGAGTTAAAAACTATACTAAAAGCACTTAGAGAGAGAAAGAGAGAGAGAGACTTGGATAAGCATGATCACGTTGCCAAGGTAATAAGCAGACAAAGAAATTTGCCTCTACCTAGTAATATGAAGTGTGGTGGGAAACTTTTGAGGCCAAAAGTTGAAATATTTTTGGGTTCTTCAGCAAATGAAAGCTCACTCAAAGAAGACAAGAACAGAACAATAAATAGGAGGCCATGGAAAGCAATGCGTTGATATGCCATGGCTAGCTATTTGGCTGGTTAGCTTCAATGTCTTCAATTGTACAAAGTTCCCTTTTTATAGTTGCCAAAAATAAGAGGCAAATTCCGAAAATCCTTTTGCTACAAGCGTAAATATATTTCATAAAAAAATTTTAGCGTGGACCCTAATGATCATCATTTCCATGATTAGTTGCTTGTGGAAATAACGTTTTGATTTGTTAATGATTATTGAAATCCTTCAGAGTTGGTTGAAGGATCATAAACTTCTTACTTACAATACTGCATCTAGTTTTGGCCGTGATTAACAAATTTTTCACAAGAAACTGTAATATTCTTTTAAAACTTTTGAATTGATCAATCATTTTCGAAAGTTATTTTTGTAACCAATTTGGGAACTCCTATTAGTATGTGGACGTCTCGTGGTTGTACTCTTCAACTTTCTATCTATGAAAAATGACATCATCTTATATTTTTGAGTTAGAAGTTTTCTCCTATATGAATTAAGATTTTAAAAAGACTTTGATTAATTTCATTGAAATACTACTCATTTTCGAACTTTAAAACACAATTTTGATTTATTTTCAAGGTTTATGACTTATTCAAGTAAATAATTGAAAGGTAAAAAGAAAAGTAAAAGCTCAGTTACTTGAATAAGTTTAATGTAAAACTCATATCAATTCAGACCACAATCAACAGAGCTTTTCACATATTAATTGTATTATACTCGTAATTCCAGAATAAGACATTCCATAGCCACCAAAAGATAATCCACAGTTTTTGTAAAACAAGTACGTACAGTTGGGTGGTCGGTCAGTTTGATTGTTGTTGCTTGGCTGTAAGCTTCTCAATTATAGCTATTTATCAAGAATATAAATCATTCCTTGGCCCCAGAAAACCCCTAATTAAATGTAAAACAAGTACAATGGGGTGGACTTTGTATACCTACCTTTGGCTCTTGTCGTATTTTGGAATTATTATTATTTTTTTTTATAAAGCATTGACCGCTATGGAGTGGATTAGTTTAAGTGATCAAGTACATCATATACAGATCAGCGAATCGCAAATCGATTGCCTCAGGAAATCAAATTGGACTTGTCACTTATGACAAAATTTTCTAATTAAGTGCAAACTAAACTCGAAAACCTTCCACAAATAACAAAAGCCTCAAGTGTATAAGCCTTAGCGAATATTCTTTAATCTTTATTACTTGTTTAAACTGAAAAAAGTGGCTCTGGTCTTTCATTTCTTTCACTCTTCCTGACTTTTGTAATCAAATTAGTCATAATTATCGTGTACAATATTTTTGTAGTTCTAAACTACAATGGACCCTTTTTTGGGCCGGGCAAAACCACGAAGAGTTGTTTGATCAAATGCACAATATCCTCGAACAAGAAAATTTGCTATATAACCAACTTGCATCCCAATGTACTACACGGGGTCTTCCATTCCCAAGGTCTGAGCAGAAGAACAAACCCGAAAAGCCAAATAGGAAAATTACAAAAAGGCAAGTAGAAGAACGAAAACCAATGAAAGTGAATAAAGACTTTTATTTCTTTCGTCATACATAATTGCGTGCTCTAATGTGGCACGTTATTGCATTTGCAACTATTCTTACAATTGCGACAAAATTTGGACAGCCAATTTGACCTAGACAATGAATAACTGAATTTAAAGATTGATGGATTCTAATCTTTTATTTGACATCACTCCACAGAGCTAAAATCAACGTATTGTACATATAACTGTTCATAAATTCACTTAGGACTGGAGGAATTTCTTGAACCAAAGAGCTGAACTTTTGGGGTATCTCTTGAATCCATTTTTGAAGTCAACAAAGATCAAACCAAATCTCTCTGTGAAACCTGAATTCCATTCCCAATCGTCCATGAATGTCCAAGGAAAGAAGCCCTTCACGTTCACGCCATTGCTGCAAAAAAAAAAAAAAAAAAGGATTGTAATTATCTTTAGAAAATGTAATCAGGAGTTTCTGATCTATGAGAAGTGTGGACAAATAAAAGAGGTGGAGTTACCCAATGGCTTCTTTGACTGCCCTTAGATGGGCTTGATAGAAGCGTGCTCTTTGCAAATCCTTGACCCCTCCTTCAACTTTTGTTATATTAGTCTCACCAAATCCTGATAATAAATGGGAATGTGAATTTTAATTAGTGAATTTCAAAATAGATCATGTGGATTTACCATCAAATTAAGTTCTTACCATTTTCTGTAATATAAATGGTTGGATTCCCGTACTTGTTCTTTGTATAGACAAGAACATCACGAAGACCTTGAGGATACACATAAAGTGGTACTCCTTCCTGAACATCGTAAAATGAGTTGGTAAAATGAGATAATACTCGAATTACTGCCCAAAAATTGAAAGAATTAAAACAGTTCCCGGGGTTCTTCCAATTTCATCCAGTTCGAAACTGATTCACCAAGGAAGTTCCTCTTTCATACCAGATCAAAATAGGAAAAAGGAGCATAAGCAAGACATGATTTCTTTCACGAATACTGCTAATTAAAATTTTCAGATGGTTTTGTGGAAAAGATCAATTTGAATAGTTTCCCTTGGATTGGAATAGTCATAAATTGACATCTACAATTGCCAAATTGAATCGTGTTACGAAAAATTTTCTTATTATGAGAAACACACGTGATAGAGTGCAGTTTAGTCGGTCTTCTCACGTGCTTTTCCTATTTATTTGGACTAAATACTGCACTAATCGGTGGATTTTACTGAGATTTTGTGTTCTATGCGAATTGCAGCATTTAGGGGAAAAAGGAGCTGGAAAATTAACTTTTGAAGCCTTTCTGTCAGTTAGACGTGGGCACGCCTAAGTATGATGTCCAAAACCGGATTTGCGGGATTGTTGGCCACGTGCAAACTTCCAAATATTTGGAGATTCCTTCGCGGATGACAATTCTGGAACAATGCTGACTTAGCCAATTTGCACGTGAAGAGTCATTTGGCAACAAGACTTCAATTGGGATTTCAATTGATTGGGTTCCTTCTTGGACTAAACGTGCTGACCCACAAAAGCAGGAAGACTACTGGGTCTCTTTTGGGAGACAGCCGCACGAGGACTCTATAAATACAATCCCTTCGCTGGCTTCAGGCTCTCTCTCTCTCTGCAGAAACAAGTTTTAGTTTAGGCTTTTAGCATAGTTTTAGATTTTCTTTTCTTAGCTTTTTCGCATGGTTGTTCTCCATTAATGGAGGACTAACCTCCTACTGCTAGTCAAGGGGACAACTGAAGATTTGGTTCAATAATTTCTGTGAGATCTAATTTATTTTAATTGTTTCCTCCATTTATTGGTATTCATATGTTTCCTGCTTTTAACTGTTATAGTTCTTGTGTATGATTGATTAATGCGCAATAATTAATTGTTCACATAGACTATTTTGCTAAATAGGGATAATTGAATCCGTAATTGTTCGTTATCTCTATCCCAGTAGCAATTGGCGTAATTGGATTTATGTCAGGGGAACATATGATCTAATTTAAACAAACCCTCGTAGCGTGTTTGTTAGTTATGATTGAGTCTTTCTAATTATTAATGCAATCTAGAAATTAAATCCTACGGTCGTACGTAAGGTTATTTTTGGGTTAGAGAAATAGCTAACGGTCGTACCTTAGCTATCGATAAATTAAAGAAGGGCTGGTTGTTTAGCGCGTGCGAGACAACTATAACTAGTCTATTAATAAATGTGGAATTATCTGTGAATCGATGATCAGTGCATGAACCATTTCTGAAGTGTACCCTTGGCTAGAGTTTCTCCAATAATTATCTCTCTTATTTATTTTCTACAATTAATTTATTTAGTTAGCATTTGATCCAAAAAACCCCATACTTTGGACTCTAGAAGAAACGAATTATCCCCAATCCCTGTGGATTCGACCCTGCTTATCACTATCTACAGAAATTATATTTTGTTTGAGCAGGTATTTATTATTGCACAGGTTCGGCACCTGTCAATTTTTGGCGCCGTTGCCGGGGACTGGTGCCAGATTAATTTGTTTCTTTTTTGAATTCATCTTGTTTTTATTTTTATTTATTTATTTTTCTCTTATTTTTTTTATTATATAGTTTATGGCTTCTAACACTCCGTATTTTGGTGATATACTGGATTTTGTTTTCGGGGAAGGCAATGAGATTGATTGTTTTTCTAAGTTTGCATATTTAAAGGCAATAAACTCTATTAAAAAAAGAATGGCTGCTGCAACCTGTGAAATTTGTTATGCCAGGGATCATTCAACCGGTATGTGCCCCGAATATCAAGATGATCTGAGTGTCCCATTCAATAATTATGGAGATTTTTCACCCTGGTCTCAAACGTGGTATAACCCTAATCCAAACGGGTATGATCAAGGATGGTAGGATAACTCCAGTTATGATTATACAACAGGGCCAATGAATTTTCAGCAGTATGAGTCTCAAGAATCATCATCTATGTCAGGTATGTCTCTTGAAGAAATAGTTGAATTAATAGCTACTAACACATATCAAATTCAACAGGAGACACATCAAATTCAACAGGAGGTACATCAACTTCAACATGAGACACAAAGGATGAATAAAGAGATGAAAGAAGCAAGGCGTGAATGGGCATTTAAAACGAGCAAATTGATTTCTCCAGTTTATGAAGAATTGCCTTCACCGACTATTATCGACCATAAGGAAGATGAGAGTGCAATTATCCTGACGAATGACATGGTACTGCAAGAATCTCAAGAAGAAGAATCTAAAGATGTAGTTGAAAAAAAAGTTGAAGAGCAAGAATTGAGACCCCAACATCAAATGGTTCAAGTGAATGAATCCAGTGAACAATCTCCAAATACGGTGACATCTCCTCCATTCCTTGATCAATATTTTCCTGACTCTTATTCTTTAATTCCTGTTAGTGAGATTGATTTTATTATACCCGACGATTTTGAATTTCATGTCAGGAATAAATTAAGAGTCATGATGGCAAAATATCTCGAACCAATAAGTGCTCTTGATGGAGGAGTGAGTGAAGATTTAAGATCATCACTTGTTTGTTTGGTGCCATTTACTAGTCCATGGAAGCCCGTAGCTCGTGTGCCCAAGAATTACTCTATTTACGAGGGCTATCAGGATTACATAGAAGATGAAGCACTGAAACGAGCCACAAGATTTTATCCTCCATGAATACACAGGAAAATGTCTAGCCAAAGACATTAAAGAAAGGCGCTACTTGGGAGGCAACCCCAGACTATTTATTTTAGTTTTCATGCATTTTTTAAGTTTTAGTTAAGTGTTAGTGTCAATTGATGGTTTGATGTTTGGTGGCAGGAAATTAGCAGTTAGACGTGCCCACACCAGGTGGTCATGCCTGAGGAAAAGAAATTTTCGCTCAGGTTCTGCGAACTCCGTAGTAGTTAGACGTGCCCACGCCAGATGGGCACGCCTGACGGAGAAAATTTTCGTTCAGAATCTGCGGACTCTATGGCAGCTAGGCGTGCCCACGCCAGGTGGTCACGCCTGACGGAACTCAATTTCTGAGAATTGTTCTGCGGACTCTATAGTAGTTAGACGTGCCCACGCCTAAGACAGGAGTTCTTCGTTTACAAAAAAAAAAAAAAAAAAGCAAGAGTGCAAAAAGACGAAATTGCCCTTATTCAAAAAGAAAGAAACAACCGTAGCCCTACTTCTTCTTTTCTTCCTTTTTCTTTTCTTCTTCTTTCTTCTTCCTTTTTTTTTCTCCTTCTTCTTCTTCCTTTTGTCTTGCTGTCTGCCGCCGCCCCACACCAGAGCCAAGGACTGCCGCCGCCCATCGCGCCGCTGCCCGTCGCGACCGCGCCCCCAGCAACCAGCCGCGCGAGATCCTCTCCCGCACGCCGCGCCTCCAAGCAATCTGACAGATCGCGCACTAGCAGCCAGCAGCAGCAGGCGTGCGACTCCAGCTCACCTCCAGGCGGCGCTCGCACCGGCCGCACGCTTCACCCAGCCAACCAGGCGCGCAGCAGCGCGCCTTCCTTCTCTGCGCCCAAGCCCAGCAGCTCACGTGCACCTCCACCTCGCGCAGCTCAAGCTCCACTCCAGCAGCTCCATCGCCACCTCCAGCCCGCGGCAACTGCTGACTAGCCGCCATCCACCAGCGGCTACCCACACGAGCGAACCCAATCCTAACTAACAAACACGCTACGAGAGTTTGTTTAAATTAGATCACATGTTCCCCTGACATAAATCCAATTACGCCAGTTGCTACTGGGATAGAGATAACGAACAATTACGGATTCAATTATCCCTATTTAGCAAAATAGCCTATATGAACAATTAATTATTGCGCATTAATCAATCATACACAAGAGTTATAACAGTTAAAAGCAGGAAACATATGAATACCAATAAATGGAGGAAACAATTAAAATAAATTAGATCTCACAGAAATTATTGAACCAAATCTTCAGTTGTCCCCTTGACTAGCAGTAGGAGGTTAGTCCTCCATTAATGGAGAACAACCATGCGAAAAAGCAATCTGAAGCTTACAAAATTCTTCCTGGCCAAATCGGCCAAGGAAGGAAAGTAAAAAGTCGGCTACGGAGGAAAAGTCCCTGACCTCCGTACCTTAGCTTAGGTTCAAAAATCGCACGGGTAGTCAAATTTATGTCAAGTTCAGCATATTCATCAATCAATTCGTCATCGAGGAAAATAGAACACCCCATGGCATGAACTTGTTACGTACACTCATATCTCAATTGCATTCATCACAGTTTGAAGAAAAGAACTACTAAGGCAAAGGAAAAATTTAATCAGACAACTAAAAATACAACCAAAGCATACTTGACATATGCTAGTCAAGGGGACAACTGAAGATTTGGTTCAATAATTTCTGTGAGATCTAATTTATTTTAATTGTTTCCTCCATTTATTGGTATTCATATGTTTCCTGCTTTTAACTATTATAACTCTTGTGTATGATTGATTAATGCGCAATAATTAATTGTTCACATAGACTATTTTACTAAATAGGGATAATTGAATCCGTAATTGTTCGTTATCTCTATCCCAGTAGCAACTGGCGTAATTGGATTTATGTCAGGGGAACATATGATCTAATTTAAACAAACCCTCGTAGCGTGTTTGTTAGTTATGATTGGGTCTTTCTAATTATTAATGCAATCTAGAAATTAAATCCTACGGTCGTACCTAAGGTTATTTTTGGGTTAGAGAAATAGCTAACGGTCGTACCTTAGCTATCGATAAATTAAGGAAGGGTTGGTTGTTTAGCGCGTGCGAGACAACTATAACTAGTCTATTAATAAATGTGGAATTATCTGTGAATCGATGATCAGTGCATGAACCATTTCTGAAGTGTACCCTTGTCTAGAGTTTCTCCAATAATTATCTCTCTTATTTATTTTCTACAATTAATTTATTTAGTTAGCATTTGATCCCAAAAACCCCCCATACTTTGGACTCTAGAAGAAACGAATTATCCCCAGTCCCTGTGGATTCGACCCTGCTTATCACTATCTACAGAAATTATATTTTGTTTGAGCAAGTATTTATTATTGCACAGGTTCGGCACCTGTCAACACGGTCAAATTCTTGTTTTTTATCTGCATTATCTTCCCTTTTCACTCGTTTCGAATATTATGATTTCCAAAAGTGACAGAGGTTTTGAAGATATAACATACCGCCTCACCAATAGCCAGTCCATTCCTTTCCGCTGTGACAAATAGAAGTTTTGAAAGATTAACAATCGAAATAAAAATCAGTAAAAGTTAATTGTTAACAAAATTACACTGTATAAATCGGGATTATATATATTGGAACTCACTTGTCAGATTAACTTGATTATCAGTTGTATAGCTATTATTAGGACCATTATGGAAGTGGGCTTTTGCTGCAAAATTTGAGGTATAATAATTCACTCCAAGGAAATCCAAGGAACCTTTCACCAACTGGGATTGCTCCCTCGTGAATCTTGGTAACCTTTTACCCACGAGACGACGCATGCTTTGTGGGTAATCCCCGAAAACTAAGGGGTCCAAAAACCTGCAAATACCACAACGTTTTTGTCATTTTGTTTTCTTTTTAAAAAAAATTTACAACTAAAAGAATATATTAAGGCGATATTTAAAAAAAAAAACAAAACTATGTAAACTCACCATCCATACACGAAGTCGATTGCGCGTTGTGCAGCTTCGGTGTCGGCCTTACTATTGGAATAAGGGACGTACCAAGTTGGGTTCAACACAATTCCTACTTCACCATTTTGTGATGCCTATAGAGAATATGAACACAAATTTATGTGTTATATTGTCAGATTAATTTTGCTTAAGATTTAACAAAATAGGCAATAAAAAAATTGAAACTGTATGTTTCGTTGTTTTTAAAATGGATAACCGTGATGATCATAATTTTGGTCATGCTTTGTCTTATTGCAGTCTCTTTTTTTTTTTCTTGAGATATTGTTCATTGACAAATACATTTGGCTCAAGGACTTGATCCAAAATTTTCATGTCTTCTTCTTCACTTTCATACCTAGATGTCAAACATATGATACATGTATTTTTTTTAAATAATTCAATATAGACATTTTTATTATTTTTTTGAAACTTCTATACTCCAAAAGTCATTTTTAACAATATGCAAATCCCCCCAGAATCATAATAACACTAATTGATTTATCAAAATGAATAAGATAGCTATGGGGTGGTCACCTTGTACTTCTCCCTATACAGGTTAGAAATTGCTGCATGGGAGAGGAGAATATTGTGGGCAACCAAGTAAGGCTCAGCTGCGGAGTTGCCCGCTGGGCAGTCGTTGTTCCTCCAAGCTGAGCACCGGCCGGGGGCTAAGATGCCGGAGTCATACCCAGCTACACAAAATGTCAATGGCTCATTAACAGTGGTCCAATGCTTGACTCTATCACCAAATTCCTTGAAACAGAGTTCTGCGAAATCTAGAAAATCATCCCTGTGGGAAAAAAAGGCAAAGAAATAAATACACTTTAATCAGTAGCACTAATGGGATTGTATCAGTTTGACTAGTTTTCATAAATGCAGATCGCTTACACAATGCGCGGGCTTAGAAATCCACCATACTCATATTCCAAAGGTTGAGGAACATCCCAGTGGAAAATTGTTATAAATGGTGTTATACCTGTTTGCATGGGGCAAATTATCGATATTAGTTGATAATTTGAGAAGTGAGAATTGCCAACATTAGCAAGAGACGGTTTTCTTTTAATTAATAAAGATATATATTGTTGTCGAATGGAGATTTCTGACCGTTTGCTAGAAGCTCATCAATGAGGTTGTTGTAAAATGCAATGCCTGCCTTGTTCACACCTTTACTTAGCTTCCCATTTGAGAAAAAGTTGAATATAGTCGAATTAATGATGTACTATAAAGTAATAAAAGTTTACCGATTAATTTGTAAAGCAAGCAATTACAGGCAAAAGTTTTTGTTGGAAAAAGAAGAAGTCAAGGATTCTCACGAGGTATAACTCTTGACCATGATATCGACATTCTGAAAGAATCCAACCCTAAGAATTTCATGAGTTTGATGTCCTCCTGCATGTGACCATGGTGTTTTCAACTTAAGTGCATGCTTTAAAAGTAGTAAACTAATTTTTTGACATTATTGTAAAATTATAATTAATGATGAAGAAAATGTATGCATATCATACCTTGTAACGATGATAGAAATCAACAGCTATGTCACCAGTGCTATGATCCGCTATTTTATCTGCAATGTAAAACAAGCACAATATGATGGTATAAAATCCACATAAGCTTATTTCCTTGTTCATATAAATTCCTATAATTATGTTGAGTGATTTCTTGTAATTAAAATGTCCTTGCAGTTTAAATATAGAATACAATTTCCTCAATTTTGTTTAATATCTCAAAATTTTACTTGGATATTGGTGGCTAAAGGTATCCCATATACTCGGCCCCCTTCTATCTTCGAATGCTGCTCCTTCATACTGCAAGTTGATGAACACATTAAAATTTCACCAACAATAAATGAGAAATATGACAAATAAATTTCACTGAAGTTGTAGGCTTGTATCCAGTACCTGATAGGCAGCTGAAGCTGCTCCAAATATGAAATCTTGAGGGAAACTTTTGCGGTTGAAAGTCGAAATATTTTTGGGTGCTACCCCAAATGAAAGCCCACTCAAGGAAAAGAAAAGAGCCAAGAATAGGAGGACATGTAAACCAATGCCTCGAGAAGCCATGCTCATTGAATGTTATTGCCTTTCTTAGATTGATTAATTTGGAGAAATACAAGCTTGCAATGAATATATGTTTTGGTTTTGTGTTCGGGAGTGGCTGATTTGTGAGGTTTCCCCCCTGATCAGAAGCCTTTTTGTAGTCTTCATTATGCACGTGTTACTTAAGCAAGTCCAGGATGGACCCATATGACATTTGAACTTGTCAATTTCTGTGAAAAGAAATAAAAAGTTGCTGGTCGAATTGAATTACTGATTTTTCAACATTAGATATATGCTGACGCCCCCATACTTCCATGTAGCCCCAAAAGCAATTTCTTAAACGATTATTTAGAATTTCCACTTTAGGTTGACAAATTAATCACACGTGTTACTTATTGGAACCTATCCATTAGGAAAATATTACGAACCTTTGAAACTTAGTCAATCCTTTGAAAAAAATACCAAATATATCAACCCACATTTATCGGAGTTTCGTGTCACGTACCTTAGACTACGTAGAAGAAACCACGCATGGATCGTTAATGGACGTGGCTAAAGAAATGGTACTTCTCCAGTAACTTTGGATAGATTGGATGATTGAAATGGTGAGTAAAGAGAGAAAAATTAGAGGCACTTAGAAGATGAGTTTGTCATTTTGATGACCGAATATAGTTGATCTAAACCATAATGTCACTTCAATATTTCTTCTAGTTGTCTTTCTATTTGACATTTACTCCCTTATGGCCATCACGTTCCTCCCTGTTTCCACAAATTTAATTGCTGCTCTTTTTCCTTTTACTTTTAATCATCCTGTACAATAATATTCTTTTCCAAGTATTTTACGTTTAAAGCAATTCATACGAAAAAGTAATAGTCCAAGAATAGTAAAGGGTTGAAACAGCAAACCTTTCAAGCGTCTCTAAGCCGCAAAGCTTACTTTTGAATCCATGCAAACCAGTCAAAGTTGTTCTAAATCATTGTTGACTAACGGCAATTTGATATTTAATGTTAATTATTATTTCATTTTCATTAGTTGTTCTAAATCTGTCTAAAATCATAAACTTTGGGGACTAAATTTGTTTTGATTGAAACAATAGGCTAAATATTGGGGGATCAAAACTATAATTTTTCCATACAAAATAATCAACATAGGTTGCAAAAAATCTACGTCTGTTTAAAAAAGAACAAAAATTTTCTTTTTATTTGTGTTGCCATTGAAAAATTGTTGTGCCTCTACTGCGGAAATGCAAGGTATTCAAGGGGAAAAGTTGGATTAGGTGGTAAATAGAGAGGGATTGTAAGTAGGAGATTTTGGATTCAAAATTTCTCATTTAAAAAAAAACAATAATGGTATTCAAGTTTGAGACCACTTTACAGATTATTTCAAATTTTGCCTAAGACATAATATTTAAAGGCTTAGCTAGAGCGGCTTAAATCCATTGCTCTTAAACCATTTACTATTGGGAAGATTATAGAAACCTCCCTTGAGGTTTCTTTCAGTAGCACTCACCTCCCCTATGATTTACAAAATAGCATTGACCTCCCCTAGGAACCTTTTTTTTTCGGAACGATATTTGTTTTTATAAATAACTAAACTCTTTACAATTTCAAGTAAAGACTTGAAAGGGCTTTACAGACAGTGCATACTAGCACTAAGGAATCCAAAATTCCTCATCTTGAACAATATCTAACGCATAAGCGCTAATTCTGTTGCTAATATGGTTAAGATCCCTACTAACTAAATAAAAGGAGCACATGCGAAACAAAGACTGTAGACTTAGTATGTCCTCTAACAATGTGACCAGTCGCATGTCATGAGATCCCCTAGGAACTAATTGGGGCCTATTGTTGTCAAAAGAGTGTGTGAATTTACCTAGTTACCCCAATTATTTGTGGTTATTTGATGAATGAATTTTACAAAAGAATGAATGTTGCTTGTGAACAAATTGAGGGAGTAAATAAGCTAATTAATTACTAATTAAACAAATTGAGTAACTAATTAAACTACTTTAAGAGTCCCTGTTTCTGCAGAGTTGTACCATCTTTAACCGTCATTTGTAGAGCTAACCAACGGCGCCAATGGAGGAGGAAGATGGCACCATGAATTGGCGCCAATTTGTGAATGACAGCTCTTGAGGTGACAAGGCTGTCTACCAGCTCCATAGCTAGTGTTGTGACTGATAAAACAAACCATTGAGGGAAGGAAACATAAGGGAAGAAGCTGGAGCTTTTGCTTAGTTAATGAGAGGCAAAGCATTTGTGAGAAAAGAAGCACAATAGGTGGTAAAAAGCAACCACAATCTGAGTATCTCATTCATAATATTTGCAAGAATCACAGCTGTACAAGTAAATTATCCTTGATGTTGTCACTTGAAGAGAGAAAATTTTCATGTTAGTTGTTGTATGATAGAAAGCCCAAAATGTGATTGCTCAGTGAATGGATGATGTATCATGATTTGAATATGTTAGTAATGATCAATGGCATATGAATGTGATGTTATTCCAGTTGTTAAAGACTTGCTGCTCTATTTGTAGTTAGAAGTTTTTTGACCTTAACAGCTCTTGTATAAACATGTTGTATTGATCATTGTCTGAGTTCATGATTGGTTTATGATACAAATATAGAACATTGCAGTAGAATTGTAAGCTGTTGTGATTTCCTCTTTGTTCAATAACAGTCACTTTTGGAACTTAGGATGGCTCTCCTTCCTGCTTATGACATAACTGTCCATTATGAGAGGAAATAATTAAGAATTTCAAATGTCGATCCAATTGATTACTGTTACATTAACTTGCTGTTTGATGTTATTGAGAAGGTATTTAGTTAAGTCCTTAGACATCTGAATAAGTTACTGCACATGAGGTGCCTAATTCCTAAGACAGGGGACATGTTTGATATTACTGATGATGATAGTTTTAATGAAATGTTCAAAATGCATAAGTCTGAAATGGTGATTAATGTGTATGTGCTAGGTATGGATGTTATTCCCAATGATCAAACTAATGTTGAGGTGGACCATGGTCAAAACACCTACATGAACTTAGGAAAAAAAAAGAAATGATAAGGTAGTTGTTGTTGAGATTGATGATTCTGAGGGTGAATATAATGACTCCAGCTCTGATTCAAGCTGGTTGCACAACATAGGGATGACATAGATGTTAATAATGTGTCTCTGGCAAGTAGTGAGAAAATTGACATGTCCTTTTTTGGTTTTGATGAGAATGAGAAGGGTGATGTTGTTTCTGATTTCGAAAGTGAGGAAGAATGTGACCCCATTCAGCAAGCCTTGAAATAAAAAATATGGACGTACAACCCAAAGACAGACATAGAGTTTAAGAAAGGTCAGTTGTTCACTAATGTTGATGCATTTAGAACAGTTTTAAAGGACTACGTAATTCAGAAAGTATTTCCCATTGTCAGGGTGGAAAATGAAAATAGTAGAATGACTACTATTTATGGTGTTGAAGGATGTAAATGGAGAATTCATGCATCATCAGTAGCAGATTCCATCACCTTTATGATTAAGTCTTACCAAGAGAAACACACGAGTGTGATGGATAGGAAGAACATAGAAGTTACAGCTGACTGGATTACAAAAAAAAAAGTACCAGTATTAATAATTCACCCTAACATGTCCACCAAAAGAGTAGAAGCAGAGATGATAAAATATGGTGTGCATCCAAGCAAGTGGCAGATTTTATAGAGCACTTGCAAAAGTAAGAAATTAGATTGAAGGTAATCATAGTGAATCCTACACCAAACTGCCAAAATATGCTGAACTCCTTAGAAAATACAACTCACAAAGCTAGATTTTGGTGCTGGTTCTGCACCAATACATTATGATTTGCCTACTCTCCTAGTTGAGTCTAGATTTTTGAGAATATTTATTAGTTTCAATGCTCAAAGAAGTGGATTTCTTGAAGGCTGTAAACCTTTTTGTTGGTTTTGATGGATGTTTTTTATAGGTTGTCGAGCCTGTGCAATAATAATTACATACTCAACAAAAATATAAATTTTATATATAGCGGTGAGTAGGGTCAAATTCACAGGAATTAGGAATAATTTATTTCTTTTAGAGTCTAAAGTATGGGAAATTTTATAAAAATAGCTAATTAACTAAATACAAGCAACTTAAGAAAATAAACAGGAATTAATCAACAATAGATACGACTCTAGCCAAAGATGCAACTTTTCAGACACGGTTCATTCAACTGATCATCGATGCAAAGATAATTCAATTACTCATTAATAGATTGGTTATAGTTGCCATACACGTGATAAATAACCAACTTTTCCTTACTTTTTCGATAGCCAAGGTACGACCGTTAACTATTTCTCTAACTAAAAAATAACCCTAGGTACGACCCTAGGATTCAATTCCTTAATTGCATTAAAAATTAGAAAAGTCCAACCCTAACAAACAAGTACACTACGAGGGTTTATTTAAATTAGATCAAACGTTTCCCTAACATAGGACCGATCACGCTAGTCTCCACTGGTATTAACCAATCAAACAATTACGAATTTAACGATTAATTTGGCAGTAGATTATTAGGTTAATTCAAACCATTGACATTCAAATAACTAAATAATTATAAGAAATTAAATCAGAAAATGCACAAATACCAATGAATAAAAGAAATAAGTAAAATAATTCGATCTCACAGATGTTTAGAATCGAATTTTCAAGTTGACTTTCGACTAGAAAAGGAATTTAATTGCGCATAGCCAATTGAAGCAATTCATACCATTTTTCCAAAGCCAGCTGCATTAGTCTTTGATAAGAGAAAAACTAGAGAAAAAAAAAGATTGGCCAAAAGGCCAAGCGGCCATCGTACCTCCCTATTTGCCGAAACTAATCAATCCCCTAAATAGACTAAGAGACGGCCAAATCGTAGTTTCACAAGTACTCCTAGTAGCCGCAACTTCCATCCTATTTTGTAGCTTTGAAAATAAGATAAACTTCCTAATTTTCCTAAGAAAAAGATAATTCCTAAATTGATAAAAGATAATTTAAATAGTTTCCCAACTGTAATTGGAAATATGTTTCGTAAGTCCTCGACTTGAATTAGGAAACTGCCACGCGCGAAAATTCTTGGAAAATTACCCTTTTTAACCACATTTTGCTCCTTTTCCTACAATTAACACCATTAATCAAATATAAGTAGAATCCATCAATTAAAACAATATTTGGTAAAATAAAAGAAGAAAACAGAGATAAAATTAATGACAAAAATGCAACCCATCAATTTTTTGAAAGGTCCTTTTGGTGGTGTACTTCTCATAGTAGTTGCTTTAGATGCTAACAGCAGAATTTTTCGTATTGCTTTTGCTATGAGGCTTTTCTGGACCTGACAGCAATTCTTGAAAAATTACCCCTTTTAACCACGTTTTGCTTTTTTTCCTACAACTAGCACCATTAACCAAATATAAGTAGAATTCATCAATTAAAACAATATTTGGTAAAATAAAAGAGGAAAATAATCATAAATTAATGACAAAAATACAACCTATCAGTTTTTTGAAAGGTCCTTTTGGTGGTGTACTTCTCACAGTAGTTGCTTTAGATGCTAACAACAGCATTTTTCCTGCTTTTGCTGTGACTGAGTGTGAAAATAAAGAAATCTAGAGTTAGTTCTTCCATTACTTTGAGGATTTCTTTGGGCCATTTGGAGATAATGTCCCTTTAACCTTCATGAGTGACAGACAAAAGGTATACTTGTTATGCAGTAGTTTTTTTCAGTCCTAATTCTGCTGCTCATCAGCATAACAATGTGATGTTTTTGGTTTTCATTTTAGGGCTTGAATCTTGCTTATGAGGAGATAGTGTCTGTTGCTAGTGGAAGGCATTACTATAGTAATATCTGCAGCAATTTTAAAGCTCAGTTTTCTAGTATTTTACTCAGTAACCTGTTCTGGAGAGCAGCTAAAAACTATGATAGTGCAGGGCATAATGAAGCCATAGCCAGTATAAATGAGCTAAACATGGAAGTTTGGAGATATTTGGAGAAAATTCCCAAGACAAGTTGGTGTAGATATACCTTTGCTATTGGAATTAAGTGTGATCACGTCACAAATAACTGCATTGAGTCCCTTAATGCATGGGCAGGTGAACTAAGAGGGAAACCTATCTTGACACTTGTTGAGGGGCTGAGGAAGAAGTTTATGAAGAAAATGCACAAGAGATATCAGAAGGGGTGCACACTAACCACTTCTGTCACCCCAAAGATGGTGGACAAATTGCAAAAAATAGGACAAACACCAAGACAATGTCAACTAACAATGGCAAGTGAAGACATATTTGAAGTAAGGGATATGAACAAGTCATACATAGTCAATTTACTTGATAAAAACTGTGATTGTAGAGCTTTTCAAATTTTAGGTCTTCCTTGTAAACATGTTGCATTGGGAATTATTTACAAGAGACAGAAACTGGAGTCCTACTCTGACTGTTGGTTCTCAAGAGATATGTACTTAAAGACATATGCAAGTATGATTCATCCAATGCCTGATGAGAAGATGTGGCCACCTATGCCAAATGTTAACCCTTCCATAGTGTTGTCTCCTCTTTTGCGAAGAGCTCCAGGTAGACTAAAGGTGCACAGGAGAAGGGAACATGATGAAGGACATTTTGCACCTCAACCAAAAAGGCTGAGCAAATTCAAGTGTGAAAATTGTGGCTCCTTTGATCACAACCAGAGGTCATGCCAAAGAGCTCCTGTGCAAAAGAAGAAAGGCAGCAAAACTCCTAGCCAACAGGTCTTATATGTGCTCAACTTGCTATTGAAAATAATGTGATAAACAAATAAAATGCACTAATGTTAGCTTATTCCCCAATAGTTGAGCAGTAAAAGAGGCAAACTAGGAAGAGGGGCTGCAAACATAGGCCTGTCAAAAGCAACTCTTTGGATAAATTATTTTTTGGTCCTACATCACTCATTTGTAACATATAGAACCTTCTAATAACTGATGTTTGTCTATGTTTATTGCTAGGATTATGTACAAGGTAATGTGCCTAGTGTGAATTCAAGCCAAGAAAGCAATCCTTCTCGTACAAGTCAACCTGGAACTGAAAATGTAGAGCTTCCTGTTCCGACCAAAGCAATTGCTTTAAAGCGAAGGTTCAATCAAATGAGTACATTTTATACATGTTTCAATAAAATATTTCTCAAACATTCACTTTCACTCTAATAATATACAAACGCAAAGAGGAAGGCCATTGTACAATACTGGAGCAACTACTACAGGAAGTAGCAAGAGAACTTGCTCAAATGCAACTACTCGGGTCACTCAAACTCTTGAACCTCCTCCAATTCAGCAAATTGCTGCTTCTCAAGCTGCCACAGCTACATCTTTCTCAATTAGTGTAGCTACAACACTGCAGTCAGGAAATGTCAACAGTAGCAGTAGTGTTAGCTACATCTTTCTCAATTAGCAGTAGTTTTAGCATGCGATTCTGATGTACTTGCTGTAGTTTCCTGCTTATCGGTTTTGTTGAGCCTTATTAGTTTGATGTTAATTAGCTAATTGAATACGAATGTTTTTGTATATGACTATTGATATACAAATTTGGAGCTGATAGGCCTTTGCAATCCTTACCATCTGCTTCAAGTCATTGCAGCAGATTGTGTTTTGAATATAATGGATTGCTCAGTCATGCTTTTGTAGTAATGGATTGTTCTAGTGCTCTTTTGTAGCATTGAATTGCTCTGCTGCACTTTTGTAGTAATGGATTAGTCATGTAATCAAGCTGCTTTTTGTATCTGGTCTGGCAGTATTGATAGATGAAGTGGAATTTGTGCTGATGATAGTAGATTCAAACTCAATTGGTTGCATTAAATTGTAAATTCGAAATGGTGTTGATTACATGATGTTCCATTTTCATTCTCCTATGTCTTGCAACAGCAATTTGAATTGCAACTACATCTTATACCCCCCTTGTACATTTGTTATGCTACATTATCCTATTGACTTCACAATATGAATGAAAACATACACAGCAACAAGTATGAGATTGATAATGAAAAGTATGTTGACTGCTATATTTAGAGCTCTTGCCTTTGCCACTACAATTGGCATTTCCCTTTGCATGAGGAAGAAGGTAGCTGTTGTTGAGATTGCAGCACTAGAGCTATGAATGTTCTTCTATTGCTAACCTTTTCTTCTTCGGGACCATCATACCACTGGAAGTACTTGCATTTTGCATAATAAAAATATAACTTGTTGGGATTCTTTTCAGTCTCAGAAATCTTCAGTGTTGCCTTTCGATTGTAGGTGCAGTATTTGTTCCTTATTGTGAAGGATGCTAGGGAGTTCCATGATTCTCCCCTGTGGCTAGAAAAAGCCATGCACTTCACCTCCAACTACCAAACTAAAGTCAAGGAAACCAGCTGTGTTACCCCTAAAACTAGCTGCAGTAGTGGATTGCTAAACCATACCTCATTTATAAGCTAGTGCAAGTTCAGACCTCATTTAGCCGTTTAACTAGCCATTGCTTTCACCTGGTGCTTAAGCTGTTGCAAGTGCATTGGAAATAGTTTGCACTTATACCCCTTGAAGTTTATTGATTCTTAATAACTTTTGTCCTTCCTTTGTTAATACTACTAGGCAAGCAAGATGAAGGGCAAATCTGACACAAATTTCTTATCTCACTTTTTAAAACAATTTTTCAATGGGACTCTTTCTAACTTGGACCGGATCTGCAACAGATTCCTTAAGTTCAAGGGTGGTCAATGCAATTTTTTAAACCATAGAGGAGGTGAGGGTTACTGTCAGAAACCTCAGGGAAGGTTTCTGCAATTTTCCCTTTACTAGTCTTGGACTATTACTTTTCCTTGTGAGTTGCATTAACCCAAAAAAAATGCAAAAGAAATTATTGTATAGGGTGATTAAAAGTAAGAGGAAAGAGAGCAGCAATTGAATTTGTGGAAACAGGGAGGTAATGTGAAACGTAAAGGGGGAAATGTCAAATAGAAAAACAACTAGAAGAAATATTGAAGTGACATCATGGTTTTCTTTTCTTTTCTTTTCTTTTTTTAAGTGACATCATGGTTTAGATCAACTGTTTTCAGTCATCAAAATGACAAACTCATCTTCTAAGTGCCTCTAATTTTTCTCTCTTTACTCACCATTTCAATCATCCAATCTATCCAAAGTTACTGGAGAAGTACCATTTCTTTAGCCACGTCCATTAACGATCCATGCGTGGTTTCTTCTACGTAGTCTAAGGTACGTGACACGAAACTCCGATAAATGTGGGTTGATATATTTGGTATTTTTTTCAAAGGATTGACTAAGTTTCAAAGGTTCGTAATATTTTCCTAATGGATAGGTTCCAATAAGTAACACGTGTGATTAATTTGTCAACTTAAAGTGGAAATTCTAAATAATCGTTTAAGAAATTGCTTTTGGGGCTACATGGAAGTATGGGGGCATCAGCATATATCTAATGTTGAAAATTCAGTAATTCAATTCGACCAGCAACTTTTTATTTCTTTTCACAGAAATTGACAAGTTCAAATGTCATATGGGTCCATCCTGGACTTGCTTAAATAACACGTGCATAATGAAGACTACAAAAAGGCTTCTGATCAGGGGGGAAACCTCACAAATCAGCCACTCCCGAACACAAAACCAAAACATATATTCATAGCAAGCTTGTATTTCCCAAATTAATCAATCTAAGAAAGGCAATAACATTCAATGAGCATGGCTTCTCGAGGCATTGGTTTACATGTCCTCATATTCTTGGCTCTTTTCTTTTCCTTGAGTGGGCTTTCATTTGGGGTAGCACCCAAAAATATTTCGACTTTCAACCGCAAAAGTTTCCCTCAAGATTTCATATTTGGAGCAGCTTCAGCTGCCTATCAGGTACTGGATACAAGCCTACAACTTCAGTGAAATTTATTTGTCATATTTCTCATATATTGTTGGTGAAATTTTAATGTGTTCATCAACTTGCAGTATGAAGGAGCAGCATTCGAAGATGGAAGGGGGCCGAGTATATGGGATACCTTTAGCCACCAATATCCAAGTAAAATTTTGAGATATTAAACAAAATTGAGGAAATTGTATTCTATATTTAAACTGCAAGGACATTTTAATTACAAGAAATCACTCAACATAATTATAGGAATTTATATGAACAAGGAAATAAGCTTATGTGGATTTTATACCATCATATTGTGCTTGTTTTACATTGCAGATAAAATAGCGGATCATAGCACTGGTGACATAGCTGTTGATTTCTATCATCGTTACAAGGTATGATATGCATACATTTTCTTCATCATTAATTATAATTTTACAATAATGTCAAAAAATTAGTTTACTACTTTTAAAGCATGCACTTAAGTTGAAAACACCATGGTCACATGCAGGAGGACATCAAACTCATGAAATTCTTAGGGTTGGATTCTTTCAAAATGTCGATCTCATGGTCAAGAGTTATACCTCGTGAGAATCCTTGACTTCTTCTTTTTCCAACAAAAACTGTTGCTTGTAATTGCTTGCTTTACAAATTAATGGGTAAACTTTTATTACTTTATAGTACATCATTAATTCGACTATATTCAACTTTTTCTCAGATGGGAAGCTAAGTAAAGGTGTGAACAAGGCAGGCATTGCATTTTACAACAACCTCATTGATGAGCTTCTAGCAAACGGTCAGAAATCTCCATTCGACAACAATATATATCTTTATTAATTAAAAGAAAACCGTCTCTTGCTAATGTTGACAATTCTCACTTCTCAAATTATCAACTAATATAGATAATTTGCCCCATGCAAACAGGTATAACACCATTTGTAACAATTTTCCACTGGGATGTTCCTCAACCTTTGGATTTCTAAGCCCGCGCATTGTGTAAGTGATATTCATTTGTGAAAACTAGTCAAACTAATACAATCCCATTAGTGCTACTGATTAAAGTGTATTTATTTCTTTGCATTTTTTTCCCACAGGGATGATTTTCTAGATTTCGCAGAACTTTGTTTCAAGGAATTTGGTGACCCTGCAGCAATTTCTAACCTGTATAGGGAGAAGTACAAGGTGACCACCCCATAGCTATCTTATTCATTTTGATAAATCAATTAGTGTTATTATGATTCTGGGGGGATTTGCATATTATTAAAAATGACTTTTGGAGTATAGAAGTTTCAAAAAAATAATAAAAATGTCTATATTGAATTATTTCAAAAAATACATGTATCATACGTTTGACATCTAGGTATGAAAGTGAAGAAGAAGACGTGAAAATTTTGGATCAAGTCCTTAAGCCAAATGTATTTGTCAATGAACAATATCTCAAGAAAAAAAAAAAAAGATACTGCAATAAGACAAAGCATGACCAAAATTATGATCGTCACGGTTATCCATTTTAAAAACAACGAAACATACAGTTTCAATTTTTTTATTGCCTATTTTGTTAAATCCTAAGCAAAATTAATCTGACAATATAACACATAAATTTGTGTTCATATTCTCTATAGGCATCACAAAATGGTGAAGTAGGAATTGTGTTGAACCCAACTTGGTACGTGCCTTATTCCAATAGTAAGGCCGACACCGAAGCTGCACAACGCGCAATCGACTTCGTGTATGGATGGTGAGTTTACATAGTTTTGTTCTTTTTTTTTTTTAAAAAAAATATCGCCTTAATATATTCTTTTAGTTGTAAATTTTTTTTTAAAAAAAAAACAAAATGACAAAAACGTTATGGTATTTGCAGGTTTTTGGACCCCTTAGTTTTCGGGGATTACCCACAAAGCATGCGTCGTCTCGTGGGTAAAAGGTTACCAAGATTCACGAGGGAGGAATCCCAGTTGGTGAAAGGTTCCTTGGATTTCCTTGGAGTGAATTATTATACCTCAAATTTTGCAGCAAATGCCCACTTCCATCATGGTCCTAATAATAGCTATACAACTGATAATCAAGTTAATCTGACAAGTGAGTTCCAATATATATAATCCCGATTTATACAGTGTAATTTTGTTAACAATTAACTTTTACTGATTTTTATTTCGATTGTTAATCTTTCAAAACTTCTATTTGTCACAGCGGAAAGGAATGGACTGGCTATTGGTGAGGCGGTATGTTATATCTTCAAAACCTCTGTCACTTTTGGAAATCATAATATTCGAAACGAGTGAAAAGGGAAGATAATGCAGATAAAAAACAAGAATTTGACCGTGTGTTTCTCATAATAAGAAAATTTTTCGTAACATGATTCAATTTGGCAATTGTAGTTGTCAATTTATGACTATTCCGATCCAAGGAAAACTATTCAAATTGATCTTTTCCACAAAACCATCTGAAAATTTTAATTAGCAGTATTCATGAAAGAAATCATGTCTTGCTTATGCTCCTTTTTCCTATTTTGATCTGGTATGAAAGAGCAACTTCCTTGGTGAATCAGTTTCGAACTGGATGCAATTGGAAGAACCCCGGGAACTGTTTTAATTCTTTCAATTTTTGGGCAGTAATTCGAGTATTATCTCATTTTACCAACTCATTTTACGATGTTCAGGAAGGAGTACCACTTTATGTGTATCCTCAAGGTCTTCGTGATGTTCTTGTCTATACAAAGAACAAGTACGGGAATCCAACCATTTATGTTATAGAAAATGGTAAGAACTTAATTTGATGGTAAATCCACGTGATCGATTTTGAAATTCACAAATTAAAATTCACATTCCCATTTATTACCAGGATTTGGTGAGACTAATATAACAAAAGTTGAAGGAGGGGTCAAGGATTTGCAAAGAGCACGCTTCTATCAAGCCCATCTAAGGGCAGTCAAAGAAGCCATTGGGTAACTCCACCTCTTTTATTTGTCAACATTTCTCATAGATCAGAAACTCCTGATTACATTTTCTAAAGATAATTACAATCCTTTTTTTTTTTTTGCAGCAATGGCGTGAACGTGAAGGGCTTCTTTCCTTGGACATTCATGGACGATTGGGAATGGAATTCAGGTTTCACAGAGAGATTTGGTTTGGTCTTTGTTGACTTCAAAAATGGATTGAAGAGATACCCCAAAAGTTCAGCTCTTTGGTTTAAGAAATTCCTCCAGTCCTAAGTGAATTTATGAACAGTTATATGTACAATACGTTGATTTTAGCTCTGTGGAGTGATGTCAAATAAAAGATTATAATCCATCAATCTTTAAATTTAGTTATTCGTTGTCTAGCTCAAATTGGTTGTCCAAATTTTGTCGCAATTGTAAGAATAGTTGCAAATGCATTAACGTGCCACATTAGAGCACGCAATTATGTATTACGAAAGAAATAAAAGTCCTTATTCACTTTCATTGGTTTTCATTCTTCTACTTGCCTTTTTGTAATTTTCCTATTTGGCTTTTCGGGTTTGTTCTTCTGCTCAGACCTTGGGAATGGAAGACCCCGTGTAGTATGCTGGCATGTTAAGGTGAAATTCCAAATTTAGCCACATAATAAGGCAACAAAACCAATGTACCACTAACCCAACTCAATCTGTACAATACTAGCATGATAAGGTGAAATTTCAAATTTAGCCACCTAGTCATGATGCCCATAGGGGCACATGACTGCTGCTTATGTTTGTTAGGACTGGCTCAAGAATAAACAAACTAAAATTAGAACAAAATAGGAGGTATAATCGACCATATAATGGTTAGGCGATAGACACCAGCCATATAATAATTAGACGGTAAAACTGACCATATAAAAGGGTTGTGGCAATCCAATAAAGATAAATAACAAAGCAAAATAAAGACACCAAAATTTACGTGGCTCGGTCAAATTGACCTACGTCCACAGGCGAGGGAGGAGCAATATTTCTACTATGAAGAAGATATACAACAATCGTAGGAATGTGGTTCCTAGGCCAATAAGGCACTCACAAGGAAATATTCCTAAACTCAAAATAAGAGAGTCTAAAATATTTGACTACAAATGGATTAGATGACCCAAAAAACTAATAACCCATACAATACTCTCTTGAGTGGTGCACTTAATCCTAACACAAGCCCCCTATATTTATGGGTGAATAAGAGGAGGCTTTCCTTAGGTTTCTTCCGATGTGGGATAAGGGAGAAACTCCTTACCGATGTGCGACATGCTACATCAACAAATCTTCACCTTGGCGTGTCCTCAACATCGATAATAATAAACTGCTCCACCTTCTCCACATAAGCCCCAATGGGCCTAAATCACCAACAACGAATACCAACCAAATCCAAGTACTGCTTGAATTTGTAAATCATAAGAGGCTTTGTAAACATGTCAGTAGGATTCTCCTTGGTATTGATCTTTTGAACAAGGACTTTTCCTTCAGCAATGATATCTCGAATGAAGTGATACTTCACACTCATGATACATCTGATCTTTAGTCAAGTGTCACTACAAAAAATTATTTCTTTGGTGACAAAATTTTCCTAACAACCAACTTATTTGTTAGAAAAATCATACCTTTTATGACAATTCGTCAAGCAAATATCCTTCAAAAGGCATTGCTACTTTAAACATATTTTTCTACTTTTGCCCACGTCAATTCGTCAGGAAAAGTTTTCGTTCTCCCACCATTTTTTCCCATCAGTTTTTTTCCTTTTGGACCAAAAATGAATTTAGAAGGACATTAACTTGTAGCATAGAAACCGGGAAATAAAGAAACACTTTTTCCATCTCTCTTTCTTTTGGAACAACGACGACAAAGAAACACTTCTCCAAATCTGTAACTTGTCTTCATCTCCAACAACAAAGAACGACAACGAACTCCGAACTTGTCTTCATCTCTTTCAACAAGAGAGACAACACGATGGTCTAAGGTGATGTAAAAATCAAATAATCCTTCAATTTTGTCTTGAATCGGTTCCCTTTCTCCAAATCCCCCTTCAATTTTGTCCTTAATTGGTTCCTTTTTTTATTTTTATAGTGTGTATTTTATTCATCTCTGTCTTTCTCTGTTCGTCAAAACCTAGGAAGATGCTTCAGTTCTTGTGCCCGGGGATATAATCAATATAAAACTTAGTGATTCTGGTTTTGATAACGATTTGGGGATGCTAATTGGGGATGCACTATACAATTGAGTTCAATTGGGGATGCTAATGATTTGGCTGATTCTGGTGATGATTTTAGGGGTGTCAAGGCTGCTAGTAGGGAAGTTCAATGCGTAGGTGCATTATTTGCTTTGTTCGAATTTCTTTTGGATTTTTGTATGCTTTAAGGATTTCATTTGTGGGTGTGATGCTTGTGTTGATCTTAATCTTGATTTTTGGTAAAAAGGATTCTTTTTCATGTTCGCTGGCAAAAGCAATTTGGGAAACTTCGATTGAACTTTGTGTTTCATTTTTTTCATGTTCGCTCGTAGTTTCGGATTTTTGAACTTCGGCTCTACTTGATCATGCTTTTTATGCCCATTCTTGTCGCATTTCTGGTTTCTTGATTTTAGTTTGTTCTACCGTGTTAGTTTTTGTTAGTGTTTCAGATAAGGAAAATTGACATTTTATTTTTGTTCTAAATGTACCGTTTGTTTTGCTTTCCTGCTCATATTCTATATTTGCAACTGTTGCTAAAAAAATTGATTCATGTAATTGGCAGTGATTTATGTATCTTTTTGGTATTGTCTT
Source organism: Coffea arabica (assembly GCF_036785885.1). NCBI lineage: Eukaryota > Viridiplantae > Streptophyta > Magnoliopsida > Gentianales > Rubiaceae > Coffea > Coffea arabica. Next base: position 25,936,034 of record NC_092312.1, on the reverse strand, counting down.
GGTGAATTGCTTGTAATAAGCATAGCAATCACTTGTTTTCTCTCTCTCTCTCTTGGTTGAGAGCTTCTGTCTCTACTTTGAGAGCTTCCCTCCTAGAATAGGAGACTTCAAAATTTCAAAAAGCTGCGGCAACAAATAACAGAAGGGAAGATTTCTGAGTTTCACAATTGGTGTAGTGACCTTACATCTTCTGGTGTACTACAAACACCCATTTTTAGCAACCTTAAACCTCATTTGTGCTTTCACGTCTGTGTCCTGGTGCGAATGAGGTCATGATCCGGGGAACAGGAGATGGGGACTACCTGTAAAGGTCTTGGTAGTGTGTGCTAGTTTAGCGGGTGGATAGATAGGGTTCCTTGTGTTTTCAGATCGTTTTAGGTCTCTGTTTTTCTGTTCTCTGTTTTTTCTACTTTGTTTTGCAGGTTTGAACAACTGGTTTTCTGAGGAAGGAAATAGTGCAAAGGTGGTGTCAAGCAGCTGGGTTTTAGAAGATGGAAGAGGAGCTAACTCGTGCCTTCAGCAAGTTTGAGCTCTCTTCAACGGAGCTGGGTGGGGTGGATCTTTGCTCGGATGATATCAGTGAAGGAGTCAAAGATTGCAGCAGGAGTCTGGTAGGCAGATTGATAGGAGAGAAAGTGACAAATTTCACAGGGGTTAAAAATTTCACCAACCATGCGTGGGGATATCCCAGAAATTTGGTGGTAACTGAGCTTGGCCCTAACCTTTTTCAATTCCAGTTTGAAATTGATGATGAACGGGAAAAAGTGTTGATGGGAGGCCCGTGGGTACTGGACAATCAGGTCCTGGTGATTAAAAATTGGGAAATAGGTTGTGAAAGAAAGCCCCAATTCTTTAGATATACATACTTATGGTTGCAGGTATGGAATCTCCCTGTCCACTGGCTGTGTAGGACAGTGGGGATTAAGCTAGGAAAACTGTTCAAATCAGTGAGGGATGTTATAGTTCCGCCAGGAGGAGGAAAAAAGGGTAGACATATGAAGATACTGGTAGAGGTGGATGTGCAACAACCTCTTCTCAGAGGCACTTTGGTGAAGTTTGAGGGAATGAATACATGGGTGGAATTTAAATACGAGCGATGTCCGGATTTTTGTTATAACTGTGGGATAGTTGGCCACGGTGACAAATCTTGCACTGGAGAATGGAAGGAAGGACAGTCCGGTAGGGAAGGTCAATATGGAGCGTGGATGAGGGTGGGGAATATCATGACCTCCCCTTCGAGAGCGTACAGAGGGGTCGAGATTGAGGTGAAACAAAGAGGTATGGTGGTAGCAATGAACAACAAAGACCCAGGGATCCATGTAGGAACTTCGAGGGAGAAGGGTGTTAGGGGTATAGCTGGGACGAGTAGTAATAAGGGTGAGAATGAGCGTAAGAATAGGGAGCAGAATAAGGAAGCTATGGAGAGGAAGTGGAAGGAAATATTGAGAGAAAACAAGGTGTTGGATAAGAGTGTGGAACAAGGTGAGGGGAAAGGGGAAAAACAAGTGCAAAGAAAAGAGCTAGTGGAGAAGGAAAATATAGAAATCAGTAAGGTGGTTGTGGAATTGGGGAATAGGAAGAGTAGAACGCCTGATCTTGCTCCAGTGGAAATGATGATGGAGATGGTGTCAGGGCAGGAGATGTTGGATATTCTGGAAAATGGTGGCATAAATAGTCGAACAAATGAGAGTGGAAGTAAAGGTAGCAGATCACCAGTCAACCAGAGCATACAAGGGAAGGGGAAATGGAGAAGAAGCTCACGAAATAAAAGAGCTCCATTACGAGACATCACTGGCAGGGAGCCAAATTGCTCGTTTGGAGAGAAAAGGAAAGTGATGCTGGATAGTCAAGATTTGGATATCATGGAGGAAGATGTGGAAGAAGGCACGAGGTTAAAGCTGGCAAAAAGGGATGATAGCACTGGTAAACAGGGAGGGGAAATGGAGGCTAGCCCCGCAATGCCTCCACCAGTGCAATGAAGGTGGCGGTGTGGAATTGTCGAGGTGCAGGAGGCCCCTTGACAATTTCCCAATTGACGGAGGTACTTCACCTCCACTCTGCTAGTATTTTATTTCTGTGTGAAACAAAGAACCAGGAGGCTTTTATGAAACAAGTGCAAAAAAAAGTAAATTTTGAGAATAGTTTTATAGTAAATCCTAAGGGTAGAGCTGGGGGTTTAGCTTTATTTTGGAAGGAGGGAGTGGTATTACTGGATGTGCAGGGCTCGGATTGGTATATTGCAGCGAAAGTAGTGGATAATGAAACAAATGATAGCTGGTGGTTTGTAGGGGTGTATGCAAGTACGGAGGGTAGAGTTAGGCAACATCAGTGGGAAATAATCGAGGAAAAAAAACGAGAATGGGGTGAGAAATAGGCTGTGATGGGTGACTTTAATGACATTTGCTCTAATGGTGAGAAATGGGGTGGGAATGAAAGATCTGAGGGAAGTTTTAGGGACTTTAAGGGTTTCATCTCTGAGAACGAGCTAGTGGATATTGGGTTTGTGGGGGTTCCATGGACTTGATGCAATACATGGGAAGGGGAGGGGGAGGTAAAGGAGAGGTTGGATAGATGTTTAGGGAGTGTGAGTTGGGCGCAAGTCTATGAAAAGGTAACCTGTGAGCATATTGAAATGGAGGCCTCAGATCGCTGCCTATTAATGGTGGACACAAAACCGCAACAAAGGAATGGGAGGAGACGATTCTTCTTTGACCAAAGATGGGCGAAAGACAAAGCAACTGTGCCTGTGGTTCGCACAGCGTGGGGAAAAGAACAAAATGGATCCAGGATGTATAAAGTTACAAGAAGAATTAGGGAGTGTAGAGTAGCATTGATCAAGTGGAACAGAACAGCAAAAGGTAATGCAAAGCTGAAAATTCAGGAAATTAAGGAGCAATTGAAGGTCATAAGAGAAGCGGGTGAGTTGTGCAATAAAGGAGTCATTGCAACTTTAAAGATTCAGCTAAGCAAAGCTTACAAGGAAGATGAGCTATATTGGAGTCAGAAGTCCAGAAGCAGATGGCTCAAGGAGGGGGACAAAAACACTGCCTTTTTCCATCAAAGTGTTATGGCTAAAAGGAAACGAAATAGAATCAGTGTTCTCCAAAAATCTGATGGGGAATGGTGTAAGAGCGACAAGGAAATTGAGGAGGAAATGTGTAACCACTACAATGAACTTTTCACATCCAACAATCCAACAAAGTTTGAGGATGTTTTACAAGGCATACCGTGCACTATTTCCAATCTCATGAATGCACAGTTGATCAAACCTGTGGACGAGGGGGAGATTAAACAGGCCATTTTTTCTATGTTCCCTAACAAAGCCCCAGGAGTTGATGGTATGTCCCCGTGTTTCTTTCAATCTTACTGGAGCATCATCAATGTTGACATTGTCTATGCCATTTCTACCTTCTTTCATACGGGCAACCTTCTTAAGACCATCAATGAGACTATCATTTCCTTAATCCCCAAGGTTGATAACCCTGTGATGCTTGCTAACTTCAGGCCTATTAGTCTTTGCAACGTTTTCTATAAAATCATTTCCAAGATTTTGGCTAATAGACTGAAAAAGGTCCTTAAGCATTGCATTAGTCCATCACAGTCTGCTTTTGTTCCTGGCCGGCAAATTTTAGACAATGTTATTATTGCACATGAAATTTTGCATTTCCTTAAAAGTAAGAGAGCTGGTAAGGTAGGCTTCATGACCCTTAAACTTGATATGTCTAAAGCCTATGATAGAGTGGAGTGGAAATTTCTTGGTAGAATTATGATGCAAATGGGTTTCTGTCCCACTTTTGTTCATTGGATCATGACCTGCATTTCCACGGTTTCTTACTCTTTTAACTTAAATGGGCAAAAAGTGGGTAGTGTGAAACCTTCCAGAGGGATTAGACAAGGAGATCCCTTATCTCCTTACTTATTTATCATCTGTACTGAAGGGCTTTCAAACCTGATCAAGAAAGCTGTGGATAACAAGCATCTAACTGGAATCAAATTTTGCAAGGACAGTCCTATGGTATCTCATTTATTTTTTACAGATGACTCCCTACTGTGCTGCAAAGCAAGTAAAAAAAAAGCTCAAAAGCTCAAGGAGGTACTCAAGACTTATGGACAAGCATCTGGACAGGTTGTAAATTTTGATAAATCTGCTGTGTTTTTCAGTAGGAATTCTCCCAAGAGAATTAGAGGGGAAGTTAGTAAGGTGCTAGATAATATGAAGGAGGCGCATAGTGGCAAATATCTAGGTCTTCCGATGACGATTGGGAGAGATAAAAACCAGGTTTTTGGTTTTCTGATGAACAACATTAACAGTAAGCTCCAAGGTTGGAAACAAAAATTGCTTAGTCAAGGGGGTAAGGAAGTTTTGATCAAAGCAGTCATCATAGCCATGTCAACGTATATTATGTCCTGCTTTAAATTATCCAAGGGTCTGTGTAAGGCTGTTAGTGCAAAGATTGCGAGGTTCTGGTGGGGTGGTGGGGAACAGGAGAATAAGGTGCGCTGGGTTAGATGGAGTAAGCTTTCTGAGGTGAAAGGGAAAGGGGGTATGGGTTTTAGAGACTTGGAAGCCTTCAATTTGGCTTTGCTTGCAAAACAAATTTGGAGAATTGTGATCAATCCAAATTTGTTAGTAAGCAAAGTCTTGAAGGCCAGGTATATGAAGGAGGAGGGTTGGTTAGGACAGCAACCCTCTAACAATGCTTCATGGTGCTGGAAAAGTATGCACAAAGGGGAGAATTGCTTCAAAAGGGGTTATGGAAAAGGGTGGGGGATAGGAGGTCAGTGAGGATTTGGCATGATAGATGGATACCTGGGTTGGTGGATGGAAGAGTTCACACAGCTAGACCAGTAGGATGTCAACTGGAGTTTGTTAATGAGCTTATAGAGGGAGGGAAGTGGAACATTGGTCTTTTGCAGCATTGGTTTCATGTAGATGTAGTGAACCAGATTACTAATATTTCACTTAGTTTGTATGACAGGAAAGATAGATTATTCTGGAACCTCAGCAAGTCTGGAATCTACACTGTGAAGACCGGATATGTGATTGCTAAGGAGGAAAAGGAAAAAACAAATCAAAGGCTAGCACCTGATCCGGAAACCAGTTGGGAGATAAGAAAGCATACAGTTTGGAAAACTTTGTGGAGCCTAAACATTAAGCTGAAATTGAAACATTTCTTATGGAGATGTCTACAAAACGGATTGGCTACTAAGGAAGCTCTCTACAAAAGGTTTGGCATAGGGAACAAGATTTGTCACTGCTGTGGGAAGGACACGGAAACCATTGAACATATCTTTTTCAACTGCCCAACAGCGCAAGTAATATGGAAGATTGCACCTGTTCGGTGGGAAGGGCTAGCTAAATTCAAGGCAGCCTGTGGAGATGGTGGGAAGCGGTGTTGCAGGCAGCAAAAGAGACTCAAGGTGTGGGCAGAATCCAACTTACAGCAGACATCTTATGGCAAATCTGGAAAGCAAGGAACAAGTTTACTTTCCAGCAGGAGATAGCTAATGCAAAGATAATTGTTGACAAGGCACAACAGGAATGGATCGAGTATGAGGCAGCAAAGGAGTCAGACACAGGATCAAACTCTGAACCAGAAAAGGCAACACCAACCCAGCAGCGTTGGGAACCTCCTAAGGAAGGAACAATAAGGATCAATACGAACGCTGCCATCTCGGCTAAAATGGTTAGATCAGGTCTTGGGATTATTGCAAGGAACTGGCGCGGAGAATTAGTGAGAGCGAAAGGAATTACTGCGAGAAGGAAAGGAATTCCAGCCACTGAAGAAGCTCTAGCAATCAGAGGGGCGCTCGAAATGGCTCAATTTGCAGGATGGACAACTATAGAAGTCCAATCTGACTGCAAGCATGTAGTGAGCCTCATCAACACGGACAATGTCTAGGACTGTAGTCTTCAAACAATCCTGGAAGACATTGACGTTCAGAAGAGAAATTTTGAAAGCTGCACTTTCACTTTTGTACCTAGAACGGTCAATCAATGTAGTCATGAATTGGCACAATTTGCAGCAAAGGCAACTAGAAGCTTTGAATGGGAAGGTTCTTTCCCAATTTGGCTTTCAAGTCTAGTTAGAAAAGATATAGAGGTAGTTACCCCTTTTTGTAATTAACTCTTGTATTTTCAAGTGTTGATATATATATATATGAGTTTATCGTTTGTAAAAAAAAAAATCACTTGTTTTCTCGTTTTCTATGGTATCTATTCTAGATTTTCTTTCACATGTAGATATGGCATTGAGATAAGTTTCCGACTAAATAAGGAAATGTGCAATTTTGAATGGTGAACCTGCGACCAAATTGCAAATCACATGCCAAATTATGAACTAGAGCTATAAGTTGGCATTTGCAGTTGGTAGTGGTGTTTCTTCAGGAGTTGGGAGAATTTGATTCACAATTCTATACCATTTTAAAAGGCTATGCTACGTGCTCAGTAATTAGACTAGAAAGGATGATGAGTGCTAGAGCTTAGTGCAAGAGGATACTACTATATTATTTGTGATATAAGTAATTCTCAATCAACTTGCACAACAGTGATCTTTGTGCTAGTTTTCTAGTTCAAGAATAAGTATTTTGTAAAATCTGTTTTGCTTGCTTTCCTGGAATTTAAGTTTTCTCCTAATTCCAATGCGTATATCTGTGGCTAATATACTGATATTGTTTGACATGTAACTGGTTTTGGTTTCCTCTTTTTATTTCCTCTATATTTGTTTTTGGTCCTTTATTCCTGTATATGAAGTTATGAGTCATGCCCTTTGGACTTTGCAGCAAGTGAAATGGCAGTTATCTAAATGGCAGTTATATAGTTTGAAAGAGGTGTTCACTTGGTTGTGCTTACAAATATATGTTTGAAAGACTAATGTCATGGTTATATAGTTTCATTGCTGAAGTATATGAAATGGTGCATGCAGGTACATACACTACTGTCGGACTTATTGCCACCCACGACTATCAGAGTCTGCAGCTTCTGTATTGCAGGAGAACTATGTTAAAATTAGACAGGTACTTCGATTGCCTTGTTATGGTGAGATTGGAACTTCTATAGCGGTGGTAATAGCTTGGATCCAAGTTGTGAAAACAGATACTGTAAAAGACATTTTTCTGATTCTAGAAACTCAGACAATGTAGTTCAAGACATGGGTTCCTTTGTTTAGTTTAAAACTGAGCACATAGAAATACTATCAGTTTAAGTCAGTGCAACAAGTTCCTTGTGTCACTCTACGAGTAAAGTTGTTCTTTCATAATATTGAGACTTGAGTCATTTTCTGATAAAGTATGAATAAGAAAAATAAGAGAGCATAGTAAACTTAGACTTGGGTACTCTCACTGAAAGGGCTGCTGAGAGAACATTCATTGAAATGTGATTGGCAAACAAATCCTACTGCTCAAGGTCCCCAAGTCTCAGAGTTTTAGATAATGATATTTAGATTGTTTTTCATTGTTTGCTTTTGCTTTTCTTTATCTTGTAGGATATGAGGAGGCAAGCAAATGAAACCGAGGAAGCAGCTACAATACCTATCACTGTGAGGCAGCTGGAAGCTGTAGTGAGGTTGAGTGAAGCACTTGCAAGAATGAGGCTGTAAGTTCAAGGATTCTGAAACTTGCCGATAACACATGTATGTTTAATGTAACTCAGTTGGCCTACTTTATTAGGATTCTATGGTAGTCAAAGGAGCATGGTTTTATAATGGAATGATTGGCATATGTTGTCATTGGGCATGAGTTTGGCTTCTTGCATAGTACAATTAAGGTTTGGACTTGTAAGAAATTCTTAAGGTCGACAATTTAACAAAGTGGCAGTTTGTTATTTTGTGCAAAAGAACAAATTTAATTGCTAGATCTTAGCTCAAGTGGCTATGACAAATGACTTTTAGTCTCCTTTTGATTTACTACAAGGTGCTCTGTTTTCTTTTCAGATTCCTAATGGTATTGTACAGTGATAATTTGTTGCACTTGTTTCAGTTGAATTAGTTTGTAATATGCAAGTACAAATAAAATTGACGAAATTTCATAGTTATTCAGTCATGTTCTTATGTTATATGGTCTTGTTGAACTTACTCTCAACATTTAAAATCACGCAGGTTATTTTCGTCAAAGTCATTCGCAATAAGCAGACTGATCAGTCAGAGTGATATGGATTTGTGGAATTTAGTTCTCATGCAGCAACTGACAAAGTCCTTCAGAGCTACAATGGCTCACCAATGCCAAATACAGAACAAGTCTTCCACCTTAACTGGGCAGCCTTTAGCATGGATAATAGTCTTCCTTATTTTATCCTTGTTGAATAAGGACAGACGTATTTCATTGTGTAAGCATTTGGAAGTAAAAATTTGTTTTGTAATGTTCTTTATTCTTTCTGTAAACATGAAAGTAAAAATAAACTTCATTGTTTATAAATAATGTTAGCAATATTTCGCAGATGTGTTAATGTTATATAACCCTGTGCTTGTGATAAAGAGGCCATTGTTTTGTCCTCCTGTTTTGTCACGTAATATTTCTTGTCCTGTAAGGATATGGACAGATGTGGCTCTTTATTTATGTAGCTCCATATGATTATTTTGGTTCTGCTTGTGGGTTGGTTTATTTCTACCTTTTGCTGTCTTGTGTAAAAGAAATCAGGAGTGCTCCAATTCAAAGCAATTGCTTTTGAAATCAGGAGCAATTGCTTTAGAAAGCTGTTTGCATGTCCCATGCTCCAATTCAAAGTAATATGTGACGTATTCTTATTGTCTACTTTATCTTGTCATTGCTGGTTTTTCAAATGAAGCATTAGTCTGCAATCTGCATGCGCATACGGCATAACAAGAGTCTCTGTAGTTTAGAAGATTTTAGATTCTTAACAATTGAAAATTTAGTGACAAAATTCAGGGTCTTTCCCGACAAAGGCTCGTCAAGAATATGATCCCTGACGACCAAATCATCACTATTACCTTTCTTGATGATGCGTCACGGAAAATGAAACTTTTTCTGACGAAAATTCTAATAGTTGTCAGGAAAACCTTTTGCCGACGGCGTATAGGTGACCAATCTTCTCTGACGACGTTGGTGTCATGAAAACTTTTCCTGACAAAACACGTACCTTTTCCTGACAAAAATTGTTATCACTAGAAATCTTTTTTTTTTGTAGTGTGTATGGCATTTTGACTATCACAGTGAAATATAGTAACACCTTGATGTAAATTAAATTCGCCAGATGACCCCTTCAACCACAAGGCTTCTTTGATTGCCTTGGTCACGGTCATGTATTTTGCCTCCGTAGTAGATTGAGCCACAACGGGTTGTAAAGTAGCTTTCTAACTAACTGCACAACCCCCAATGCAGAATACGTAGCCTAAAAGTGATTTTCTTCTGTCAAGATCCCCGGCGTAATCTGAATCTACAAAACTAACCAGGGTGATTTTATTTCTTCCAAATTCCAAACAAGCGTTTAAAGTCCCTTGCAAGTATTTGAAAATTCACTTCACAGCCTGCCCATGTTCTTTACCTGGACAAGACATATATCTACTAACAACACTGACTGCTTGTGAAATATCTGGACGACTACAAACCATCGCATACATAATACTGTCGACTGCATTGGAGTAAGGAACTCGTGCCATATATTCTTCCTCTTCATCTGACTGTGGTGACTGAGCAGCAGATAGCTGAAAATGGCTAGTAAGAGGAGTACTTATAGGTTTTGCATTTTTCGAGCCAAAACGCTCCAAGACTTTTTTCAGATAATTTTCTTGAGTTAAGAACAATTTTTCTACTCCTCGATCTCGCTTAATATCCATACCAAGAATTTTCTTAGCTGCTCCCAAATTTTTCATATCAAATTCACTTCTTAGCTGTAATTTCAAATTGTGAATTTCTGATAAATTCTTGACAGTAATGAGCATGTCATCAACATACAGCAACAAATAGATAAAAGAATCATCATCTAACTTTCGGAAGTAAACACAACTATCATACATGCTCCTTGAATAACCATGACCCAACATAAAAGAATCAAATCTTTTATGTCTTGGAAACTGTTTCAATCCATATAAAGATTTCTTCAACAAGCAAATATGATTTTCCTTACCTTCAATCTCAAAATCATGAGATTGTTTCATATAAATTTGTTCTTCAAGTTCGCTATATAAGAAAGCTATCTTAACGTCGACCTGTTCTAACTCCAAATTATATATGGCAACTAAAGCAAGCAAAACACGAATAGAACTATATTTAACAACAGGTGAAAATACTTCATTAAAATCAATATCTTGTATCTGACTATAGTCCTTTGCAACCAATCGTGCTTTATACCTTGCATCTTCAACCCCTGGAATACCTTCTTTTTTCTTAAAAATCCACTTGCAACCAACTATTTTATTATTTGACAGCAGCTTTACAAGAACCCAAATTTCATTCTGATGAAAAAATTGATCGCAATCAATTACTTTGCAGAATCATCACAAGAAACTGTTTCTGAATAGGTGAAAGGCTCACCAACTGCATCAGTTTCTTCTGTAACAGACAAAGCATATCCAATAAAATCTGAATATCTTTGTGATGGTCGAATATTCCTCTTTGATCTATCACTGGCTATGGAATACTCCTCTTCTTATGAACTATATTCAACAGTAGATTCAGGTGCATCTATTGGCTCTTGCTAAATAGAAGATTTGGTTTGAGAAGAATCAGAACCGCCAATATTAAGTTTCACCTGCTTCTGTGTACTATCAGTAGTACAAGGACTAGAAGACTCCTTCTTGGAAGATAACATATACAATTCATCAAAAGTAACATCTCTACTGATTACAAATTTTGGAAATTTGGGATCAAAATACCATAATCTGTATCCCTTCACCCCAAAAGTATACCCAAGAAAAATGCACTTTTTACCCTGAGCTCCAATTTTTTGTCATTCACATGTATGTATGTTGGGCACCAAAAAACTTTTAAATTGGAACAATCAGCAGGAGTATCTGATCAAACTTTCTCAGGAGTTTTGAAATCAAGAGATACAGAAGGAGAACGCTTGACAATATAGCAGGCCATATTGATCGCCTCTGCCTAAAAGTTGTTTGTCAATCCTGCATTGGAAATCGTACATCTCGCTCTCTCCAAAAGCGATCTATTCATATGTTCGGCCACACTATTTTGTTGAGGCGTCATTCTGACAGTGAGATGCCGAACAATTTCTTCATTTTTGCAGAATCTATCAAATTCACCTTCATAAAATTTCATGTCATTATCTGTTCTCAACCGCTTAATATGTTTTCCTGTTTGTTTCTCAATCAAAATTTTTCATTGCTTGAAAATTAAGAAAACATCATTTTTATACTCAAGAAAATACACCCAAATTTTTCTTGAATAATCATCAATAAAAGTCAACATATACCTAGCACCTCCTTTAGAAGGAGCACGAGAAGGCTCCCAGAGGTCTGAATGAATGTAGTCCAAAGTTCCTTTTGTCCTGTGAACTGCCAGCAATTGGAAGCTAACTCTCTTCTGCTTTCTAAAAATGTAATGTTCACAGAATCCTATCTTTCCAATACTTTGACTACCAAGAAAATCTCGTTTATATAAAATAGATAAGCCTTTCTCGCTCATGTGCCCCAATCTCATGTGCCATAATTTGGTGAAATCAGAATCGGACAAAGTTGATGTTGAAACAGCAGCAACACCTGTAACAGTAGATCCCTGCAAAATATACAAAGTTTCAAATCTGTGTGCCTTCATAAAACAAGAGCACCTCGAGTGATTTTGAGAATTTCACCTCCACCTGAATACCTGCACCCAATAGACTCAAGAGTGCCCAAAGAGATGAGATTTTTTTTCAAATCTGGAACATGTCTAACATTTGTGAGTGTCCTCACAACACCGTCATACATTTTAATTTGAATTGTGTCTTTGCCAACAATTTTACAAATGTCGTTGTTACCCATTAAGACAACTCCATCTTTAGTTGATTCATATGTTGAAAACCAATCCTTATTAGGACATATATGATATGAACAATTCGAATCGATAATTCACTCATTGTTAGATCTAAAATTATTTTTTATTGCTCAAAAAATGGTTCCATCATTCTCATCAACTGCAATACTAGCCTCGGTGGTCTCACTCTTTTTCTCCTTTTACTTTTCTTTATTTTTTAATTTAAAGCAATCAGAGATAATATGGCCCTTCTTTTTACAATAGTTGCACACCACATTTTTATGTCTGGATTTAGATCTATTTCTACTTTCTGTATTTCTCTTTTCAGATCTATCCCGAACAAACAAGCCATCGGCTTGACTTCCATTAGTTTTCCCACTAATATCTCTATCTATCTGTTCTTTAGATTTTAATGCAGATTTAATTTTTCGATACGAAATTGTTTCTTTTCCATAAATCAGAGTATCATGGAAATGCTTAAAGGATTGGAGAAGGGAACACAAAAGTAATAGGGTCTGATCCTTATCATCAATTTTCGAATCTATATTCTCCAAATCCATAATAATGGAATCAAATTTATCAAGATGAGAGAGTATAGATGTACTTTTAGACATCCGAACCATATACAAACTCTGCTTTAGATATAGCCGATTCTCGACTGCTTTCTTCATATACAAGACTTTCAATTTATCACACATAGCCTTGGTCTAAGTCTCCGTTGCTACCTCTGGTAAAACTTTATCGGAGAGATTCAAAATTATAATGGATCTAGCTTTCTTATCCATATCGGCGAAATCCGCATCCTTTACATCTTTTTGCTTGTTTTCAATTCCCTGTATTGCCAAATCAACTCCGTCTTGAACAAGAATGGCCTCCATCTTGAGTTGCCACATGCCGAAGTTGACATTCCTGTCGAATTTTTCGACAACCATCTTTTATCATCATTGTTGCCACAAAATCTGTAATCTGAAACTTGTCTTAAAAAACTGATCAAACAAATATGTAAGTCTGGTGAGCGGGCCCCATAGGGTGAGTGGACCCCACGGGATGAGCGGCCCCAAGGATAAACGGATCCCACAGAATGAACGGGCCCCACATGATGAATAGGTCCCACAAGATGAGCGAGCCCCAAAGGATGAATGGGCCTAACGAGATAAACCTGTCTTATAAAATACATCAACCAACTCTGATACCAGTTTGTTCGGACTGGCTCGAGAATAAATAAATTAAAATTAGAACAAAATAGGCAATATAACCGACCATATAATGGTTAGGTGATGACACCAGTCATATAATAATTATGTGGTAAAATCGACCATATAAAAGGGTTGTGATAATCCAATAAAGACAAATAACAAAGCAAAATAAAAGACACCAAAATTTACGTTTTTCGGTCAAATTGACCTACGTTCACTGGCGAGAGAGGAGCAATATTTCTACTATGAAGAAGATATACAAAAACTGTAGAAAAGTGATTCCTAGGCTAATAAGGCACACACAAGGTTTAGGAAATATTCCTAAACTCAAAATAAGGGACTTTAAAATATTTGACTGCAAATGGGTTAGATGACCCAAGAATCTAATAGCCCATATAATGCTCTCTTGAGTGGTGCACTTAATTCTAACACAAATCCCCTATATTTATTAGTGAATAAGGGGAGGCTTTCCTTAGGTTTCTTCCGATGTGGGATAAGGGAGAAACTCCCTTACCGATGTGGGACATGCCACATCAACAATATTCATAAGCCAACCCCCTTTTTATACCTTTTGTTTAGGATTAGCAACTTTAATTTGGAACCTCTCTCCGTGATTTTAATTAGGAAAGAAAATTTTGTGTTAGTTATAAAACAATGTATCTTGAAATATTGTGGAATGTTACTCCTTTATTTGCAATATATTCATGAGAGACTTGAAAGATTCTTTTTATTATTATTTTTTGTTATAAGGGTTATATAGGTGTTTGACGAAATGATAAGAATGAGTAACACTAAAATGGTTGCTCTGTATAAATAAGGTAGATTTTAAAGTTAGAACACATGGGATGTAAGTGGACAATTTGTATCTTTAAAAGCTGTTAATCATACAGGGTATATGTTGAATTTGCCCTTCCCCGCAACCCAGAGAGAGAGAGAGAAGGGATACCATATGAGCCCGTGTGAGACCTCAGAATCTTTAGTATTCTATTTAGAGTAATATTCATTTATATTTTCCACGTCGTTTTTCTTTACTTGAAAATAGGATGGAAGAGAACATAAGGGAAAAGAAAGTCTATTATAATCTCATTCCTGAACATTATCTCATTCTTGAACATCTTGCAGCCTTGGCACCAACGTCAAGGGATACTTTCCATGGTCATTTTTGTATACATGGGAATGGGGTTCAGGTTTTACACAGACGGTTGGTCTAGTCTTCGTGGACTACAAAAATGGACTGAAGAGGTATCCCAAGCTTTCAACTCTTTTCTACAAGAAATTCCTGGAGTCCTAAAAGCAGTTATGCTACTTCAGATGATATGGAACAAAATACAAAAGTTGGATTTGTAAAACGTTTGAATCATGTGTTGTTGGTCCCAAGTTGGACTTATAAATCTCTCTTATTTTTAATAAAGATCGATGACAAATACAAAGGCTATGGTTAACTACACATAATGTATTCTTGTCTGATTGAACCATACTAGAATGAACGTCATTCTTCTCTTTTTTTTTTCTTCATCACTCCTTTTCCTTTCCAGGAAGCCGTAAAAAAATTGCTATTTTTCTTTTGCGTTAATAGATATTTGTCGAATTATCTACTTCTTTGAATGGGAATGACAAGAAATGGTATTCATCCCAAATACCTGAGGATTTGAACATTTTGTGCATCACAAATTGATAAATTTTCTCAAATGATTCTTTGGAAATTGAAGAATTAACCTTGCAAAAGGTGCCTGTGTGGCATACTGTTTGGTTGGTCTAGGTAAGCAAGAGCTACAAATTTGGACTTTTTCTCTTAGACAGCTGGACTTCTTCTTCCGCTTCCTGAGTTAATAACAAATCAAAAGGAAGGAAAATTCGTAATTCCACCTTTTTTTTAAAAAAAAAATTTCCAGCAGGTAAGGGGCAAGACTTAAGAAGCAAAAAGGGATATGGAGATTTAAATTTAGAACCTCTAATACCAGAGTTATTAACCTTAGCCATTAAACTAATACCTCATTGGTGTAATTTCACTTTCATTCGATTCAATGAAGGAAAAATTTTATTGTCCAATATTTGATCTTTTTGGAGACTAAATACCAGTAATAGAGGAGAACTAATAATAACAAAAAAAAAGAATATTAAGCTAATAGTTATTTTTTTGGTTCAAATGTAGACTCCAAATCTTACATAGGAAAGAGCATAAGAGAAGAATTTGAAACCCAAATCAAGGGTCTCAAGAATCATAATCACTTAAATAATATGGTTTCTCTAATGGGCACCCTATGAACATTCATTAAGATGCATTTCAGATGTTAGATTTTTAAAAATGTAAGATTAATTAGAAAAAATATATAAATATAATGGAATAAATTAGGGAAAGTGTAAAAGTGCAAGAGAAAATAGTAATTGTTAGTGTGTGTGTATATATATATATATATATATTAGGTTGAGTGGAATGCAGGTGTATTAACTAGTATACATAGGGCACCCGTTAGAAAAAAACTAATTAACATTCCTACTAACTAAACTAAGGCCTTGTTTAATAACCATCTCAGCACTTAAACTTAATATATTCAGATCTTAACATGTTCAGATGTATTTAATAACCAAAAAATTGAACATCTAAAGTAATTAAGTGGTGCTGAATTTTTTAGGCAAAACTTGTTTCAAAAAATAAGTAATAAGTTATTCACTTATCACTGAATGTGATATATACTCAAATGTATTTGATTTAATAATTAACAATTGAATAGCTTAATGGATTCAGACTACAGATTACAGTTTTCAGATTTCAGTTTTATCAAACGCACTCTTAAATTAATTGGATTCAAATCTTAATATATTCATGCCGTTTGATAACGAAAAATTGAATATCTGAATTAATTAATTGGCACTTAATTTTCTAGGTAAAATTTGCTCCTACAATTAAGTGATAAGTAATTCACTTATCATTAAATGTGATATGCACTCAAATGTATAAAATTTAATACTTAACCATTCAATAATTTAATGGATTCAAATTTCGAATTTTAGATTTCAAACTTCAGTTTTATCAAACGTACCCTAAATCTGGAGAACTTTAAACTAATAGCTTATTACTAACTTCTATTTGTTTCGTAATACTTTTCTATACAAGATAAAAATCCATGCATACCTTGTCTGGACCCATTTCTTTTTAGGATTAAGGAAATTTTAAACTTTGCATATAGAAAGGGAAATTTTGAAAAATTACAAATTCTAGATAATTAAAAGTGTACCAAATATAAAAAGCAATAAATAAACCTTTGTGTTAATTAGTTTCTTGCATGAATGGGTTTAATGGGAGAGACTTCTCTATTTTTCAACAACTTAACTGATAAGAAGATTAGCCAAATGATACAAGATTCCTACTCAAAGTCCTCTCTCTTCCCTCTACCCTTGCTTGAAGTCTTCCTTGAAACCATCACAATTTTTTTTTCTTTCAAAAAAGGCTTCCCTGGGTGGGCGCTTTTGGTGTACAATTTGAATTGGGTCTGGGTCACTCCACGAGATGTGGGCTCAACTTTGTCGGTACTAAAGATGGACTGAAAATTTAACCCACATGGTGAACTAAGACATAACATTGGCACTTTTGCAATTCTTAGCCCATTTATCTTCGTCAATTGAAATGCTACAGATTCAAAACTGGTAATGCCATTTGGGGCTGCTACTTTCCAAGTTTGGAAGGGCCCAAAATTAATTACGACCAACAAAGCCTGATAGTCGCAAATGCAATAACGTGCCACATAAGAGCACGCAATTATGTATTACGAAAGAAATAAAAGTCTTTATTCACTTTCATTGGTTTTCATTCTTCTACTTGCCTTATTGTAATTTTCCTATTTGGCATTTCGGGTTTGTTCTTCTACTGAGACCTTGGGAATGGAAGACCCCGTGTAGTATGCTGGGATGCAATTGGAGTTCGAGTATTTGTTCTTGTTCGAGGATATTGTGCATACGATCTCGCAACTCTTCATAGTTTACCCAAAATTTAAAAAAAAAAATACCATTGTAGCTTAGAACTGCAAAAATATTATGCACTTCATTGTGAATAATTATTAACAAAAGTCAGAAAAAGTGGAAAAAATGCAGAATAAAGAATATTCGCTCAGTTAAATGATGCCACAACTTGAGGAAATTTTATCACAAGTGACATGTCTTGTCCACGACGTGTATGCTTGGGGCTTTTCTTAGTTGGGGAAGGTTTTGGAGTTTAATTTGCAATAAATTAGGATATTTTGTCGTAATTTGATCTTTTTAGACAATCTATATCTCTATCAATATGTATTGTAGGGGAAGTTTCAATGGAGGTCCTCTAGATGGCTTCCAAATCTTACATACTTTTTTCCTGAATTTTTCATTTATTTTAATTCATAAACTCAATCAAAAAGTTTTAAATAGTGATTTACAACTGATCCTATGTCTATGTCAATTCAAACTTAAAATTTAAAACTTTCACACTTCAAATGAGTGTTTAATAAATCTTTTATAATTTGATTTTCTATTTTAACCCCTTTTTCCTTCCATAATTAAAGCAAACAAATTTGGATAATTTGATTAGTCCCGTATTAAAATTATTCACCTCATTACAACTTTATCACTTTAACCCATTTTACTCCTTGATTAATAAAGATCGAATTGTCAAATTTGAGAAACAATGTGATTAGTCCTATTTTTTAATCATTTACATGGCAACATTTTTAGCACTTTTCTTCTAGGTATCTATATCTATATGTATTGCAGAGTGGGTTTTTAGGAGAGAGCCTCTCAATGGCTTCCAAACTTCTCATTCTTTTTTCTAGATTTTTGTATTTATTTTAATACATAAAAAGTAGTGGGTTATAACCAACCCTATCACCAGTCAAATTTAAAATTTAAAACTTTCCCACTATCTACTTTATAAACCGTTTATAGTTTGTTATTTATATGCTCATTCATATGCTATTTTAATACAATTTTATATTTTTATAATTAAAAAATATTTATCACTAAACTAATCCTATAACTACCCCTACAAATGAGCTTTGCAAATTACAATCACGTTTCAAAAAAATCACAAATGTGCAACTAAATGTAAAGTTGAGGGGGTAAAGTGCAACTAAATGTAAAGTTAAGGGTTTACTATATTTAACCCTAAAAAAAATCGCAAGAACGGAACAATTGTTTTTTTTCCCCTTTAGGATGGCCGGACATCCATGTGTAGTGACCAAAAAAATTTTCCCTTTCTTAATGAACGTAAGATGGCCAATTTATTTATTTTTAAAAATGAATAGGGCTGTTTCAGATCCCAAAAAAAAAAAAAGAAACAAACCCAGGTTCCTCCATTGTTATGATTTTTTCACCATTATTCTAAGAAATTTGCTAAATTGAGTTTCTTTAGGACAAAGAATAAGATGTGTGACCAGTGCCCTTTTTTTTTTATTTGTGTGACCAGTCTATTGTTGACAAAAGTTTAAATTTTTTTAAAAAGTATACAAAAATTAGGGGAGATAATATTAGGAGTTTATGGTAAATTTACCACACTTCTGCAGAACTAATTAAGACTAGATTTTGACCCCAAAGAAAAATTAGGACTAGATGCCACTGGCACGTTGCCGTAATTTGCAATGCCAATTAGGGCTATTTAGCGCTTTTTTTGTAAGGAATTAGGACACTGTAAAACTTATTTAGGCAAACTTTAGCTCATCGTGAGTTGAGTATACTATCAAGTTATTGAGTATACTACAAATCCTATAATCATGCTCACATTTTCCCCCATATTTCCCCCACGTTTTCCACTCCAATTAAGAGTCCTCCAATTTAACAATTCCGCTCCAATTAAAAGTCCTCCAAAACACTGCATCCTCATTCAACTTTCTTGCGTGCTCACTCCAATTAAGAGAACTTTCTTACATTTTTCCCAAGAACTTATTATCTCCTTCAACTTTTTTATGGTATCCATCTTAGCCCTTAACCTAATTTTACTATGGAGTATGCCCACCTACAAGCATTTCAACTACAGCTAAATTTCAAACTCGCAAGATTGCAAAGGAGGAAACATTTGTTTAAAAAATGAAACGTACACCGCAACAATTCCACATAGCAGTTCGAAAAGTTTCAGCAACTTTGCGTTGATGAAAAAGAAATCTCACATCAAATTCGAAGGACAAAATCCCAACTACACAGATTAAAACATCGTTCGCATCAAATTAGAAATTCCGGTACTGTTTATTCCTTAAACATTTGCATTTCCATTGTTTTTTTAAATAGTATTCTCAATAATGTAATATTTTCGATTGATTATTGCTGTTATTGTTTTTCGTCTTTAAATAGAAGTGAAATGCTAGGTAATAGGTCATCATTTTAGACTCATTTTCTCATGATTCAATAACAACTTATTACGCAACAGTAAGCATAAAAATTTATTTTATAGTCAGAGCAATAGATGTCCATCACTGTTTTTATGTCATCTTTTTCCCTATGGCACAAGCATTGGTATTTGACTTTTGATAGAACCAAGTTCCCTCCAGATACAAAAATGATGGAATTTGATATGAGAAATTTCTTACATTAGAAAATTTACGTCTTTAGATTGTTTGCGACTTAGTTTGGATTCTTGGAGTTCGATAACTATGTATAGTATTTGATATTGTCACGATGACAGTTTCCGCACCTTTAGGCCAAAATAGTTAATGTTTCTTATCACAAAAAGATTGTCATTATCTGATTCTTTGTTACTTTGGTCTGCATTGTAATGACGTGGTCAACACTGTTGTTAGATAATTAATTTCATGTACTTTTAATTTCAATATATTTTTCTGTATTGTATGTAACATTTTATTTGTCAAACAAGTACAATGTTAACATACAAATCAGAAATTCCAGTGGTAACATGCATCTTAATCTACAAGACAGACATGCACGATTCGCATATAGTTGTGATGCTTCTTATCTCAGAGAATTACAAAGGAAGGTAGAATTTTTTGATATATATTTATTTTTTATAATGCTATTTATAAACTATATAAAAAAAATACACTAATTTTGAATTTCGTACGTACTTAATTCTCAGGAAAATGGTGATAGGTTATTCAACCAACGAATCAATTCATGCAAAGATCGTGCATTTTCATTTGTAGTACACACTCCACAAAATTCAACAAAATTAATTAAATCACCAATTTTGGCTTTCGTACTAAAAATTTATTAGTATGAAGAGTGTCCGCACCTTCATGCAAGATTATCAAATCGAATGCATAATATTTGTAAGTATTTCATTTTAACAACATTCATTTTTATTCATATATCATTTATTTTCTAATATAAATTTCTATTATTTTTTCGGATCTATCTTCCGAAAAAAGGCAGTTCTTGAATGGTATACACATTCTATTATATTTTAAACTATTGTTAGACAGATATTACATTTTAATTGTGTTGGTACAATTTTTTTATTCACCATTTTATTTTCATTTTTCTCAATAATGTCAGCACCGTGCGTAGCACGGGTATTCACACTAGTATATATAGATTTGTCAAATGTTTAGATAACATGTCCAATTATAACCATTCTTTAACCATTTAATCTATCACAACTAAATCAATTTTGTTAGCCTTAAACTTGTCCTATGAAATGATTATTCCACCCAATGAAATAAACATTCTAACATACAACGTTATCTAGATAATTTTTGACATACGCAAAACTTCATCTGGATAATTTTTCATGTAAAATGTATATCAAAAAGTGCACATGAAACAAAATTTTTATATGAATTTTAAATTAATAAAAGGGGCATTTAGATGGTTTTTTTGGAGTTTTTATCAAAAATTTTAAAACAAATATTTGTTTAAATAATTATCTTAGGTGGTCATCACAAAAAATAGTAGTATTTCACAAAAATTATATCCAATTACTTTTCCTTGACGACTATAATTATAACTTTTTGTTTAAAAAAAACACACTTGAAAAGTGAGATAACGAAGCATAAATAATAAAAGGAATAGAAAGATAAGAGTACAAGGTTGGGAAGAACAAAAGTGAGATAATGAATCCTAAATAGTAAAACAAGTATAAAGATAGGAGTATAGAGTTGGAGAGGGTCAAGGGATATGTAGTTATGGGTTGCAATAAAACTATCAAAATGAGTGAATTATTTAGGTTAAATGGATATAGTTTTACATGATTTTGGTTATCTTACCCATTTACAATCCGCTACAAAGTTTATTTATTTTTTCTCCCATATTCTTTGAGCAACAAAATAAGATATCATTGTAATCAACAAAAATAAAAACACATTATATTAATAAATTGATTTTCAACTAAAAAAATTACACAAGGAACCAATAGTAGTGAGTTTCAAATTTTGCACTCTACAAGAATCTCAAAATAATTTAGATGTGAATACAAGAAATCAATTAACACTCAATGAGTTAATTAAAATTGTGAAGGAAGGGAGGGAGGAAGCAGGATGAAATTTAACAAAAATTTTAAAAAAATAAAAATTGGAGAATAGGAAAAGAACGTTAAATATGCCTTTGCAAAAGGTAGAACATAATTTTGTATTGGTAGTGATTTAAATTTACTTACTAACGAATTTGAATCTACATCTAATTTAAGTAACTTTAAATACGTAATCCCAATTTATCCATTTAATAGCCACTAATTAATAGATTTAATTGGGTTACTCATTTGAAACTAATAACATTGCATACCCATACTCATTTGTTGAAGAATGAGTTGACAATTTGGTCACTATTTACAACCATAAATGGGTGAAAAGAGTAGTATAATATGAGATAAATAGATTGCGAAATTAGGTAAGAGATTGTACAATTTGATAAAAGTAGGGGAAGGTAAAAGGAAGGTAGAGTTCATGAGAGGAAGAAGAGTTGGAGGGATGTGAAAAGTTTGGGTTAAGAAGGTGAGAAAGAGAATAATGAAAAGTAGGAAAATGTTGAGAGGAAATGACACAAAAAAGAGAGAATATGGGAGGGAGGGGTAATAATGTTATGCTTGGTGTGCTTTTAGTATTTCTTTAGGTATTTCTGTAATCTTTGTTCATATTTTTTAATATACTTTAAGGTTTTAGATAAGGTACATAAATACAATATAAATGAGATACTAAAATAGCACTCATTTGATTTTTTTAAACTTTTTTTCAAGTAACTAATATAAATAATTCATTTACTACTATTATTATTTTATTAGACATAAATCCATGCATAACACAGGTTACAATAATAGTTGATTAGTGATTCGTTGATTTGTCCTTGATCACCTAAATTAATCCATGTTCATTGAAGGGATGCTTTATATGAAAGAAAATTCCAAAATAGTACAAGAGCCAAAAGATGTATACAGAATCTACCACAATGTTTTTGTCAAAAACCCCATTGTACTTGTTTTACATTAAATCAGGGGTTATATAATTTCTAGGGCCAAGGAATGGGTTATCTAATATATATGAGCAATGGGTTTTGTGTTAAAAAAAATCTGTCATTATTTGTTATTTTAATTTACCCTTACATGATATAATAACATACAAACCACCTTATGCTCCATACTCCCATATTTATGTAACTGCTATTGCTATACCACTTCCATGTTTAGATAACTACTGCTACCATACTTATATTCTATTACTATATTATCCCAAGTCTTTCTACCAACTTCAATAAAAAAATAGAAAATCTCATAATTAATCTCTTTGCTGTAACTAATTTGTTACTGCATTTTTTC
This sequence comes from Coffea arabica, assembly GCF_036785885.1. Lineage (NCBI taxonomy): Eukaryota > Viridiplantae > Streptophyta > Magnoliopsida > Gentianales > Rubiaceae > Coffea > Coffea arabica. The sequence goes on along the minus strand of NC_092312.1, from coordinate 25,913,198 downwards.
ATTATTTATTTTTTCCTAAAATATGCACATAGTGCATAGAGTTTGCCTCATCCACTAGTATTTTATAATTGAGAAGCCTACAAGCCAAGCAATAACAATCAAATTGGCTGATAATGGCTAAATTTGTGATCTTTTTGAATGTGTTTCATATTGGTTGAGTCAATTTGTAAAATTAATTGGTATAAATTGTCCATTTTATGTCACTAATTTGCACCTTATGTTGATAAGTGAATTATTTGTTATTTTTGTTATTTTACTTGCCAAATCTCTTTATTTTTGTAGATAAACTGATCAAGCTTAATTGGAAGTGAAATGAGTGACAATTAGAAGCTTGAGAAATCACAACAATGGCTAAAAGAAGTGGTGCAAGGGAAGGTTGAAAAAAAAAAAAAAAGAAACCCTCAAGGAATCCGATCACGGTTTCCCCGCGATTTGTAGCCAATAAGCTATTTCACAGCAAATCCATTGTCCTACACAATCCCTTAGAGAATCCCTCGAGGAATTCATCCAAGGGATTCATGGTGGCTACAACTTGCCAACTTGCATGATTTCTCTTTCTTTCTTTATTTTGGACAAGATAAAAAAGAGCATTTTGTACCAACTTTTGGAGAATTTAGGAGCTTATTTTGTTGACTTTTAACAAGGAAGAAATGCATTATTGAGGAGAGAGACTAGCTCTTGTAGCAAGAAGAAGAACTTTTCTTTCTTTTCTACCTAGCTTAGTTTAGTGATAGTTTTAGATTTAGTTTTCATTTCTCTTGAAGAAATTGAAGAACTCTTGATGTAATAATGTATTTTTTATGACAATGAAGATGATGAAACTTGAAAATCTTGTTTCTTCACTTGAATAAGCATTTCTTTCTCTTTACTCTCTTTATTGTTTCATTAGTAGTTAGTTCCACTGAAAACATGAATTTAATTGTTAAATATATTATTTTAACTAAATCTTCTTGGTCTAGAAATAGATGAAACTATTTGTGCCTTGATTATTGCTATATCTTGTACTTGCTAGTTCATTTATTCTTGCTTTAACACTTGTAAATGCTTGATCACTATTTACAAGCCATGCTAGTTGTTGTAATCTATGAGAGTAGTTAACAATGATGAAAATGGAATAGATGGAACCTAAAGAGTAGGCACACAAAAGTACTGGTACACTTAGGTGGATGTTTTTAGCATTTCTTGATCTAGATTAAGTTTTCACTTTAGATTTCACCATGAGAGTAGGAAAACTATAGTGTTGGCTAAGTTCGGTTTATTGGCGAGAACGAGTTCTAATGATTTGAGTAAATGCATCCTTAATAAGATAAGAATATTAGTGATAAATGACCATTTCATTCATAAGTAGGTACATTTAGTGGATTCTATACCCTAGAATACTTGTGTTTAGTTGAGTTTCTTCAAGTTGCTAGTTTGCCTTGCATTAGTTTTTGCATTGTGATGGTTTTATTTGGCTAAAATCTTTGATTAGATTAGACAATAGAGTGAGTTAGAAGTCTTAGTAGTTGAAAATAATTCTCGTGGGATCGATCCTAACTCCCTAGTACTACGAGCCATCACCTGTATACTTGTAGTGAACGAGAGAATTAGGTTAAAATTTAGAATGTAGATTTAAATCTCGTCAAGATTTTGGCGCCGTTGTCAGGATCATGGCAATATTAATGTTAAGGCCAATAGTTAAGATTAAGTAAGCTTTATTAGTGTAAACATTGTATTATATTATGAATATATTTAGACTTAGTAGATAAAGTAGTCTAAAGTAACTTAGTAATTCAATTTTTAGTTTTATAAATCTTTTGATTATGGTTTCTTGTGGTGTCTGCAGAGAGGTCTAATAGTCACTATTCCATTGGATCCCGAAATTGAAAGGACTTTAAAAAAGCAATGAAGGCAAACACTACGAGAAGCTGTGGAGACTTAAAGTGAAGGAGAAATAACAATTGAATTTTCACAAATCAAACCTATGGTAGAGAAGGTGAATAGAAGAGCATTGTGGGACTTCATATTGTCCGAAGGTAATGGTTTACAAATGAGCATAGTGAGACCTACAGTAAATGCTAATAATTTTGAGACTAGACCATCTCTTATACAAATGGTGCAACAATCTCAATTTGAAGGTAATGCAACCGAAGACCCGAATTCTCAGTTATTTACATTTTTATAAATTTGTGATACAATTAAACTTAATGGTGTTAGTGATGATGCCATTTGACTTAGATTGTTCCCATTCTTATTAAAAGATAAGACCAAGATTTTGTTACAATCTCATTCTCCTAATACCTTTACAACTTGGGCCAATTCAACAAAAGATTTTCTTAATAAGTTCTTTCCCCTAGGCAAGACTGCTAAATTTCGTATGGATATAACTAGTTTTTGTCAACAAGAAGGAGAGACATTGTATGAACCTTGGGAGCGTTATCGGGAGCTACAATGAAGATGCCTTAACATGGTTTACCCGATTGGCTCATAGTCCAAATTTTCTATGATGAATTTACTTATCCGACGAAAACTCATGTAGATGCAGCAACTGGTGGAGCATTAATGGATAAGTTGGCTAAGGAAACTTAACAATTAATCGAGAAAATGGCCGCAAACAATTACCAATGGACTAATGAGCGAGGTAACACAAAGAGACCCACTAGTATGTTTGGGTTAGATTCTATCAACTTATTAGGTGCAAAATTAGATAGTGTGGTAAAAATGCTTAATAAGCATGTTGTTGGTAACAACTCTAGTTTTCTTTCCAATTTGAGCGTTGCATGTTGTACTATGTATTGTGGTGATCATGATGTATCTATTTGTACAAGCATTGAGTAGGTTCAATTTATGAACACTTAGAACCATCCATCCCAAAATAATTTATATTCTAATACATACAATCCGGGATGGCAGAATCATCTAAACTTTGGATGGCAAAAATAAGGGAGTCAACAAAGGCCTCCAAATTCACCAGATTTTCAACATAAACAACTACTTGTGGAGACCAAACTAGCTTGAAAATTGGTTATAGAGAAATTAGTTAACATAACTAGTAGAACATTATCTGATTAGCTAAAGTCACATCTGAGAGAATAGAAGGGAGATTAGATCAACTTACTACCATGTATAGGAATGTGGAGGTCTAAATTAGCCAAATTGTAACTCTTTAAATTCTAGAAATCCAGGAGAATTACCTAGCAAACCTAAACTCAACCCTAAAGAGCAAGTTAATGTCATTACCCCTAGAAGTGGCAAACACTTGAAAGATCCTAACTTTGGTATGTCTTGTGAAAATAAGGAAGAGAAATTAACAAAGAGAATTTAACAAAGAGAAAAATCATGCAATGGATGATATGGATTTACCGATTCTTAATGTTTCTTCTAATATTAATACTAATTCTTCTATGTCTTTTCCTCACAGGACTGCATGATATGGATTTACCGATTCTTAATGCTTCTTCTAATATTAATACTAATTCTTCTATTTCTTTTCCTCACAGGTTTAAGCAAGAAAAGCAAGAATAGGAGTTTGATAAGTTTTTGAAGATTTTTAAGCAAGTGCATATTAATATTCTTTTTCTTGATTCTATTATGCAGATTCCTTCCTATGCTCGATTTTTTAAGGATACCATGTCCAAAAAAAGGAAACTTGTGAATAATGAGGTAATTCATTAACGAAGGAATGTAGTGCATTCATTCAAAACAAACTCCCTTCCAAATTAAAGGATTCTAGTAGTTTTTCTATATTTTGCACTATTGATAATATAGAATTTTCAAATATTTTATGTGATTTGGGTCCAAGTGTATCTTTGATCCCTTTGTCCATTGCTAGAAAGTTGAGATTAACTGAATTAAAAGCTACTAATATTACATTGTTGTTGGCGAATAGAACAATCAAATATTCTATAGGTGCACTAGAAAATGTGCACATGAAAATTAAAAAATTTGTTATACTTGTAGATTTTGCTGTTCTAGATATGGAGGAGGATATAACATACTTATAATATTAGGTAGACCATTTCTTGGCACTACCGGTACTTTAATTGATGTGCAAGAAGATACGTTTTTATTTAGAATGAATGGTGAAACTATAGCTTTTAATTTGTCCAATGAAAAATGTGTTCACTCTATTAACTCTAGTTTGGAGGACTCACAAGTTACCATGGATACTCATGAAATGATGCATAAGGAGGAAAAAATGATTCTTACCATCACGAGAGCATGATCAAGGCAGAAAGGGATCAAAAGAAGATATTTCTATCAAGAAAGTTGAGTATTTTCCTCCATTTCATAGTATGAAAGGTGATACATTGAGTGAACTTGAGAAGGGTAAGCATTCCTATTTATATATTATTGATAAGCACTATTTTGATCAAACTAACAATCATTCTAGACATTTGATATTGTTAGATACAAGAAAGCAATGTCCTGCTTATCACAAGGAATGATGGTTTGGAAATCCTAACCCTTGGGGAGGATTTAGCCCCCCAAATTTTAATTAAGGAGTTTGGCAAATGAAGTCGAACTTACCGACCTTAAACAAAGGTTTGGTTGGGAAACAACCCAATGATTTAGTGTTTTTCTTGTGATTTATGTGTTTACAATGTTTATATAGTGTAATTTGTGTTTTATCTATTTTGTAGGTCACAATATCAAGAAAAGTTGCAAACATGGCTAACATTGCATTTGTGCTCTTGGATGAAGCATTGAGAGAGTTTCCTGTTTATATTATGCATTTTAGGCATTGCATGTATTTTGAACATTTGATGTTAAGTATAGTTTATAATGCACGTATATGTGTGTTTTGAGATAAAAAATATGGTGAATGAAGTGTGTTTGCATTGCTAAAGGTTAAAGTGATCTTGTTTGAACAACAAAAAGTTGATTTGGAGGATATTTCTCTAAATGTTGAACAAAGAAATTGATTTTGAGCCACTGTCCACAATCCCTCAGAGAAACTCTTGAGGGATTTTGTCAGGGTTTCAGCAGGATAACAAAAATTCTTCTCCAAACGCACTGCCCATGAACAGCGAAAGTAACAGTAGAAAAACTGCATGTGATTTTTGTAGGGCAACAGAAAAAAAAAATTTAGGCAGTAACCGTAGAAAACCCGCCCACGGTTTCTGGTCGCATAGCAGCTTTAAGAAGCGAAAACGCAGCTTTTCCTTCATTTTTCTCTTATTCTTCACGAACAAGTTCTGCTACTCAGACCCATTTCTTCTAATCTTTAGCTTCCACCATTTAAACTCCTCAAATTCATCACACAATAACTCAAAAACATTGTGAACAACATTCTAGCATCATTGCTCATCAAAAACACCAATTTTAGAGAATTGAGTCAAGAAATTAGGGTTTTAGGTTTTCATTTCTTCAATTTGGCATTGTTTGGAGTTTAATTTTTGAGGATTCTTGCACTAATTGCTCTGCATTTCAGCACTCTACAAATCCCAAGTAAGTTCTTTGATGTTATTTGGCTCATTCTAATTTCACCATGATAAAATTTCTTGTATTTATGGATGAATTTTGGTGTATCTTGTTGTTTGTTTGATATTTAGTTGAGCTTATTTAAACTACTTGAGCATGCTAAATTGCTTGTGTTGGGTGGAATTGCTGTTATGAGATGAATTAGGAAAGGACATTTTCTTATATTATTTGATGAATATGCAAATTCCATGAGGTGTTGGGTTAGTTTTATTGAAGTTGCTTGTTGTCTTTCTATAGTATATTTACAAGGTATAAGTGGCACTTTCCTTCGATCATTGAAGCTTGGGGTAATTGTTAAAAACATTATATAGGGGGTGTATGCCATTACTTGGCAATCATTTGGCAATTCTCATGATTTTCAACAATTATTTGGCAACTTTAATTTTGTACTTAAATAGTTTATAGTCTTTAACTAAGGTTGTCATGAAGTTGATGGCTAAAGGTATTACGAGTTTTCTAGGCTGGTATGGGTGATGTTAGGTGTTGTTGTAAGATAATTTCCTACACATCTAGGGTCCTTGTATGCTCTTACTCTAGTAATTAATCCTTGCATTTGAGAGTTAACAATGATTGATTAAAAATTGATTACTAGGTATAATGGTCCATTCTAAGAGTGTCGCTAGAAAATCAAGCCCTATTAAACACAAAAATATCGCTTTCGCTTCTACTTCTCGAGTTGTTCGGACTAAAAAGACAGCAAGATGAGAACTTTCTGTTGATGAACCAACTTCATCCAAGAGAGAAGAGGCACAACAACAAGAAGAAGAGCAAGAGCAAGAGCCGGGACCACCATACTATAAGGAGAGATTCACTTTAGCTAAAAAAATGAAGCATGGTACAATCACCGGCTTAAGACTAAAGTGCTAGTAGAGAGGGATATCGCGCCTGATGTTGAGAATCATTATCATATTAAGGATCAGTTCGCAAGGTTTAGATGGGATAGTTTCTTCAATCTACCCAACTACTATAGAGAGGTTGTTCAAGAATTTTATGCAAATGTAATAGATAAAATCAAATTTCATGTTAGTGCACTTAATACGATTCAAAGTTGGGTTTGAGACAACATAATAATCATTACACGAACTGATCCTTTCGATTGATTGAATGTGCATAATGAGGGGCTTGATTTTCAATTTAAGAAAGCATTTCAACCTTTGCAAAGTGATGAATAGGAAATTTCTGAAGCACTTGCTCGATTGCGATGTGCGTGAGGTATGCATACAACAATAAAGCTCAATTTCACAGTCAAGTTTTGAATTTATAATCTCCTAAACTATCCCACACGCGATTTTTCGCAAGTATACAGGTCGTGGACAAGTATAGGGTAATTAGGGTCAAACCCACAAGGAAGACGGACAACTACCAGTACTACTAAAGTTTCTTTATTATTTAGTCTACCAACAAATTAAAATCAACAAATCTAAACTACTAATGGGAAGAAAATACAAATGAAAGCTTCCCGAATAGTGGAATCTCTATCTACTCATGCTAGTCCAATTTCTCGACTAATTGAGTACTAAAATCTCATTTAAGACATGGCGTAATTTTCTTGTGTACATGAGACCCGCTTTCGCTGGTGTACCAACCATACCTATAATTAATCCATACCTACTTTCATGGTTATGGAATCAACCATAAGCTCATTTACTTCTATGAAATTACTACAAAACAAGTCATAAAGGTGCAACTCTACTTTCGTGAGTGTACTTCCTAGGTTTAACACTTTCATGAACTAGTGTCAAATTCCAATTTTCATTGCAAATCTAACACCTTGAGGTTATCACAATCAATGGCCAGTTAATCATGATTTTGAGAACAAAAGTGCTAAATAACTCAATCAAGATGATAGGGATATAATTATGCATTTTATTTGTGGTTATTTGGTCTTAATTTTGGCAGTTTATTATGCAAAGTATTGGATTTCTGCTCATAATTGGTATTTGTGTTTATTACAGGCAATTGGTGTTAAAAGTGATAAAAAAAAGGAGAATTTCCAGAAGACTATTCATTCCAGGGCATGCTCACGCCAGAGATCGTAGAGTGAATCCCGAAAGACAGACCGTGACACTTATCCCTAGAAGCTTGCCACTATTTTTGGGAGCTGTGTTTTGAAGTTGCGTTGGATTTGGAGACATCTTCAGATAATATTTTGGCAACAAATCATGGAGAAAAATAAGGGAAGCTGCTGAATTTTAGGAGGAGTCAAATTGCTAATCCTTTTTGGTAGTAGAGAATTCCGGAAGCTTGAGGAATATAAGGAACCGGGGAGGTTGCTTCCGGGGGGGATTGGAAATTCACTACGGAGTGAAGAGAAAAAAAAAGCCAGATCCCGCGAGATGAAGACCTTGGGTCTCGTTTCTTAGACTAGTTGGTTTTTTCCTTTTCTTCTTTTGTAACGTGACTTAGAGGTTGGGCACTTTGCTTTTGATTAATGAACACGAGATTGAAGCTTCGGATTGCATCAAACATGAGGCAAGGCTGAATCTTTTATCTAGTTGAGGAATAAATTAAGGATTGGGGCACCATAACTGTGAGCTCATTTTAATTGTTTATTTTTAATTTATATGTTCATGGGTATTTGATTATTCTCTATTTTTCCCTGAGTTATTTTTGTTTAGATTTATTGGATAATTAGGCCTGTTATTCGATTGTCTAAATAATTGATAGCCAATTAGGATGTTGGCGCGTCGCCTTTAAGCATCTTGATTAGTGGCAAACGAGACAATTTCACCGCCTCGCAAGCGGTCTAATTTGGATCGTGGGGATAATTAATCAAGCCTAAATAAAATCCGCATGTGTGTTTGTCATCTAGAATTGGGTCTTTCCAATTCCTAATGCTGTGGCTACATTAAATCCTGTGAGCATTTTTGGGGTTGTCTAGTCACAAGAGGGTAGTTTATGAGCGTCTCTTGACTACCATAAAATTAAGGAAAGATTGGTGGTTGGGCGCCTCGCTTGACCACTATAACCAGTTTATTCGTGAGTGTATGAACTGTCCCTTGTATCTGTGATCAGTTGTGTGCTTCAGTGCTAAGATTAATTCCTTGACTAGGTTGTTTTAATTAATTATTATTTGTGTAATTTGGTTCCTGTTATCTTACTCAACTTTGAATTTTAGTTTTTTTATTCCTTTTAATTAGTTGGTACTATTGCTAAAAATCCCCCCCCCCATTTTCCTGTGTGATTTGCCTACCAGTTCCCTGAGAAGACGACCCTACTTGCCCTGTTTACAAATTAAATTTGAGATTGTGTTGGTTGGCAATTAGGCTGTTATTTTTAACTTTATTTTTGGAGGTTTGACACCTACCACAAGATAATAGTCCAAAAGAATCAAGAAATAAACACATAGCAATCATAGATAGTTCAACCAAATACCCACGGCATAAACTTTAAAACAACATAGTATCCAAACTAGTAGATTCACTAAACATGGAGTTAAATACAAGATAAAGAGTTTGGGAAAGAGAATAACCTTTGTCACTAGAGCCTCCACTGTATCCCTTCTTCATCACAATCTTCCTCCTTGCTCAGTTTTTACAAGAATGGATACATAATACATCCTAAACTAGTCCTCCAAACTAAGAGAACTGAAAAAGGTTATGAATGTGGTGGGTTTGTGTCTTGCTTCAAAGGGCAAAATCTAGGTAAAATATGATTTTACTATTATTGATATTTCAAATGTCACGACCGCGACACCGGCAAGTGGTTCAACGGCCAAAGTCACGATATCTTGAAACCTATAATGATGTGGGAAAAATGAAAATTTGAAGAGTGGAATAGATGGAATCCATTGGATTAGCTGTTTTTGGGGTGTTTTTGAAAAATTTTGCTGTAGTAAAGTTTTTAAATTATATTTTGGGATATCTTCAGAAAATATTTTGGGATATTTAAAAGTAGAAGAGTTTCTAGAATATATTTTGAAATATTTTTTAAAATTTTAAAAAAATTTAAATTAACTTTTAGATTACCTTTTAGAGTACTTTTTAAAAATTTTTATTGTATTTGAAAAACTAGTTTTTGAAAAATAGTCTCATCCAAATAGAACTACTTTTTAGATATCTTTACAGCCAAAGTTTGAATTATTGGACCATGAATTTCTCGAAGTTTGTAGAAATAAGAGCTAGAAAGATAGAACAATGAAAGTAAAATTCATGGTATTGTGGTTACAAATTGAAATTCAATACTCAGAATAAAAGTGGATTAACATTAACCATTTAAATTAAACATGTGCTGATTAGGTGTTCTAGCCAAATCTAGACCTTCAATCATTATTAACAGTAACTAGACTTCCTACCCCAATCTGGACAGCGGATAATCACGAAGTATGCAATTTTTTTTCTTTTTTTTCGTTCAAACAATGAATTAGCTAGATGCAGCATCAGTTTTATACACCTGAATTTACTGGATTTTTATTTAATTAAATACAATTTAGAAACCTTAGCTTATTCCCTCACCCAAAAAAAAGTTTTTACAAAAATAATTTAAATATAGTTGACCAGTGGCAGAGTAAGGACTCTATATGGCCAAGGGAAGAAGGACAACTGTTAACTTATACGACGTTTGGTATGAAAGTTAAAACTTATCTTCAACACATATTGTTGCCATGAGCGACTGGCCTATGATATCGGGGAAGCATTCTTCTAAGTTCAAGTCGAGCCACAAACTATTCACATTTTCCACTCAAATTCAAATCTAAATATAGCAAAACCCTTTTCTAACAAGTATTTAGATCAACTCTAAATAATCCCTCCATAAGCCAAAAAGCTGTGTTCAAATTTGCAGCTATCACAAGTAATTGTCCATTTGATAAAAGAAAATTTTGATTGAAATGGCTCAGTTGAGAATGATGGTTGCTCTGTGCCTGGCAATGGTTTTTATAGGTTCAACTTTCTGTCAAGCTAATGTTGGAAAGCAAACGTATCTGAATATTCCAGAATTGAAGGCACCTAAGCCTCGCTGTGAAAATATTAATGGGAAATTGGTCTGCCCACCCATGGAACAAGCAAACGAGCATACAAGAGGCTGTAATCCCATCACACGTTGCCGAACTGGCTGAATCTTGGAGGTTTTCTTTTCTTGGAGAAGCAAAATTTCTCAAACATTTACATTTTGATGCCTAAAAATTATTATTTTCAAAATTTTTTTACTGGCTAAAGCAGAACAATTATGTTTGTCGTGCATAAATATGCTTTAATTTTTATGTATGAGGACCCAAAAAATAGTGAAATCCTAAAGGGTCCGCCCATTTTGTGATGTCTGTAATTTAAGCATATCTACCCTTGTTTACCACTATATTTACTCATCCATGGAGTTTTCAAGAATTCATGTGATAAAGTTATAATTAGAACTCCAATTATATACTTGTCTAGTTGTGAAAAAATTACCCAGTTAAAAGTTCATGCGCCAATTTTATATCCATTAAATTAGTCCTTTTCAGTTTTATTGTTCCCTATTGATAGGTCATAATTTATTACTAAATTTATAATTATTTTTCTCTTGATTTTAGCCAAATATTGTTTTAATTGTCGGATTCTACTTATATTTGATGTTTTATGTTAATTGTAGGGCATTGGAGTAAAAAGTAATAAAAAGAGGTGATTTTTCAAGAATTGCTGTCAAGTCCAGAGACACGGTATTCGTGTGTGGCAGTTTGCCAATTCAAGTCAAAGTCCTAAGGGGCATGTTTCCAAATTGTATTGGGAGACAAATTAGATTATTAGGGAATATCTTCTTCTTAGGGAAATTAGGAAGTTTTATTTTATTTGGGAAGCTTAAAAATAGGAAACGAAAAGCAAAGAATTCCGAGTCCCGCATGATTATACTTGGAGGAGGACCGTGACTCTTGGGGGGTTAAAGGGGACGGTAGCCGCGGGGTTTTCTTTTTCTTCTTGGTAGTTTTTTCAATTGTAAAACATTGATGCAATTTCCTTCAATGGAATTGCGTGAGTTACTTCAATGGAGAGTAACTAATTTTGTTTTCTAGTCGAAAGTCAACTTGAAAATTCGGTTCCAAACATCTGTAAGATCGAATTATTTTACTTATTTCTTTTATTCAGTGGTATTCGTACGTTTTCTGGTTTAACTTCTTATAATTGTTTTGTTATTTGAATGTCAAGGATCCAATATTCGAATTAACCTAATAATTTACTACCAAATTAACTGGTTAAATCCGTAATTGTTTGATTGGTTAATACCAGTGGCGATTAGCGTGATTGGTCCCATGTTAGGGAAACGTATGATCTAATTTAAACAAACCCTCGTAGCGTGTTTATTGGTTAGGATTGAATTTTTCTAATTCTTAATGCAATTGAGGAATTGAATCCTACGGTTGTACCTAGCGTTATTTCTTAGTTAGGGAAATAGTCGACGGTCATATCTTGACTATTGAAAAAGTAAGAAAATGTTGGTTGTTTATCGCATGTATGGCAACTATAACCAATCTATTAATGAGTAATTGAATTATCATTGCATCGATGATCAGTTGAATGGACCGTGTCGGAAAAGTTACACCTCTGGCTAGAGTCATACTTATTATTGATTAATTCCTATTAATTTTCGTTAGTTGTTTTATTAGTTAGTTAATTAGTTATTTTATATTTTTCAAAAATATCCCATGCCCTGAATTTTAGAAGAAACAAATTACCCCCAATCCCTGTGGATTCAACCCTGCTCACCGTTATATACAAATTTATATTTTTTTTGAGTAGATAATTAATTATTGTACAAGTTCGATAACCTGTCAATTTTTTACGCCGTTGCCAGGATTGGCATTAGTTAATTTGTTTTCTTTTTTAGTTCATTTTCTTTTTAATTTTTTGGTAATTTTTTTTAACTTTATACCCCGTTCCTCTTGTACAGGTGAATTAATTTTCGACCTTGAGATAGAGATGATTGCGTATAGTGCCGCCTCGAGTGATTTTGATCAAGAAAACGTCGAAATGGCTAGTGCTCGAACATTAAGGGAGATGGCTGCTTCTAATTTGAATCAGCAGCCCTTATGCATCACTTTTTCGAATTTAAATGATAACACCCCGTTTGAGTTAAAATCTGGTCTAATTCATCTTTTACAATCTTTTCATGGTTTATCAGGTAAGGAGTCTCATAAGCACTTGCAAGAGTTTGATATTGTTTGCACCAGTATGAAGCTTTCGGAAATTAAGGAAGAACAGATAAAAATGATGGTATTTTCCTTCTCTCTCAAGGACTCAGTAAAAGACTAGCTGTACTACCCATCTCCAGGTAATATCACCATTTGGGAGCAGCTGAAGAAAAAATTCTTGAAAAAAATATTTTCCTACATCTCGAGTTGCAGCTCTGAGAAAGGAGATATGCGGTGTCAGGCAACATCCAGGAGAGTTTCTCTATGATTACTAGGAGAGATTCAAGAAGTTATGTACCAAATGCCCTCAACACCAAATAAGCGAACAATTGCTCATTCAGTACTTTTACGAGGGGTTACTTTTTAGAGACAGGAGTATTATTAATACTGCAAGTGGAGGGGCATTGGCAAACAAGACTCCTCGAGAAGCATGAGAATTGATTGAAAGGATGACCGAAAACTCGCAGCAGTTCGATACAAGAGAGGATGTCCCGATACATAGAGTGAATAAGGTAGAAACATCCTCTATCCAACAATAGTTTTCCGAGTTAACATCTTTTATTTGACAATTAACTGTAGCAAATGCACCACAAGCCAAGGTGTATGGAAGTTTTACTGCTAAAGGTCATTCTACAAAGATGTACACAATGATTCAAGAAAAAAATGCGGAGCAAATAAACATAGCTGGTCATGCACCCGCGCCAAGAAAGCCATATGATCTGTACTTGAACACGTACAATCCGGGTTGGAGAAGTCACCCTACCCTCAGTTATGGAGGAAATAGACAATTAAATTTTGTACAGAATAGACAGTAAGGGTATCAACAGTAATATCAATCTCGCCCACCACTACTTCCTCCAAGTTCAAACCCGTCTTTAGAAGAAATAATAAAACAATTAATTGCTAGTAATACGCAATTTCAATAAAAGACGGAATCTAACTTACAAAATATAAGGAATTAACTGGGTCAAATGCAAACAATACAGAGTCAGATAAATCAGATGACAATATCAATCAATCGTATAGAATCCCAAGTTCACGAAATATTGCCGTCTCAACCTGAATTGAATCCGAAGAACGTAAGTGTAATGACCTTAAGGAGCAGGAAGGAAATTCAAAGATCCGAACTCATGATTCCGAAAGATAAAAATGAAGCTTGAATTGAAAAAGACCTTGAGAAAGAAGGAATGAGAAACACAAATCCAAAGATAATTCCTGATTCTATAATTAAAGTTGGAACTAACTCACCGTCTTTTCCGAACAAATTAGAGAAACCAAAGAAGCAAACTAAGGAAAAGGAGATTCTAAAGGTGTTTTGAAAGGTGGCAATCAATATCCCTTTATTGGACGCGATCAATCAAGTGTTAAAATACGCTAAATTCTTGAAGAATTTGTACGTCAAGAAAACGAAATTTAGAGGGGATGAGCAAATTGTGGTAAGTGAGAACATCTCAGCGATTTTATAAAGAAAACTACCACCTAAATATAGGGATCCAGGTATGTTTACTGTCCACTGTAAGATTGGACATTCTAAGATTAAAAATGCTATGCTAGATTTAGGGGATTCTCTTAACGTGATGCCTAAATCAATTTATGATTCCCTAAATTTAGGACCTTTGAAAGAAATAGGGATAATAATTCAATTGGCTGATTGTACATTTGCTTATCCGAATAGGGTAATTGAGAATGTTTTAGTGCAAATAGATGGATTAATTTTTTCTGCTGATTTTTATGTGCTTTATATGGATAATAGAAGTGCTCCAAATCTATCACCTATTATATTAGAAAAGCCCTTCTTGAGTACTGCCCAAACTAAGATTGATGTTAGTAAGGGTACTCTCATGATGGGTTGCGATTTTATCATTTATTTTGTTATTAATTTCCCCTATTGCCTGACCCAATGTGGATTAATTATTGGATTCTACTCACTTTTAGTATTTTGCATTTATTTTAGGGAGTAGAACGAAAATATGATAACAGGTACCAATTTGGCAGAAAAGGAGTCCAAATGATAGAACTTGTCCCAGGGACATTTTTGAAAAAGAAGACGTTACGCCCATTTTGGTAATTTCTGCGAAGGCAAGGATAGACGGAGGGCTTGGTCTTTTATTCTCCCTGGGGAGCCGCCGCAAGAAGGGAGGACTTCAGATAGAAAACGAGAATTAGGAACAGAGGATGAACACTACCTTTTAGTTGCTTTAATTGACTTTTCTTTGATTTAGCTTAGGAGTAGCTTACCTCTTGTACGTCATTGGCAATTGGGATAAATTGAATCATTCCCTGGAGCCTAGCTTTTGACTTTTCCTTGTTAGCTTTATAGTGGATTTCCTCTTCGTATGTACGAGACAAGCAAAACCTAATTGATAACTTCCTGTATCTCGCTTGCCTTCCTGATTCGATCGAATTTAATTTCTCCAATCTCAAAGGACAATGGCCGCTGCTTTCTTTACAATTTCGTGTGGGTCTTTCGCATTGGGAATGAGCTAAATTTTCTTTTCTAGTCAAGAAACAACGGATGCTTTGATTCGCCTAAAATTGTGAGATCGATTTAATTTTATCCTTTTCTTTTATTTATTGATATTCGCATATTCCTTGGTTACAGTGCTTGTGATTGTTCAATTAATTGATTGTCTTGGATCCGGATAATTAGTTAACTTGATGATCTATTGTCAATTAGGGCATTTAAATCCGTAATTGTTTAATTGCCTTGAATTAGTGACAACTGGCACGATTAGCTTTGTATCAGGGGGATACGTGGGCTAATATGAAATAACCCTAGTAGTGCGTTATTTGGTTAGAATAGGGTTCCTCTAATACGTAAGGCAATTGGGGAATTAAATCTTATGGATGTACCTAGGATTATTTCTCAATTAATGGTACTCTCACAATGAAATTTGATGGAAAAATAGTGCACTTTAATATTTTTGATACAATGAAACATCCTATTACCTCTCATTCTGTGTTTATCATTCATGCTACTAATCCCTCTATGCAAGAATTTTCTGAATTTGATTGTAGGGATAAATTCAAATTTACTGTGAACAAGTATCATGGGATAAAAGTAATTTATGAGGTGAAAATGAATAGAAAATTAAAGAAGATGGTTGCACTCAATAGTTATTTGGATCTTGGAGGAATGCCATCGATTGCAAGAAAATTTGAATTACATCCAGATTGAGAAGTGATGCTTAACATCTAACCAAAGACGTTAAAGAAAGGCGTTTATTGGGAGGCAATTCAATTTATTTTCGTTATTTGTTAAATTCTATTTGATTGTTTCAATATATTTCTCTTAGCGTTTTCACAAATTTTTGGTTTAATTTTCTGTTTTTGATGATTACTAGATGTCTTCCCAACATGACACGTCCGCGTTAACAGGGCGTGTGATAATGTACAATTTCCAAATTCTTCATCAAAAGGGTTCCTATCATCATTACGTACCCGCGTCAACTCATCTAGAGAGTTCTTTCTTTAACCCTGGAGCTGACTGACTGACATGACGTGCCCGTGTCAGTAAGGGACGTGGTAACTTCCAATTCAACAGTTCTTCATCAAAAACGTTCTTACCCTTCTAACAATTTTCCTTTTTTCTGTTATCTTTTCCCTTTTATATCAATTGCTTGTCTTTTGAAAAATTATGAAGGTTATTATAGTCATTATCTATTATCAAGGAAGGTAAGTATAATATTGAAAACCTCAAAAGAGTTCAATGTAATTGTTAGAAACCTTAGGGGAGGTTTTTGAAATTATCCATTCTTTTTATAGAACAAATCATTGCATTCAATAAATCTACACTAATGACAGAAAATACATTAAATCAAACATGACATAAAAACATATAGTTCTGAAATCAACAGATTTAAAAAACAAATATAAAATAACAATAATATTGATGCTCCAACATATCCTATATCCAGAGGTATCATTGTAGCGTTGTATATGTATATGCTCCTCTCTAATTAGAACTCGAGGAATTTCTCGAACTAGAGAGCTGAAAGTTTGGGCCATCTCTTCAATCACCTTTTTAAGTCAACAAAGATCAGACCAAATTTTGCTGTGAAACCTCAACTCCATTCCCAAGTGTCCAAGATTGTCCAAGGAAAGAAGCCCTTCGCATCGACGCCCTCACTGTCAAAATATTTACGATATCTGAATCTTTTCCAAATGTAAAGCAAGAGTTTCTAAAATAAATATTTGAGAAATACATAATAATGTTGACCTTTTCTTTTTCGGAAGAATGTTGACAAATTAAAGAAGAATAAATGTTGTTTAGTTAAAAAGAAGAATGACTATTTGGATCATTTGCCCCCATGTAAAGTGAACAAGATAGTGGTCATCTTGTACTTCTCCCTAACATATTAGAAATTGCTGCATGGGAAAGGAGAACATTGTGGGCAACCAAGGCTCGGTTGCGGAGTTGCCAGTTGGGCAGTCATTTTTCCTCCAAGCTTAGCACCATCCAGGGGCTGAAATGCCCGCGTCTTAGCAATATATAAAGGTGTCAATCACAACCAATGTTTTTAAAACCGGACCGTTAATTGAACCGGTGAAGTGAAAGGGTTGAGATTCGATCAATCGGACCGGTTCAACCTCGGTTTAATGAATTTTTAAAAAAATAATTTATATAAATATATATATGCCCAAAATAAGACATGTAATGGATAATTTAATACTTTATATGATGAAAAGTTTACTATTTTCGAATAACTTGGATTTTTAAAAATAATTTTTCTAAATTATAAGTTAAAAACAAATAAATTTTATCTCAATTTCAATTATATCTACCAAAAAAATCTTAAATCTAATCCAAAAATATCACAATATTTGAAATTATACAAAATTCACATCTATGAGAATTTATACATTGTGAACTTAAATTTTAATTTACGTTTTGAAATTTAGATATTGCAATTTAAAATAGGAAGTTTGGAGTTCGAAGGAAATCAAGAGAATCGAAAATAGAAATGCAAATTTGATGAGAAACAAAAAATGAGATAAAAGTGAGTGGTTGTGGCATTAAATAAATTGGGTTAAAGAAAAATAATTCTTTTTTAACTTTTTTTAATTTAATGGACAAAAATAAAATTAAAAGATGGAAGAAAACATCAATAAATTAAAAAAAAAGGTTTGATTAAAAAATGAGTGGCAAAAGAAAAGATGAGAGAGAGAGAGAGAGGGAGAGAGAGAGAAAGAGTTGAAGATTAAAAAAAAAAAGAGCCATGAGAGGATGAGATTTTATAAGGAAAATGAAACAAAAGAAATATGAGTGTTTGTTTTATATAAATAAGTTATAAAAAAAACTAATAAGATGCGATGGTGCAACGGTTACTACATTAGTCTTCTATTACAAAGTCTTGAGTTCAAATCTTGATAACTGCATTTTGCAAAAAAAAAAAAACTTGAAAATCGGAAATGACCGGTTCAAATCCGGTTCGACGGTTTCGCGGTCCGACCGGTTTTTGACCGGTTTCTTGGCAAAGTCAAACCTAGCATTGAACCGGACCGGTGCCATGGCTGGTTCGCGGTTCAACCGGTCGAACCGGCCAGTCCGGTCCGGTTTTCAAAACACTGATCACAACTCAATTATGTTGATTCATCCAAATCCATACATCAATAATTCGTCCACTAATTTTGAATGGATTCAAATGGGTACCCAATTAAATTCATTTTATTGATGGGTAATACGTCAATTTGACTCACCCATTTATATCTATTTAAAAATAATTATATATTTAAACTCAACTTTTAGTAAGTGTTAAGCAAATAAATTTAAATTTCGTATCAATCTAATAACAATAAAATACCATTCTTTCTTATCAAACAACGTGCAAAAAACTAAAAAGCAAAAAGAAAAGAAGAACTGTAAGTTACTTATAAATTGATAATTAGGTATACCATATGCATTCATTAAATGGATATAAATGGGTACTTTATTTAAATAGGTATAAATGAATTGATCTAGTTATACCTATTATCCAGTTATGATCCGCTCAAATCTACCCAAATCACCCATTTGACATTTCTAACCATATACACCAAATATCAATGGCTAATTAATAGTAGGCCAATGCTTGACTCCATCACCAAATTCCTTGAAACGAAGTTCTGCAAAACCTACAAAGTCATCCCTGCAAAATAAATAGAGAAAAAAAATTCGTCTTCAATCAGTTACATTAACAAAGTATATGATGATCATGATAAATGAAGATCACTTACACAATGCGTGGGCTCAGAAATCCGCCACCACACTCATCTTCCAAAGTTTGAGGAACATCCCTGTGGAAGACTGTTAATTAAATTGAGCATTCTGACCGTTTGCAAGTAGCTCATTGATGAGATCGTTGTAAAAGGCAATGCCAGCTTTGTTCATACCTTTACTTGGCTTCCCATCTGAGAGAATTGTGAATTACATTCACCAATTAATATTTTACAAAGTATTGATACACATATTAAAAAAGCATTCCGAATTGATTCTGTATGATTGTTAATTAAGCCAATTTAAAAAAATAACGCATCAATTCGTATAAATAGGAATGTGTGTCGTGAATGTTTAATTAATAACGAGAAATAAAAGAGGAATCCTACGAGGTATAACCCTTGGCCATGAGATGGAAATCTGAAACCATTCGAGCCTAAGAATTTCATCAATTTTATGTCTCCCTGCATGTCACCATCGCCTTTTCAACTCAAGTGCATTGTCGAATTGTCATTGTGAAGGAATTTAGTATACCATACCTTGTAACGATGATAAAAATCATCAGCTACATCACCGTTGCAATGATTTGCTATTTTATCTGCAACGTTAAAAATGAGAACAAATTTTACAAAAATCAACGTAATGTTAATTCATTGTCATTATTTTCATTTAATTATGTTGAGTGACTTCCTGTAATAACAATCCTCGTTAAGTAAAACAAAGTATTTTTTTCAAAAATTTCCAATTTCGTAGTTGGATATTGGTGATTGAA
The DNA here is from genome assembly GCF_036785885.1 of Coffea arabica. Lineage (NCBI taxonomy): Eukaryota > Viridiplantae > Streptophyta > Magnoliopsida > Gentianales > Rubiaceae > Coffea > Coffea arabica. The sequence goes on along the minus strand of NC_092312.1, from coordinate 25,893,668 downwards.
GGTACCCCATATGCTCGGTTCCCTTCCATCTTCGAATGCTGCTCTTTCATACTGCAACAGGATAAAAGACATTAAAATTTCACATACAGTATATCTAAAATGTGACCAAAAATTAAAGTTGCAAGTTTGTAGTCTCTACCTGACTGGCAGCAGAAGCTGCTCCAAATATGAAATCCTGAGGGAAACTTTTGCGATTGAGAGTCGAAATATTTTTGGGTGCTACACCAAATGAAAGTCCGCTCAAGGACAAGAGAAGAGCCAAGAATAGGATGCCATCATTGACATATGTATTAGGATAAATTATTGTTTATCCTCGCATGATTTAATATTTTACTATATAACTCTTTTATATTTTAGGAATTTATACATAAGCCCACTTTGTATTATATAAGGGATAATTTTAGAAACCTCCCTTGAGGTTTTTGACAATTGCAATCACCTCTCTTGAGTTTTGAAAAATTACATATTCTTCCCCTATAAAGTATATTTTGATAACAAATGCTAATGTAAGCACAAGCTATCTAATGAATATCCTATAATGCCCCTATTTGATTTTCAAAACAAATTGAATGATAAAAGAAATCAAATATCAGCATTACTTACTAAGTAAAAAATTTTAAGGCAGTTCTTTATGGTAAAATTTAGGCCATGTCTTAAGGCATTATTTTTAATGTTTGGATTTCTTTTTTTTTTTTTTTGCTAAGTAAATTGTGAAGAAAATGTTTTTAAGAAATGCACCCCTACTAGTCGGCTATTTATAAAATTAAGCAGGAATTCCATTTAAATAACCTAGGAATTGAATATAATGTATTAAGTGAGATGAGGTTAGAGCTTTTGGATAAAGAAATATTTGCAAAATGTGATTTTCTTTTTCCTTTATACCCACTTTTCACTTAGAATTTATAGAGTTGTCAAGACTATTATAGTCTTTTCATAACACCAAGGGAGGTAAGTGTAATTTTTCAAACCTCAAAAGAGGTGGTTGCAATTGTTAGAAACCTCATGAGAAACACTTTTTTAAATTAGCAAATGTTAAAACTCTTGCCGCTTCGAAATTAATTCCAGCGCCAGATAACTTTTTATTTGCTATTTTTTCTTTTTGAAAGACACAGTACCATCTCAAACAGAAGGAAAGTCCACATGAATGTTAAATGGGTAATTTTGTGGTTCTCTAAGGAATGCGTGAGGTTTTTTTTTTTTGTAATAAATAATTTGGATTAATCTTTCCTATATTAACAGTGTATATACTATCAGCATTGGATGAATGACAACTATACAAAATTTAAATTTGAAATTCAACTTTTGCACATATGTCATGAATCGAACAGTGATAATATATACACTATCAATGTATATAAAATTTACTCTTCTTCTTTTATTTATTTATTTATTTTTGAATGTCAGGGGTTATGGTAATTTTTTATTGGTAAATCATCCAAGGGTAAAATAAGTAGCATATACGTAAAATGACAACTTTTTTTTCTTAACATTAGGTCGCCATTTTATATTATTATCAGTGATCCAAGGCACACCCTATATGTCTACAAATAGTGAGAATTATATATATATTTTTTAATAATTATTCATATGTGTGCGTGTGAGAGAGAGAGAGAGAGCATAGACACTTCCTAGTTACCTACAATTATAGGTAGTTATCAACATAATTTAAAGTTTCTAATAAAACAAAAAAGAATATTCTTGGAATATGATGGACCATTTTATCCTTTTAAGGCAAGGATAAAAATGATACTCAAAAGGACGACAAAAATGTAATACCATACTAGTTCCCAAACATTATGTATAGTTTGTTTACCTCGTAAGAAGGCATGTGATAGCTTAGCCCTAATCTCATGCATGATACTTGTTCTTATTTCCAATCATCCTCGCACACAATGAATGGAGAAAACGGCAAGATTCAACAATAGGATTTCTGCCAATTTTAGGAAATTGTCGTTGTTATGTCAATCAAACCAATTGTTCAGATTGAGGAGAGATGCATTGAGTGGTTCGGAAAGAAGGAGTGTATGTGAGATGTCCAAGTTTACGTGAGTTCGACTCCTTCCACTTGCACTATACAAAAGGAAAAAAAAAAAAAAAAACTAATTGTTCAGATTTTTTTTAAAAAAAAACACACAATTGTCCAGACTTCAGAGTACAGCATAGTGTAAGTGGAACTTCAATTACAACCTTGCAACGTTGTTTTGCTAAGTCCAAGACGGCCCAAATAGAAGAGGACACCTTCGACCCAAAAGACACCCATTTAGGCATTCAACATTATTCATCGATTTTGACTCTTTAACCTTATTGGGCTTAGAGCCCTAACTCAACTTCTTTTTGTACTCGGTAATGCTATTATGGTAAGTTGACCGAAAAAGAAAATGTGACTAAAATTAGGTTTGCAAGCGAATCGAGTCACTTGCAAGCGAGTTCAAGGTTGAGTTGATTAAGTTGAATTCGAACTCAAATATACACAACTCATTACCTTGCGAGCCAGTTTGATTATATATTTTTTTATTTTTATTTTAATAGTAAAATTACATATATATCTCTAATATTTTATTATTTGTTAAGAAAAATTATTATTTTATTTATATTTTAAAAATAAAATAATTATATTATATTTTTTTAAACTCAAGTTCGAGTTTTACATTGAGAGCTCGAGTTTGAGTTTTATAAAACTAAGTTGAAACTCGATTTGATTAGACTAAAACTTGACTCGTTTGCACCCCTAATTACAACAATCAACAGTACAGAAAAAGAAAATATGAAAAAGAAAGAAAGAAATACAACTTAAGATACACATGTATCAGTATTGGACCTCTCCAGCAGAGGTAGTAATTAGATAAAACCTCATTTTCTAATAAAAATTTAAAAAAATGGGATCTTTGAAACAAGTTATTCTAGATTACTTTTACAGATTGGATTAATACTTAAAAGAGAATTTAAAGTTTTATAGTTCTATTTGGATATTTTAATGTTATTTTATTCACCATTTACTTGTAATGGGATTGAAATTGCACGGATTTAACAATAAAATTAATTAGGATGGTGTATTGGCAAACATCTAGCCCTTGATGTTAATGCAAAATCATATGTGATCAATGTGACGCTCCTAAAAACTGAAAAGATATAATTCCTTCTATCTTAGATGCAACCATACAAAATATATTACGACATGGAATATATGTGTACTAAATGGCTAAGAATTATTCAACCTTAGCCTAGTAAGTCATATTGACAGGTCGTCGAAGCCTGTGCAATAATAAATACCTGCTCAAACTAAAAGTGATTTCTGTAGATAGCGGTGAGCAGGGTCGAATCCACAGGGACTGGGAGTAATTATTTCTTTTCAAGTTCACAGTGACAAGGGAGTGTCTTTGTGCAGAAGGTGACAATCAAAGAAATTCAACTAAAATCTAAGAAACTACTAAAAATTAAATAACAAATTACTAAAATCAAATGAGTGATAATTAAGGATCTAGCCAAGGAATAACTTCAGCAATGGTTCATCTAATTGATCATCGATAAGCAAAGGCAATTCCAATTATTCATCAATAAATAGGTTATGACTACCAAACAAGCGATGACAGTCAACCCCTCCTTACTGTGTCGGTGATCAAGGTACGCCCGTTAATCACTGCTCTAATTGAGAAATAATCCTAGGTACGCCCGTAGAATTTAATTCCCCAATTGCCTTACATATTAGAGGAGCCCTATTCTAATCAAATAACGCACTACCAGGGTTATTTTAGATTAGCCCGCGTATTTCCCTGACACAAACCTAATCATGCCAGTTGCCACTATTTTAGAGCAATTAAACAATTACGGATTTAATGCCCTAATTGACAATAGATTACCCAATCAACTAATTATCTGGATCCAAGACAATCAATTAATTAAATAACCATAAGCATAGCAACCAAGAAATATGCGGATACCAATAAATAAAAGAAAAAGATAAAATTAAATCGATCTCACAAATTTTAGACGACCCAGAGCCTTCGTTGTTCCTTGACTAGAGTGAGGAAATTAGTTCATAATTGATGAACAAAATCCACACAAAATTGTAACAAGAGTCGCGGCCATCAACTCCGAAATTGGGAAATGCAATTCACTCGAAGGAATAAAGCAAAGTAAAGTAACAATGGATGATTTAGTCTTCAGTGCTCCTGACTCACGTAGAGGTAGCCACAAAATATTCCAAGGAAAAGTCAAAAGCTCTCCACTACAAGACGAAGGAGACCAAACGGTCAAAGGAAAAGCTAAACTATAAAAATGGAAGAAACTAAGAAGGAAGCCAGCTCCCTCTGTGCGGCGGCTCCCCCAGGGGGAAGAAGACCCCCCACTTCAGCCCTGCGTTCCTCCTTTTAATGCTGCCCTCTGCGAATTACCAAAAAGGACTTGTATCTCCTTATTCCAAAAATGCCCTCGATTGCTTGCTATGTGAACTCTTTCCTGATAACTATCAAATTGGCCTTTATTGTGATATTTTTGTTCTACTCCCTGAAATAAATATAAATTACGAAAAGTGAGTAAAATCCAATAATTAATTCACATCAGGTCAAGTAATTGGGAAAATTAATAATGAAATAAATGATAAAATTGCAACCTATCAATTTCCCCCACACCTAAACCATGCTTGTCCTCAAGCATAAGAAAAGTAAACAAGCACCAATATTTGATAGTGGCTATTGCTCTATCCACCATATTGCCAAGATATCAAGAAAAATATATATCAAGCATCAGTGATCAAGATCCAAGAAACATCACCTCGGTTAGCTTCTAAACCACAAACTGCTCTAATTTCAGGTTAACTAATTTAAGAAAAAGGAATAACGCATAACATTTATCAGCAAATGGTCCAACTATTAACCAAAATCTCAACATTAAATCCATAATTCGGCAAGCTGACTTTTATTACACACTAACACAACCTTCACTTTTTTTCTTTTTTTCACACTTTCCTACTTTTCTCTTTTTTCTTTTTTTTTGTTTTTTTTTTGTTTTTTTTTTTGTTTTTCAATAGTAACAAAAGACTTAGTCGCTAGCCATTAGAGCCTTTTGACGCGAATTCCAACATTGGCCAGATGAAGGAGCCCGGTTACTCAGCTTCTATCGCCACGTGACCACGTACTCATAGGAACTACTACCTTTTGACGCGAGAATCAACACTTTTAGGTGCAGATCCCCGGTTACTCAGTAGTAACTAATAGCGGAGTACAGTCAAGATTATTCAGAGATAAAAATCACAAAAACTCAATATAACACAAGAACCAAAAGAAAACTTGCATCAGCTAGCCTCATTTTCAAACATGGAGAACTAAGGTTAATAACCGGACCAATTCACTAAAAATGCCAATAATCATTCCCTATGCCTAGGAAAGTTAACCAAAAAATTATAAGAGTAAAACAATTATTGATATTCACCAAAGAGATGTTTTTGGATTCAACTACATTAACTTGATACCCTTTTATTATTAAAACTTGGCAAAAGTAGAAATAGAGGCAATAATCCAACATCAAACCTTGGCATGCACTTACGAGCCAATCACTAAAAAGAAGAAAAAAAAATGAACGAAAGACACTAGCACCATAACTGCTCCCCCCACACCTAAATCCTACATTGTCCTCAATGGAGGTAATAAAATAATTAAAGCGAAGAGGGTAATGAGACTTCCCTGCTGAACAGCTAAGGGATAGGAGGGAACAGTGGAGGGAAGCCGAGTTCTGAGACATCCTTGCCACTTGGCGTAGAGAATGCGCACTGGCAACCAAGCAATACCAAGCAATGTCTCTCAATTCATCAGGCAACTTTAGAAATAACTCAACCAGAATACCAAAAGAAACCTCCCAATTGAACAAACGAGTGCAGTATTGCAGTTCACCCAAAATCTCAACAAATGGCTCCAGTTGGCCAGCTAAAGTCTTAACCCAAGATCAGCAATTCCATTGAAAACAGCATAGATATTGGACAATAAGAACGCAGCCAACCAAATAGAGGTACCCAATTTAGGTATAAGACCCGCATGCTACATGAATGCTGCCAAATTCTGTGCCATGCTATGCACATTGTTAATTAGACATAATCACTAAGCAATAAGCAATGAAAGTGGCACAGTAGCCTTCCAAATCAACCAACAAAAGCAGAAATTACTCAACTCACGTCACTCCAATGGACTCAAAACAGAAGGCAGGACAATAGACTCAGGTGAAACCAAAAATGACCTTAACAAAGCAGTGAATTCAACCAATTTGAATACGTAGAATACGGTCAGAAATGCCTCCCAAAGATCAACAGAGAGCGGCAAAACTTGCCCACCCAAAATCTGTCCAAATGGCTCCAATTGGACAAGAAATTGCACAACTCAAACGATCAAAACTTAGCAATTGGGCCAAGCAACAGGCAATGGCAACAACCAATGGTTAGAATTCGAGAATAGTTCAGGCACCAAAACCCAAGAATCAAATAGGCAGGCCAGTACAGAGGATTAAGAAATGGAAAGCAACACTGCAACCAGTACCACTGGTGCACAGACAGGAAAGAATTAAATTCAATGGCAGCAACTCAACCGCAAGAACTTAAACTGGAAAATTAATCAACCAGTACCACTGGTGAGTCACAGGGAAAATTTAATCAAATGGCCAACAATCAAGCAGCAATTAAACTCAATTCAGCCCAAAATGAACCCCAGAAAATGCCCAAATCATGTCCTGCCTTCAGCCATCACCAAACCCACGAAAAATGTGCAAAATTTAGTAAGTGATGAACCAGAAAACACTAATCGAAAAAGGAAATTACAATACCTCCACCTGTCGATTTGGACAGGTGGGAATGGAGCGAACAGCGGAGCAGCGGCGGTGAAGAGCTTGGGTTGAGTTGAGGGTAGAGTGGCACGAGCTGATGGTGGCCGTGAGGTGAGGCTGCCCGCAATGGCGGCGTGCAGTCGATTGGAGTTGCGCGCGCGCAAGGTGGTGGACAGCAGGAGCGGTGGAGTGAGCAAGGGAAGCGACGAGCTGGTGGTAGTACGTGATGCTGCCGCGCGGGAGGAAGAGGAGATCTGGCGGCGAGCTGAGCTGAGGAGGTTCGCGAGCTTAGGAGTTGATGGGTTGGCCAGCAGGTGCGGCGCGGGCTGGTGGTGGGGCTGGTCGCCAAGGAGGAACGGCGGCGCGCGGTCTGGTCGAGGAAGAGGGTGGCGCGCGGTGGAGTTGGAGATGGCGGTGGGCACGGGCGGCGGACAGAGCAAAATAGAGGAGAAGAAAGAAAGAAAAGAAAAAGAAAGAAGAAGAAAGAAAGAAAAAGAAAGAAAAAGAAAGGAAAGAAAGAAAAGAAAAGAAAGAGAAATTGTTTTTTTTTTATAATTTGAAAATCTGAGCTACGGTGGAACAAAAATTTAAAAATTTTTTTTTTTAAATAAAAAAAAATTAGCAAATTTTATTTTTGAGATTCAAAAGCAGAGATAACCAACAATCAACAACCGTTCTTGAATTTTTTTAAATACTTATCTCTCCCGCGAACGTGACGTGGGCGCGCCATGAAGGCAAGAGAGCTCCCAGAAGTTTCTGATCGTGAGCTTCCTGCACGTCACCACGCGGGCGCGTCACGAGGGCAAGAGAGCTCCCAGAAGTTTCTGATCGTGAGCTTCCTGCACGTCACCACGCTGGCGCGTCATGACTGAAGGGCACCTATAAATCAGCAAAAACGAAAACTGAAACCCAAAATCAGTCGAATTCAAGGAAAAACATAATTAAACTAACAAATAAAATCAAACAAACAACTAAAAGAAATTGGGTTGCCTCCCAATGAGCGCCTTTCTTTAATGTCTTTGGCTAGACATTATCATGTTTTGCTCATGGAGGATAAAATCTTGTGGCTCGCTTCAATGCTTCATCTTCAACGTGATCCTGGTAACCCTCATAGATGGAGTAATTCTTGGGCACACGAGTTACGGGCTTCCATGGACTAGTAAATGGCGCTAAACAAGTCAACAATGATCTGCATTCTCCACTCACTCCTCCATCACACGCATTCATTGGTTCAAGATATTTTGCCATCTCCACTCTTAACTTATTCCTGTCATGAAATTTTAAATTTTCTGGTATAATAAAATCAATTTCAGTAACAGGAGTTGAAGAATAGGAGCCAGGAAAATATTGATTAAGGAGTGGAGAAGATGTCACCGCATTTGGAGATTGTTCACTGGATTCATTCACTTGAACGAGTTGATCTTGGAGTCTCATTTCTTGCACTTCAGCTTCCTTTTCAACTGCATCTTTAAATCCGTTTTCTTGAAACTCTTGCAGTTCCATGTCATTTGCCCGGACAATTGCACTCTCATCTTCCTCAAGATTGATATTGGTTTGCGAGGGCAATTCTTCAAGGTGAGCCTCTAATCGCTGCATCCTGGCTGTCAATTGACGCAGTTGATCCGCCAGGTCGCGACAGCTCGCTTGTGTCCTCTGATGAAATCGATTTAGGCTCGCTTGTGTCTCCTGATGAAATCGATTTGAATTAGCAATTAGTAAACCTATCATTTCTTCAAGAGACATACCTGACACGGAGGATGATTGCTGAGACTCTTGCTGTTGAAAATCCATTGGCCCGGTCGCATAATCAAAATTGGAATTATCCCACCATCCTTGATCATACCCGTTTGAATAAGGGTCATACCACGTTTGATATTGGGGTGAAAAATCTCCAAAAGTATCAAGTGGAGAACTTAAATTATCTTGAAATACGGGGCATGTGTCAGTTGAATAACTTGAGTCAAAATAAGTTCCACAATTTGCAACAGCCCATTGATCGTTAGGAAAAACATGAGTCTCATAACCCCATTCAGGAACAAAATCCAGTCTATCATCAAAATATGGAATGTTAGCAGCCATAAAAAAAATAATAATAATAATAAAAAATAAGAGAAAAATAAATTAAAAAAATGAAAACAAGATAAACTCAAAAAGAAACAATTTAATCTGGCACCAGTCCCCGGCAACGGCGCCAAAGATTGACAGGTCGTCGAAGCCTGTGCAATAATAAATACCTGCTCAAACTAAAAGTGATTTCTGTAGATAGCGGTGAGCAGGGTCGAATCCACAGGGACTGGGAGTAATTATTTCTTTTCAAGTTCACAGTGACAAGGGAGTGTCTTTGTGCAGAAGGTGACAATCAAAGAAATTCAACTAAAATCTAAGAAACTACTAAAAATTAAATAACAAATTACTAAAATCAAATGAGTGATAATTAAGGATCTAGCCAAGGAATAACTTCAGCAATGGTTCATCTAATTGATCATCGATAAGCAAAGGCAATTCCAATTATTCATCAATAAATAGGTTATGACTACCAAACAAGCGATGACAGTCAACCCCTCCTTACTGTGTCGGTGATCAAGGTACGCCCGTTAATCACTGCTCTAATTGAGAAATAATCCTAGGTACGCCCGTAGAATTTAATTCCCCAATTGCCTTACATATTAGAGGAGCCCTATTCTAATCAAATAACGCACTACCAGGGTTATTTTAGATTAGCCCGCGTATTTCCCTGACACAAACCTAATCATGCCAGTTGCCACTATTTTAGAGCAATTAAACAATTACGGATTTAATGCCCTAATTGACAATAGATTACCCAATCAACTAATTATCTGGATCCAAGACAATCAATTAATTAAATAACCATAAGCATAGCAACCAAGAAATATGCGGATACCAATAAATAAAAGAAAAAGATAAAATTAAATCGATCTCACAAATTTTAGACGACCCAGAGCCTTTGTTGTTCCTTGACTAGAGTGAGGAAATTAGTTCATAATTGATGAACAAAATCCACACAAAATTGTAACAAGAGTCGCGGCCATCAACTCCGAAATTGGGAAATGCAATTCACTCGAAGGAATAAAGCAAAGTAAAGTAACAATGGATGATTTAGTCTTCAGTGCTCCTGACTCACGTAGAGGTAGCCACAAAATATTCCAAGGAAAAGTCAAAAGCTCTCCACTACAAGACGAAGGAGACCAAACGGTCAAAGGAAAAGCTAAACTATAAAAATGGAAGAAACTAAGAAGGAAGCCAGCTCCCTCTGTGCGGCGGCTCCCCCAGGGGGAAGAAGACCCCCCACTTCAGCCCTGCGTTCCTCCTTTTAATGCTGCCCTCTGCGAATTACCAAAAAGGACTTGTATCTCCTTATTCCAAAAATGCCCTCGATTGCTTGCTATGTGAACTCTTTCCTGATAACTATCAAATTGGCCTTTATTGTGATATTTTTGTTCTACTCCCTGAAATAAATATAAATTACGAAAAGTGAGTAAAATCCAATAATTAATTCACATCAGGTCAAGTAATTGGGAAAATTAATAATGAAATAAATGATAAAATTGCAACCTATCACATATTACGTGGGGTTGTTTGGATAGGAGATTATTTAAAAACTATATATATATATATATATATATATATATATATATTAAAATAGCATGAATTAACATTAGAAAACATATTCTCTTCTCTCTTTAAAACTCTTTGCTCTCCGTTCTCTCTAGAACTCTTCCATCAAAATCTTTTTCATCTCTCCCATGGCAGAGAGATCAAATCTAGTCTTTCCTCACGGGAGGACGTACTCTTTATAGTTTTTAATTTATTTTATTTGAATAAATTTTCTCCTAAGATTTCCTAATGAGTGATTCTTTTCTCATAGAATTTTCTAGTGAGATTTTCTTCTCTCCTAAATTGTTCTAGTAAGAGTTTTGTTCTTATTTGGGTTTTTTTATAAGAGTTTTTTAAGTTTTTATCTTTGTGAAATTTGAAATTTTGTAGATCTAGAATCTAGTTTCTCATATTTGCAATTTTTCTATTATTGTTAGATCTAAATTTCTCTTTGAACTTGAATCAGTTTTAAACAAATTTGATTGTCAGCGGACATGCACTGATGTATTGGACTACAATGATTTATCCGGATGGAAGATATATAGGAATATCAATTTTATCTTTATTTATATTGTTTTCTTAGATCTGGTATATCTATTGATTTCAGATCTATATGTATCTGTGTCATGTTTGTTTGATTTATTTTCTGCCATTAGTACAGATTTGTTTGAATGAAATAATATTTTCTATCAAAAAAATATATAACATTGTAGCACTTTTTATAATATGATATATCCGAAATAAAAAATAGATGAAAATCGTGTCTATGATACGAGTTGAATAATATTTGAAAATTATTTTTTGCAAATCATACCAACCAAACAGAACAGTATATTCTCCATTGGCAGTAAAAGACTTCAATATAACCATAAAAATATATTCTTCACAGCAAATGAACACATTTTATACCTCAAAAATCAAAATTTCTGAAAATCAGATTATTATTCTTCTTGGGGTATATAGGTAATTGTGTATGCATAGACACATAGATTATTGCATATGCATACATAATTAGGTGACCAGCATTAAAACTAAGCCTACTAACACATAAACAAGATTGGCCGCGCCTATTTAGATGGTTTTCGAAGAAATTTCTTAAACCAAAGGGCAGAAAGCTTAGGAAATCGTTTCATTCCTTCTTTGTAATCCACATAGTTGAGGCCAAATCTGAGAGTGAGGCCAGCATCCCATTCATAATCATCAATGAAAGACCAAGCAAAATATCCCTTTACATTTGCTCCTTCCCTGCATATAAATAGGCCAGCTTTTAAATAAGTCTAATTTTTCTTAAAAGTAAAAGTTTATAACGTTTGTCTTCGAGTCCTCTGATTTTTCTCATCGAGGTTAACAAATTGAACTTGACCAATTTTATATTAATACAGTTCTTGTTCCACGGTTTAATCCTAAAGCCATGTATTTTAGAACGTAAAATCAAATCAAGCCGGATTTTTTTTTTTGTTTCAGAACCAAACTGGATTTAAGTAGACAACCAATTAACGAGAAATGGGTTTTTTATGTTTAATCAATTCATCTGGTAAGACCAAACCTGACGATCTTTCTTTATGGTTTTGGCATTCAACTGGAACATATATACATTAAGAATTTTGCGGCATTGACTTGAATGAACTTACAAAAAGATAAATTTTATGGCATCAGTGATTTTATTTTTCTTAATTGAAGGATTGTTATAAAGATGTCATCCAGACAAAAAAATTTAAAAAATTAGAAAATAAAGCACTCACTTGATTGCCTTTTGGAGATACCATAGATGGCTTTCATGATACTTTATCCGTATCACATCCTTTAGGGCTACTTCACGAGGAATTGAATCATTTCTTGACTCCGCCAAGCCTTTATCATGAGAAACACAAATCATACATCAATATATATATATATATATATATATATATTTCATGTTATATAGATATAAATAAGTGAAAATTTTAATCTAATTGCTTTACCATTTTCAGTGATGAAAATGGGAGGATTCTTGTACTTTTCTTTTATGTAAAGCACAAGGCTCCGAATTCCTTTTGGACATATGAAAAGCCAATTCAACCCCGTCTGCAGGATTTAATAATCAAATTCGAACAAGTAATAAATAGCATTGTCCTAAAGAATAGCATATTATAAAAAGCACATTTTATTAAAACAATAGCATTAATTTACCGGTTGACCAATAGGGACTCCGTCGATGTCAGCTGAAACACATGAAACAGAAATTATTAATTTTTAGAGCATTAAGGGTTAAGACCCTATTTGGAACTTAATATCTAATCAGAGTAAAGGGACATGAAACATTAGGAAATAATTTTCTATATGGCACTTAAACAAAATGCAAATAAAATAGAATGAGGGACGGTATTTACAGGAGAAACTAAGAATTCATTTCTTGGTTTTTTATTCTAGTTTTGATTTGTTTTCATTATGATTTGAAACATCTAATATCCAAAAAAGGCCTAGTGATGAATAACATTTTGTTGATACTATGTCTATTTTCTTCTTTTTTTGGTCCCTTCCCACACTTACTTGAAAAAATGAGGTGATTGTCTGTCATGTAGCTGAGGTTAACCCTGTTGAAAGTTAGTGCAGGGGATGCGTAATTGGAAGTATAGTAGTTCATCCCTAAGAAGTCAATTGACTCAATTAGCATCTTGGATTGAGCTGCTGTGAATGTTGGTAGTCGATTCCCAATTATTGTTCTCATGCTTGGTGGGTAATTTCCGTATGTAATTGGATGCAAAAACCTGAAAAACATCAATTTTTGCTAAGGTACATTAATTGTAAAAGCAAACCATATTTGTAAAGGGAAAATTTTAAAATTCTTATAACTGATTCCATTGTACATACTTAGATAATTATACTCATGAAAAAAAAAACTTGGAATGATTCTACTTATGGAGATTAATTGCCGCATATAAATTTCTAAGTGTCATCACAAGTTTAATTATTTCAAATTTTACACACTAGAATTATCCTAACCGCAAAACTGGGCTTCAATTAATAAATTGATAATTAGGAGAACCAACACTTCAACTTTAATGTGATACTGAAAACTAAAAATTAAACTGACATGTAATTAAGGCTTTACAGGTAATTGAATGAGTCTTAGTCGAAGATGGGACCACAATTATGAAACTTAAACAACCAACACTTACCACCCTAACATGAAATCAAGGGCCCTATAAGGGGCCTTGAGGCCTTCTGGTGTCTTAATCTTTGGCAAAAACCAATGAGTTGCATAGGTGACTCCAATCTGTCCCTTTTGAGACTTCTGCAAACATGCATACATAGGTGAAAATAAATAGCTAATACAGATTTTTGCAGTTTTTTTATGATTTTTCTTTTAAATTTTTTTTTTTCAGCAGGGAAGGGATAGGACTTAAGAAGCGGGGAGAGACATGGGAGATTTTGTAGTTGGGTGAAGTTTTTTTTCTTTTTTTATTTTTTTTGGGTTAAGTAGTTATGTGAGGATTCTAGTTTTGATAGAATTTCTAACCTGATAGTTTTCCTTGTACAATTTAGCTGCAGTAGCATGAGCAAGAAGTAAGTGGTGTGCTACAATATATGGCTCTTTTCCAGAATTTCCATTTGTGCAATTTCCTGCATAAACCGAGCATCGACCTGGTGCATATGTCCCTGTTGTATATGCATACATGCTAAAAGATATTGGCTCATTCAAGGTAATCCAATGCTTCACTCGATCGCCAAATTCTTTGAAGCAGATGTCTACGTAGTCTTTATAATCCTCCCTGAAAATTAAAATGGTCCCCAAATAAATCAATGTATAAATCCATAATAAGTAGTCCCTGTACATGGTCCCAATTAGTACTGATAAGCATCTATTGCTGTTTTCAACCAGAAATGGTCCCTGTACTATGTACATTGCAGATTTTGATAATGGCTTTAATGTTTGAGGCTCCTATAACTATAAGCATCAGAACTTACACAATGTGGGGATGTAGCCATCCTTTATATTCATCTTCAAGACCTTGGGGAGTATCCCAATGGAAAAGTGTGACAAAGGGTTTTAATCCTGCACATTGAATACATGGTATGATCGATTGGTTATATTGTAGGTTATTCCACTAGGTAAAAGCAAAATACAAAAGAAAATCGTACAGACTAAGTAAAAATGATTACCCAGTGCGATAACTTCATTAATCACGTTATTGTAGAACTTGATACCTTCTTGATTCACGCCTTCGCTTATCTTCCCAGCTACAAGAGAAACAATTTAACTTGGTTTGAGACCAAGAAACCAAAGATTAATTAATTATCTTCCCAGCTCATGGGATTTTCTTGTTATAGCATCTCTACTTGCTTCATATTTTTATGTGTAGTACAAGAGTTTGGGAACAGCGAAAGGTGATAATGATTAATTGTTGTTTCAACTGAAATGTCTCTCTTCTACTTCTCATTAAAAAAATTTTTCTTGTCTGCAGATTTTGTAATTGACTGGTTTCTTTACAGTGTGCAAGGACTGATAGGGTAAAAAAAAATACAATTATGCATGAAGGTAATTCTTACTTGGTACAATTCTGGTCCATGCGAGGGAAAATCTAAAAGCGTCCATACCCATATTCTTGACTAGACGGATGTCTTCCTGGAATATTACCATATGATTTATTTCGTTCAAAAAAAAATGGAAAAGTATAGAGATAGAAACAAAAAAAAAATTGTAAAGAAAAAAAATGCTGCACAGACATTTAGTTTCTGTTAATAGCTGCATTTCTGTTTGAATATCCCTTTTTTAATAAGTGCACTGTGCTACTGGTGTGTATCTCACTGCTAATCCATAAGAAAAAAGAAACAGATTCTTTTTCTTTTTCCCTTCCTCTTTTTGAGCAACAAAAAGAGAAGAGTTTAAAAAAAAAAAAAGAAAGAGTAAGAAATAAGTACTCACCTTATAGCGGTGATAAAAATCGATAGCTACATCTCCATTGGAATGATCCCATATTTTCTCTGTAAATGTTTAAGAAAATTGACAAATAAAAAAATTGATTGTCAAATGTCACCAATAAAAGGCTGGTCAAAAAGAAAGGAAATTTGACAGTCTAGACCTTTTAAGAATGTCTCTATTGCTGTAATTATAAGAATTCAATCTTTTGATTGTGACAAGAAACATAGCTAGTTGCAAGAAAAAAGTATGGTCATGACAAACTATTGAGGTAACTCATTCTTTAATTTCTTGTAAGAGTTGATGTGACGACAATCAGACTTACATTAGATTTCTGTACTAGATTTTGTAGGGATAATACTGGTAGGAAACAAAGGACTGCTTCTATCATCAATCTTGTAATAATTATTTTTTTTCCTAGTATTGAAAAAGAAAAAATTAATCTTTCTTAGCATGCATCAGTGATTTGTAAACAAGCACAAAGGGAGCTGGCTGGTGGGCTCAGGATTTTTTGTTTGTAGCTAATATATGTAGCTATCGAAGTATATGGGAAATTTAAACCAAAAAAAAAAAAAAAAAGTGATGTCCTAACAGAGGACAATCTTGACTGAATAGTGAAATCCAGCCGGGTCGAGCAGTTTTAAAGTGAGAATTTTTTGGCCCGGCTGGCATATTTAAGGTTAAGGCATGGTCTCAATCTGACAATTTTCTTGCCTAAAAATTTTGCTAAAATGCACAATTTTTTTTGTTCAGATAATTTTTTAAAAAAGAAAGTTCGTGTCGATCAGCTTATCCGATTTTCATCTACGTAGAAAACCATTTTGTAAGGGAAATTTTCTTGTTATACTGATTCGTCAGATGCTAATACAAGTATCAAAAGTTGATGCTAGTTCTTCAAGATCAAACATTTTACATTTGTTTTTTCAAGTTTGTTTTTGAGTTAATAATCTTTAAAAAATAATTTAAGTATTATAAAACAACTGAATAAGGATTATGTACGTGGGCACTGCCGCTCCTTTCAAAAAAACCGTGTTCGCGGTTCTGACCAATTCTTGATGCTGGCAATATTGACTATTGAATCAGCTGTAAAAGCTTTTAAATAAGGGATAATTTCAGATACTTCCCTTGATGTTTCTGACAATTGCGCTTAAATATTCTATAAAATTAAAAATTACACTCATTTACCTTTGATGGACACATTTGATAAATATTGCACCTCCTGTCACTAAAAGAAAGTTTAAAAAGTGGGAAAAATGTACTGACACACAAGTTTTTGCCAACTTTACCCTCTTTATATTCTGAACGAAACATTTACCACTTTGTTTATAAAAGTTAATTAAAAAAGAGAAAAAAATATGAAAATAGTATGGATCCTCTCAGTACAACAAAGAATACATATACAATTCTGCACTTTTGACTGTTAAAAGCAAGAAGAGTTGGACAAGTTGCAACGGCTTTATTTTGGCAGTATATAAGATGGATAAAGTGTAAAAAAAAAATGAATGCTATTTTTAACTCTTGGCATTCTTCCTCCCTATGGCAGTTGAGGAATAATAAAATCAATTTTGCTTCTCAAGATAACAGTTGAGAAATGACAAAATCAATTTTTCTTTTGCAGATGCTTGCGCCAAGAAGCAAATAAAAAAATATTATTGTTGTAGGCAATTTTTTTCTCACATTTTTGCAATAATATTAGCCACAACATTTTGAGGGCAAGTTGGTCATTAGGAGGCTTTTGGAGCTAACGTGTTGTCACATCTATCAGAGAGGGGAGGTAAGTGTAATTTTTAATTTTAGAGAGTATTTAAGTGTAATTGTTAGAAACCTCAAGGGAGGTATCTGAAATTAGCCCTTTAAATAATTTCCCATCTGCTAAAACGAGTTTGTTGATTTTTCAACACGAAAGGTAGAAATCAAGGGAGTAGTACTCGTATTGGCTTTTTCATAGCTAGCAAAATAGTCACAATCACTAAGTATGACGGTGATAAAGATGGCAATCATTTAACTATGCAGAACAGTTAATTAATGTCAGTTATCATTTGTTATAATTAATTAGACTTACCATGATAGGTAAACTATTCTTTACATGCTATTGCACCAGTAATTTTCGGAAGAAATTGGCAATAAATGTTACGGGCGAGAGACAAGAGTTGCAAATTTCTTGGTGATTATTTGTGGTTGGTGACCATGATTAATCGATTACCATCAAACAGTTGGGATTTTTTTTTCTTTTAAGTTGTGGAATTGTGGTAAAAGTTAAATGCAAATTAGTCTATTCCTTGTCATTTTCTATATTTTCTAGTTTGCTTCCAAGGGTCATTCATGCCTTTGTTAAGCTATATGACTTAGTATTCTTGTGTTCTTGACCAATTACCTGTTCAATGAACAAGTAACTTGGGGCTTCATGGTAATTTTAAAAACTAAATTGATGAATGCAGGAAAAATTAGATGGATGTTGATTTATAACCTGGATGCGTGTGAGTGAAATTGTCCCATACACTCGGTCCCTTCCCTCCTTCATGAGCTCCTCCCTCAATCTGAGATTCAAAAAAATAATAATATAAAAAAAAAGGTTTAAACAAAAACAAAGAATTTGACAAGTTTGTATAACTTATTAGAACACAAAATTCAAATTATAGCCAGCAGCCATCAAGAAAACCCTACTTCTGTTTTGTCAGAGAAGAAAAGAAAATTTATGAAGGATTGATCTTAGAAACAGAATCCAAGGGCACAAGGGTCGGGAAAATTTGGTTTCTTGAATAGACATTTCTACCATAATACATGCATTTTACTTTCCAAGCGTCTAGGTTAACCAGTGTATACCTGATAAGCAGCAGTAGCTGCTCCAAAAAGAAAGTCATCTGGGAAACTACTTCTGTTGAACGGAGGTCTGGAATAATGACTTGGTGTTGCTGCATAGCTATGACCTAAATAATGAGCAAGGAGGAAGACGAAGAGGAGGCTTCTTGCAACCATTGCTGCTAAATTAATGTTTCTATGCAGCCCGTCTATACTGCACTATAGCAACATGCGAGTTCTCTATTTGTAGAAGAGAATTGCTGGCAGAAAAATCTTTTTCTTATTGTCTAAAAGCATTATTGAATACTCCCAATAACTATGAAAATGACTATTGGGAACCTATATTGCTCTCAAAGTCTTATCTTGAGGATTAGTCAAAAAATGAGACTTCACGTGTTAAATATGATGAAAATGATAAAATCACATTGCAAAATTTATTTCTGATGAAATTGGCATTTGAGAAGTGTATCCATCACCCATATGTATTAATTTCCACGGAATTTTTTTTTTAAAATTAGATGCGATTTTAGATGGCTGTGGACATTAAATCTGGCTAATCAAAGTGTATGAGTATAATATGGTGTTGCCACTTGCTTTAAGAAAAATGTACTGTCTCACCATTATATCAATCAATATATTCTTGATTTCCATTCCACGAGTTTCTCTTTCTCGTCATTAATCTCATGGACACTAGGCATCTGTATCCACAAGATCATTATCCCACACTAAAACAATTCAATTTGCAGACACTGAAGATGCAAAACTTATAGATAGATATTTTTTCTTGTTTTGTTTTTGTTAACATCCTAATAGGGTATTGTTATTGTGAGCCTATATTAATTTCTTAAAAGTGATTCCATGTCAATTATGTTAAATTCTTTTCTTCTTGTTTTTCCTTTTTTTTTTTAATCTGAACCTTCTAAAAATTTTTAGGTTCTCGGATAAAGAGGATGAGAATAATTTGTTAAAAATGTCATAGTATTTACATTCATGAAATTGACCACTAGATCTAGTAGGCAGCTTGCTTGTATACCTACTTCATGATTCTGATCGATAAAGTCCAATAAACTCTTCGTTGAGACAACAGAAGTTGAAGTGAAAATGCCTTAGGGCGAAATGAAGCAGCATTTAAAGTCACTAAAACACTAACAGATACCTAATGCAAAAAGGAAAAGAAATAAATTTAGTAGTCTTGTAATGCAAAGATCCTTTTTATCATTTTGTCTTTAATTAACAGAAAAACCCATATTACACAAAGAGCAAACAGACCCAGTAATAGACTAACGGCACGTTTGATAAAACTAAAGTGTGAAAATTGAAATCTGAAATCTAAAGTTTGAATCTATTAAATTATTAAATTGTTAAGTACTAAATCTGATATATTTGGGTGTATATCACATTAAGTAATAAGTGAATAACTTATTACTTAATTCTTGGAGTAAATTTTGTCTAAAAAATTCAGTGTGATTTAATTAATTCAGATGTTCTATTTTTTGTTATCAATATATCTGAACATGTTATGATTTGAACTCATTATATTTAAATGCTAAATTAGGTTATTAAACAGGGTCTAAAAGTCCCTCAAGAGACTAGGAAAGAAACCAAACCAAAAAAAAGGGGGGGCGGGCAAATTAGCATAGATCTGAATGTCCAAAAATCAACAAGTAGAGACTTAATCTACCGATAAGAGTATATGATTTTGTTTACAGGGACTCAACATGCCACCAAAAAATTCAGCCAGATCCCTCATTTGGCTGGTTCAACTGGCAAGTCAAATAAGCTTGATCGAGTTTGATCCTGATCCAATCAAATTAGAGCTTAGTTCACTCCGGGCGAATGATTCAACAACAGGGTTGGACCGAGTGAGTTTTATAGCTATGATTGGGAATAGAACTTCTTCATCCTTGTGTTGCCACTATATTGTACGTACGTCCTTATATTGGATGTGGAGCAATGCAGGCCTAGTGATTTACAAATCGAATATTTTGTGAACATATGCACAAGAATCCTGAACTTCTTTGTGCATTTAACCGGTTGTCAAACACTAACTTCTGGATACTAATTGTCAATTGTTTATGTTCAATGCCGTTTCCCCACAGTCCAAATTATTGAATTTTAATAGTTTTAACAGCTTGGACTAACTCAATGTCCTCTTAGATGTGAAAGTAGAATGTCAAAGAGTTGGCGCAAGATTTGTTAATTCATTTATGAGCACAAGAAAAAGAACATTATTAATCACGTCCATTTTGGTCATAGAAACTTCACAATTTTGGTGGTAGTGTTTGCAATCACGCCCTGTCTTATTTTTGGCACTTGACAACCTCATTCATCCATTTGTGAACATTCTAAATCAAATTGTAATGTCCTCTGTGAAATATTGGTGGAGTTCATGTACGGTATTTGCCGACAATAATCAACCAGCAAAGGTTCAAAGACCACGTCAAGCAATTCTTTTTTTTTTTTTTTTTTTGAGGGGGGGGGGGGGGGGGGGCGGGATTCTGCCATGCTAAGTAATCTTTTTGGGAAACAATTTTTCGGGGATCCCTGAAGCAATTATTTACCTGTAACTATGATGAATTAAAAAGATTGAGCAACCGGTCCCCAGGTTTAAATAAGTATTCCACGAGGGATGTGTGAAACATCTCATGTAATTCTACCATTAACTATGGACCGAAACATCATATGTTTTTTCAAAGTTCAAATATGGTGCAACTTTCAGAAGTACTATAAACACTCTCCAATGAAATTATCCTACTTAATGTGCATGGTTTCAACTTATTTGGAACTCTTTTTATTGTATTCAAACTCGTTATAAATATAAAAAATCCAAAAAAAATATTCAGTTCGAATATGTGTATAGATAGGAATACAGAATAAGAATCAGTAGATGGATGCTTAAGTTAAAATAAAAAAAAGAAAGCAACAAAAGCAAAGGGTTTAAGTCTACTTGTAACTACCCCAGTTTTGTCCCATAGAAATTGTCGAACATAAAATATAAGGTAGTTCGAGAATTAATTATGAAGAACCTCTATCTTGGCTGACTCATGATGATGAATTAATAGGACTATGGCAAGCCTGGAATTTCAGATAAGTACGTAGTGTCCCCTTGCCTTGGCTGGTAGGTGATGTGAAAACTGAAAAGCTTTAACAAAAATGAATCATGTACAAGACGTATTCTTTTCGTGTTCGAATACACAAAACACTGGAATAAAACTTGTGTTTTGCATGGGCGATTTAAACATTTTTACCTTCATATACATTGCGTTACTGCATCAAGAAAATTTTTTCAGGAGTGAGAATAAGTTTAATGCTGCTGTGCAGCTTTCTTGTCAAGCACAGTTACAATGGTATTTGTCTCTAACACTTTTATAAATGCAAAACTAATTTCTTTTACTTTAATTACGAAAAGAATTAATTCTACGTACTTACATCATGCATCTGAAGAGGTTTACTGGCAGTTCCTACTTTACAAAGAATAACTTTTCCACCAATTGAATTATTGGATTCTACTTGGCCAGTTTGACAGTGGAATCATGCACAGATTAACATACATGTGGAAGAAGGTGGATTGTCAATAATAGTTTACACAAAATTGTAGATGTCCTGGTCAAGTAATTGACTGCAGATATGGTTGGATTTTGCTATTCATTCTCTCAATTATTAGATGAATCATGAATGGCCTCTCAAGGACTTGCTGTAAAAAGTACAAAATCAGCTAGTATGGTACACCATTTTCTGCTCTCTCTCTCTCTCTCTCTCTCTCTCTCTCTCTATATATATATATATATACATATATATATATATATATACAGTACTGCTTGATTCCTACTTCCTTGGGCAGGCAACATTTCTTTCTTGCTTTTTGTTTGCTTTCTAAGAGTTACCAGTCCCACTTTTTTCCTTTGTCTTTTCCTTTGTCTTTAAATCACAAAACTCCAATATTGTTTGTCCCTTCCACTTGGCAGATCCAGTTTTACTTTTTCTACACCACAATAGGCCAATACTTGCCAGTTTGTGTTTTTCAGTTACGAGGACCTAGCAATTTCCTTCATTAACTGGAAAAACTTGGCATGGAAAGTGTTAGGGAAAATAAACGCTGAGATGTACATTTTGTCAAACTTCACTGCTAGGCCATTAGCTGAATAAAGAAAAACATCTAGATTACCAATGGAACAAGATGCATTGCTATTACCTACAAACTCTGAAATGTACAATCTTCTGTGACCCCAATTCTAGGTCACAAGCTGAATAATCTAAAATATCTAGGTACCATTCAATTCTGGCCCTCATATTTCATGTTCAGAATTCAAAGGGACTTATAATTGAAGAGAGAGGGAGAGAAAATGATAAGGCATTGCATCACATCTATATACAGCTGCAACTTCTCTTGACTGCTATAGATTGAGCAAGATCCTTGGCAAATTGATTTACCAGAACATCTAGAAAGCAAAACATAAAATACGACATAATATTGTGTAGAAGATATTGACTTGAATGCAATTGATGTGGAACTCGTGTAAATAATATCCTTTAGGATATGTATGCTTAGAAACTGAGAAGAAGAACGAAATATCTCTCAAGCATCATGCAGGAAATTGAAATAATTTAATGAGTTTTAAAAGCACACCGAGAGATGGGTCTCCACAACTAAAAGCTCAGTTGAGATTGATGCTTGCTGTATGCTTGGCCATGCTCTTAATTAATAGATGCAACTTTCTTCCAAGCAGATGATGATAAGAAAAAATATATGGATATTCCGAAATATTAGATTCATGAGAAAATGATTATGTCCCACATTGGTTCGAGAGATGGAGAAAGAGCGGTGATTAATATGTAAGTAAGGATTCAAGACCTAATAATTTAAATTTTTTGATCAGAGTTGACCTCGTGACTTACATATTAGACTCTTGGATTGAATGGACTCTTTGGAGGTGTTTCGATGTGAATCCATCGACAGAAAATAGTCTATCAATCGACGAAACCATTAAAAGACTGTTATAACCGAGGATATTAAATAGACAGGAAATGAAACACCTTGTTAGTCATCCTTGCGTAATCTTTTTTTCTTATCAATGAAAAGTTAACTGTTGCTTAAAAAGAGTTTATAGCAGTAATTTTTTATTTATTGCCTTTTTTTTCCACTTTAGCTTGTAGTTTGCCATTATTATGGTAGCAACAAGGTAACAGAGTTGGCAGTAGTGGTGTTGGTGGCGGTACCGATTTGGCACCTACTCGACAGGCATTACAGTAGGTTATTTTCTTCACCTCTTTCGTTCCTTTTTAGCAAAAGGGCAGTTTTGGTATTATAATTAAAATTACTGCTATTTATCAGGTTTCGTTATCGAAACAACAAAAATAGGGGAGGTCTGTGCAATATTCAAAACAAGAGGAGTGCTAGATAAAATTGTTATGATCTTCAAGGGAAATATGATTCCAGTTGATTTTAAATCATAAGAGCTATCGAGTTTCAATGATTGCTTGCTTTTTATAGCTTCTTATTGTACTAAAATAGAAGCTAAGATTTTCATCATGGATTTGGTGCGTATTTAAATCTGATAAATAAGCTTCCCTGGAATTTATTAATTTCTCATTCTTGTAATAATTCCACTGATGAATAAAGTGACCAAATCCCCTGCTGTAGCAAATCGATACTTTGACGCCAACATCTGGTATGTAGTGTTAACTGCTTTGGAGTAATTTCACTAATTATAAAGCCTTGCTACGTGTTTATGTCTCAAAAATCCAAACAATAATGTTGGTGTAGAATTCACAATGCAGGTAGTTTGGTTGCCGTAATACTTACTAGCTTTGATTTTATTATTATTATTATTTTTTTGTATAAATGAAAGGCTTTGAACATCAAATTTTTCGTTTATACTCCCTGTTCTGTATCACCCAATCCATCCCTTCCCTTTTACTGGTTTCGATTGTTTAGCTGTATAGCTGTAATTGCACTTTGCTGCTACAAATTCACTTGGAATTCTCGATGACATTTTTTCTATGTCAGCCCAAGTGCTACAAATTGAGCAAGATCCTTGGCAAATTGCTTGACCAGAACATCAAAAGAAAGAAAATAAGAATAAGCTATGAGATGGAGTATTTATTTTGACTTGAATGGACATCATCCTGTGATACTCATGTGTAAATGATATCGTTTAGAATATGGCTATATCATTTATGAGCTCAGAAGAAGAACGAAATTTCGTTCAATCATCAAAGCAGGAAGTTGTAACACTTAAATGATAATTAAAACCACATGGAGAGATGGGTCTCGGCAACTAATTAAAAGAGCAGAACTGTCCGCATCAATCATAAATCATCGATGCCTAGATCTTCTTTCGATTCACTCCAAACAAGAAATTAAGAATCTGGCACTGTTTAATGTTGGCAGGATGCCGTACATGGAACCGGCTACCAGACATGAATTCTCACCCAATCCTTATCAATCATTTATTGCTGGCCGATTTCCAGCAATTTTAGTAACAATAAAATTACCGTTTTTGTACAAAAAGAAAAAGACATGAATGGGCATTTCTTTTATACATTAATGATCGCCATACCAACTCTACACAAAGCGTGCCTTTCTCAGAAATAGCACTTTTTATGCATCTTTGTATAATCGCAAAGTATTAAGGATTGTTCTTGATAACTTATAATGAGCTTAGCTACAGGCATCAAAAGTTAATTTTGGAAATCAAATATGAAAACTAAGCACATGTTCTCCGATTTCTTCCGCAATTTTCATACTTAATTATTGAACTTATTTTACATCGATTGTGAAAGAGGTAAGGTACTCGGTTATAAGTGTGAGAAAAGGTTTCACTCTTTGAGCTAGTTTTTGGGGCTAGAAAACCCAATACCACCCAATACTGGAATCAAAATAAGAGAGATTGTTGAATTTATTCCACATTAATTAATTGAAAGTACAAGGGGCAGCATGCTTAGTTATAAATGCAAGAAAAATCCTCACTTATGAGCTAGGTTTTGAGTGGGGCCTTTGTCACTCCTTATAATTTTATTTGTTCTTAAACTATTCTTCTTTAATATTGCAACTGACGCACAATAGCAAATGAGTTATTCTTATATCTCGAACCCATTACGTGCCACCGACAAACAGTGAAATAAACACTAACACATAGCTACATAAACCCCACATATCTTGCCGATAAAATATTGAGTGTGTTTTTGTATCCCACATCAGGAGTTTAACAAAGAAATCTCTCCTTATGGTAGTTATAAATATAGTTGACTTAAGTGAGTTTAAGTGTGCTAAAGGCACCAGTCCAAGTGTCATGTACACCAGTCTAAGAGAGTTTTGGGGACCCGTGCTCTAATCTAAGAGAGGTTTTGGTTTGGCATCAAACCAAAAGAGCAAGTCATGGGTCTTTGGGCCATTAAGCATTTAGTGCTATTTAGGCTCTTTTGTGTTTTCAGTTTAGGTGCCTTTTGGATCCGGGAATTATTTTCTAAGGTTTTGTACTCTCTCTTTTGTACTCTCTTTTTGTTATAATAAATCTACTACCTCTTCGCCCGTGGACGTAGATCAATTGGACCGAACCATGTAAATTTCGTATTTCTCTATTTGATTTATTTGTTCTGTTATTGTCATTATTGAGTTATCAAGAACCCTATTATTCTCGTTCGTCAATATCCTAGGACCAAACCTAACATAAAAGGATGAAGATTTCTCTATTCACAATTCAATTGTCATACTTTATCAAGTTGTAATGACCACGTTTTCGAGATAGTCTGAAAAGTGCTTCAAGAATATTAAAAAAAAAAATTGAAGAGTAAATTAGATGTAATTGACATCTAAGATGGGAAAGGTGAGTTCAAAAAAAAAAAAAAAAAGAAATTGGAATGTTTGGACAATGAATATCCCAGAGCTAGTAGGAACAAGAGAAAGAACAATTGAACAATGAAATTGGAAGATTGGTAATCTGCTACACATCATTAGCCCAAACTATTTAGCAGTTAAGACTTTTATATATGCATCTGAATCCGTCGGAAAAATAATATGTATTGCAACATTAAAGATTCATCTTTCGCCCTGTCCCTATCTTGAATTATACAGGCGAGACAAGGTGAATAGCCATGCAGGTATTGCACCTTTTTCCTTCCAGACAACAAATTTGCAATATATGTAACTTCACTTCTAAAAACCATTTTCTTTTTCTGTTTTTCCATGAAATTCTGTTCTCTAAACTTTGCTTCTAGAAAATTATTCAGAAAAAATAGCCACTGAATGAGTTACCTATAATATAGCGGAATATCGGTGGAAGCAATTTTGGAGGCTAAAAAAATGTTCAGACAGATTGTCAAAAACATTTCCTAAATTTGTGTCAAGCCCCATTAAACTCGCATCCATATCCAATAATACCAAGAACCCTTGTCCTATTAGTATAAATATACATCTAAGAAACATGTATTCACCAGCTAGAACAATTACCAGTCCATTGCATAAAAGGTACGCACATAAATATCGATTGAAATGGCTCATGAGTTGAGATTGACGATTGCTGTATTCTTGGCAATGCTCTTGTTTAGTGCAACTTTCTCCAAAGCTACTGATGAGGAAAAACCTATGCCTTATCGGCCGCTGCAGAAACCTGAAGGTACTCGATGTGAATACATCAATCAGAAGATAGTCTGCCATCCCACAGAACCAGTAAAAGGTGGTTATAACAGAGGGTGCAGTGCGATCACACGATGCCGAAATGGCTGAATATTCTTGACATTGTTCCATTTTTGCAAAAAAATAAAAGACAGAAATTTGTCAAACATCTGTATTTAATTATCTGCGCATTAATCTGATATGATTTCTGCTGAAGCAGATTTGTTTCTGTGAAGAGATATATATATATATATATATCCACGTTGTAAAGTCAAAAACTTAAATGAAGTTGTTTACTTGTATATGTTCCTTAACTAAAAGTTTAATTCCCAGTTTTACTTCTGTAAAATCATGTCTCCAAGTTGTATTCTTGTGTATATATGTTCCTTCTTTCTTATCTCTTCCATTTTGCTAGAACTACTAGCTTTGCGAGCAGTCAAGAGAACACACCATTAAATAGTGGAAATTTGGAAAACACTAGCCACATGCGATTAATTCCAAAGCTAGCTAAACAAAAAGGAGATGGAAGAAGGAAAATAATTAAACTATTTGTAAGATTAGAGTAGAAGTGCAATTATTTTTCACATGGTTTGCACGTAGAAAGCACATGAAACTCATGCTTAACAATATAAGAAAATATTAATTATACTTCTTCCTTCAAAAAAAGAAGGAAAATATTATACTTCTTGTACAAAAAGATCATTTATAAAATTTACGCAAATACAATACTACACTAAAGTTATAATATTTCGATGCAGTGTTCAAATTTAGCTGATTTTTCAGAAAAATTAACATGGCTTTATGAATTCTGCAAGTTATAACTTCAGCATCTACACTTCAATTTTTAAATTTTATCAAATGACTCCCAAATCACCAACCTCTTCTCTCTTAACGTAATGTGCGTCGGATTTTGCATCATTGAACTACAAAGGCCATGGCAAACTGAGGTTGGAGCCCAGTTTCTTCTAGACGATGAATTCACAATATGCAACTTCAGCTCTAGGAACATTTTCTTTCTTTTTTCCTATGAAATACATTTTTAGAAACTTTGCTCATAATAATGAATGACCCAACCTGTGATAATATGTTGGAGGTCAAAAAAGAAAGTCCAAGATATTATCAAAGACTTCTCCTAGTCTCACGTCCAGCCTCAAATTACTCTTCAACCTTAAAAAACTCACAATCTAATCCATGGTTTAAACCTTTTGTCCCGGTTGTGTGTGTTCCTTCTTCCTCATCTCTTCATATTTTACCAGAATTATTACCTGTGTGGGCAGAAGAAAGTGTCCAAGACCGTCCAACGTGGTAAACAAATTTTTATCTCGCACCCTTAGAGGTTTTTCTTCAATTTTCTATTGGGTTTTTTTCCCTTTCTTTCTTTCTCTTGTGATGAAAATCGGGGAAAAAAAAAATCGCTAGGTTTCAGCATGAATCCTTAGAAAAAATTTTTAAGAAAAAAAAGGATGCAACTTTAATTTTGAACTAATGATTCAAAGTCTCGCTATGGTGGTCAACTAGTCATTGACAAGGTACAACAATAGTGCACAAAAATATGAAAGCTTAATTAGCAGATGATTTATGATTTTCACGTGAACAAACCCCATATTCTACAATTAATAATCTAATTGCCCAGATTTAAACTTGACCTTAATTCCATGCACAGAGCAAACGCCTTCAACAATCCTTACTTTGCAACCTTTTTGGTACGTAGCAGCACATATTAATTCCCTTTGTTAACAAGAAAACCCGCAGTCGTTACCCGAAAGTGTACATTGAGTAAACTCTGTCCCATATAATAGCTCGCCAACCATTCGAAAGGGTAAAACACACTAGACAAACCCTGTACGATGGGCAGATGTCACATTTAATTCCTCTGCAATACTACCACATAAGAAGGAACAAAATGAAGACGAAGGATAGGATGGACAAAGGTACAAATGAGCATGGTACAGCTACCACTGCAGGAAGTTCTGGGGGCAAATATCTCCCAAATATGACCAAGATTGAAAGCACTGCGAGTAAAAATAGGGCAAAAACTTGATTTTCCTTGGACATTTTTTCTTCTCTTTTTCGAGCAAATTTTAACACCCAAATTTGAGAAAATGAGAAGATCAATAATCACATAAACAAACCAAAACCTTGGCCGAGGCTTTTTATTTCACGCTAGATGCTTTTTTTTTATTCTCTGACCTATAATCCCGTAGCATCAAAGCTTTATATACTACATGTTTCCCTGAATTATCCATTTATAGAAAGACGAGACTGCAAGAAAGATAGTTTGGATGGTCAAAAAGGATTTGATTCGATTGAAGAATTTTTTGAAAATTTTTTAAAGATAATATTGCAGCACTTTTTGATATGCAATGCACGTGAGATAAAAATATGGTTAAAAAATTTTTTTTAAAAAATCAAAAAATGTGTTTATAATGTTACGAAACATTTCAACAAAAAAAAAAAAAAAAAACAATCTGAATCCAACCGTTTCCTAATTCCGGTTGGTTAAATCCTAGGATAGCTAGCGCAATTTTCAGTTCGTTTTGGGGTGGTTCTTTTCTCTAGCTGGTGCTTTGCAAGCCCCACTTCAGCGTTGGATCTGGGACTCAACAGTTGCTATAAATTATTCGTGGCCCAGGTTGGCTTACAAAAGTTTGGCCCAATCTAACAAATCACGAATCACTTTATCAAAACCCAACTTTTCTTTTCCTTTTTGTTTTTGGGTCAAATCCATACTTTAATGTCCCCTTTACATATTTCACCTTGCTCAGTATCGGTCCAAACGAAATATCTACTGTCAAAATCTCATCACAAAAAGAATGCTGACAAATTCGTCACGTAGGGGGAAGGTTTTAGATGTGCAATGAAAGTCTTCTCTCTTTAATTTCTTCTTCTTCTTCTTCTTCTTCTTTTTTGAGTGTTTTTATTACATAAATGAAAATGAGCACATACATGATAACCAAAATATGGAGATTTGTATTTGGAAGTTCCTTGAAATACAATTGTCTGACTCATATTTTACATCCTAGACTAACAGGTATAGTAATTGCAGAAGCTTTCTAATGTAACCATCTCCACTATTCCAATGCTCCTCAACTTGAATCCTGCCTTGTCAAATGTGTAATCAGTAAGACAATCATGATATCTCCCCTTCCTCTAGTCCTTCCTCTATAGGATTGGAATCTGCATGACCACAACTTCCGAGTAGACCTCCATTGCCATTCACAACGCCATCAATCTCCACAGAGTCACCCCTTTTAGTATGTGCAATTAAGTCTGAGGGAGGAGCATCAACCATTCCTTGCTCAAAACCAGTGACTGCATTATCACATATAGCAGACTTCTCTTTATTCTTAACCTCTTCAGGATTACAATTGCAGGCATTGCTGGTTAAGTATGACATGGTCCCTTCATTTGCCTTTGCCAAGCATGTCCTTCCAAATGACTTGGTGGATTTTTTATCCCTTCTCATTTTCTGCCTGTGAGTCTTGAATTTTGCAAGTGTATTGTTACTCGTGAGATCCGAAACTTGGGTATCCCAAGAACCATCTTCTTCTATTTCTTCTTCTTTGAAGGTAACTCCGTTTTGATTAACATCATCAGTGCTAACAGATTCCTTTACTTTGGCTTTTCGAGGAATGACATCCTTGATAACTTCAAAATCATAGCTTTGAGAAGGAAGAAAAACATGGATGACAGGATACTCGAGAATAACTAAATTGGCTAGCTGTTCACGGATTGGGGCATTGATGTCTAACTGACGAAAAGGTGATCTGGAGCCCTGCATAAAGGAAAAAACACTTAGCCCCTTATTCAAATAAGAAATTTGAAGTAGGAGGACAACCCCAAAAACAAAAATGAAGAAGGTCTAAAGCAATTACAGTCTCGGTGCTGTATAGGTTGTCTAAATGGTTGGGCATGAGTTGATGTTTTCACCTGAACGTGGTTCCTCATATTTTCATTTGAAATAGAAGAGCAGAATAAACTTATTTTTCCTGTCTAATTTTACATTTCTCACTTTTTTCTTCATATCACTTTGGTCCTGAGTATTAACCGTGCAACTATACAACATCCATCAGTTTGCCTTGGAACTACCTAGTACTATAACCTTTTCGCCAAAAATTCAATATACTGAAATAACCACTCTACTAGCTTTTGCTTGATATGCCATCCCACAGTTCCACTGGTTAAGAGCCTAATGCAGAGGGGTAAACAGAAAAGTATAGAAACAAGCATGAAGAAAGTGGAGACATACCAAAAAGTGGTTTGTTACACACGTACAATGTAGGTAAGAGAAAGCAAATAAGCCTACCACAGTCAGCCAGAACTCCAGCCCAATGTGCCCGACCAATATGTTCTCACTATTGTCTAAATACCAAAACACTTGGAATAAACTCATGCCAACTATTTATATACTATCCTGCCACACTACACATACATTTTGTATGAAATTTTCAAGGGTAAAGGACAAAGATGGGAATGCATATCCTCAAAGAAGTTGGACTGATGAATATATAATTAGAGTTACTCGGTCCAGTGCAAACTGACTCAAATAAAGGTCTATAAATGGCATAATGTTTTAATAGATTTGCCTACAGTACTATATTCAGGCAAAATTTATTTGGATTTTGACTGCAAGGCAAATGGTTTCCACAAGTCCAACTAAAGATAGCTTGATAGAATCCAGATGGAGGATTCATATTCAACCAGATAATTATTTGGTGCACTCTCAAAAAAGTGGTAGGCTACATACCACCATCCAGTGAGAAGTAATCATCCAAGTAATTATCCACGTATACTCAAGACAAGCATGTAGGTCCCATGGCAAAAACTAACATGAAAACATCTAAATGGAAACTGGGGGTACCTTTGGATACTTGCGGATGAAAAATTTAAGAGAATCGAGTGACTCCTCACGGAATCGCTTTAACTGATGTTTCCACGGACCAAGTTGTAAATGATTTTCAATCGCGGAGTAAAGGGTTCTGTTTTCATGTATGCTATCACGAAAAACATAACATCAGTGAAAGCTTATATGGCAGACCAGCATCGATGAAATAGCATCTCAAGAGCGACACCTAAACTACATAATTAGAAAGGTTAGCAAGACAATTGTGCTGACGGTTACTCACCCATGATCCAGTAATACCACATTAGTTGAGTTAAATCGCCATTCAATGGTCCAAGATATATACTTCTTCCTAGAGAACAAAATTAACAGAATAAACAATTCATTAGAACTTCACTCTGGTATGACCAAATGCATGAGATTAAAAAATTGAAGGCGGGTACAGTAGCAGATGGAACAAACAAGATAACACTAACACATGCTCGGAAAAAAATAATAAATAAAGAAAAGACTTGTACAAGCTTTTGCAGACTCTTAATAATCAGTTAGCCATTTTTAACCATCATATTCAGGTCAATGTAAGCATTTCTTAAACTTAAGGGAATAACAGAATGCAATTACTATTAGCCTACTGTGAATCTCAAATGCAGGAGTTCTACAAAACACCAAAGCTTTCAATCATCAAACTAGTGACCTCACTACCACCCTACCAATCAACCCTTCCCCAGTAAAAGAGAAATCAACCAAAATAAATAATTAAAATGTTCACAGGAAAACTTCTAAATCAAAAATCACCAAAAAAAAATAAAGATAAGATAATACACTAGAAAGAATAAGAAAAGTTGACCTTACAAAGGATGTGCAACTCTCAATGAAGATCATCACATACCAAAATACTCCACCAGACTCAGTTTTGCATGCTTAACACACATTCAAGTGTCTATTGTATGTAAACACCTAGATGGAATCGCTCCTCATATCTAAGCTAATTGAGGTGGCAAATACACTACATTGAGAAGTTCTAACAATGTTAACCAAGACTCAAGCTATTGGAGAATGATTTTTTTTAATCAACCGCGAATGGCGTAATAAGTATATGGAAACACATTCATGAGAACTCTGCAATCATAATTAATACAAGGATATGGAGGAAAATGCAATACAACAGAAGTATTAACTGCAGACAAGCAGTTGTAAGACACATCAAAACACACTGTGCAAGCCTCTGAAGATTGGTAGTCAAGAGCACCACTGGCTCTTGGAAAGGAGATAAGGGTCTTGCTTGTAATGCTCTTAAAAGCAAGAGAATTGAAACTGATAATGCAAATGTTTTGAAGGCTATCTC
The DNA here is from genome assembly GCF_036785885.1 of Coffea arabica. NCBI lineage: Eukaryota > Viridiplantae > Streptophyta > Magnoliopsida > Gentianales > Rubiaceae > Coffea > Coffea arabica. The sequence goes on along the minus strand of NC_092312.1, from coordinate 25,860,748 downwards.
GATGAGCAGAAAGGTACAAATGAAAAATCTTGTCCCAGACATACGGCTTCCACAAAGCAACATAAAGAAAGCCAACTAAAATACATTTTAAAATCTTATGCTCAGTCAGCAATCACAGTCAACAAATTAGTGACATGGAGAAAGTAGATAAAAGCCATGCACGGTCAGATTTTGAAAGACTGGAGAAGATCACTGTGGTATAAGAATCTCAAGCAGAAGTACACAACCAGTTAATCAAAGATGAACTTGAAGGAAAGTTGGCACCCTAGAGTTTTATGCAGTTGATTGATCATGCCACAAGTAAGAGAAAACAGATTGGAGGCACAAAGAAAAGAGAGCTACCAAGATCTTGCCACATTGGTGAAACAATTATATGAAGGCACAAAGAAAGGAGTGCCAGTACACCTAAAAGAAAGCTATTACAAGAAAATTTCTTAATTTCCTTCTCTAGATTCTGGACTGAGAAAGAGCTGAATGAAATGAAAAGAAAACCCATGGATTTCTAGTGGAACTTTGCTCACTCAAATGTGCTTCTACATTCTCTTTTCTGACCACTTTGAAATTGAAGACGTGGATTATTTAGGATAAGAACCTTATTCGGTAAAGGGAGCTCAAAGTTAGAAAGTTTGAAGAAAAAGGTGGAAGAAACATCAGCAAATTTATGCTCATTGTTCATATAAAACTATTCTCTGGTCTAGATATATATCGATATAGAACTACCTGTCAGTGCAATGGCCATCTAAAGTTTATGCACTATATGTGATGTGACCTGTCCTTTCTGTGTCTATGGATCAAAAAGAAAAGGTTGCCTAATGCATAAAGCTTCAAAAAAATTAAGTTTATGTAGCACTTTTCATGAGCAAGTAGGAAAGAAAAACTGCAAGAAAAGTGTTTCTTGAACCTCAGCGAATGCAAATATATCACAAAAATATAGTCATGACAACGAGCTCCTATTATGACAGCCATTTCTTAGTAAAACAATGCAAGCATGATTTCAGCAATTAAAAGATTAAAAAAGGTCATAAGTTCTCAATTCAAAGAATAATAAAACTGGATAAGTATATGACGAATAATTTGGACAAATTTTCATATGATAACAGTCAAAAACATTGTATGGCATGCCAGACAAAGAACACAAAGCCTATCAGACAGCTAAAGAGTTTCTAGGATTGACAATTACCTATAATTGTAATAGGTTTTATTTTTTTCTCTTTTGGACATTCCAGTTGAAAAAAAGAGGAGTTTTGTCCTGCGGCTTGCTGCAGCACTTCGAAGACTTTTAAGAGGTAAAGGCAGTCGAAAATGAGAATAGCCACACATCTTGATTCTCATCCTCCGAGCAGATTCGGCAACTCTCTTCACACCCTCAAGCATATTATAATCTGAAAAGTTAGGATAACTGTCAGCAACATTAAGAAAAAAAATCTAGTATCTTACTGGGGATGAACAAAATCGAAAACAAAAAGGAAAAAAAAAAGGAATTAGTGCTAATACAGCAGGAAAAAGGCTTAATACCTTAAAGGATCAACTATGTACGATAAAGCAACTTTTTTTCCTTCTTGAGAATGTTTTGAACAAAAAAGGACTTCAACTTTTCATAATTGATGCTCGAAAGAATGAAATTACTAAATTAAGCACATGAAGATACTATAGTTCGAAATTTCCACCCGCCTAGAAAAATATGCAGACAGGGACAGACACCAAATTGAAGAACAAAGAAAAGAAGAAAGGCAAGATTTAACATAAGAGATACTTTACGCAATCGGCATTATTTAAAACTAAAAAGTGTAAATCACCTAGATTCCATCAGTTTGAAAGAATTTCAGTATTTGGATACAGGAAAAACTTACATTGTCAAACATTAGCTCATCAATGAATCACATTTGCACTAAATGAAGTGGATAAGTTCTTAAAATTAGCTATAGAACAACACCCCCCCCTCTCTCTCTCTCTCTCTCTCTCTCTCGACACAGGTAAAATTGCATACCAACACAATTTGGAAATTCCAACAAGAAACTCCCATATTATCAAAATCTCTTAAACACAAAAAGGAAAGAAACGAACTCCAAGATTCACGCTTTTCGCAAATTGAAATGCAAAGCCATTAACAAATTAGCTAATTCACGAGAAAAAGGAAAGAACAGTTGATAATTAATGTCAGTAAGCAACTTAAAAGAAACCATACACTAATCTTGCAATAAACACCAATGATAAATAATTGAAAAAAAGGAACAAAAACACCCAAAAAAAATTCCAGGAACCAAATACGACAAAGCCCATGATTCAGAATTGCAAAAAAGAAAAATGAGAAACAACAAAATGTCCAAAAGAGTTGCGGAACAATAGGATAAAAAATTTGACAAGTATTTCAGATTAGACCTGACAAAAGAAGGTTATCGTCGAATTCAGAGAGGGGAACGACGTCCTTGTACTGCTTTTTACCAGTGCAGGAAGTTCTTTGCTTGTGAGCTTTGACACAAGGGAGGCTACAAGAGCGGATTGAGCAACCTGGGCACTTGTATTTTGCTGGATTATGTTTGCACTCTTCGCATAAAAGTGGTTGTTTTGGAGATGGGTTTGTTAATGGAGCTGCTGCTGATTCTTCTTGAACTTCCATTTTTTGATAGAAACAGCAAGGGCTTTGGCAGAGAGGGGAACAGTATGGGTTATCGAAGGGTTTAGGAGGAGGAGCTTCCTTAGGGACTGCTAAAGTATGAGGTGCATCGGGCACCTCAAAGCGCGCCTGGTTCCCTTTCCGTCCTGCTAATGGTGGAATTTACGTACTTTTCATTTTGGGAAAATTTCAGAGCCTTCTTGAGGTTTCTAACAATTTCACTCGGCTCCGCTCAAGTTTAAAAAATTGTACTTACCTTCTTTGACATAGTAAAATTCCCATAATCCCCTCCACTTGATAGACAATTTTAAATTTAAAGCAATAAATTTACAAAATCCAAAAAATTGGAATCCAAACAAACCCTCTATTTTTTTTGTCTCTTGTCTATTTTCGCTTCTCTCTTTTCTAATTAATATAATCTCTTTTTATTATTTTCAATTTTGTAGATATTAGCAAATTGAAATTTACAATAACAACAGAGAGCAGATTATGTGTCAAATTAGAAGGAAATGAAGAGATTCACAGTGATAGAGGAATAAATAATGAAATTGATGATTGAAATAGGAAGAAGAACTAAAAATATGAAAATTGTCATATTTTGTTTGTTGTCAAAAATACTTTTATAAAATGACAATAATTACATATGGATTTCTTTCGTTGAATTAGATTTTTTATTACGATTTTATTATGGAGGTAGAATTTATTCTCTATTTTTGAGATATTAATATTTTTAAAACCATGAGAAGGTTGTAATGACGGTTTTAGATTAAATTAGCTTGTATTGAAAAAGTATTTGAGTATTGATATTTAATTTTTGGTACAACTAATTGTCATTTGGGTTTGTGTGCATGTCTTTCTTTTTTTTTTTTAGTGGCAAGTATTGATATTTTATATGCAATTTTGGATTTTTTGAACGGCTACTTGATTTTAAAACTTATGTTTGGATGGTTATTAAGGATTAAGCTTGTTAATTTATGTAAAGTATGAAAGAAAATGATTGAATATACTATATTTTTCTTTCTTAATTTTGTAAAAAATGGCAATTTAGGATTTTTGTGAGAAAATCTATTTTGTTGGAGTTACATTGTTACTAAACATTAAAAGTAAGAGAGGTATATGTAATTTTTAAAACCTAAGGAGAATCTTTGTAATTATTAAAAACCTTAGGGGAGGTTTGTGAAATTATCCCTTTCTTTTTTCTGTTAAAAAAATAAAAATGGTCCTATTTGTTTCTAGGAGTGTATACGTGGATGTGTACAAATCTAATCAAACTGAACCCGTTAGTGTTCAAACTTATTTCATTATTTTAATAAATTTAAAATTTTGTTTAAATTTAATTTATTTATTATCAAAATAAAATTGAATGAGTTTTTTTTTATTGAATTTGAAAGTTTTCGAATATTCAAATTTAGGTAGTCTAGTTCATCTTTTTAGTCCTATTTATTTCTCTTTCTTTTTTTCCTTTTTTTTCATTTTTCACTCCACCCCACTCTCTTTGTATATGTTGATTCGGGAAAGAGTATCGCACGAACTTGAATATTATCAAATATTTGAGTTTAGTTTGACTAATTGACTAGCCAAGCTCGAAAACTCTGACCAAATTGAATTAGATTCGAGCATGAGGTCGTGTGTCATCTTTTAGCCTTAATTGCTTGTCTCTCTTCTTTCTTTTTCTTTTTTTTCTCTTTTTTCACTCCACCCCACTATCTCTGAGTATGCTGACTCAAGTAGGCCTGTCAATTGGGTCTAATGAGTCGGGCTTTAATGAGTTCAAACTCAACTCATTTTATTTGAAACATTTTCGGGTTTCAGGCTTTGAGTTTCGGGTTCTATTCGGGTTCGTAAATGTGAAGCTCATACTCAACTCACATAATATTCGGGTTGTGGCCTTAATCGGGCTTAGCCCAAACTCACTTATTACTCCTTAATTTTCTTAATATAATTACTATAACTATTAAGTTGTAAAACTAATTTAACATTTACAAGACTATAATATTAAAACTAAACATGAACAAATAATAGTTTTTAAAAAGTATATAAACCAAAAAATTTTTCAACAATATTTATATTTAATCCATTTAAAATGCATGAAAAATAGTATTAAAACATGCGATCATAAGCCAATACATCTTTAAAAGTTGAAACTTTTTTTTATAATATTGTGATTTAAATCCAAATATGCTTGATGATTTTTGTGTTTGTAGACCAAAAAAAAAATCAACCAATAATATGCTAATACAAAAATTTACTCAACCAATAAGAAAAATTAGAGATTTAGTTATGCATTACTAATATTGGCTCTCAAGAAAGCTCATGAAAGAGTCTTTAGATGTATTTTTGTGTTTTGTAATTTATATATATATATTTAGTATTTAGTAAAAATATATTTGGATATATAATTATACATAATATCAAAATATAAATATTATATATATAGGTAATTAAAGGGTTGGACCTATATCGAGTTTGAGCCTAATAAGGCCCAAGCTCGACTCACATTTAATTTGGGCCTAATTTTTAGACTCAAACTCAGACCGACTCACTAAATAATCTGGCTCATCGGACTTTCTGTTGGGCTGAACGAGCCGAGCTCGGGCTAACCCAGCCCCATTGACAGTCCTAGACTCAAGGGAAGAATCTCGCGCGAGTGCTTAACAAGAGAAAGCTAGTTAATGCCCCTCCGTAGTTGATCCCCAACTAAGAGCTCAAGTGGTCTGAGTCACAACCTTGCCAAGGTGTGGTCCAACCGAGAAAATTTCAATTGTGAATTTCAGAGATCTAAATAAGTTATAGTTTGAACCTCGAAGCCCCTTGGTTTTTGGTTTGTTTTCAATTGGGAGCCATAGGTTCAGCTTTCGTTACATTTGATAGATTTTCATACAATCTTTAGATCAGAATATAAGGAACCTTGTAATCTATTGAGGAAAACTTTTACTTATGAACATGCAAATAGCAAGATTATAAAGGTTTAATATAGCAAAATCACTCATTGTAAATTGAATTTGAATTGGCCAAAAACATTAGGAGTTGATTATATGGACATTGAACGAAACGCTACTTAAATTTGTTCTTTTTTCTTTTATGAATCGATCATAATTTACATTTTTCTCTTTTGAACAATAGAATGGCAATACTGAGTATGACATTTTTTTTTTTTGAAAACGATAACTGTTGTATAATCTAATCTATCCTATACTAAGGGGAGGGAGCGGATCTAAGGAGATCCAGGAGTAACTCGGAGGGGACTGAATTACCACCAGACCAAACGGGAATACTATGCACCCACATAGATTTTTTTAAACAAAATCACTTTTTAATGCGTTAATTGGTGAGAGGCAAGGGTCCTCCCATCCCACCAAATTTTAATGCTTTTGTGGTGATCACCAGCCCAAAAAATTATGACATATATGTTAGAAGTCTTAGTATAAGATAAGTTGTCACACTACTCTTTTTTTTTCTCTCTCTCTCTCTCTATTGACTAGACATGAGAGAAATTTTTTCAAGACAATTGGTAATTGATTTCTTCGGTAAAGTTGAATTGCCTTCTTCACAAATTCCTCATTTATATCTACACAACTGAAAATGAACTATGGTAAAGAAATACATGTTCTTGATTTCTCCACTTAATTATAAACACGAATTTTACAACTCAATCCTTAACACAAAAGAAATTAATATGTAGATGATTCACAACTATTAATTTCAAAAAATGCCTTATTAAAAAACATAAATTATCAGTGTAATACACAAATATTGGAGCCAAAAACAATTCTTCCTTGTTTACTCCTTCCAATAAAAAGATAGAAAAAAATAAACAAACAAAAAGTTGAAGAATACAAATCACAATGGTGGAGTGATCAATCAAGAATCAACCTCCCCAACAACTTAATGGGATAACTCAGTCATTGCAGATTGGAGCCTAGTGTTAGCACAAATTATACATTGTGGCCTTAGGAGAGGAGGTCCACTAGACCCGCTATCGACGCTCTCTCCTTTTTGCTGCTCCCCCTGCCCATCCCATCCCAATCCAAGCCAGCCCCAGTTCTTTTTTTCTTGCTAACAACGTTTTCAATCAAAAGAAACAAAATTTCAATACCACTTTGGGTTCATTTTTGCTACCCCTTTTGCAGATCTATCATCCCAAATCCGTGCAGAAGTCCTAGTACCATCTATATTTTGTCTTTTCCTTAATTCTTCCAATCACAAAATCTCAGATCAAAGCTGCGGAACCTTAACCCCATTTGCTCCTGTGGTGTCCTTGGTTATTGTTCACACAGGTATAAAGCCTTTATTTGTTTCTCTATAGTTTTAGCTTTCTGAGTACTATGTTATTTAAAGTCCTTGGTTGGTTATAGATCAATTGGAATCTTGCAAATTTAACTAAATTTAAACAAGTTAAAGAAGAAAATCCTAAAAATGAGATCTTGAACTTGCATTGCTTAGTATTGGCATATTTGTTTTTTGGTTTCTACTTTCTTTCTTCGATTCTAACTGTTGGATATGTTGATTGTGTAATTGGTTAATATGGGTTCTGATTCATTCATTGATTGGAATCGCTGTACTTCCCTTTTGTTTTATTTGCTGTTGTCTTTTTACTCGATAGTGTACTTGCATTTCTTTATTTTTAGTTGAACTGTTTTGGGCTGTTGCAAAAGATTGTACTTTGATTTTGTGTTTTATGGAACTGACAGAAATCCCCCTCAAGGGCTGTAGATTGTGGTTGTGTATGATTATTGTGCTAAGTTGATCTGCTGGCTTAGAGTAATTGATGATGATTAGATGGATAAATTTGAACTTTTTTTGGACCGGGATCATTAGATATCTAGATTAGTCATTTCATATGATTCTTTGGGTCGATAAACCTAATTGCAAATATTCATTTGGCTTGAATGATTAAAATTTAAAATATTCATTTGACTTGTATGATCAAAATGCAAAATCGTGGTCTCATTTTGGGTATAAGGAAGACAACTTTCTTGTAATTTTACTTTGTGGTACCTCTATGTCCAATGAACAGCCCCGCCAACTCTTGTTGGGATTTAGTTAGTTTCCAAATATAAAATGCATACTAGTAGAAAGTCTACTGCTTTTGAGGTTTGTTGATTGGAGCTTAGATAATGGATGGGGAAGAATTTTGATGAAGAAAGAATTTGCTTATGTGATTGCACGTGGACAATCGTCTCATGGAAAAAGTCTAAGAAAAGCTAAGTTTGATGGAATTTTAGCCATGTCTGTGGAATATTAGTGAAGTTATTTGCATGAGAATGTTGTGATATTTTCCCTTGAAACTGAAGCTTCCACAATTCCCCTTTAGTTGTTCACTTCAGGTTCAAGCTCTTTTACGTTTAAGTAAATTGCTAGAATGTAGGGAATTACGTTGGGCAAACATTACTCTGAAGGGTGAATTTATTTCCTTGTATTATCCTGTGAAGCAACATCATGGAATTCATGAATTCAGAAATATGCAATGTAAGAGTTTCTTTGGTTTCTTTTGTGGATTAGTTATCTCCATTTGCAGAAAATGGTAGAAGAAGGTGCAATTCAACAAACTGCAGGGTAATTCCGTGATATATAGAAAACCTACTAAAAAAAATTTGTATCTTTAGGTTTCTTTGACAAGTAATAGCACATAGAGGATTTGGCTACTTGACCCTATCCAAGAGCAGAGTTTGCAAGTATATATATGAGAAACAAAATGTATGGCAAGCCCAAAGCCCACTATGTAGCTAAATGTGGAAACCTTTATATGTTAGGAAGGTACGTGAAGGGAGAAAAAAAAAAGAAGAAATTGCTGCTTTTTTTTATGCTTGTTTCTAAAAGATGCATACTAAATTACTTCCTGCAACATTTCATACCTTCAATGAGTTGGTTCTGTATTGCTGGAATTTGAAGAAGCATCTACCTAAGACAATACAGTCTCTAGTTAACTTTCTAGTCCTAGGAATTATCTGCCGCAATGTCCTTGGAAGCTATTGTACTAACTTAGATTGACTGAGAAGTTTGTTGATTTGCTAAACTCAACTCAATAGTTGTGCAAGAAGGGGTGAGCGACAATAATGTTGTTTATCATTGTTGCATTGTGTATGAATGTCCTGCCTTTTTGAAAAACCAGTTATTTTGATTGTGCCTGTGTTCCTCATATTTGGCTTATAGATTTCACTGATATTTGCAGAAGTTCAATTGAATCTACACATCAATTATGTGGAGATTCAAGCCCTTCATGCCCAAGGAACAGGCTGGGCTTGAAGGTCGCACTATTGACATAGGTAACCTCAAAATTCAGGTTCGCAACGCCATCGCAGAGGGTGGGTTTTCTTGTGTTTACTTAGCACGAGATGCTATACATGGCACAAAGCAGTATGCTCTAAAGCACATTATATGCAATGATGAAGAATCTCTTGAACTAGTGATGAGAGAAATTTCTGTCATGAAATTGCTTAAGGGACATCCTAACATCGTTCCACTTTCTGCCCATACCATCTTTGATATGGGCCGCACAAAGGAAGCTCTTCTTGTCATGGATTATTGTGAGAAGTCTCTGGTGACCATGCTGGATAATAGGGGAGCAGGTTTCTTGGAGGAGAAACAGATTTTTACGATTTTCAGAGATGTGTGCAATGCTGTCTTTGCAATGCACTGCCAGTCTCCACCTATTGCTCACCGGTGAGGATAAATTTTCTTTTTTTTTTTTAAAGCTTGTTGACTTCAGGACCTAGTTTGAAAATTGTTGCTACAATATTGTTGGATATTCTTAGTTGATAATTCTTGATAGAGTTTGTCTTGTGCTCCCCCCCTTTCCCCTTCTTTAGTTTTCTAAGTTTGATTTGGTATAGCTACTCTCAAAGATTTGGGATCGTAGCATTGTCCTTTTCATTTCCATTCATGTCTGCATCTTTGAAGTGGCCAATCATCTTCACTGGTATGCCATTCTGCTTTGCATTCTGTAGAGACTTGAAGGCTGAGAATCTTTTGCTGGGACCTGATGGATTATGGAAGTTGTGTGATTTTGGTAGTACGTCTACTAATCACAAGCGCTTTGAGAAGCCAGAGGAAATGGGAATTGAGGAAGACAATATAAGGAAACATACAACACCTGCCTATAGGGCCCCTGAGGTTGAATGAGGACTTACTCTTGATAAGTTACTGTTATCATTGGTGGTATTATGGTTGACTTCTGTCCCTTCTTTTGTTGGCTTAGATGTGGGATTTATTTCGGAGAGATATTATCAGTGAGAAGGTTGATATATGGGTGAGTATGATGATCTTAAAAAAAAAAGAAATTGATATTACTTAGGATCTTGTCAACTAGGGCTATTTGAGTCCTTATCTTAATTCTGCTATTTGCAGGCTCTTGGGTGTCTATTATACCGCATATGCTATTTGAAGTCAGCTTTTGATGGGGAATCCAAGCTACAAGTCTTAAATGGAAATTATCGCATCCCAGAATTACCAAAATACTGCACTTCTTTGACAGACCTTATCAGAGATATGCTTCAATCATCACCAGATTCCAGACCAGATATAACACAGGCAAGCACTTTTCTTGATTGGCTTCTTCTTCTTGGATTTTGATTAGTCTTAGATTGTCTTTGCACATGCCCATCACAATGGCTGAGCACGTGTCTATGTTTACTTGTATCCTTTTGGATGACTTCTTCCATTACAGGTCTGGTTTCGTGTCAATAGCTTGTTACCTGAAGGTTTGCAAAAGTCATTGCCTGACAGACCTCCAGAAATGGATCAGCGGGCTACCGAGGGTCATGAAGGTCTGTACTTGTTAAAGTTCATGTTATTTGTTCTGAAAGTCAATGGAATGAAAAAGATGAATCTTTGATTTTGGATTTGATTTTCAATTGGAAAGCTTGGACATGCTATATCAATTGTGGTTTGCAGGAATTCCAAAACCTACTGCCAAGACCCATCCTATGCCACGTAGAAATCCACCACCTCCTCCCTCAGCAGCTGAACCTGCTAGGAATTCGCAAGCAACACACAATTCCAGGCCAGCTGGAAGTGCGGGTCCTTTAGGAGCCTTCTGGTCCTCTCAACACGCAAAGGATTCATACCTTTCTGAGGACAATACCAGACCTAAATTTGATGAAGAGTTAACTAGCCATTTTTCATCAAGAAATGATATTAATCGGTTGGAACAAATTCCAGTTTCCAAACGAGCTAGTACTCCTGAAAACATCAATATCTCAAACTATCCTGTCCAAAAGAATGTGCCTGAAAAAGTAGCGAGCAGGTCAGGGGATGGTTCTTCAAACGACTTTGAGATCAATCTGTTCAACGATAATTTGGGCCGTAGTACCGAAGGGGTAAAAGCACCAAAGTCAGAGAGTACAGCTGGCTTTCCAGCATTCACTGCTTTTGTAGCTGAATTTGGTGATAAGTTGAGCCCTCAAAGTAACAGTAGGAACTTAGCGAAGGAAGAGTTGTTACAAGCTGAAATAGAAAAGCTAAAGGAGCAGGTGACGCAAATAAATGTGGAAAAGGCGGAAATAACCTCCAAATATGAAAAGCTATCAGCAATATGCCGATCACAGCGACAGGAGATACATGAGCTTAAACAAGCTCTTGCCGCAAGAACTCCTTCACCGAAAAGAGAATCCTTCAAAACTCAAGCGTCTTTTGCGAGTCATCCATCTACTGCACCGGTACCTCCATTTTGCAATTTGTATGTTTTCCTTATTGTGGTACTTTATATTTGATAGTGATTTTCTTCCTTATCATTGCTGCAGAAAGAAAAGGTTGAAGGAACGGTCTGGGAACTACAACAAGGATTACTTGACCAGAGTTCTACAAGCCCTGATCCTAGGGCTTGGCAGGCTTTTGCTGATGATCCTCCACCACAGACATCTGTAAACAGCAATTCCAGATCTGTTAGAACAAGAAATGGGCGCCAAAACAATCATGTTTCTGAAGTTAACTCAGGTGCCAATACATGGGGATTTGGAACAGATAATTTCAAGGCAGCTCCTGCTGCCAGCTCTCATATAAATGCACACACTGTTGAAGCAACTAATTCTCAGCGTTTCAGTGAAAGAAAGGATATAGAAAGCAGTCAAACTTCCCAGCCTGCAGGATGGGCTGGTTTTTAGTCTAGATATTTGCAACATGTTTGTCAAATGTTGGGAGAATGAAGATACAAAGTTAAAAAGAGTCCAAAATAGAAGAAATGTCGTTACCTGCAGTTGTTTGTGACATTGAAATGGCTTGTCATGCAGATTTTGCTTGTGGATTCAACTATCTGATATCCCATGTCCTTCCAAAGGATGAGGAGATTGTAGAGTGTAAACCTTATACTTTTTGCGGAAACAAATAACCATAGATTCTTCACTTGGAAGTTGCTGCTTCTTTTAGAACATGATGGTGAACCACCATGATGCAAAAGCTGGCAACTTGTAAACTTCTGTAACTCTCCGAGTGCGAGAAGCTTGTTTGTATTTTTACTGCAACTCCCATGATAATATCTGAAATCCAAGCGCTATAGCCAGTTTCTTGCCAGTCAGCTTCCTACAGATGCTAGACTAATGACAAGACTCAGGCAATCCACCGTTGTAATCAATCTTTCAGCCAGCTTCTACAGGAGCAAGTATACTACCACTTGTGTTGGCATGACAGTTCAGCCTGGGTTGTTTTTTTTTTTTTTTTTTTTGTTTCTGCAACGGTAGTTTTTGTATTGATTGGCAAAAAATGTACACTTATATGAGCAAAGGCTCAAGAAGTTCTATACAAAAGTGTTAGATACACTGAGGGTTGATCCATTTCTCATCTCAAGAAGTTCAGCCTGGGTTTGGATCGAGGGATTTGACAAAGGATTGGAAATCCTCTCAATTTTTTCTCTGTGTTTAGATTACTTAGGAGGTATCTAAATTTGTAAATCATCCATTTTTCTAGTATTTAATCTATATTTTAATAATTAGTGAATTATAAGCCCAAATGTCTTTTAAGCAATTCAAAAAGCTAGAGCAATTTGGTTGGATTTCAAATCCTAACTGCATTTGGATTGAGGAATTTGACAGAGGATTTGAAATCCTCTCAATTCACTCTAATTGTTTAAATTATTTAAGAGGTAGTATATGAATTTGTATAATCACTAATTATTGTAGTACTTAAAATGTATTTTAATAATTGGTGAATTGCAAATTCAAATACCCCTTAAGTAATTCAAACAATTAGAGCGATTTGAATAGAGTTTAAATCCTTCATCAAATTCCTTAAATTGGAAACTAATTTGGAACATTAAAAGAATACAGGAAAATGACACAAATAATCCCTTGCATATTGCATTTATAGTTATTTAGTCCCTCGCTTTTAAAATGATAGTACAAACTACCACGTGATAAATTTTTAGGGGCAAAATAGACATCACATACCCAATCCCAGACAAATACACCACATTTTAATCTGTTTGCTTAAGCACTATTAGAATTACATGATTGAATAATTAACAAACACTTTTCTTTCAAGAAAATAAAAAACTTAATTAGCATACAAATCCTCTATTCTGCATAAAATAATCTAACAAAGAGACTCGCAAATTTTTCCAAACATATTTAAACTCAAAATCATGTTAATTAATAACAACAGTAACCAATTGGACTACATCCATAGGGAAGCAAAGGAGGAAAAAAAATACAAAAATACAAAAAAAAGTGATGAAAAATTATGAGTATGTAACACTTTCTCTCACCCGACATTGTAATTATGTAATAGTCACGTGATGTTTTCAAACCAAAAACTCGCCTGAAATGGGTTTTAGGACTAACCATAAAATAACTATAAATGCAATATGTAGACTAACTATAAAATAACTTTAAATGCAATATGTAAATTACTATTTGTGTTGTTTTCCTACAAAAAATAAAAATAAAACCACGGAATTACATCTGCTGTTACCCGGAACCAGGGAAAGGAAAACCAGTGATAAAATTTCTTGTAAAAGTAAACTCTTTTTTTTGTGTCAGTTGAAATGATAACCTTACTCCCATGCAACACTCTCAAAAGGAAGAACGTAACGACCAGAGACGTTTGAATTGACCAGTTCAATCATAAAAAACCTTAACACGTGACGCACGGTTTATCTGCACGCAAAAGCTTTTATGTGACCATGTCCAACGGCCGACCATCCAAAGGTGTAGTCAACATGGAAGAACAATTCTCCAACAGTTGAACTCGAAACTGAAGCAAAGTTTACCCGAAAAGCTGGAGAATTGGCATTCCTTGGTCTTGGCAAAAGATGGAGTGGAGAACACGAAAGGGGGAGCATGCAAATTTTGCAAGAAGAAACCACCGACTTAAAACCATAACAAATTAAGCAATGCCATAATTGATTTGTCCAGCATTGTGAACACATAATCCAAACTGGGGAGAGCAAGATTTTTCAAGGGAAAAATGCTTCGGAAAAAAGATCCTGTCTGCATATTGATCGTTAATATTTTTATTCAATGAAAATTTAAAACTGGTTCGAAAAACCACATTTACCATTTTATGACACGTTTTGTCCACCCCATAATCTCAAAGGCCTTTGCATTATCAACTTCAGGGGATACGGACTCAGTACAATTGTATTGTGTATAATTTCCTCCGGTCATTATACATGTTCAAAGTTTCAATGTACTACGAATATATCGTACCATTATATTGGATATATATTGATAGAACGCTAATTTAGCATTAATTTTGTTATAATTTCCCTTTCTTATTGGATTGGATATTGCATTAATAGACATATTTTGTTTGAATTGTATGATTAGGGGATGTTTATCCAATTGGAGAAGGAAAGTGCAGAAATAGCAGCAAAAGTGGGCAATTAGAAGGTTGGGTCCACGTGAACCGCGAGAAGCGTGGGATTAAAACTCCAAAAGATTAGCTTTGGTTTCATTAATTGGGTCATTCTTGGCTCCTGGCAGCGCTATAAAGGAGGAAACAAAGCCAGATTTACGGGAGGGCATTTAGTCATTAGCTTAGCTTTTGCTTTTTAGGGTGAGACGTTAGCTTTCTCAGGGGCGGCGGCTACTGAAGATATAAAAGGGCCAGATTCACGTGTAATTGGGGGCTCAGTTTTAGTTTCCTTTTTCCATATGAAAACATTAGAAAGCTCCGATTGTTTTATTTTCACGGCTGGTTCTCCATTAATGGAGAGCTAGCCTCTCAATTCTAGTCAAGGGGACAACTGAAGATTTGATTCAACAATTACTGTGAGATCTAATTTATTTTAATTGTTTCCTCCATTTATTGGTATTCATATGTTTCCTGCTTTTAACTGTTATAGCTCTTGTGTATGATTGATTAATGCGCAATAATTAATTGTTCACATAGACTATTTTGCTAAATAGGGATAATTGAATCCGTAATTGTTCGTTATCTTTATCTCAGTAGCAACTGGCGTAATTGGGTTTATGTCAGGGGAGCATACGATCTAACTTAAACAAACCCTCGTAGCGTGTTTGTTAGTTAGGATTGGGCCTTTCTAATTATTAATGCAATCTAGAAATTAAATCCTACGGTCGTACCTAGGGTTGTTTTTGGGTTAGAGAAATAGTTAACGGTCGTACCTTAACTATCGAGAAATTAAGGAAAGGTTGGTTGTTTATCGCGTGCATGACAATTATAACTGGTCTATTAATAAATGTGGAATTATCTGTGAATCGATGATCAGTGCATGAACCATTTCTGAAGTATACCCTTGGCTAGAGTTTCTCTTAATTATTTCCTTTAATTAATTATTTTTCGCATTTAATTTATTTAGTTAGCATTTAATCCAAGAACCCCCCATTCTTTGAACTCTAGAAGAAACTAATTATCCCCAGTTCCCGTGGATTCGACCCTACTCACCGCTATATGCAAAATCTGTATTTTTCTGGAGTAGGTTATTATTATTGCACAGGTTCGGCACCTGTCAACTTTTGGCGCCGTTGCCGGGGACTGGTGCCAGATTAATTTGTTTCTTTTTGAGTTCATCTTGTTTTTATTTTTTTTTATTTATTTTTCTCTTATTTTTTTTTTATATATAGTTTATGGCTTCTAACACTCCATATTTTGGTGATAGACTGGATTTTGTTTCCGGGGAAGGCGATGAGACTAGTTTTTTTGCTAAGTTTGCATATAAAGAGGCAGTAAACTCTATTAGAGAAAGAATGGCTGCTGCAACCTGTAAAATTTGTTTTTCCAGGGATCATTCAACCAGTATGTGCCCCGAATATCAAGATAATCTGAGTGTCCCACTCAATAATTATGGAGATTTTTCACCCTGGTCTCAAACGTGGTATAACTCTAATCCAAACGGGTATGATCAAGGATGGTGGGATAACTCCAGTTATGATTATACAACAGGGCCAATGAATTTTCAGCAGCCAATGAGTTTTCAGCAGTATGAGTCTCAAGAACAGTCATCCATGTCAGGTATGTCTCTTGAAGAAATGGTTGAATTAATAGCTACTAACATATATCAAATTCAACAGGGGGTACACCAACTTCAACAGGAGACACAAAGGATGAATAAAGGGATGGAAGAAGCAAGGCGTGAACGGGCATTTAAAACGAGCAAATTGATTTCTCCAGTTTATGAAGAATTGCCCTCACCGACTATTATCGACCATGAGGAAGATGAGAGTGCAGTTATTCTGACAAATGACATGGTACTGCAAGAATCTCAAGAAGAAGAATCTAAAGATGCAGTTGAAAAGAAAGTTGAAGAGCAAAAATTGAGACCCCAACATCAAATGGTTCAAGTGAATGAATCCAGTGAACAATCTCCAAATGCGGTGACATCTCCTCCATTCCTTGATCAATATTTTCCTGACTCTTATTCTTTAATTCCTGTTAGTGAGATTGATTTTATTATACCAGACGATTTTGAATTTCATACCAAGAATAAATTGAGAGTCATGATGGCAAAATATCTCGAACCAATAAGTGCTCTTGATGGAGGAGTGAGTGAAGGTTTAAGACCATCATTTGTTTGTTTGGTGCCATTTACTAGTCCATGGAAGCCTGTAGCTCGTGTGCCCAAGAATTACTCCAGTTACGAGGGCTATCAGGATTACATAGAAGATGAAGCACTGAAACGAGCCACAAGATTTTATCCTCCATGAATACACATGAAAATGTCTAGCCAAAGACATTAAAGAAAGGCGCTACTTGGGAGGCAACCCAAGACTATTTGTTTGAATTCTCGTGCATTTTTGAAGTTTTAGTTAAGTGTTAGAGTCAATTAATGGTTTGATGTGTGGTGGCAGGAATATAGCAGTTAAGCGTGCCCACGCCAGGTGGTCACGCCTGAGGAAAAGAAATTTTCGCTCAGGTTCTGCGAACTCCATAGGAGTTAGACGTGCCCACGCCAGGTGGTCACGCCTGACGGAAAAAATTTTCGTTCAGGTTCTGCGGACTTCATAGCAGTTAGACGTGCCCACGCTCGGTGATCACGCTAAAAGATAAAAAAATTTTCGACGGATGCTCAAAATACTAGGGGCAGTTAGGCGTGCCCAGGCCTAAGACTGGGGTTCTTTGTTTACCAAAAAAAAAAAAAAACATTTCCCTTTTCTCTTTTCTTCTTTTTCTCTCTTTTCTTTCTTTCTTTCCTTTCTTTCCCTTTTCTTCCTCTTCTTCCCCGCTTCCTTCTTCTTCTTCTTCTTTTCTTTTCTTCTTCGCCCGACAACCCCAGCTCCCGCAGCCACCAGTCTGACCCATCGACGCCGCGCCTCTCCTCCACTCTCACCTTCTCCCTCGCGCGCAGCCCCTCCTGCGCTCGCGGCCACCACCAGCCCAGCACCTGCGTGAGCGCCGCCGCCTCAGCTCGCCACTCCGCCGCTGCTGTCTGCCGCCCCCAGCCGCGCGACTGTCCACAGCCACGCCACAGCCGCGCGCCGCACGAAGCCTCTTACTCCTCCTCAGCCGCGCCTCTCCCGATCTCACTCTCTCCCCATCGTTGGTCAGCGCCACTGCTCTCCCCTCTTTCCTCCACTCGCGGTCAACCTCGTGCGCCACCAGCGGCTACCCGCTCGAGCTCCACCTCACGGACCACCACAAGCTCTCCTTTGCACGTTGGTCGCCAGCTAGCTCTCCCTGCCGCGACCATCACCCGCTGCTACTGTCCACCAGATCCATCAGCCCGAAGCTCTCTCTTGGCCGTTCCTCTCTCTGCCGCCAGCTCGCACCACTTTGCCCTCAACCCACCGCCAACCTCTTCACCGCCGCTGCTCTGCTGCTCACGTCATTCCCACCTGTCCAAATTGACAGGTGGAGGTATTGCAATTTCTCCCTCCAACCTCTTATTCTGGACCTTGAATTGTGAATTTTTGTGCCATTATTTGGGCTTCTTGTTGGAAAACAGCAGGCAGTGCTTTGAGGCATTTTCTGGGGATAGTGTGGGTGTTTGCTATTTCCATTGAGTCTGGGGCACTTTTTGATAGAATTGTGTCCCCTGGCCGTAATCTGTTGCTTTGTTGGTATTGTGTTCTGGTATAGTGTGTGGCTGTTGTGCCCCTTCATCTTGTTTTGACTGAATTGGAGACCCAGTGCATATTCATTCAATTTGCTCTGTTGTTAGGGTACTTTTCTAGCCTTTAGGGTTCCTCAGTCGTTTGGATTGGCATTTGAATTAATTCTTTTCTGTGGAATACACCAGTGGTACTGGTTGGGGTATTTTGTCTACATTTATTGATTCTACTTGGTTGGCTACCTGGTTGAAAACTGAAACAACATTTTGATTTAGTTGTAGTCCAAATTTTGAACTACTATTGCTTGTTTTGTCAATTTCTTGGGGACATTTGCTGATTTCAGTTGGTTAAGTTGTGTAAGACTGTCCATTGGAGATATTTGTTGAGATTTTGAGTGGAATTGGGTTTAATTGCTGCCATACGTGGGGATATTTTCTGATATTTATTGAGTTACTGCTGTTTGATTTAAATCCTCCCTGTGTATACACCAGTGGTACTGGTTGCATCGTTGCTTACAGTTTCTTGATCCTTAGTGCTTAAATTGTTTTTCGAATCCTGAACGGTGGTTGCTGGAATTGCCAATTTCTGTGGTCAATTGCTAATTTTAGCAGGTTGAATTGGATATTTAACTGTCCAATTGGAGACAGTTGTTACGATTTTGGGTCCATTTGTGTCTAAATTGTATAATTTGTGTCGAGTTGTGGGTAATTTGCTGCGGCTGTTGGTTAAATTAAGAGGTGCCTGTTACGCTTAAATTTGCTTATTGAAGTGGTTACCTCTACTGGCCTTGCTCAGGAGCATTTTATCCTTTTGGTTTCCTTTACTGAGCTCTTTGGACCACTTGTTGCACTTTGGACAGCCTCAATTCTGAATTTGACTATATGGGGTCCATATGTATTTATTGATTGCATTTGCTATAAGTGTTGGGGTCTGGTTTGATCTGTGGGAGATTGAATTGTGCATTTTGCTCATTGGGATGGCTTTAAAAATTGTTATTGCTTTGAATTTTCGGTTTCCATTATTTGTTGGCAATTGTAGTCTCTTGTTGCTTAGAGTGATATTAGAGTTCATGGTGAAGCCGCGAATGGCACCAGCTCCAGATGCGAGTTGAGAGACTAGAGACTCGGATGACCCGCATTGACGTCACTATGCAGGTCTTGATCCACAATTTCCACCTGAGCTGCCCTTGTTTTGATGACTTCAGGGAAGTGTCGTTGCCCCAATATCTCTGTTTTGCTCTTTCTTTGCTTACATTGAGGGCAATGCAAGATTTAGGTGTGGGGGGAGTAGTATATTGGCATTTTATTGAAAAAGTGCAGGTATAGGCATTTTTGTTGGAATTTTTGTTTGACTTTGTCGAATTTTGTCCGATTTTTGCCTATCTTTGTGCTTATTTGTGATTATTCCTGATAAACGATGGTTAGATGTCTCAAATTTTTCTATTGCTAAGATTTTACACTTTAAGGTGTTGAGTATGACATGGTTGATTTTAAGGATATCTTTTGGGTGAATATTTGAGATTTTGTGACTTTTGCAATTTTTGGCTGACTTTTCTAAGTATTGTAAATATTTGTCTAGCATTTTTTTGTGCAAATTGGTTCAGCTGTTAATCTTAGTTCTCCATGTTTAAGAAATGAAGCGGGTTTGTGTGGTATTTAATTGTACTTTTGGTGCTTATTTATGAATAGTATTCAGCTATACTCCGCTAGTATCGTTGTCTAGTAACCGGAGGTCTTCACCACAAGTGTCGACTTTCGCGTCAAAAAGCGACGATAACTATGAGTATGTGGTTTTTAAGCGATGATGGCTGAGTAACCGGGCTCCTTCATGTGGCCAATGTCGGAGTTCGCGTCAAAATGCTTGAATGGCTAAAAACTAAGCATTCCCCCTGAAGAAAAAAAAAATCAAATAAGTGGGGATATTCTAGAAAAGGAAAAAATATATGCTAAAAGTGAAAAATGGGGAAGTATTTGAATGAATTGTTAGCCCGCTGATTCATGAATTTTAATGTTGAGATTTTGCTTAATAGTTGAACCATTTGCTTTTGGATGCGGGTTGAATATTTTATATTCTTAGATTAGTTAGTCATAATTTGAAAGAGCCCTTGATCTTGAAAGCTAATTGGAGAGATATTTCTTGAAAAGTGCCACTAATACTTGACATAAGTTTTAATTATATCGTTGCAATAGAGGATTTGAGCAATAACCATTGTTTGAATTTGATCGTTTGATTTGTTGTTCTCATGCTTGAGGACAAGCATGGTTTAGGTGTGGGGGAAATTGATAGAACGCTAATTTAGCATTAATTTTGTTATAATTTCCCTTTCTTATTGGATTGGATATTGCATTAATAGACATATTTTGTTTGAATTGTATGATTAGGGGATGTTTATCCAATTGGAGAAGGAAAGTGCAGAAATAGCAGCAAAAGTGGGCAATTAGAAGGTTGGGTCCACGTGAACCGCGAGAAGCGTGGGATTAAAACTCCAAAAGATTAGCTTTGGTTTCATTAATTGGGTCATTCTTGGCTCCTGGCAGCGCTATAAAGGAGGAAACAAAGCCAGATTTACGGGAGGGCATTTAGTCATTAGCTTAGCTTTTGCTTTTTAGGGTGAGACGTTAGCTTTCTCAGGGGCGGCGGCTACTGAAGATATAAAAGGGCCAGATTCACGTGTAATTGGGGGCTCAGTTTTAGTTTCCTTTTTCCATATGAAAACATTAGAAAGCTCCGATTGTTTTATTTTCACGGCTGGTTCTCCATTAATGGAGAGCTAGCCTCTCAATTCTAGTCAAGGGGACAACTGAAGATTTGATTCAACAATTACTGTGAGATCTAATTTATTTTAATTGTTTCCTCCATTTATTGGTATTCATATGTTTCCTGCTTTTAACTGTTATAGCTCTTGTGTATGATTGATTAATGCGCAATAATTAATTGTTCACATAGACTATTTTGCTAAATAGGGATAATTGAATCCGTAATTGTTCGTTATCTTTATCTCAGTAGCAACTGGCGTAATTGGGTTTATGTCAGGGGAGCATACGATCTAACTTAAACAAACCCTCGTAGCGTGTTTGTTAGTTAGGATTGGGCCTTTCTAATTATTAATGCAATCTAGAAATTAAATCCTACGGTCGTACCTAGGGTTGTTTTTGGGTTAGAGAAATAGTTAACGGTCGTACCTTAACTATCGAGAAATTAAGGAAAGGTTGGTTGTTTATCGCGTGCATGACAATTATAACTGGTCTATTAATAAATGTGGAATTATCTGTGAATCGATGATCAGTGCATGAACCATTTCTGAAGTATACCCTTGGCTAGAGTTTCTCTTAATTATTTCCTTTAATTAATTATTT
Source organism: Coffea arabica (assembly GCF_036785885.1). NCBI lineage: Eukaryota > Viridiplantae > Streptophyta > Magnoliopsida > Gentianales > Rubiaceae > Coffea > Coffea arabica. Next base: position 25,839,335 of record NC_092312.1, on the reverse strand, counting down.
TTCGCATTTAATTTATTTAGTTAGCATTTAATCCAAGAACCCCCCATTCTTTGAACTCTAGAAGAAACTAATTATCCCCAGTTCCCGTGGATTCGACCCTACTCACCGCTATATGCAAAATCTGTATTTTTCTGGAGTAGGTTATTATTATTGCACAGGTTCGGCACCTGTCAACTTTTGGCGCCGTTGCCGGGGACTGGTGCCAGATTAATTTGTTTCTTTTTGAGTTCATCTTGTTTTTATTTTTTTTTATTTATTTTTCTCTTATTTTTTTTTTATATATAGTTTATGGCTTCTAACACTCCATATTTTGGTGATAGACTGGATTTTGTTTCCGGGGAAGGCGATGAGACTAGTTTTTTTGCTAAGTTTGCATATAAAGAGGCAGTAAACTCTATTAGAGAAAGAATGGCTGCTGCAACCTGTAAAATTTGTTTTTCCAGGGATCATTCAACCAGTATGTGCCCCGAATATCAAGATAATCTGAGTGTCCCACTCAATAATTATGGAGATTTTTCACCCTGGTCTCAAACGTGGTATAACTCTAATCCAAACGGGTATGATCAAGGATGGTGGGATAACTCCAGTTATGATTATACAACAGGGCCAATGAATTTTCAGCAGCCAATGAGTTTTCAGCAGTATGAGTCTCAAGAACAGTCATCCATGTCAGGTATGTCTCTTGAAGAAATGGTTGAATTAATAGCTACTAACATATATCAAATTCAACAGGGGGTACACCAACTTCAACAGGAGACACAAAGGATGAATAAAGGGATGGAAGAAGCAAGGCGTGAACGGGCATTTAAAACGAGCAAATTGATTTCTCCAGTTTATGAAGAATTGCCCTCACCGACTATTATCGACCATGAGGAAGATGAGAGTGCAGTTATTCTGACAAATGACATGGTACTGCAAGAATCTCAAGAAGAAGAATCTAAAGATGCAGTTGAAAAGAAAGTTGAAGAGCAAAAATTGAGACCCCAACATCAAATGGTTCAAGTGAATGAATCCAGTGAACAATCTCCAAATGCGGTGACATCTCCTCCATTCCTTGATCAATATTTTCCTGACTCTTATTCTTTAATTCCTGTTAGTGAGATTGATTTTATTATACCAGACGATTTTGAATTTCATACCAAGAATAAATTGAGAGTCATGATGGCAAAATATCTCGAACCAATAAGTGCTCTTGATGGAGGAGTGAGTGAAGGTTTAAGACCATCATTTGTTTGTTTGGTGCCATTTACTAGTCCATGGAAGCCTGTAGCTCGTGTGCCCAAGAATTACTCCAGTTACGAGGGCTATCAGGATTACATAGAAGATGAAGCACTGAAACGAGCCACAAGATTTTATCCTCCATGAATACACATGAAAATGTCTAGCCAAAGACATTAAAGAAAGGCGCTACTTGGGAGGCAACCCAAGACTATTTGTTTGAATTCTCGTGCATTTTTGAAGTTTTAGTTAAGTGTTAGAGTCAATTAATGGTTTGATGTGTGGTGGCAGGAATATAGCAGTTAAGCGTGCCCACGCCAGGTGGTCACGCCTGAGGAAAAGAAATTTTCGCTCAGGTTCTGCGAACTCCATAGGAGTTAGACGTGCCCACGCCAGGTGGTCACGCCTGACGGAAAAAATTTTCGTTCAGGTTCTGCGGACTTCATAGCAGTTAGACGTGCCCACGCTCGGTGATCACGCTAAAAGATAAAAAAATTTTCGACGGATGCTCAAAATACTAGGGGCAGTTAGGCGTGCCCAGGCCTAAGACTGGGGTTCTTTGTTTACCAAAAAAAAAAAAAAACATTTCCCTTTTCTCTTTTCTTCTTTTTCTCTCTTTTCTTTCTTTCTTTCCTTTCTTTCCCTTTTCTTCCTCTTCTTCCCCGCTTCCTTCTTCTTCTTCTTCTTTTCTTTTCTTCTTCGCCCGACAACCCCAGCTCCCGCAGCCACCAGTCTGACCCATCGACGCCGCGCCTCTCCTCCACTCTCACCTTCTCCCTCGCGCGCAGCCCCTCCTGCGCTCGCGGCCACCACCAGCCCAGCACCTGCGTGAGCGCCGCCGCCTCAGCTCGCCACTCCGCCGCTGCTGTCTGCCGCCCCCAGCCGCGCGACTGTCCACAGCCACGCCACAGCCGCGCGCCGCACGAAGCCTCTTACTCCTCCTCAGCCGCGCCTCTCCCGATCTCACTCTCTCCCCATCGTTGGTCAGCGCCACTGCTCTCCCCTCTTTCCTCCACTCGCGGTCAACCTCGTGCGCCACCAGCGGCTACCCGCTCGAGCTCCACCTCACGGACCACCACAAGCTCTCCTTTGCACGTTGGTCGCCAGCTAGCTCTCCCTGCCGCGACCATCACCCGCTGCTACTGTCCACCAGATCCATCAGCCCGAAGCTCTCTCTTGGCCGTTCCTCTCTCTGCCGCCAGCTCGCACCACTTTGCCCTCAACCCACCGCCAACCTCTTCACCGCCGCTGCTCTGCTGCTCACGTCATTCCCACCTGTCCAAATTGACAGGTGGAGGTATTGCAATTTCTCCCTCCAACCTCTTATTCTGGACCTTGAATTGTGAATTTTTGTGCCATTATTTGGGCTTCTTGTTGGAAAACAGCAGGCAGTGCTTTGAGGCATTTTCTGGGGATAGTGTGGGTGTTTGCTATTTCCATTGAGTCTGGGGCACTTTTTGATAGAATTGTGTCCCCTGGCCGTAATCTGTTGCTTTGTTGGTATTGTGTTCTGGTATAGTGTGTGGCTGTTGTGCCCCTTCATCTTGTTTTGACTGAATTGGAGACCCAGTGCATATTCATTCAATTTGCTCTGTTGTTAGGGTACTTTTCTAGCCTTTAGGGTTCCTCAGTCGTTTGGATTGGCATTTGAATTAATTCTTTTCTGTGGAATACACCAGTGGTACTGGTTGGGGTATTTTGTCTACATTTATTGATTCTACTTGGTTGGCTACCTGGTTGAAAACTGAAACAACATTTTGATTTAGTTGTAGTCCAAATTTTGAACTACTATTGCTTGTTTTGTCAATTTCTTGGGGACATTTGCTGATTTCAGTTGGTTAAGTTGTGTAAGACTGTCCATTGGAGATATTTGTTGAGATTTTGAGTGGAATTGGGTTTAATTGCTGCCATACGTGGGGATATTTTCTGATATTTATTGAGTTACTGCTGTTTGATTTAAATCCTCCCTGTGTATACACCAGTGGTACTGGTTGCATCGTTGCTTACAGTTTCTTGATCCTTAGTGCTTAAATTGTTTTTCGAATCCTGAACGGTGGTTGCTGGAATTGCCAATTTCTGTGGTCAATTGCTAATTTTAGCAGGTTGAATTGGATATTTAACTGTCCAATTGGAGACAGTTGTTACGATTTTGGGTCCATTTGTGTCTAAATTGTATAATTTGTGTCGAGTTGTGGGTAATTTGCTGCGGCTGTTGGTTAAATTAAGAGGTGCCTGTTACGCTTAAATTTGCTTATTGAAGTGGTTACCTCTACTGGCCTTGCTCAGGAGCATTTTATCCTTTTGGTTTCCTTTACTGAGCTCTTTGGACCACTTGTTGCACTTTGGACAGCCTCAATTCTGAATTTGACTATATGGGGTCCATATGTATTTATTGATTGCATTTGCTATAAGTGTTGGGGTCTGGTTTGATCTGTGGGAGATTGAATTGTGCATTTTGCTCATTGGGATGGCTTTAAAAATTGTTATTGCTTTGAATTTTCGGTTTCCATTATTTGTTGGCAATTGTAGTCTCTTGTTGCTTAGAGTGATATTAGAGTTCATGGTGAAGCCGCGAATGGCACCAGCTCCAGATGCGAGTTGAGAGACTAGAGACTCGGATGACCCGCATTGACGTCACTATGCAGGTCTTGATCCACAATTTCCACCTGAGCTGCCCTTGTTTTGATGACTTCAGGGAAGTGTCGTTGCCCCAATATCTCTGTTTTGCTCTTTCTTTGCTTACATTGAGGGCAATGCAAGATTTAGGTGTGGGGGGAGTAGTATATTGGCATTTTATTGAAAAAGTGCAGGTATAGGCATTTTTGTTGGAATTTTTGTTTGACTTTGTCGAATTTTGTCCGATTTTTGCCTATCTTTGTGCTTATTTGTGATTATTCCTGATAAACGATGGTTAGATGTCTCAAATTTTTCTATTGCTAAGATTTTACACTTTAAGGTGTTGAGTATGACATGGTTGATTTTAAGGATATCTTTTGGGTGAATATTTGAGATTTTGTGACTTTTGCAATTTTTGGCTGACTTTTCTAAGTATTGTAAATATTTGTCTAGCATTTTTTTGTGCAAATTGGTTCAGCTGTTAATCTTAGTTCTCCATGTTTAAGAAATGAAGCGGGTTTGTGTGGTATTTAATTGTACTTTTGGTGCTTATTTATGAATAGTATTCAGCTATACTCCGCTAGTATCGTTGTCTAGTAACCGGAGGTCTTCACCACAAGTGTCGACTTTCGCGTCAAAAAGCGACGATAACTATGAGTATGTGGTTTTTAAGCGATGATGGCTGAGTAACCGGGCTCCTTCATGTGGCCAATGTCGGAGTTCGCGTCAAAATGCTTGAATGGCTAAAAACTAAGCATTCCCCCTGAAGAAAAAAAAAATCAAATAAGTGGGGATATTCTAGAAAAGGAAAAAATATATGCTAAAAGTGAAAAATGGGGAAGTATTTGAATGAATTGTTAGCCCGCTGATTCATGAATTTTAATGTTGAGATTTTGCTTAATAGTTGAACCATTTGCTTTTGGATGCGGGTTGAATATTTTATATTCTTAGATTAGTTAGTCATAATTTGAAAGAGCCCTTGATCTTGAAAGCTAATTGGAGAGATATTTCTTGAAAAGTGCCACTAATACTTGACATAAGTTTTAATTATATCGTTGCAATAGAGGATTTGAGCAATAACCATTGTTTGAATTTGATCGTTTGATTTGTTGTTCTCATGCTTGAGGACAAGCATGGTTTAGGTGTGGGGGAAATTGATAGAACGCTAATTTAGCATTAATTTTGTTATAATTTCCCTTTCTTATTGGATTGGATATTGCATTAATAGACATATTTTGTTTGAATTGTATGATTAGGGGATGTTTATCCAATTGGAGAAGGAAAGTGCAGAAATAGCAGCAAAAGTGGGCAATTAGAAGGTTGGGTCCACGTGAACCGCGAGAAGCGTGGGATTAAAACTCCAAAAGATTAGCTTTGGTTTCATTAATTGGGTCATTCTTGGCTCCTGGCAGCGCTATAAAGGAGGAAACAAAGCCAGATTTACGGGAGGGCATTTAGTCATTAGCTTAGCTTTTGCTTTTTAGGGTGAGACGTTAGCTTTCTCAGGGGCGGCGGCTACTGAAGATATAAAAGGGCCAGATTCACGTGTAATTGGGGGCTCAGTTTTAGTTTCCTTTTTCCATATGAAAACATTAGAAAGCTCCGATTGTTTTATTTTCACGGCTGGTTCTCCATTAATGGAGAGCTAGCCTCTCAATTCTAGTCAAGGGGACAACTGAAGATTTGATTCAACAATTACTGTGAGATCTAATTTATTTTAATTGTTTCCTCCATTTATTGGTATTCATATGTTTCCTGCTTTTAACTGTTATAGCTCTTGTGTATGATTGATTAATGCGCAATAATTAATTGTTCACATAGACTATTTTGCTAAATAGGGATAATTGAATCCGTAATTGTTCGTTATCTTTATCTCAGTAGCAACTGGCGTAATTGGGTTTATGTCAGGGGAGCATACGATCTAACTTAAACAAACCCTCGTAGCGTGTTTGTTAGTTAGGATTGGGCCTTTCTAATTATTAATGCAATCTAGAAATTAAATCCTACGGTCGTACCTAGGGTTGTTTTTGGGTTAGAGAAATAGTTAACGGTCGTACCTTAACTATCGAGAAATTAAGGAAAGGTTGGTTGTTTATCGCGTGCATGACAATTATAACTGGTCTATTAATAAATGTGGAATTATCTGTGAATCGATGATCAGTGCATGAACCATTTCTGAAGTATACCCTTGGCTAGAGTTTCTCTTAATTATTTCCTTTAATTAATTATTTTTCGCATTTAATTTATTTAGTTAGCATTTAATCCAAGAACCCCCCATTCTTTGAACTCTAGAAGAAACTAATTATCCCCAGTCCCCGTGGATTCGACCCTACTCACCGCTATATGCAAAATCTGTATTTTTCTGGAGTAGGTTATTATTATTACACAGGTTCGGCACCTGTCATATATTAAATATTTTATTCATGCAAGTCACTTCTACTTCGAATATATAATAATGTGATAGAATGGTATACCTAATAACATGAAACGTGTATCTTAAGAGTCCAACAAACGGACTTTAATTCGGTCCAAAATCCACGTGAAGAAGTCCAACTGTGCCAGGTCTTGATGTGAGTGAAAGCAAAAAAGTAAACATCAGCGGCCATGGTCTATGATAAGAGGTTTCTTTTCTCTACAATGAACTAACGAGCAACTAAAACATAAGGAAAATTTTTTTTTTTTATTCTTTAATATAAGCGAAGGATTTCGAATTTAAAACCCTTTTAAAAAAGTGTGTTATATCTCATCATTGCAATACAAATAGAAAAAGGGCGAAATGCAAATAAAGTCTAAACGCTTCTAAGCAAACACTACTCTCTTTTTTAAAATGCCTGAGGATGCAATGGAGTGGTCAAAGGGTACGGCAGTAGGATTGTAGCAGTGGCCATGGATGGGTGGGTTGTGGAGGAGGAGGAGGAGGAGGAGGAGGAGGAGAAGATACTGCTAGCTAGGGGTGGCCTTTTCTTATTAATCATATTTACCTACCATGAAGTTTGGCCAAAGTGTGGATTAACCCCTAAAGTTTGGTGTCTCTTTAAAAAAATTTGTTTCTGTCAGAATAGGACATTTTTACCATTTGTCAACCTATAATAGCCGGTCAAATTTGCGATTTTTTCAATTGGTTTACTGGTGGAATCGGTTAAAACAATCCTAAAGGCACGTTTTATGGAGTTAAGTGACATTTTTGGTCACAAAAAAAAAAAAAATGTTTGATAATCAACTCGTGTCATTTTCAATAGTTTGATGACTATTTCAGCCATTGACTCCCCAAAAAATTGTGCTAAATCTTGTAAAAATTACATTAATCTTGACAACTTAATCAGAGAAGTTCGACAAATGGACTGATACTCTTTCAACGACTTCAAGTAAGGGTGTCCAAACGACCAAAGATGGCTGTAGTAGAGGCATCTGGATTCTGGAAACAACTGCCATCATCAAGAATAGTAGTAATTCTCAAAAAATTTCAAATCAAAATTAAACTTCACTGGAGAGACTCGGTTGTCTCATGGATAAGGATGAGAGGTGGCAAGTTACAAACCACTGCTCCTGTACTCAGGAAAAACCGGAGAGTTGGCACTTCTTGGCCGTGGCAGCAGTTTAGCCTTCCTGTTTAGAGTAAAAGTGACTTGAAGTCTACTGACTCGTACCTCTGTGAAAGGAGGAGGGCAGGAATGATGGTAGGAATCATTCCTGAAGGTTCATGTCCAAGATTTGACCAAATATATAAGATTCAGATTGCATCTTGTATATTATTTTTTACATTATGTGTGGGATTCATGAAATTTTGTTCTATAATTACATATTATTGAGAGTGAATTACACCGTGTGCATACAAAGTTATATTTTATACATTTTGCACAAAATTGGTTCACACACCGTTCGACCTGTCCTCTGTGAAAGGACTTCCGTTCAACGGGGCTCATTTTCAAGACCAATGTATTCCAATTTTAAGAGACAGATGTCAAAATGGATTCGAGTGGCTTGAAGTCTACTCTGTGAGCATCATAACGAAGCTGCTAGGAAGCATAGTAGTAGGAGGAAACTCTGAAGGTAAAATATTGACCAAGTAAGCGGTACCGTGATTGATTTGTAGTGCATTGTGCACACATAATCCTCAACTGAAGTTGAGAGATTTCAAGGAAAAATTGCTCCAGAAAATATCTTTTTTGGGATTTATTTATACCCAAGAGTAAAGCAACATACATGGCAAATCTGCAGTTTACAACTCAAACATGCTCAAAATACACACTAATTGATTGTAACAATAATCTAGTACTGCAGAAAAATCTAAAACACTTGTCGACTTGGTCAAGAAAAGGGCGCATGCATAGAGCTTGCAACAATAAGTATGATGAAGCCCGTATATTACCACTTCTAAGTTCCCCAACCAAAGCAGCTGATTAGGATCTACCTACCAGAATGGCTTCTAGTTTTCTTCATCATCTTGGCCTCATTCCTCTCATTGCCATGCTATGTGTGACAGTTGCTCAAACTAATTATCAAAAAATTAGTTTGGGAAGGTCACTTGTAGCCTCTGATGATTCAGATTCCTGGCCATCACCTTCCGGTGAGTTTGCCTTTGGATTTCATCGTCTCGAGAACCAAAACCTTTATTTGCTATCCATTTGGTTTGACAACATACCAAATAAAACACTAGTTTGGTATGCAAATGGAGATAATCCAGTTCCAAAAGGATCCAAAGTCGAGCTAACAAGTGATGGTCTGCTCAACCTCAAGGACCCTGGAGGGAACATCGTCTGGCATCCGAATCCCATCCCTTCTGGCGTTGCTTATGCTGATATGCTTGACACTGGCAATTTTGTTCTCGTAGGCACTAATACGAGTAACGTTTGGCAGAGTTTTGATAACCCTGTAGACACTCTCTTGCCAACTCAAACACTAGGAGTCGATATATCAGTTTCTGCTAGGACAGCCGCAGAAAATTTCACAAGGAGTCGGTTTGAGCTTCGCCTGATTCGAGATGGGAATCTTGTGCTTAACACAATTGCGTGGCCAAAAGAAAATAAATATGAAGCTTATTATTGGAGCAATACTGTTGATTCACCAGATGGAATCACTGGAAACAAGCTTATTTTTAACGAGTCAGGTTACCTTTATATTATCAAGACTGAAGGAGATGTTGTTAATGTTAACTCTGCAAGCACTATTCCAAGTTTTCCAATAAGAGATTATTATCACAGGGTAACAGTTGACTATGATGGGGTTCTCCGCCAGTATGCTCATCCCAAGACTCCCAGAAATGGGGAATGGACTGCCATCTGGTTTGCTCCCAATGATATATGTTCTTCTATGAATGGTGAGAGAGGCGGTGGCACTTGTGGTTTCAATAGCTATTGCTCCCCTGGTAGTACAGATGGAAGCCCAAATTGCCAGTGCCTTCCAGGCTTTAGGTTCTCGGATCCAGGCAACAAGTTCAACGGTTGTAAGCGAGATGCAATCCAAAACTGTGATCTTGGTAGCCTGAGACCAGAAGATATATATGACATGCAAGAGTTGAACGTGAATTGGCCCAATTCTACAAACTACGATTCTTTGGAGTCATTGAGTGATGTTGAGTGTAGCAAGTCTTGCTTGTATGATTGCCAGTGTGTTGTTGCTGTCAATGTCGATGGGGCCTGTCGAAAGAAGAAATTCCCTGTTTCCAATGGGAAAATGCTCCAGCCTAACGATGGAAAGGCTTTTGTTAAGGTACCAATCTCTAACACTTCATCAAGTGATTCTTATACAAGAATAGACTGGCCAAAAAGATCCCCGGCCACATTTTCTATGGTAGCAAAACTTCTGCTAGGAAGCTCAGTATTTCTTAACTTGCTGCTAGTGGTGGCTATATTGCTCATCGTCCTTCGATCATATGATGGAAGGACTAAACTTCACAGACCACCAAGTCTATTGGATAATAATCTTTGCACCTTCACATATCAAGACCTTAAAGTGTCTACAGATTGTTTCAAGGAAGAAATAGGAAGGGGCTCTTTTGGTACTGTATATAAAGGGGTCTTGCCATTGTCAGGCACACTAACTATAGTTGCCGTCAAGAAGTTACACAACATGTCACAAGATGGCGAGCGGGAATTCAAAACAGAAGCAAGTGTAATAGCAAAGATCCACCATAAGAATCTAGTCAGACTAATCGGATTCTGCAATGAAGGGCCACATAAACTTTTGGTGTATGAGTTTATGAGCAACGGATCACTTGCTCGCTTCATTTTTGGAGAGTCAAGGCCTGAATGGGGCAAACGAATCCAGCTTGCTTTTGAGATTGCCAGAGGGCTTACGTATTTGCATGAAGAGTGCAGCACACAGATCATTCATTGCGATATTAAGCCCCAAAACATCCTTGTGGATGATTCATTTACAGCAAGAATCTCTGATTTTGGATTGGCAAAGCTTCTGATAAGTGATCAATCTCGGACACTGACAGAAATTAGAGGCACAAAGGGCTACGTGGCACCGGAGTGGTTCAGGAACACACGAATTACTGCAAAGGTGGATGTTTACAGTTATGGTGTGATGTTGTTAGAGATCATCTGCAGTCGGAAATCGATTGATATGGAAAGACAAAATGAAGCGGAGCAAATCCTGGTAGATTGGGTGTCTGATTGCTACAAAGCAAGAAAGCTAGATAAACTTGTAGAAGATGACGAAGAGGCAAGAAGTGACCTGAAGCTACTGGAGAAGCTTGTAATGGTAGCCCTTTGGTGCATTCAGGAGGATCCCACTGTAAGGCCGTCCATGAAAATGGTCTTACATATGCTTGAGGGAGTATGCATAGTTTCAGCACCTCCATCTCCTTTCCCCGATGGCTCAATCTCTTGGAACCGTCAGCTTTCCTGGCATCCAGTCCGTACTAGTTCTTCCCTATCTGGACCAAAGTTCATCCTGGATAAGTTACAAGATTGTTTATAATAGTGAACTAGAAAGAGCACGTCCGTTGCACTTGTCTATCACGGAATAGTAGTGTGTTTCTTTTCTTAGTTCATTTATGATCTTTCCTTATGAGTTGGCAAGTAGTATAACAACTTCTTGATCTTCACCCTATTTGCTCAGATGGTCTGCTCCTCCATGGGTCATAACACACACACTTCGTCTTTTTAGAAGTTTTGGTTCCCAATGGCAAAAGAAGTTCAAATTTGTTTTTATTTTTCATTCATGTGATACACAATATGAAAATTTTTCTAAGATTGATGGCACAAACTATGAAGCCAAAAATCATATTCAATTGAAGCTTGTCAAGTGGAGTGCAACTTTTAATTGTCTAATAGAAAATTTTGCTGTTTTTCAATTGAAGCTTCCCAAGTGAAGTACAGATTCTTTAACTGTCCAAAGGAAAATCGTGTTGCTTTTAGTACTTGTGTGTCTAAGTACTTTGGCAAAGTGTTTTTCTTTTATCCCCTACTTTCATGTATGTCTTTGTCGTAATAGTTTCTCCACAATGTTCTTGGTGGTTTACTGGTCTATTTCCTATATTTTCCTCAACTATTTGATAATCTATAACTTATCGAAACTATTTGGACTAATTATTAGATCGATAAAGAGGAAAAAAAATAAAACGTATTCATTTATGTTTTTTACTACCGCAACTGATCATATGTTATCTTATTACCTTCAAATTAGTTTGGAATGGTCACTTATAGCCTCTGATGATTCAGATTCCTGGCCATCACCTACAGCTGACTTTGCATTTGGATTTCCTCGTCTCAAGAACCAATACCTTCATTTGCTATCCATTTGGTTTGACAAAATACCAAATAAAACACTAGTTTGGTATCCAAATGGAGATAATCTAGTTCCAAAAAGATCCGAGGTCGAGCTAACTAGATATGGTGTGCTCGTCCTCACTGACCCTGGAGGGAACACCGTTTGGAGTAGGACTGCAAACGAATCTAGAGAAATTTTTAAAATTATGATGAATTTTAAAAAAAATTCTACAAGGAGGGGCATTTTGAGTGTGAGATTCCGTCCAAGGGGTCTTCGCTCGCATTTATCAAATGCGAGGTCAGGGTTCTGCATGTTGTATTACGCGACCACACAATACACGATCTCATGGTCGCATATTGTTGTCGCGTTTTCTGCACTGGGGTTGCGAGTGTAATACGCGACGTCGTAATACGCGATGTAATGGTCGCATATTGTTGTCGCGTTTTCTTCTTTGCAGGCGCGGATTGTAATAAACTGTCACCAATACGCGATCTTGTTGTCACGTATTGTGGTCGGGTTTTTCAATTTTCTGCAGTTTCTGCAGGAATTCATGCACAACCAATTTTTTGACTATTAACCCCAAAAACCAACAATGCATTTTAAATCATTTGTTTACTAATTTGTACCTTACACGCACATGCAAAATGATAAATACATGCATTCTATCCCTTTTTAACAGATCAAAAACACCTTTAACACAAATCAAGGGAAATCCTATTGAGGTAGTAAAAGTGGCAAATTGGGAGGGGAGGGGGGAGAGGCGCAGCTTGGTTTCAGCTTGGCAGAAATGGGTTCCGAGCAAGGGTCCAAGCTCTACAATGGCGGAGAGCTTCCGACGAGAAAGATGTGAGGGATTTCGTCTGCCGAGATGTGAGCGATTTCATCTGCAATGGCGGAGAGTTGAGATGCTTGGACAGGTGTCTACCTCCGCAAAAGAGAAGAGAGTGTGAGCTCCAATTTCTGCCGGTATGAGACAGATTTGAATTCTGTAATTAGGAGCTTCAGATTGAGTACCTCGCCGAATACGAGCTTCGTGTTCTCTTTTTTACTTTTTCCCAAAACAATTCTCTTTTATCTTGAAACACTGACCTCACATTTGTGAAATGTGAAGTCTTTGAACTCGCATTTCACAAATGTGAATATCATAATGCTAGAACTAGCTTCAAAAATTACCCCCTTGTAGAATAACTTTTTTTTCCATCACAATTTAAGAAATTTCTCAACGAATCGAGCTATTTGCGAGCAGTTCGAATCAAAGTTCAATTCGAGTTCGGTCAACATCGAGATCGAACTCGAATTCAAGTTCAAACATACTCAATTCGTTAACTCGTGAGTCGGTTCGATAATATATATATATATATATATATTATTTTTATTTTTATAGTAAAATTACATATATATCTTTAATATTTTATTATTTTTTAATAAAAATTATTATTTTATTCATTTTTAAAAAAATAAAATCAATATTTTTATTTCTTTAAACTCAAGCTCGACTCGAATTTGAATCGAGCTCGAGTTCGAGCTATTATATTGAGAGCTTGAGTTTGAGTTTAATGAAACTAAGTCGAGATTCAGTTCGATTAGCCCAAATTTCGACTTGATTCGAAACGTTTACAGGCCTAGTCTGGAGTCCGAATCCTAGCCCTTATGGCGTTGCTTATGCTGCTATGCTCGACATTGGTAATTTTGTTCTTGCAGACGCTAATATCAGTAGCTTATTTCTTGCTTTTCTTAATTGAGAACCATCTTCTAGTAACCCTCTCGAAAGTCTATAGGAAGGCGAAAGAAGAAGCCCGTTTAACAGTAGAAAGTAGACACCCAAATTTACCCCGAAAACGAACCCGTTAACAGAATTTGCAGAGGCAATTCCGGGGCAAATATTGGGTCAAGAAAAATGGCAATCGTGAGCGATGCGTGCAATGCTGAATGTCTTTCCATGTCCCAGGCGGAGTACCCTGCTAGCTTTTAAATTTTAACGGGTAAAGTTTCAAAAGAAATAGAGTAGGAAGGCAATTTTATGGGAGATGAATTGGAGCTCAAACCTATACTTAAATTTCAAGTGTGAATTTGATTTGATTAAATATTTGATAAACTTGAGTTTGATTCAAGAGCTTGAATCTTTATTTAATATTTTAGTTTTCGATATTATTTTATCAATAATTCATAATAATATCTATATTAATAGAATAATAACTGTATAATCTTATATACAATATTGATAAATATACCAAAATAGAAAATATGGAAAATTATTTGAGCCTTAATGAGTCGAAGATATACAAATTCAAGTGCAATTGAATACGTTAATCAAATCATTATTCTCGTTCAAATTCGAATTCAAGTTCGGTAAAACTTGAATCCAAATCAAGCTCCTAACTAATATAACCCCACCCCTTTATAGATTTAAATGATGGTAAGTATTCTTTTCCTTTTCTTTTCCAACCAATAAAGGACTAAGGCTTGACCTATAAAAATTGTGGGTCTCTTGATGTGAAATGACAAAATTACCCTTTTAATTTTTTCTGTCTCATATCATAAAAAATAAATAGTATACATACATTTTGACAGAAATACCAACTAAATAGAAGAAAACTATGAAAAGTTTTTGTTATTGAAATTCCAGCAACCCAATCACCTCAACCATTTGCGCTATCATCTAAAAAATTTGCAAATTACGAAATGTACGGGAGATGGACGAAAAATAGTGCAACATATATAGAATATTCCTATCAATCAAATCTCACCAAGTCAGTAAGGTGGCTCCTTTAGCTTCATATCTACCGCTAACTAGGATCAATTTGATTGGATGAGACTCATTACGTACCAATTGAAACTAGAAACCAAAAAGGATGCCAGCCTAAGGGAGAAAATGAACATTTTGCCACTAGCACTTAAAATTTGGGATTTTCTAATGACCTTCACAAGTAGTTCGTAGGACAAAATAAAGTGTTTTTGCACAGAAAATCTTCAAATGATAGTAAAAATCCAATGTTTAATATATAGGCATTCAATAAAATTTTTCTGACGACCGCTATTATACACAATTTACCATCTAAATATACACATTCAGATTTATTGTCCGGACGTAACTTCAATATGCCAAAAATATCAACACCACCTAGGCATCGTTAGTTAATCATGTACACATATCTATCATATGACTGCAAAACAGTGACCTGGCCATTGTTGTAATGATTGACTATTCCATTTGAAAAGGTATTCCTGCCATCTCAAAGCTGATGGCATTTTCATAGATAGAGAAGATAAGAAAAGGGTGAAAAAAAAAAACAAAGAAAAATAAAATGCTGGTAATTTTGGAAATTTTTAGGCAGCCTTTCACATGACAAAGGGACAACTTGGTCTTGCCAACTTTTGAATTCTTTGTTGAAGATGAATAAGCTGTGCAGGTTGGCCTTGAAAACGATCATGACAGTGTCATGTATTTGCTTGAGTTGAATGAACGAGATATGCAAGTTTCTTCATTCTTTTGCAAGTATCGATTTCTTATCCAAACAATGCCAATCTGCCGTATTTATCCACCGTTTCATACGGACGCGTTTATCCGCGTCAACAACCAAAGACCCAAAAAAAAAAAAAAGAAAAGGATTTTATCCTGTCATTATAGTCCGTCCAATTGCTATTAGCTTTGCTCGCTTGCAACATTATGTCTGTTCTCCATTGGTGGATCTGATGAGAAAGTTTCAAGATGGCATTTGGTGCTGTTCGAATTGATAATTTTTGGAGTTTTTACGTCAAAATGTATTATAATGATTTAATGTATGTAACGTAAAAAAATGATCGGAAAATAAATTTATGAAAAATATAAAAAAAAAATTTGAGAAAAAATGACAATACAGACAGGGACACAAGTTTTCAAGAGCGATGGGATTTTAGTGGTCGGCAGCTGAACTTGACGACAAAATTCTTGCACATTTTGGAAATGTCGGGAGTAGGGAAGGTACCACAGAACAAAAATGTGAATATTCTGCTGTCATTCATTTTTTCTGTGGTGCATTTCGTCATTTTCGGCAACATTTTATCACTGCCAAATATCTAAACCAGTTCAGCACATTTCATGCAACAGTTCAAAATGTATACACTATAATACTAACTTCACAGTTCAAAATGTTCTCTCTTCTCTTCCATATGTAACTTTTGGGTTAATTACATTTACCTCCCCTGAAGTTTGGTTCAAATTGAGGAAAACATGCCTTGTGCTCTCCGCAACATGCTTTGAACCACAAATTCGAACCATACTTGAGGATTTAAAATAATTGCTTCTTTTGTTATTTTTCTTTCAATTTATCTAATTTTTAATATTCATTTTTAAGATTTAAAATAATTATTGATTCAAAACTATTTATGGAAGCAAATATATGGTTTTTATAAAATAATAAGCAAAAACTTTTTTCTATTTTTTTGCATTGCTTCAGGGTTAATAAAATAAAAATATGTTTTTTTTAATGCAACATAGCCTCAATAAGGGCATTTTCGGCATTAAGGAGGTTTTTGTTAAATGTTTGATCATTCAAAGGGTGAGATCGTTATTTGGACAAATTACAGGGATTGATTGGTAATATGATCAAACCTCAAGGGAGGTAAATGTAATTAACCCTAACTTTTTGTTTTGCATCATTTTGATTAGTAGTCCTTTTTGCCGGTGACTTCCAATGCTGCTAGTTTTTTTTTTTTTTTTCCTTTTCTTTCCATTACTTGTAAGTAGAACTAGCAATTATGCCCAAAACCCAATAACCCACCCAACCCATCCACTAATTTGAGAGAATGGGTTGGGTAAATTGGGTGTTGGGTCAAATTTGGGTTGGATAATAAAAGCCCACATAAATTTTGGGCTGTTTGGGTATTTGTGTTGGGCACCCATTACCTAACTTAAGTTAAAAAAATAAACAAATTAATTTTTTTGCTCAATGAAGGTCATTAGGAAGTTGTCGACCTGTAGAATTTAAATCTAGTTTCTTATTATTTGTTTGCTAGTTGCTAAATCTAGTATTTCGTAGCCAAATAATTAATTAATGTCTACTCGTTTCTTGTTTTTACGAAATGCTACTGTCATTGCGGGGGAATTGGTCTCATATATTCTTTAAAAAAAAGGAAAAAAAGAAACAAAATTTCAAAGTTTGAAAGCGGTCAATGTATGGAAGTAGGCTATGCTGCTGCTTTTGGTCCAATTTGCCATC
The DNA here is from genome assembly GCF_036785885.1 of Coffea arabica. Classification (NCBI taxonomy): domain Eukaryota; kingdom Viridiplantae; phylum Streptophyta; class Magnoliopsida; order Gentianales; family Rubiaceae; genus Coffea; species Coffea arabica. Next base: position 25,822,584 of record NC_092312.1, on the reverse strand, counting down.
ATTTTTATATGGCGTAATTCTAGAAACCCCTCTCCTGAGATGAGATTTCAAACAATTTCACTAACCTTTTTAGAGTTTAAACAGTTAGTATGTGTGTGTACTTTTAAAAGTATATTAGGATGTATTTTAGTGTGTTTGTATGCCTAAAAATAGTGTGTTTGAAATGCATATTATTTACACCTTATTTACACACACTGATTTACTTGTATCATCTACACATTTTTCAATCACCTTTCTATGTCACATACATCATATCAAAAAAATGTTACAGTATTTTTTTTCACAAAATTATCTCAAATAATTTACTATCCAAACACACTAATGTATTTCAAATGAATTTAAGAAATGAGTGTGTGTTTGTATCGTGAGTATTTTAGTTTGTGAAAATATGTCTATCTATATAAAAATGTGTTTATGTGTGTGAAATTTTTTTGTGATATGTGAAAATGTATTTGAGAGAATTTATGTATCAAAATCTATTAAATTAATATATTGGGTCATATTTGGGTCATGGTTTTGTGATGACCCAATATGACCAAATCCAAAATTAATCCAAATTTAAGTTGAGCGGATTGGGTATAACCCATTTAAATGAAAATCCAATATTAACCCGCCCAAAACCCGCCTAACACGTCCAATTGCCAGGTATACTTAAGGGTGCAAACGAGTCGAGTCGAGTCGAACCTTCATTTAATTTTGTGAAGCTCGAACTCGAGCTTGAGTTCAACGAGCTTAAAATGTCGAGCTCGAGCTCGAGCTTAAAAAATAAAAAATAATAATAATAAATTTACTTTTAAAAAATAAAAATAATTATTTATATTTAAAAATAAATAAAATAATAATTTTTTAACAAATAATAAAATATTAGGGATATATGTGTAATTTTACTATTAAAATAAAAAATATATATATATATATAATTGAGCTCGCGAGCCAACGAACTTAATGTTTTTGAGCTTGAACTCGAGCTCAAGTTCGACTTAATTAGCTCGAGCTCGACTTGAGCTCGATATTGACCGAGCTCGAGTCAAGCTCGTACTCGAGCCGCTCGCGATCGACTCGCGAGCGGCTCGATTCGTGAACACCCCTAGGTATACTTGTAAGTTTCTCTACTTATTATAACTAGATTTTTTTTCCCTTACATTACTAGTAAGTATCACTGCTTTTATGACTAGATGAAATGAACCTCTCAATTGTTGCATTGTCCTACATATATATAAAGGCTGAGTCTTCGCTTTTAATTTTTCATTTTTTTCCCATATATAATCAAGATTTTAAGCTTATACAACCAAAAGTATCACAAACACTTATTAACTTTCATTAACCATTGCTTTTTTTCATTAACCAAAAGTATCACAAACACTTATTAACTTTCATTAACCATTGCTTTTTTCTTTTCTTTTTTTTTAAACCTCCAATAGGGTCAGGATCTTCTCCATTGGATTTCTATCCATTAGTTTCTCCATTTATTTATATTTAAGTTTATATAATGTTATAACATTATTAAATTGTGTCACTACTTTTCTTTTGATCTCTAGATTAACGTACTGAAAAAATGAGATTTTTTAAAATATTTTGACATTCAATTTGCACAATATATTTGAATGGTGAATAATGGGTCAAAATTGTGATAAAATTAGCAATGATTAACCAGATGGCAAACTTGATCAATTTCATATAAAATTTTATGTATAGCTAACATAAGTAATAAAATATATTGTGAATGGCGTTGAATTTTTAAAATAAATTTATTAAAGTGTAATAGAGAGAAGTTCGCCTAGTTCCTATTATATAATTTCTACCACTATTCCTTTTTAAACTACACGTGGTGGGTGTGTCTTTCCTACTTGTCATATATTAGAAGGATATTGATTGTTAACACCCTTGTCAATTTAATTTTTTCTTTGGTAATAAGAAACAAGTAATAGTAATACTTGTACTGCTAGAGGGTGCTACTAGTATAGCACATATAGCTCCTTTTCCTCTGATCAAGTGGACCAACAGCAAGAAATTCTGGCTATTATTAAAGATCAGAAGATTAAAATCAGAGAAGTTTCTGTTTGCAATATTAGTCTGAATTTCCTCCAAATTATCTCCAATTTTGATACACCAAAATCAACAATGGGCAGATTGGAATACTAGACCAATACATCTTTGAACCTCTCAATAGCAATCCATCATCTGAAATCTTGCCAAATTTCTGTCCTAAGGACTCTTTCATGGAGCCACCGTGGTTTCCAACCTCGGATGAAGGATCAAGCACCAGCCCTTCTGACCATTTTGAGTCAGGAAATTATCAGTGCAGCATAAGTTTCTCAGAGTTTGAGCATCAAGATGATATCATGCCATCAATTGTTCATGGTTCAGTTATTTTAGAGCATAGACCTTGGACAAGTGTTGGTTCTTGGCCGCAGGAAGTTTATTTGAATTTTCAGGCAACAGACATATTACAATTACTCGTTCAATTATCTGCTGTAGAGATCAGTCATTGCACGAGAAGAAGTTCATGTCTGAACCAAATAATCTGCCACCACCACGAGGGGACCAAGTTGAATACAAGATGATCACCGAGTCAAAAGCAAAGATTTCCAGAAATCGGAACAATTCTTGTACCACTATAAGTTTTGAGAAAAATCACGAGGTAATTTTGTGAATTAAAATATTTTGCCCACATTTTAAGATCACAAGTTTGGACCTCATTCTTTGAACTCCTAGATAATGACACTTTTTCTTTTCAAATTTTAGGTTGAAAGCCATGGAGAAATGCAGTATCATGGCTTTACTTCTTTGGGTTTTGGCAATATTGATACTTCAAAAAGACTAGCTATGACAAACAAAAAGCGAATTAGATGGACTAGAGAACTTCACAACCAATTTATTAAATGTGTAAATCATCTTGGAGGGGCCAAAAGTAAGTCATAATACATGGCAAATTTCAAAATTTAGTTCCACATGTTTTAGATTTTGGTGCAAGTTTTAACTTTTCCCTTCAGGATTAGTTATCCATCTTTAGAGTAGTTCCTATAGATATGGTTACCTGCAGTGTATATATGTTTTAATGCTAGTATTTCTTCTTTTGGCTAAGTGCAAAGGCAACACTAAAGCCAACTCTTAACTTAATGAAATGTGAAGGATTGATTGATAAGACTATACAATCAAATTGAGAAAATCAAGTCAATCAGTTGAGAAAAATATTCTATAAATATTTTACTAATATCAATTACAATATTGTATCAATTAAGATATCAATTAGTATTATTAGTATCAATTAGGATCCTACCATATATTTTAGTTGTCTAGATTCATTATGTACTACCTATAAATATAGGTATTGTATTGTTGCATCATTCATCCAATTTTTTTTTTTTCCAAAAGCAATAGATGTATTTTATTCAAACAAAATTTTAAGTGCAAAAGAGTGAGCAACTGCTCTTAAAATCTTCTCTAGCTGCATGCATTAACCAGACAGGGAAGGAGGTCCTCCAAGAGGTTTCCTCACAACAGTTAAGGGCAAAATGTGCCAAAGAGTGACTAATAAAGTTGCAATTCCTTTTGACAAAATAAAAACAACATTTCTCAAAGAAACAGCTCATCCTAGAGATGTCTTCCAGTATCATACATATCCACTTATCGTTCTAGTAATTCTTCATTAGTTTTTTCCACAATCTCCTTGCAATCTGATTCAATCTGCACCCTTTTCTAACCTTCTAGTGTAACTAATTCCATTGCTCTCCTTATAGCTATAGCTTCCTCCATCTTGACATTCCTACTAAACAATCTTGGGACTGCCCACGTTGCTAGTAACCTTCCTCTGTTATCTCTTACAACAATTCCCCATCCTGCCTTCATAACATTTCTGTTGAAACTGCATCAATGTTGAGCTTGATGCTCCCTTGTTCTGGGGGTTTCCATGTTTTGCAATTAGTCCTTTCTCCAGTCCTCCTCCCTTCCTCCTCCCCCAGGCTCCTTGTTGCTTCTTGGTATCCCTTCCACTCTTCAACAGCTTTGTTAACTGGAAGCAAGGGGTTCCCTTCCGCCCCATTAAAATGCCTCGTTCCTTGCTTTCCAAATCTGCCACAGCAGGTTTGCTGTCAAAACAATATGGTCTCGCCCATCCTTCCTCTTTGTTGCTTGCAGCAGTTCTTCCCACCAATGCCAGAAGAAATGTCTAAACCTCTCTGGTCCATCCCACTGTAAAGGTACAGCTTTCCAGGTCAAAGCAGCCTTATAACACATGAACAGCATATGTTATATAGTCTCCACAGCTTCTCCACATCTGTTGCACATAGGACTTCCTTTACCAATTATTCTCAGCACTATTTCATTGACAGGTAGTACCCCTCGTAAGCACTTCCATATGAAATGTTTTAGTTCGTGCTTCATATTGAGCCCCCATAATTCCTTCCAAACTCTAGATCCCTGCATATTCTTACTCTGGTTTGCTTCACTCCCTTGTTGCTTTCTCCTCTGTGTGTGCATCTGTTTCACCCGCCTAGATTTTACACTATAAACTTTTTTTTCATTCCCTATCCAGTACAAATTATCCCTCCTCCCTGTTTTACTAATGGGAATTGTCATGATCTCATTAGCATCTCTTTCCTGAAATATCTCTTATAGCAATCTTTGGTCCCATTCACCATTTTTTATTAGCTCAGTTACCTTCTGCACTCTACTCTCTCCCGTCCTTGTTGTCCTGACCTTTCCATCCCTTCCCTCTGGCAACCATCTGTCATTCCAGATGTTAATAGTCTTCCCATCACCAATCCTTTTCCTTATTTCTGACTCTAGTACATACCTCGAATTGAGTAAACTTCTCTACATCCAAGAATCTGATGGCTTAGGTTTCATTTCCCATAAAGATTTCCCTTTGTAGTACTTGGATTTCAAAATCCTGCTTACTAACAGATTTGGCTATGACATTATCCTCCAGAGCTGTTTGGCTAGCATAGCATTATTAAAACTCTCTATGTCTCTAAATTCTAGTCCCCCTTTCCCTTTTACCTCTGATAGTTTCCCCCAGCTAACCCAATGTACCTTCCTACTTTTGTCTCCCTCACCCCACCAGAATTTTGTCATTCCACTACTAATCTCTCTACATAACCCCTTTGGTAGCTTGCAACAGTTCATTGCATAAGCCGGCATGGCTATTGCTACTAACTTGAGTAGCACTTCTTTTCCTACTGGACTGAGCAGCCTTTCCTTCCAGTGGTTCAGTTTCCTTGCGATCTTTTCCTTGATATATTTGAAGACTGCACTCTTTGATCTCCCCAATCACCATAGGCAGTCCCAAGTATTGACTCTTCTTTACTTGTTTCATTCCTCCCATTACATGTAGGATCTGCTGTCTTACCTCCCCCTCGTATTCTTGCTAAAAAAAGATTGAGAATTTATCAACATTGATCACTTGGGCAGGAGCCTTTCCATAATCCTCTATCACTTGTACTACTGCTTTTGCTTCCTGCACACTTACTTTACAAAAAATTAGAGAGTTATTTGCAAAGAAGAGATGGGTTAGGGTAGGGCCTTTTTGAGCAATTTTCATACCCGAAATTTGGTGTTTATCCTTAGCCCGGTGTAAGAGACTAGTAAAACCTTTACACAAATTAAAAAGAGGTATGAGGATAGGGGTCTCCTTGTCTTATTCCTCTAGTGGGCCTAAAATGACCTCTTTTCTCCCCATTTATGTTCACACTAAACGAAACAGTAGTTATGCATTCCATAATCCATTTGATCCACTGCATACAAAAACCTATTTTTTCCATGATCTTGGCTAAGAAGCCCCATTCTACCCGATCATAGGCTTTTAACATGTCCAATTTTATTGCCATGTAAGATTCTTTTCCATTCCTTTTTCTGTTTAACCAGTGGATGTATTCATGAGCCATAAGGACATTGTCAATGATTTGTCGTCCAGGCACAAAAGCTGATTGATTCTGGCTTATACACTGTCCTAGTATAGGCTTTAGTCTATTAACTAGTATCTTACTGATGATCTTATAGAACACATTGCACAGACTGATAGGCCTAAGTTGAGACACAAAAATTGGGTGCTCTACCTTAGGGAGTAGAGAAATGAGAGTTTCATTAAAAGCTTTCAGAATTTTACCAGAGCGAAAGAAACTCAAGACAGCTCTTATCACATCATTTTTAATGATATTCCAAAATCTTTGGAAAAAGAAAGGGGACATACCGTCAGGTCCTGGTGCTTTATTTGGATGCATGGAGAACACTGCTTCCTTTATCTCAGTTTCATATATTGGTCTGATCAGTTTCCTGTTCATCTGGTTAGAGATAGTCTATGGAACGTTCCTCAAAAGCTCACCCTCTCCCCTTGGATTTGAAGTAGTGAAGATATTCCTGAAGTACTCTGTTATCTCTCCTTACATCTCTCCCTTAGACTCACACCAGCTCCCATCTTCTCTCTGGAGTGTAGTTATATTATTTTTCTTCATTCTAGCAGTCACACTCACATTATTCACCCAATTCAATAAACATTTTTTTCTCTCTCATGGTATTAGAGTAAAGGCTTGCTCTTTGCTCTTGATTCTTTTCTTTTCCATCTTATTCTTCAATCTTCAACAAAATTTCCCATTCCATTAACTTCAATGGCTAACAATAATACTCAAATCACCATTCCCAATGTTCAAGAACCCTCAAATTCATTAACCATGATTACTATTCAAAACTTCATTAAACTTACACCCACCAAATATCTTTCTTGGAATACCCAAGTGAAAGCCATTTTCATCGGCTATGATTTACAAAAATTTATTGATGGATCTCACCCTACTCCTCGGCTCACCATCACCATCAATAACGCTAATTCCACCAATCCTACATACCAAACATAGTTATACCAAGATAAATTATTATTTGAAGGTTGGCATTCTCTCTTCTTCTGTAGTTCTTCTGATCTCCCATTCTAAAGCCTTTTATGAAGCCTAGCATATACTTGGCAACACCTATGTTCGACCATCTCGTGGCCATATCAAGCAACTCAAAGGTCATCCTAAAAATATCACTCAAGATTCTCAATCCATTACAAACTACAGGTAGTCTATTAAAACCAAAGCCGATAAACTTGCTACTCTTGGTAAGCCTGTTGACCACGAAGATTTGATTGAAAAAGTACTTGAAGGCCTTGATAAAAATTATCAATCCGTTATTGATGTTGTCAATAGTTGTAATTCTACCATTTATTTTGATGAACCCCATAAAAAACTCATTAACAAAGAACTATCTCTCAACAACAAAATAAGTCTTCCACATCTACTGGCATTTGCTCATCTCACTATGTTCGCTTCACTCCATGGTCAATTGCCAATCACACTCCTCAACTTCCTAGAACCACACCAACACCCACTCAAGGTATCCCAAGAAATACTTCCACCAACCCTCATAATACCCATCCTCCTGCTCGTCCATTCTTGGTCGTTGTCAACGATGCAGTACTCAAGGACATGTAGTCTCATATTGTCCCTTTACAAACAACAGTTCCCTCATGTGCAACATTTTCCTTGTCTTGATAATTCATCACAATTTTGATCACAACGGCTCCCTAGCAAGTTCAAACAACTATTGCAACCACTCCTCTCTCCAACACAACATGGCTACTTGATAGTTATGCCTCCTATCATGTCATCAGCAACCTTAACAATCTTGCTCTCCATAGTCTTTATGATGGTACATATGAAATTATGATTGACGATAGCTTTGGACTTCCCATATCCCATACTGGTTCTACCTTTTTTACCACTTTGTCTCACTTTTTTACCCTATCTAATGCTCCCTGTGTTCCTACTATGAAACGTAACCTTATTTCTATCTCCCAATTTTGCAAGATTAACAATACTTTCATTGAGTTCTTACTCTCTTCTTTTCATGTGAACGATCTTCATACTAAGGAAATCCTTTTGTAGGATTAGACTAAGGATGGGATTAGACTAAGGATGGTGTGTATGAATGACCACATCCACTGCTCAACCATCTTTAATAACATTTTCTGGTGTCAAGACCACTTTGTCGGAGTGGCATCATAGGTTAGGTCATCCTTCATTATCAATCTTCAAACATATTATTTCTTCGTCCAATTTAGATGTCTCTCATACTTCCAACTTAAATTTCAATTGTAATTCATGTCAATGTAACAAAAGTGATAACTTACCAATTTCTACTTCTACTCTCTCTACCACTCCACCTCTTGAAATTATATTCACTGATATATGGATATCACTGATCCATTCTGTTGACAACTTTAAATACTATATCATCTTTGTCGATTATTTTACAAAATACATCTGGTTTTATCCCCTTAAACGCAAATTTGAAACACATGATGTCTTTGTGTGCTTTAAGGTTCTAGTAGAAAATTTCTTTAATCGTCCAATCAAAATACTTTACTCTAACAATGGGAGGAAATATCAAACTCTCTCTTTATTCTTAACCATCAACGGGATCTCACACCTTGCTTTTCCACCTCATACTCTTGAACAAAATGGGTACTCTAAAAGCTGTCATCGTCACATTATTGAAACAGGTCTCTCTTCCTACCCATACATCTATGCCTTTATCATACTGACCTTTTGCCTTTTCTACTATCTTCTATCTCATCAATCGCCTCCCTACACTCACTTTAAACCACATTTCCCTATATTTCAAAATTTTTAACACATTTTTCAACCATTCCAAACTCTAAAATTTTGGATGTCTCTGCTATCCTTGGCTTTGCCTATACACATTCCACAAACTCAAGTCTTGATCTTCTCCTTGTGTCTTTGTCGAGTATTCTTCCACTCAAAGTGCCTATCTGTACTTTGACACATCTACCGCTCGTTCATACATTTTTTATCATCTCCGCTTTGTTGAGTCCATTTTGTCTTCGCTACTTCTCATACTTTTCTTCCTCATGCCACTCTATCTACCATCTCTGAGTAATGCTCTATGAGCTTACCAAGTGGCCACGCCATTCCTAGATGCAAATCTTGCTTCTTCATTAAATCTACCAACTCCTACCACTTCCAGCCAACCCCCGGACCCATCTCAAAATTTTGCCTCTAGTGCATCCATTCTAGTGCACTTACACCAGAACCTGATATCCATTCTAGTGCACCCATACTATACCAAAAATTGAAAGAGATCGTGACAATGACTCATCACTTCTACCTAATCAAACCAACCCTAATCACTCACCTGACATCTCATTCTCACCTGGTGTTAAAGTCACTTACTCCAAACACAATATCTATAAATCAATTCAGAAACTTAACCTCATTACCCACCTCCAATAACTTACCTTTGAACCCACCACTATTACCCAAGCCATCAAATACCCCAAATGGCGCAAAACTATGTCCAACGAGTTTGATGTTTTATTTCGCAGTGGGACATGAGAACTAGTGGCTTCCCATCCCACTCAAAATATGGTTGGTTGTAAGTAGATATTTGTTGAGATATGCCAACTTTTCCTACAGATTTTATCAGATTGAGTTTGATATCAAAATAATTTAGTTACTAGAAAAATAAGAATATTTGTTAACCAAAAATCATGTTAATTTGTTAATAAATATTTTAGCTAAGATTTGCTAATAGAAGAAAATTATATTTTGTTGAGATTTTTAAGATAATTGTTAGTTGAATATTTTGTTAGTTTATTTTATGTAATCGCTATCAATAGTGAGTTAATTAATGAATAACATAAGCTTATTTTTCACCTTCAATACAAGTTTTTTGTAAACTTTTTTTGCTACACTAAGGTGTTGTTTCTTAGTGTATGCTCTAAAAAATCAACAAAGTGGTATCAAGACCCTAAATTTTAAGGGTCTGTTTCTTTGAGAGTTAGTGAACCTGGTGAGAATCCCTTTTTCACTATAAATTATACATTTAAGTCTTCAACATTAAAATGTCAGGAAACAACTTCTTGTCCAATTCTCCAAGTTTCACTAGTGACAACTACCAAATTTGTGCTGTCAAAATAAAGTCATATTTGGTGACTAATGATCTTTGGGATATGGTAGAGACAAATCCTATTCCTGAATTGTCAGAAAATTCAACTATTGCAGGGATGAGAGTCCATAGGGATGTAGTCAAAATGAGATAAAAAAACCATGACATGCATTCATTCAGCAGTTTTTGATGTAGTATTTACAAAAATTATGACTTGTGAAACTGCAAAGGAAGTTTGGGATTCTCTCACAGTGGCTTTTCAAGACAATGACAGAATAAGACAAATGCAAGTTTTGAACCTTATGAGAGAATTTGAACTTCTTAGGATGAAAAACAAAGAAAACATTAAAGAGTATTCTGACAGACTCTTAAATGTTGTGAACAAAATTAGGTTGATTGAAGAACAGCTTTCGGATAGCAGAGTTGTAGAGAAAGTCTTGGTAAGTTTACCAGAAAGGTTTGAATCCAAGATTTCCTCCCTTGAAGATTCAGGGGATCTCTCTCGGATAACCTTTCTAGAATTGATCAATGCTTTAGAGGTACAAGAACAAAAACGAACCATAAGAACTGAAGAAGTCATTGAAGGTGCTTTTCAAGCAACAAATAAGGATCAAATTCAACAAAGTGGTAGAAATGACCAAAAGAAAAATAGCAAAGATGAGAAGAAAAATAGCAAAAATCCTCCGTATTCATACTGTAAGAAAACGTCACATCTTTCAATATATTGTTGGTTTAGACCTGACATTCAATGTAAGTTTTGTAGGCAAATGATACATATGGAGAGAGTTTGAAAAAATAAAAGAAAAAGAGGACATCAAACTCAGATGGTTGATGAACAAGATGGGGAGCAACTTTTCGTGGCCACTTATTTTGCAAACAATAATTTTAGTACTGAAACTTGGCTAATAGATAGTGGTTGCACTCATCACATAGCATATGATGAATCTATATTTCAAAAACTTGATAAATTGCAAATCTCCAAAGTCAGAATTGGAAATGGAGGTTATATTGAGGTGAAAGGCAAAGGTAGTGTTACTATTGATTATGGTTCAAGTAGCAAAATTATTTCTGATTTTTTGTATGCACCTGAAATTAATCAAAATCTATTAAGTGCTGGACAGTTATTAGAGAAGAATTATTCTGTCATCTTAAAAAACAGGACCTGTGTTATACATGATCCAGTTGGAAATAAGTTTTCTCGGTGAAAATGAGAGGCAAAAATTTTTCTTTGAATTTGTTAGAAATTGACAATTCTAAGATGCAGTACTGTGAATCATAAAATTTAGATGTTGCTAAAATTCAGGAGGAGATCACTAATGAGACAATTAAAGGAGTTTATGTTCTGAAAATTCATGAAAAGCTACCCAAAGATGATGGTGGTGACAAAGCTGATGAAAGACCATACAAAAATTTGAAGGATTATTTTATGTCTCTTATAGCAATCATTTTTTGTATTGCGAATTTCTTCTTCAGGTTCATCTATTACGTATGGGAGTTTCACTTCCAAGTTGTAAAGAAATTATTTGAATACATCAGAAAATTTGGTATTGATTTTGAAATGTAGCTCAAGAAACATTGCAAGACTGGTGACCAAATTACAGACATTTTTATGAAAGCCTTGTCCAAAACAAAGTTCAAAAATTTGAGAAGATAATTGAAAATCTGCAACAAAAGTGGCAAGAAGGAGTATTGAGATATGCTAACTTTGTCTATAAATTTTATCAGATTGAGTTTGATATCAAAATAATTTAGTTATTAGAAAAATAAGGATATTTGTTAACCAAAGATCACGTTGATTTGTTAACAAATATTTTAACTAAGATTTGCTAGTAGAAGAAGATTATATTTTGTTGAGAATTTTAGGATAATTGTTAGTTAAATATTTTATTAGTTTATTTCATGTAATCGCTATAAATAGTGAGTTGATTAATGAATAATATAAGTTCATTTTCCACCTTCAATACAAGTTTCTTATAAACTTTTTTTGTAATATTAAGGTGTTGTTTCTTAGTTTATATCCCAAAAAACCAACAATATTTCGCACTAAATATTTACCTGATTGCTCTATTGACAAGTATAAAGATTGAATAGTTGCTTAAGGCTTCCATCAATGCCTTAGACTTGACTACACTAAAACTTTTAGTCCTATCATAAAACTCACCACTGTCCATCTTGTTCTTAGTCTTACCATTAGTCAGGGTTAGCAGCACTAAGGTGTTGTTTCTTAGTTTATATCCCAAAAAATCAACAATATTTCGCACTAAATATTTACCTGATTGCTCTATTAACAAGTATAAAGATCGAATAATTGCTAAAGGCTTCCATCAATGCCCCAGAGTTGACTACACTGAAACTTTTAGTCCTATCATAAAACTCACCACTATCCATCTTGTTCTTAGTCTCACCATCAGTCAGGGTTAGTCACTCAGACGTCTTGATGTCAATAATGCCTTCCTACAAAGTACTCGCATTGAGAATGTGTTCATATTTCAATTTTCGGGTTTCATTGATCATGACCATCCTTATCATCTCTACATGCTCTGCAAGGTTATCTATAGTCTCAAACAAGCCCACATGTCTGGCATCATTAATTGTAGCAATTTCTTCTTCAATATGGCTTTAGCAATATTGCCAATACTTCTTTGTTCATCTTCAATTATAGTGGCACCATTCTTTATCTTCTAATTTATGTAGATGATTTCTTTATAACTGAAAACAATACCAAAGCTACGCAGACTTTCGTGGAACAACTTTCTTAGCACTTTTCTCTCAAGGATCTTGGTCCCATAACATACTTCATTGGAGTGGAAGTTACCTCCCAAACCAATGGTTTTTTCCTCAGTTAACGCAAGTACACTGCTGATTTTCTTGACAAAACTCGACTGAAGTAAAGCTTGCTTCTATACCACTAGCAACCTATCCATTTCTCACCTTGTAATTGGGGACTCTACTATCTGATCTAATCGAGTATCACATAGTTGTTAGTAGCCTCCATTATCTCTCCCTTGCCTGGTTGGACGTTGCCTATGCAGTGAATAAACTCTCTCAATTTATGCATCAACTGACAAGTGACCATTAGAATGTGGTCAAGCGTTTACTGCGATATCTCTATGGCACCTTAAATCATGGTATCACACTTTGTCGGACCTCTTCACTAGCACTTCATGTTGTTTTCGATGTTGATTGGGCAGGTAACAAAGATGATTTCACCTCCACTGGTGCATATACAATCTATCTGAGTCACAATCCTATTTCTTGGAGCTCCAAAAAATAGCATACTATGGCTCACTTTTCAATTGAGACTAAATACCGATATGTAGCCTTCATCGCTATACAACTCACTGTTACTCTTTTCCCATAACCTGTTATTTGTTGTGATAATGTTGGTGCAACAAATCTCTATTCTAATTCGATTTTCCACTCAAGCATGAAACATGTTGCTCTTCACTATCATTTTATCCATGAACAAGTTCAAAATGGTTTCCTACGAGTGTCACATGTTTCTGCCACTAATCAACTCATCAACACTCTTGCTCATTCTTAGTTTGACTCTCTCAAGGCCAAGATTAGACTTGTTCTACAGCCATCCGAGTTGCGGGGGCATGATAAGACTATACAATCAAATTGAGAAAATCATGTCAATCAGTTGAGAAAAATATTTTGTTTTATCAAATAGGATATTGTATCAATTAGTACTATAAGCATTAATTAGGATCCTACCATATATTTTAAGTGTTTAGATTTATTATGTACTACCTATAAATATAGGCATTGTATTGTTGTATCATTTACCCAATTCAATAAACATTTTTTCTCTATCATTGACTATTTTTCATATCAAAAGCCACTTGCAAGTTTATAGGAAAATGTATATTCAATCATGAATAGTTGGAAGCTTTTCTCCATTTTGTATCTCACAAATCAAAAAAATCTGAAGTTATGTAGTTTCTTTCTTATTTTATAAAAATACCGTGTTGGATTATACATTCCAAGCTCCAAAGAAGGTATTTGCTTTGAACAATATCAAGATTACACTGCTTAACTAATGGTACCTGTTAGCATCATTAATCTGTTTGTACGTTCATGGCAAATACACTTGCATCACATCAATTATATTGGGGAAAGAAAAGTATGTTGCTTTGATATATCCTTTAATTTCTTTCAACACTTTCGAGTTAACTTGTATTTGCAACTGAGTTCATAAACTTCCAAATGCATATTTAGAGGAAATACTGTACAAATGTACTACACCAATGCTGGATCCAAAAGTGTAAGCTTGTTGTTACACTTTTTGCAGTAATTGTTATTACCCTAAAATGGATAGCATAATGTAAAGGATTTTCATCTCAAGTTGTGGATACAATTGGCATATTTATAACCTTATTCTTGTGGAAAAGACCTAATAAAATGGTAGTAATGTTTGGAAAAAAATGCATTGTGGAAATTACTACTTTGCTATTCATACGTCACAGGAGTATGCAGATAGTCGAAGCATTAAGGATGCAAAAAAATGTCCAAAAGCATCTATATGAACAATTAGAGGTGTGGATTATCTTGCATAGATGTTGCATTACGTTAATATATTATTTCTTTACACTGTATTTCCCTTCTATGGTGTAGTATCAGAGGAAGTTGCAGTTGCAAATTGAAGAACAAGCCAATCAGCTAAAAAAGACGTTTGATCGTCAATTGGAACAACTACCATGGTGATGCATGTATCCAATTAAACTTCTCCAAATAGAATGGATCTAAAACTACCACTGTAATGGCTTTTAAGGGATAAAAGATCCTTATTGAATGCACTCACTCTCAAAAAACAATACAGACTCTTGAGACATAGGGTCTTGATACCACTTTGTTGATTTTTAGGGTATAAACTAAGAAACAACATCTTAATTAATATTGCAAAAAATGGCTTACAAAGGATTTGTATTAATGGCTAAAGATAATCTTATGTTCTTTATTCATCAACTCACCATTTATAGAGTTTACATAAAACAAACTAACATAATTTTCATCTAACAAATTTCCATAATTTACATCTAACAAATCTCCATACAAATTAATATAATCTAAATCTTAGCAAAAATATTTCTTAACAAATCAACATGATTTTCTGTTTCAACTCAACATAATTTTCTGTTAACAAATATTTGAACAATAACATTTATTCAGCAATTAATTAAATTGTTCTAGTACCAAATGAATCTAGAAAAATCTGCAATAGCTTGCATATCTCAACAACTTTGTCTACACGAGATAATTTTTGGAAATGTCTCACTAATTCTTTTTAATTTAATTAATTGGCGTGAAAGGAATTATTGAAGCTGCCACTCATAAATATTTGTTTCATAGGTAAAGGGGAAATAAGCAATTAATTTGTCTACTATCAGCAAAATGGTGTTGAATATCTTAAAAGCAAAAAGGGACCCCAAAAAAGGTGTGCTAATTGATTTTTTAATTTAAAAAAGATTTTATTACTAAGGTTACAAATGAATTAAACTACTCATGAACGCTTGTGAGACGATTTGGTCAAATTTGGATTCGAACTCAATCAATATCGAGTTCGGGTTAAGTTCGACCCAACTAAATCGAGTTATCAAACTTGAGTCGAGCATAAAGAAACTCAACTCGTTAACTCACGAGTCAACTCGATTATGTAAAAATGTATGTATATATTATTTTTATTTTAATAGTAAATTACTTTTATATCCCTAACATTTTTATATTTATTAAGAAAAAATGAATATTTTATTCATTTTTTAATAAAAATTAAATATTTCCTTTATACTATATATTTAATCATGTTTGAGAATATGTACTTTTTATGCACAGTACACTCTATCAAAAAGTTTTTTCTTTTATTCCACTTATAACCTTAATCATGTGCTGGTCAAAGTAAGAAGTAAAAAGCAATCTCATCACATTTGTCTTTATGCATCATTAATGAATGGCATAAGGAGAATTTCAGAGTATAAAGTAGTTAAAAATGCCAAACATGACAAATATTTTGGAACAGTTAAAAAAGAAAAGTATAACATTTTTAATGAGACAAATGGAGTAATTATTTTTTCTTTTTCTTTTTAAACACAAGTAGGCTCGAGTATGAATTTGACTAGGCTCAAATTTGAAGTCGAACTCGAGTTTTATATTGAAAGTTTATCAAGTTCATACTTGAGTTCGAACTTGATAAAATTGATTCAAGACTCGTTTAATTAGGAAAAAACTCAACTCGACTCACTTCGTTTGCAGTCACACAAATAACAATGAAGTTGTTTGGATATCATTTTTTGGGAATATTATTGGACATAATATTTAGCTCAAGTACATTACTGTGCAGATAACCGAAATATTTGTTTGGATAGCAAATATACGTACGGTGTATAGCTGAGTGACTTTAAAAGGCTTTCTTAGTCCACGTGGGTCCAATATCTTCCTTTTTGCTGCTTAACTGTTATTTGCATTTGCCATCATCGTCACTTAACCCTCCATTGCAGATGGCGTTAGACTGTGCAGAGAAACCCATTTGCCAATCACGCAGCACTTACTCACCAAACTATGAGCATTACCAATCTATTAAAGAGGATTAGACTTCTTTTTACGCTGGCACTATCACACCATAACTACACAAAATAATACAACGCATTTTATGGAGCATCTATAAGCCATCTCTTCTCTGGAAACGATTGCATATGTTTTATTCAACCAAAGCAGATGAAAATTATTGTAGTAGTGGACTGTGAAACTCAGACAGTACAGTACATAAAACGAAAGGCTATGGTAGAAGTAAATTACAAACCCAATCCCATTCATACGCAACAACAGATGCTACTAATCTCCACCTTAACTGAGAAGGCACAAACAAGAGATGATTATTAAGGGCATCGATATGATCGGCAGCAGCTACA
This sequence comes from Coffea arabica, assembly GCF_036785885.1. Lineage (NCBI taxonomy): Eukaryota > Viridiplantae > Streptophyta > Magnoliopsida > Gentianales > Rubiaceae > Coffea > Coffea arabica. The sequence goes on along the minus strand of NC_092312.1, from coordinate 25,805,734 downwards.
GACGGGAGTACACTGGAAATGAGGAAGCAAAACTTGACTCCCCTACAAGGAAGCCTCAACAAGCCGGCCAACCACTGTCGGTCAGCTACTACCTTCGCCTACGGGAAGCGGCATCCATGGAAGTTGCCATTTCTTCTCTCATTGCCTTCCAAGTTTCAATCTCTTGCGGGGACACAGCCAATGGTTGAATTTGTGGATATGAACCTATGTCCCCTTCATCCCAGACTTGTAAGTCCTCTTGTTCATACTGCACAAAGTGATCGTCCGAAGGTTGAGTCTCCCTTAGAAAATTATGCAGAGCACAGCATGCAATCACCACGTTGATTTGGGTTTGCATATATGAATATGGTACTGGCCCCTTCAAATATGCAAATCGTTGCTTAAGGACGCCGAAACTACGTTCAACTACATTACGAAGTTGGGAATAACAGGTATTGAATAGCTCCTTCGGACCTTGGGCTCGGCCACGTCCTTGTCCAGCTCGTGTATCACGTCCTCCTTTGAATGGTGCTAAGAATCCGGACTGCATCTTATATGCCGCATCCACGAGGTAGTACTTACCTACATTTAAAAAAACACACTTTGAGAAAGGCTGATCTAGATGTTTAAATGAAGTTTAATATTTGCCGGAGTTTTGGGCCAGGGAGTAAATCAATTGCTGAATCAAATTTGGCACGTTTGGAAGTGGTGGTATTTTATTGCTACTTCAACTTCTTTAAAGACTTGGCCACAATGGACAAGGTCCTTTTATTCTTTCATTCTTTCTTCCAAATATAAAATATTCGTTAACTGCATGTTGTAATTATGAAAGTGTGTGAAATAGTAAAGACAAATTTTAAGTAATTTTGTACTAGTTTTGTACACAAAAAAAAAAGGTCAGAACATACTACAGGAGCTTCTAATACTTTGCAAAGCATGATCGAACCTGGGGGTGGGATCGAGAAGTCGGTATGCATTCTAAGTGCACTTTCTAATACTTGAGCATCGTGTGTGCTACCCTCCCATCCTGCATACACATAAATAAAGCGAATGTCATGATCACATAGGGCTAAAATATTTTGCGATTGTGTTCCATGCCTATTAGTGTAAGGCATTTGTTCGGCTTGTGGAACCGAAGCAGGGATATGGGTGCCATCCATAGCACCTATAGCATCCTGAAAAATTGAATTTAGGCGTTAGACAACAGTCAATCCTAAAAATTTGGAGGAGTACAATGCCTTAGTTTTGATAGTTCTAATAAATTTGCTACGATTATAGAATATAGTAGCATACTATTATAGCTTACTCTCTTATAGCACATTCTAACCTTCTTATAGTACAATTAAATTATAAAGGATCCTTCCTATCTTAAAGGGGAGCCGAGTCCGAAGTAGTTAATATAAATGGATTGAGATAGCTTATGCCGCTGAAAATGAGTCTACTACATGGCTGGAAGACAATAAAGTGGAAGCAATGTGTGGGTGCAAACAAACTTGATTTATATAAATTACTAACCTTAAACCAAAGGTAATACTTTGTGCTATATCTTATTCGTGGGTGCACACCATTTGTTTGTCTTGGCCGAATGATCCTTTGAGCAAATCTACATAAACCCAAAAGTACTTCGGCCACATTTCTGTGAATGGTTTTCGTCGAATGTTGAAATCTCTCTGCCACCACTCATGTTCGTGTACTATGACTCAACATAACAAGAGTCATAGCTAACGACTCCTCGATTGACACGTGCTTATGAGGATTTTGTGGAACGTAGTTATTTTGCACTAAAACTTCACAAAGTCGTAGAAAATTGTCTACTGTTATTCGACAATTCTCTAATATACGTAGAGGGTGGCCTGTTATTAGCTCCTCCACCCACTTCCAACTTGGCATATCTCCAGTTCGGCAGGGCACCTTGATAAGAGGGCCATCGTACTGTCCTGCTTCGGGTGAAAATAGAAATAGTGCAGCTGCATTGAGTATCACCTCGTCATCATTTTCAGAACTTTCTCCATAGGAATTGGAGGAGTAGTTGGGTAAAAAGTGGGTCATGGCTACAAACAATAAGGATAAATCTTCAAACTTGGCAAACACTTTGAGAATTGTAAACTAGTGTATGGGACTTGGGAGTATCAATTTTTGGGATATTTTGGTGAGCTACATTCGAAGGCTTAACTCTACACCATTTTATAGGGAGGGTGCAACTTTTGCAGAATACGGATTTTATTTTGAAATATAAGAAAATGTGTTGACAAGAGGCTGTTGTTGGAGTTATTCACTTTAGAATTGATTGCTGTGATAGTTGCACTCCATCGAATCCGCCACAAATAAAACCTGTGGAGCCCCAAAGCTATCAATTAAACGCACTCTAGCCATTGTCGTCTATCATTAAAGTGCTGTATATCTATCTTCTTATAGATACGCAATGGCCCACGATATCTCAAGATCGTTCAAAGAACATATGCAAATCCCAGTTGTACAGGCAATCACATCCACACACACTCTGCCATGAATGGGTTAAATTTTAAGGCATTCTAATTTTGTGAATCTATAGTCTCATTGATAAGACTGATATATCAGGAATCTACTAGCTGACAAATTTTCAATAATCTACTGCTACCGTAAGACCAGTGCATGCTTTTGATCAAAATGGGTCCTTTGTCCTTTGGTAATCAGGTAGCATACAAACTAGCTTTATGTCATGGTTGCATTAGTTACAAGTTGCCAAGGTGTCAATTTACTTTCAATATGTGAGGTATGAAGTTCCTTCAACAATCGAAATTTACAACAACATCTTATGAAGTCGCTTAACTTTCCAAAGGGAAAGACTAGTTATTCTGAGTCTACTACACTTGACAGCAAGTCTGTGCTTCAAGGATAAAGTATGGAACTTAAAATGAAGGCTGTGGAGCAGCAAGTCATAGCTGCAAATAAATTGTGCAAACAAATTCTTAACTTATGAAAATCACGCATTAAAAAATTCACCACATCAAACATTTTGGTAACCTTTCCGCATCACTACAATCATGGCTCAAGTTCTATAATCTCTTACTTGGCCAAACTAAACAGCAGCAAAATTTGGTAATTCAATACCATAGAAGGCCATACCAGTAGAGTACATTTTTGAAAAACAAAAACCATGAATAGACAATAAATAGTAAACATTTGTCCAGCTACATGCTTGGAAAACTTAGAAGGGCATCACTCTACACCATTTTCGGCTTTATGAACATATCAATCCATGTCAATTGCTCACTCTGACTGAAACTAAGGAACAAAGCTCGAAACTCTTTATCTAGCAACTCCTTCAGCAGAAACATATGTAGTTGGTCCTCTAATTTCAAGCTCTCAACAACTTTCTTCACTGCTTCTATTGAGTATTTCTCCTTTGATTCCCTTTCGCTTGAAACAATGCATGAGAATCTATTGAAGTTGCTAAGAGCCTCTTGATAGTTTTCCGAACTCGACTTTCGAGATTTCGAGCTACTAGATCCCTCCTTCTTAGAAGAGTAGGCGCCAGTGGAGAGCGGACGCTTGCTAGGATGTGTTCCAACTGGGCTACCATCATCGTCAAATGAGAGAAAATGGTGTGGAAGGTCAATAACGGATCTTGAAGCCACGCCTTTCCCTTTGCCACTATAATCAGCCCTACGTCTCCGCACTCGAAGAGGCACAAATTGTGCAGAAGGTTGGGCAGAAGACTGAACTTGACTGCCAGTGGCATGTTTGCCATCTATCACCTCATCCCAAACCATCACCAAATCGGCATTGTTTGGAGTTTGGAACTCCACATACCCTTTGTTCATCTACCCAAATATTTATTTCAATGTGAGGTGCATATATTTATTTTAAGACCAAATATTTATGAACTGTTTCATCTAGCCAAGTTGTAATTTAAATGGACAAGGACGTAGTAATCCAGCTGTAACTTTAAGTTGTGTGTATAAGGCAATGGAAACTACTCGTATTGTTAATTGAAAAGGATTGACGGTGGTAAACATAGCAACATACATACAAAATAAGTTGGACTACATGGCTGGAAATTTATAGTTCCATAACTGTATACAACCAATGCGGACCACCAGCAATCATGGGATGAGCCATTACAACATAATTTTAACTTTTAATAATACACTCAAATGAACAGGATGTGATAATTAAGGAAGCTAATAGATAGTGCATATATATATCCACACCCATCTGTCGTGTCCATTAAGCAGGTAGTATAGATTTAATAGAGACTTGCAAAGAAACCCATCTACTTAAATGAATCTCCACATGTTGCTTTATGATAGAGAGCATGGCCAGGTAAAATTGAAAAGGTTGGCATGAATATAGCTAGTAATATATCAACAATCATTAGCTTGAATGGCAACATAAAAAAGAAGTGGACATCTCTATTTCCTTTTTAGTCTGCCAAAAAAATAACTTTTGCATCCTAAACAACCAGGATAGGAAATGCTTAGGAAGTCAAACAGCTGTTGATTTAAAGCATTAACCACAATCAACACACCCAAAACGTTTACAAGCTTATATCTAACTCAAAAATGGAAATTGAATATACCTTAGACAAATAAGCCCACTGCTCTTTGTGTGCTACGAAGCATCTATGCTCGGCATCCCACCCTATCCCTGTCTCTGACATGGCAGAATCTCCTCAGAGATGAGTGAACAACCTCCATTTGTCCACCATTCGATAGTACTTTGACTGGCACTGACTTGCTGTACAATTGACGCCACATTCTTGGCTCAGGTAATTGGCCAAAGCAGTGTAGTTCGCAAATGTGGTGATAGTTGGCTCCCATTTCTCATTTTTCTGCCACTCAACGTAGGTGCGAACATACACTTTGTCCTCCCAGGGCTACCAATATTTTTTAAGCTCCATCTGCATATAAATAATAAATAATCAACTTCTACTTTTATCTACAAAGTGTAACACATTAAATTTATAGCAAATCTGTCCATGAAACTCCTTACGTCGAAGTAGTTTAATAGGCTGAGCTGAAAGTCGTTAGAGTCACAAACATAATGTGCACTAACGGAAGAAGCAGGACTGGAAGTGGTTTCTGCACACAAGTTGAGTATTAGTTGATTAAATTTCACCAAAACAAGTTGGAGAAAGCATGCGTATTAATAGCAGCATTTAATAGTGGAAAATCATACCAATACTGGAACTTTGCCCTTTGGTTTTGCTCGCTGGCATGAACACCTCAATTGCTTCTTCAGAATTTGGGAGGAAAACAATACAGTGGACATGTGTCTTGGCCGAATGAAAAAGTGTTTGGGAAATTGGCTATTCGTGATGGTAAATGTAATGGAAGTTGTGAGGTGTTACAGAAGGTAAATTATAACACTGGCAAGACATGTAGCAGACCAAAAAACTGAACTACTAAAATTTACTTCACTACTTGATACAAACATTCAGTTGCTTTGTTTATCCATGGTAAGGAGAAAGGCAGGAAATCAGCATCCAAAACGTAAGGCACAACAAGAATATAAACTTGTATCCTCAACAAAGCCGTGAAGCAGGGATAGTGAACTACAAATCTTAACACTCCATTTGCAACAGAAATTATTTACCTGACCATGAAGCAGGCACGAACATACTACAATTTGAAGTGAACTACAATCTGTAACATGATTTAAAGAGCATTGATTGCACAATTATTTGAGTTTGGGGAAGGCCAAACGAAAACACTAACAAGGTCCAACAATTCTCAATCACCAGTCATTCATGTGGAGTTCCATGCACTATGCAGCAATTCAGATAATAAGAGGACATTACTGCAATCGAAGGGGAATAGAACAGCAAGTGAGAATAGAACAATTGACTAACCAGAATGTACACTCCATAGGTGGGTTATTAGGGCACAAAATTTAGGACCAATCTGATTCACATCAGCTTCTTCCCTTGTTGACTGCGGACAAAGCTCAAAGATAGGCTGTAATTGATAATAAAACTCAGGAGGTTCGGATGATCGGTCCGCCCTCTTCTGCAGTTGTTTTTAGGTAATCAGATCTAAAATCCAAGGCCAAAGCTTATATAGAAATTAAGATAGCTCATGCTCACCTCTTTTTCAAACCAAGGTACCGCTGGCGTGGGCAGAGGAATCGGATTCCTTCACCAACTGTTGGTAGCAGCAACAGCAGCTTTGTTGGTAGGAAACAGCTTTGCAGACACCGATTAGAGAAGACGAAGGCAATTAAATTGCAGGCGGAAAAATCGAATAAATTCTCTGAGGAACGGCTATAATGCTGCAGCTTTACAATTGCTTTACTCAGACGGTAGTTCACAACGGTACAAATTTTACACAGTGGTCTTGGCGTGTTAAAGGCTGTAGAAACAAATGGGTTGACGGTCAAGACAGCTTGCCTTCAACTTTGCTTAGTCAGTGTTCAGGTGGCCTAAAATATTTGTATCCACGTCATTGTTGGTAGTACAGAAATCTCCACGTGGAGATAAAGAGTCTTTGTACAAAAGGTAGAATTTGGGTATACATCTTTCTTATCCAAACACCTATTTCAAATATTATTTGAAAAAATCCAAATATGATATATCCAAACATCTCCATACCTATACCATAAGCATCTTTAACCTGGGAAATAGCAGCATCGAAGTTTAACTATAAAGTGGCCTGTGTCCAGGAGGACCATCGTGCAGCTTCGTGGTTCGTCAACTGATTTGTGGGACTCACGTTAGCTTCTTTGAAGGTGGCATTGAGACAAGATGCAAACGAGACTAATGCCAAAGAGTCCTTGCATTTTCTATTGAACAAGTATTGCGCATTCCAAATCTGAAAGCATAAGATGGCAAAGTACTCACAATCATTACTGGAAAACTTTCGTATCATTTCCTTACTACGATGCAGTAATTGAATTTTCCATTCTAAGAATGCTAGCGCCCAAACTTGAGTTGACACTGGACAATAAATTAAACTATGCAGAAAGTCTCCGTCAGCTTTGACGTACGGTACACAAGTGAGGTCAGTTAACACTTAACACTCCCCTATGCCTTAGATTATCACAAGAACGAAGAGAATTGTGACAAATGCCCTAAAGTAGATGCTTGCACTTGCTGGCAGCATTAAGAGTCCAAATTTTCTTCTGTACACGATCCCATTCTCCACTGCAATTCCCTTGATTAATTATGTCAAATTGAGTAATCTTTGAATTCAAGGTAATATGGTAAGCACTTCTGACAGTGAACTTATCGTTCTTTGTATAATGCCAAATCTATTTATCTTTAGCTCGTACTCGGCCCACAGGAATCGATTTGATGAGCTTTTGCTTCCTCGGAATAGAAAATATCATCAATTAATGAAACATCCAATGCGACTAGTAGTGCAAATTAGTCAAGTTCAATCAAATAACTCACGAGTAGGGCTGCAAACGAATCGAGCCGCTCGCGTCAAGCTCGAGTCGAGTTCGAACTGGTTTGAGTTGAAATCGAGCTCGAACTCGAGCTCAAAATATTAAGCTCGTTAGCTCGCGAGTCGAGTACATATATATAATATTTTTTTTATTTTAATTATATGTATATTTTTTATTTTAAGTATATATATATTATTTTTTATTTTAATAGTAAAATTACATATATATCCTTAAGATTTTATTATTTATTAAAAAAATATTATTTTATTTATTTTTTAAAAAATAAAATAATTATATTTTATTTTTATTTTTTAAAAAATAAAAATAATTTTATTTTTATTTTATTTTATTTTTTAGCTCGAACTCTACTCGATCGATTCGAGTCGAGCTCGAACTTTAAATTGCCGGCTCATCGAGTTCGAGTTCGAGTTTGGTAAAATTTAGTCGAGACTCGACTCGATTAGGCCAAAACTCGACTCGACTCGACTCGTTTGCAACCCTATTCACGAGCATGCTCGGTCAACGGGATTTCGAGTTTAATATGTAAAATTTGAAAGTTCGTCGAATTTAATGGAGCACAATCGAGCTTACGTATATGTGTCTTTTTTTATTATTTTTTTGTTTATTAATATGAAATATCTACTTTGTCCATTGTTTAAAATTATATAAAATATAAATTTATATTTATTAAACTTGATTGGACTCGATTGAGTTCGACTAAACTCAAATTAAATTCGATTGGCTTGATTTGCACAAGTTCAAGTTCGACCTTGAACTCGATCAAACTTGAATAAAACAAAACAAAGTCGAACTCGAGTTCAAGTTCAAGTTCAAATTCAAATTTTTTAATTCAAGTAGCATACTCGACTCCATTCAACTCGATTGCATTCCTAAACATGAAACTCATTATCTATGAGTTCACTAACACGAGTATCAAGAGGAAGATGATGGGGAGGTCAGTGAATTAAAAATGAACTTGATTTGTACAGCTATTTATCACCCTATATACATATAAGTATGGAATTACTAGACTAGACTTTCAATCAGCAACCAACGTTTACCGCCTCATCATGTTCAAGAATACCATACCAAGTGATGTATATATATATATATATATATATATATACACTATAATTGGTGATGAATTATTTAAACTTTATATCGATTCATAACTCATTACAAGAATATGTGCTATAAGCATGGGGCTAAATACTAGTAATTCGGGTTTTAAAAAAAACACTCTAAACGCCTGAGAGGGCCCGTGCGACCATGCGAGTTCGAACCCGGAAAACAAAAAACGCCAAAACTCCTCAACGCAAAAAAGCAGGCGGAATTCAAACCCCACTCTTAATTCAAAACCCATACCCACTCTGAATTTTTTGTTTCACGTCCGCGTACTCACTCCCTCTCGCCCTGCCTCTCGCAAGTCACATACCATCGATTCTACTCTCTCTCCAAACCCTAACCCCTGTTTTTTTCACAGATATTCCCATAATTGTTCACATTTGTGGCTAATTTGGCTTCTATTTCTCGTATTTCTCTTTCTATTTTTCTTCTCAGTTTGAATTTTATTAGGGTTTCTCTGCTAAATCGGTGGGATAGAGTGTGTGTAAAAGCTGGCTATGGATTATCCGCCGTACGATAGTAGTGGTGAGTTGCTTTTTACCTTTTCTTTAAATTTTTTGAGATAAAAAAGATTGAAAGATTGTATTTTTGCTGCAATTATTGGTCGTTATATGGTAATTTTGTTGGTTTAGTTGAGTTAATTGGTGAATTTGAGCTATTTTATGATGAATATCAGTGTGCATTTGTCGGTCATGGAGAAATTTTGTTTAATTTTAGTGGTAAGGAGTAGTTGATTTTGTGGGTTTTGGTGTTTTGGTCTTTGTAGTTTTTCCAGACTGCGAATTTGTGGTGGGAAAGGGGCATATTGGTTCTACTCTTCTGTGAAAAAGTTTGTTATTGATGTACTTTATCGAGTTAAGCTTTGTCCTGTTGAAGATCAAGTTGATTTTCTTAGTTTTTTTTTTTTAAATGAAGTTGAGCTTTTCTTCTGATAGAGCTAGAAGTAACTCCAAAAAAAGCAGAAAAAAAGGCAAGGAAAATATCTTGGACCTTTTATGGTCATTGGGATTACGAATGACTATGAAGTTTGGTGATTGATTTAGACCCTAACATCCTCTAAAGCTATAGTCAAGTTGTTATTTGGAATATTGAGTGGTTTTTGGTCAAGAGCTAGTTGGCATTATGGGTGCCTTGCATCTATGGTTTCAAAATTTATCATAATTTTTAATTGGAGAGGATTGGGACTTAGCTTGCGAAGAGCTGGTAGTTCGTTGATTCATTCTGATTTGGTGTTCCAAGTTTTTCTATAGCAGTGAGGTGGTTAAGGTAGTCTAGACTACTAAGAGGAAGCTGTCCTGTAGAATGTGGGGCAATTCACATGGAAAGCATTAATGTTGTAAAACTGCCTGTGGGATGTGCACTAGGATGGGGTTGTTGTGCATTTTGGTACTGTACTGTAGTACCTTTGCTTCTATATGTTGTTCTTTGCATGTTTAAATTGTTATTGAAATCTTTTTCCATCGTACTAAAAGTATTACTATCCAAAATCTTTAATAAAAATTAGTCTTCTAATTAGAGTTCCTCAAATACATTGAAGATGTCACCTCTCTGACAGTCTAGTATACGTTGTTGATGGGCTGCAACAGGAACAAATGTTGCAGATATTAAAGCCATAGCTCACATCGACTGTATGCATCAACACCTTTAACCATAGGTGTTTCAGAAAGGAATAACGTTTTTATGAGAAAAAAACATGTTTTAGTAGTAATCTTCATTAAACATGTGATAATTTGAGCTTATGCATTCTATTCATTGGTACTGGAAATGGTTATGTACTTTTCTGAGCCACTGCTCTGTCAAGTATTTTGCTAAACTTTACATGTTTCTCGGGGAGAATGAACAGTAGGAGATTTTTTTAATGAGAAATATATGTTGCTTGGAGGGTATCAATTATTGAAAGGATTGTGGAAAAGTTCAGAGCTTAAACTGGAGTTAAGTTTATTAGTACCTTAAGTTGGCAATAGAAAATATTGATCAGATGGAGAAGCACATTGTGAGATCATCAACTTTTCTGAAATTTGAAATATGCACTGAGGTATTTGATTTTTATATATTACTGAATGTCAATGTTCTGTTAGATGGAACAGGCTCTTCTCCAGTAGAGTAACAGGGTTGGCACTTCTACAGCTAAATTTTTTTACTGTGCTTTTTTGTACTGGTAAATATATCAAGTGAATAGAATGGGTCACTAAATTGATCAAGTAGAAGATAAGAAGGTATAAAACTTTCAGGTTTGTAATTTAGTTTCTAAAATCTCAAAGTGTTTCTTTTCTTCTTAGCTTCACATTATGTGTATCTAAGAGAACAGGACTATAAAGATATGAAATTGCTATTTGAGGAAGTAGAAGAAAGAAACTTTAATGCTAATGCTATTTTTTATGCTGAAGATCATCTGCACTGTTCAATTTTCCTTTTATTTATGGGTATCTTCTGGGTTTGGGATGCTAAAATCCTCTTTTGATGAGACTTCTTCTTGGAAATTTGAAAGCACACGTCTAAGAATTTTGTATTGTATTCTGTTATGTATAGCTATGGTGTTATCTCTAAGCAGATTTTAGGCCTAAAGGTTTCACTGGGATCACATAAAACCATACGCTGCATGGAGAAGTGTACCCTTGATGCTGGCATTGAGTTTAAAGATAATTTATGTAAGATGATCGCAATGAAATCATGTAATAATTTAAGAATACTTTAATGAGTAAATTAGTTGTTCTAAATTGCAGAGCATACTTAATCGTTTGACACCATTCTACAGACAAAGTACTTTCTTGTTCTGTCCTGCTTGACTGCTTCACCATCAAGTAAGATAACTTCTCTGTGAACAATGAATCTTATGCAGGAACAGATGATGATCTCCCTCCATCACATCAGAACAGAATGCCAAGAGGAGGTGCCCGTGTTGCAGGGAATGGTAGGCCACCTGTTATGGGATCTGTACCATATCCTAGGATGATGGGTGAAACGGATATGGAGGCCCAAATTCACCAGCTTGAGCAAGAAGCATACAGTTCTGTCCTAAGAGCCTTTAAAGCTCAAGCTGATGCCATTTCTTGGGTACTTCTTGATTTAGACAGCTGCATCTAATCTCTGTATATTTGCTTGATCAGGTTGAAATGAGTGGTTGCTTAATGAATTGTACTTTCTTCAGGAGAAGGAAAGTTTAATTACTGAACTCAGAAAGGAGTTAAGATTGTCAAATGAAGAGCATAGAGAACTTCTTGGCAGGGTTAATGCAGATGATGTTATCAGAAGAATAAGGTCTGGTTGTTGTAAAACAGAATTCCTTTTGTCAAGAGTCATACACTAATTTTTGACTCCTTAATCAATTAGTTGTACCTGTTATCTTTCATCTTTGTAATGTTTGATAAATGTGATCAGGGAGTGGAGACAGTCGGGTGGGCATCAACCAGCCATGCTTGGTGCAGGTCAAGCTGTCCATGATCCAGTGCCCAGTCCCTCAGTATCAGCTTCTCGCAAGAAACAGAAGATAGCACCTTCATTACCTTCTCAATCTTTTGGAGGTCCTTCTCCTTCCTTCCATCCCCAAGCAGTGGCTGGAACGAACCAGCCATCTTCATCAGCTGGGAAGCGTGGACCTATGGTTGGGACAAAGGGCAAGAAGCACAAATCTGTATGTCAGAAATGTTTGATGTTCTGTAACTTAAAACTTCTGATTGTCTTATTTGAGCCATTTCTCCTATGGTTTTCTTCACAGGGTCAGATGCTACCTAATGCTTCTTCCATGAAAATGCAATACCCTCCCTCGGGTCCAACTGGGAGGAGTCAATTTGGTAATCGGGTTAGTTCTGGTGGTCATGCAAGTGAACCTGCTGAAGCAGGATCATTCAATCAATTGATTGGGAGGAAAGTGAGGACGCGATGGCCAGATGACAATAACTTTTATGAAGCTATTGTAGCAGACTACAATGCAATTGAGGTATATCTGAATTTTGAATCCAAATTCATGTCTCTGCTGGTCCATTAGTGACAGTTGTCTTCTGTGCCATCTTCAGGGCTTGCATGCTCTTGTCTATGATATGGGTACTGCAAATGAGACATGGGAATGGGTCAATCTTGCTGAGGTAGATACAAGTTTTGCTTTTTTTATTCAGTGAATTTGCACAAGAAACTTTTTATCTATTAATCTTGGTCACTCTGCATAATTGTAAGATGTTTATTAATTATTTTTTTCATGCTTCATAACTCTGAGCTGCTACTTACAGACTATGGTAGGATCAACATGTTCTCTTGCCCATTGTGTAATGAGAGGCAATCGTTTCAAGTTCGAGCCCATTGTTATGTATTCATGATTGCAAACTCCCATGCCATAAGATTATATGAACAAAAGATACTGCAGGGATTTGAGGTAGCATAGGGTTAAACATAGAGTAAGGTTAAGAGTAATTGGAAAGCAAACATACCCTGAAGTGTGGTTTATGTCTCTTGTGGCATATCTGTTTGCATGATTTTTATTGTTGGTTGATATTGGAAGTTTTGAGGGATCACCACTTCTTATGCGGCTTAAACAGCAAATCTAGAAACGTTAGCAGAAAAAGATGTTTCAAACTTTGTATTTCGGATGGACCTAACACTGTTGCAGTAGGGTTTGGGTTGGACTGCAGTTGGATTGATAGGCAGCTGCTAACAATATAAGTTTGTTAATGTGTTCAGTTGTCAAATTATGTCCAATATGCTTGAGTCTCTTGGTGAGCATGGATAGGCATCTTGTTTTGAGACCTGATTCTTGTAGCTGCTTATGTTCCACACAAGGTTCTTTGCTGATTTCATGGTGAATTTTTGAGGTCTAGTGGGGTCAGACTGGTCTGGAATTGATTCAAATGTTCCACTTCGGAAATTTTGAAAGTTTATCATCAGTTGGTGACATGCCTTGTGAACTTGGGTATTCCAAGCGCAAAATTCTGGAATGCTCCTTGGCTTCTAGCTTCCTTCAAGGGCGAAAGTTTAGTCAGACAGTATGTTGTGTTTTGTCCTATATTAATAGTCAACAGTGACTGATGATAGATTAGCATGTGATGATTAGTTCTCTCAATTTGAGGATTAATTCATTGTTTTTGTGCTGAGATTATCACGACATTTATTCATCTCTTATTTTTGGATCAGATTTCTCGTGAAGATATACATTGGGAAAGTGAAGACCCTGGAATATCTCATCATGGAGGTTATGGTGGATCAGGCCGTGGAATGAATAGAACTGTTGGACGTGATGGTGGTCCAGGTGCAGGTAGAGGTAGGGGAATGTTAAAAGGTCAGTCACGCAAGGATTTTCCACCATCACAGAATGGCATAGGAAAGAAGGGATCAGATGATATTCAGTTGCTTCACACAGATACTTTAATTAAAGAGGTAGCAACAGCATTTCATCAGTAATTTTACAGGCAAATTTTATAGCATCTGTAGTGTCCTGACTAATGATCCTGGACAGGTTGAGAGGGTTTTCAGTGCTAATCACCCAGATCCTCAAGAGATTGAGAAGGCAAAGAAAGTGCTCAAGGTAAGAAATTATGCAAATTTGGTGGTTATTCTTGTTTCTCCACTTGTTTACTCAGCAAGGATGGGATGTCTTTTTTGGTACAGGAACATGAACAAGCACTGGTAGATGCCATCGCAAGGCTTGGAGATGTTTCTGATGGTGAAAGTGGTAAAAATTTCCTTAAAACCTATATATGTAGTTTGGATTCAAATCAACCATCTTTGTTCCTAAAAAATTCCTTATGTTAACTGTACAAACATTGCTTGAAAATGTTGATGATTGCTTCATTTGTTTCCAACTCCAATGCTGTTTTGGCATCACACGTCTGAATTCAAACTGTGGAATGAGCTTTTCCAGAATATTTAGTCATAGAGAATTTGAGAATAAATTCACATTCTTGATACCCTGAAAGTGTCTTTACTATTCGGGGCACAGTAACTGTTGCCAATGACCAGATTCAAATTTTGGATGAATAGAAAAATCAGTGTGTGTGCGCGCTTATGTTCAGAAGGTGGTGTTATTCCCTATAACCAAGCATTTCAAAGGTCGATGATTTGTTTTTTGCAAACATCAACATGCTTGTCAAATTGTTGGTGTGGTTTTCAGTGCAGGCTACTGTCTTATCTGAAGTTTAATTGGTAGTAGTGTGTTTGAGCAATTCACAGTCTTGAAGTTGATAGTTCTGTTTCCTATTGATGACAGACGGAGGCCATTTCTTGCACGGACAATCAATGGTCAGAGAATGACAGCTCGATAACTGAATTGGAAAATAGTATAATAGCAGATATGGCTGAGAAAAGAGACATTTTGGTTTAGCAGCTGAATGGATCAGACAAATAGGACTGTACCATGAGGGTTGATTGTGATGAAGTGCCGAGTTAAAATCTGGAGCTCTGTTGTATAATGTGGTCTTCCATTTATTTGCCTTAGCAATTGAATTATTGTAGGCCTTCAGTAATTTAGAAACAGGCTAATTCGTAGCTGGGTGATAACAGTTTATCACGGACAAGTGATGATGTAAAATTATAATAGTTGTTACTGACACGTAATCGTGTACAAAAGGTTTTTTGTCTAGAGCTGGGTAATTTCTTTGCCTAAATTTTTGCAGCCCCTTTTTTTTTTTTTTTTTTAATTCAAAGCTGCCCCTGGAATGGTTGTGTTAAAAGTGCACTGTTTTAGACGCCTGGATCCGGGAATTGTGTTGCTTCTGTACTTTTGTATTTTGGGGACTTGGGTTTCGTCGCTCAAGTCAAGGTTTGTGGGCATCTCCAATATTTGGAACGCATAAATGTTATGCTAATTGTTGGCTTGACCATACTTTTTTTTTTTTGGTAAGAGACTAGACTATTGTTACAACAGAGAACCTGACTGAAGAAAGTAGTGTTGGCCCCGTTCGCTACATGCTAAACTCAGCTCTTCATTTTAGACTTGACACTGAAGCCACGGTGAATTGACCATTCATCGTTCTTCAAGTTTTTTTTTAAAGCACATGGTTGTGGAAATGACATACACTATCTGGTAAACAAACACAATTCCCAGCGACAGTCAAAAATCGAAATGAAGGGTTAACATATATATATATATAGTCATAGTTGAATCATGTTAAAATTGACTTTGATTTGTTTAAGACAATGAAGTTGAATCAGAACTTTTAATTAAGTAGTTTGCAATGCATGCACTTTATTGTACATTACCTTCCAACTTACTCCCACGACTAGTTTTGCAATTGAAGATTTCCTATGGACACTACTTTAGAATTACTCAAAATGAACGTTTTCACTTTTCCTGTTCAAAGATAAAGATTTTGATCTTCTTTTGCTTGTTTTTGTTTAGTTCACTACTGGAAAATTGTGTAGAACTGTTTCAAATGGTAAGTTTAGATGCTTCTTCTTGCCGCGACTTGTCACCATGTCTGCTTTGGCTAATAGATATTAATGCTTTTTTCTTTTTATCCCACTGAATGAAGTGCGCCTACTTGTGAACTAAACCTCAATTGATTTTCTAACTGTTCTCCTTCCCAACAAATTCCAGTTTCATAAGAAAATTCTCGAGTACAGTTGGTTTACAAGCCGATGGGGAATTTGTGATTGTAAATATTCTCGAGTAAAAGATTTAGTTTTGTTAATACTATGGACAAATCCGGCCAAAATTATAGCATATCATTAATATGGGCAAGTTAGTCCAATAACTTCAATTTTTTACTAGTAGGAGTAAATCTGTTCAAATTTTTTTTATGTTATTAAGAAAAACAAATTAGTCCAAAATTTAGATAATATTATAGCAAGAGACTAAGTTTGCAAAGTTATTAGAATAAAGCATTATCTATAGTATGAATAAATAAGTCCAAACAGTTATTATCCTACCTCTTACTCATTTCAATAAAACTCGTACCATCTCTTCCGACAGAATTATTTTATTGCCTGTACAGGGGATTAATTCGATTATATGAGAATGAGATATAACATGCAATCAAACATGAGATCACGCAGAATTAGGAATCCAATTATATATCATTCCTTGAACCAAATGAACTCTTTAGTACATTGCATCTATCGTTTGACATTACAAAATATTGAGTTAGGTACTTCGACTGCCACAAAGGTCACGCACGGCTTAGTCTAGCTATGCCAACTTGCCAAGTATGCAACTGTAATACTCACAGTTTAATTCCCTCCATTGTACCCACATTCCAGGTAATATACTCGCGTTTCTTAACTCTAACCTTCTTGCTCATACCAAAGTGATTGGAGCTTGTGTTCTCTTGCTTGGGACAGGTAAATTAGCTAGAACTTATGAAAAAAGTGATAATTTTGAAAATCTTCCCTGAGGTTTCTAACTATTTCACTTAGCTCTTTCAAAAGCTTTACAAATTACACTTATCTTTCTTGATTTGATACTTTTGGTAATCAAATCTTAAAATATGGTCAAAATTTTTAATGTATACCTTAAACCTTATCTTATAAAGTTTAATTTGTTCTTCTAAGTAATTGTAAAGTAATTTGGCACAATTACAAAAGAAATGAGTGTCAAGTTTTTCATGCCAATATTTGTTGTTTGATAATTAACTATAATAATAAATCTATAGTTATAATAGGTTACTTTTTATAGTACTTTATTGGGGATATAGATTCTTTTTAAAATATATAAGAAAGTGCTATCCTGATTTTTTTAAAAAGTTTTTACAATGGTGGAACTAGTATAGTTTGATAGTGATTTTAGACCATTTGTTTTTAGGTTATTGTTGATTTATTTTAATTTTGATACAAAAAAATTGTGTGATATTAAAAATTATTTTTAAAAAAAAGTTATTTTTCTTTTCACTTGGGGCTATTCTAACCTTGCGATTAGACTAATCCCCCTACGGCTGTATAGAACCTTACTCCAATGATACACAGCGAGGTAGCACACAAGAATTGATCACGAGATCTGCTGTTAATTACAAAGTTACGAAACTAGTCGGACTACTCGCAAGGGGCCAAAAATAAATTTATTAGTTGGATGTTTAATCGGAATAGAGGTTAGGGACAATAGTAATAGTTTTTTGGATGTTCCAATGAAATTATAAAGAGAAATAAATAAGAAGGAGAAAGGGAAAAATTATAAAGCCCATCCTTTGTATAAGCATGGTAAGCAATGGAGTTTTATTAGAATATTAAGACTAGTGTTGTCATTTCAAATGAGTGACGGAAGTATGTATAATTTTTGAAATCTCAAGAATGCTAAGTGAAATTGTCAAAAAGCTTAGGAAAGTTTCTAAAATTATTGCACGAAAAAAATGGTGGAGCTATAAAAACATAAAATGGACTTGGTAATTGCATGATTGACAATACGTCACTATATGTTGTATTTCTACTTCAATCTTTGTTGTCTGTACACCGTAGACATGTTTAAAACTTTTTTTTAAAAAAAAATTAATTAACAGTAAGAGTTGGCTTAAGCAATAGAACAACTTTTCACTTGAGCCACATTTCAAGGTTTAACTGTGATCTAAATTCCCTTCCACTTGCACATGCATGTAATGTTGTAAAATAAAAAATACCATAAAATTACTTTTAACTAATGCATTCTGGTCAAGGGAAATAAAAGACAAAATTTCTGGTCAGATGCCGATTTTTTTTTTTAATCATCATTGGTTGAAGAAAATTGGCTTCACAATAAATACATGTAATTGAGGAAGGAGAATTACTTTGGAGAATAGAAAGAGGAAGGAAGAAAAGGCAAGACAAATAGATTTAAATATGTAAAGTGGAAATATAGTGCTAATACCCTCCAATAAATAAACACGAAATTCAGCTTTAATCAGAGCTTCTATATGTTAATTAACATAAGAGTTCTTTTTTTTTCTGGCAAAAAAAAAAAAGAATAAATAAAAGGTCATACAGCCGAAAAAAACACCGTTTTTACATGATACATCCTACAGATCAATAAACCTAAGAAGCAAAATGCACAGCCAACCTAATGACAAGACTAACTTGTGAAATCTAATGGCTACTACAATATACAAAACCATCAATTCTGCAACTTTTTCCATCTAACCTAACCTACCTCGATCGTTTCTTAGGCCGTTTTGAGGACCCTTCCCCTTCACCGCCTTCCCTCCCACGCTTGCCCCCGGTTACCACCACATCTTTCCCTTTCTTAGGTGGCCTCCCAGCGTTCTTCTTCAACGGACTACTCTCCTCCTTTACATGTTTCCGTCCACCTCCGCCACCGCCACTTCGCCTCGCCGGCCCATCTTTCCGTTCATCAACCTTTTTCTTCGGCTGATCTTTTCTACCACCTTTATTACTATTATTTTCCCGTGAACTCTTCAGGGCCTCTACCAGCGTTCCCTTGGTGGGCGAGTTCTTCTTCATTCTCTTCAAGAAGTCTGCAGCACCACTCTTTTTTGTACTGGCAATTGCTTCAGACTTCTTTTTATCCCCTTTTGCTGCCTCTGCTTTATCTCCTTTATCCTTTGAACCCGGTTGCTGGGAGCTTGAGCTCTTGTTGTTGCTACTATTAGGAGTAGGCTCTGGCTTGCTCACATTAGGCCGCCCTTTGCTGCTCCTCCTCATGCTTCTCGCGCCGGTCACCGGCTTTTCTTTTAGCTTTAGCTTTGATGAATCCTCGTCATCATTTGTTGACGTACTTAAAGGAGACTTAATAAGAGTTTTCGAATTGATAACCGCTTTTTCGTTGGTCCGCTGCTTTTCTGCATTGTTGGCCGATGAGGAAGAAGCTTTGGCTGAAATTGAGCTTCTCTTGCGGCTGAAGAAAATGGGGTTTGTGGATTTATGCTTCGCGAGCAGCGAGTCGGATCTTTCGACTTCAGGTTTGGGTTTTGGTTTTGCAGGCAAGGAGGGTTGAGGTGAAGGACCAGATGAGGCGTTCTTGAGCTCTTTCAGCACAAGTTGACGAAGCTCTTGAGCGGCCAATGCCTCGGGAGATGATTTGGGGAAGAAGACAATGGCATTGGTGAAGAGAAGAAAAAGGTCTTTGTAAAATTTCAAAAAGCATGATGTATAGGATCCATCATCAATCCGGGCTTGAACGATTTCAAGATCTACGTGACGTCGGATAGTGCTCTTGTACTTTTCCGTTTTCTGCATTTAAAGTCAAAAGGTTTATCAGCGCATTATTCCACCTTTTTTTTTGTACACAAAGTACGCACTAGTACATGTTGGATGTGAATAAATAAGCTATAACACAAATCTAATGAAGATTTTCGATGTTGGTGGTGACAAGGCATGCGAGACAAATATTGGTGGTTATATATTATATACCTACGTATCTTAAACAATAATGAGAAGTTTTTTTTTTTTTTTTCCCTCAGTCCGACATTCACTACTTCCACCTCAACTACTACTATAATCTTCTATAAACGAAATTATGGAGCCCTTGTTCGTCCAATTGATGGTACTAGTAACTGATTTTAAGGTAAGGTTTCGCTTTTGACCTTAAAGAGTGCCATACTACTAGGTTGGACCGAAATAAAATTTCTCTTAATCCATATATATTATCTAAAGACTGAAGCATCTAAGTGATTAATGACTCCATGTATACCATTTGGCTGGCAATATTATGTGGCATATTAGTAGTAATTATTGATCAGCAAATAATAGAGATAGCTCATACCTTGTTTGGTAGATAGTAAATAATATATTATCCACCTCTATTAGAGAATAATAATAATTAATACCAGTAAATCACATCACATGACATACCATAGGATGCGTGTTGAGAATGGAATGCCTTTACGTCTTGCTAATACCTTAATTTAATATATTGTTTGACATAAAATATATATATATATATATATAGTTCTTAAGACGAAAGAGTAGTATGTGGAAACAAAAGAGTAACTATATGTATTTATATTAATCATATCAAATTATCAATATCCAATTCCACTCCATACATACACTTAAAACAAGACCAGATATTATGTCCACTCTATCAGTTAACTGAAACTCAAAACAAACATAAAATAAAACACGTGGACCTAAACGATGATGTTTTTAGTATAAGAGTTTTGAAAGGATAGAAAATAAATTTCCGATCAACCAAAATGGAAATTATGTTGGAACCTAGAAATTCGAGTAAAGTATTTAGTGTTTCGTAAACAATAATAAAAGAGCTCGAGACTTAAAAATCGTGTACCCCGTTGACTCCTCACCACCTGGACGGACTGGTGAGTGGTGACGTACACTAAATTCCAGCCGACAGCGACGGGTTAAAAAACCATCAAACCCGCTAAACTTGGGTTGCTTTCGTCGGAGACTAAAGAAGCTAGGCCAAGCCCAGTATGAATTGAATGGTATCCACACGGACTTTTGGGTAGGCATTCTATTGGCTCCAATATCCAGCAAAAACCATTGGATATCCATGGACACAAAGTCCAGAACACCTTAAAAGACATTTTCGATGGGGCCCTCAACCCAAAATCGATCTACGCCCTCCGCCACGTGTTTAAGATTACGTAGCGAACGGTCCAACTCTGATCCAACATCCACTGGTTAGCAGCATTTCGACGTACTCTACGGGGTCGCTCCTAATTTCCCCAGTCTTTAACTAACTCTCACCAAAATTCTTTCCAACTATTTAGATATTTTCTTCTTCTTCTATCCTGTTGTTGGGGTTGGGGTACCTGAGCCTATAATCTACCGCTACAAATTTTCCACACAAAGATTGAACCGTACTGAAAAGTCACGAACTGCATATTTCATGCAACTATCACTCATATCAGTGGAATAACAAATAAATTAAATCGAGAAAGCTCTTTAACGGGTGTCAAAGGGGTACTAATTCAGTATGCTAATTTGCCCAAAAATAAACATGCATACCATATTTAATATACTTCTCGAAATTAAATCTTTTTTCTAATTTTACATTTTCGAAAATATGAATTCTAACTTGATAAGGGGCTCATATTGTTATCACACACAACCGGAGCCGGAGGTATTAACAGCCAAGATTAGGTAACAAAATGCAAAATTCAAAGTCCACGATCTACAGCCTAGGCTTTTAGTGTATTTTTCGCTAGGCTATGAAAAAGTCGCAGGCTTTTACATCCTTGTTCTAAAATCATACTACAAATTTTAAATGTTTAAAAACGATTACACGTGCAACCGTTACCAGCCCACAAAGTTAACCAATGCCCGTGGAATATGCTTAGCAGTTTAAACCCTTGAACCAATTAAAAGAAGTCACCATCCAACGCCTAGTGGGGGCTAACTTTTCACTTGCTTCGTTCTAGTCACTAACGTTTCATGCTTCTTCCGCGCGAGGCTACACGATACGACCTGTGTATAGTTTCCTAATGCAAGTATTAATTTTCATGAACCCAGGCACGCAGGAGGAGACTGTTTATAATAATATTTTTAAAAAAAATACCATAACACTTTTATAATATAATATATTATATTTAAAATAAAAGGATAGTTGAAAAATTAAAATATATATATATTAAAAAAAACGTATTTGCAATACAATGGAAACACGTGTGTTTCTAGGAAGCTATCTAACCTAAACTACCATGCTGCTCAATGCCACTTCATATCTACACCAGACTAGACTAATAAGCGTCCTCCACTTGTCACCGTTATCTCTCCTCGAGATTTGAGCCAACAAGCAAAAACACAAAAATACGGTGGCCCCCAAGTATAAAAGATCCCAAAAAATAAAACCATCGAGTTTAGGCTAACAACGGTGAAAATAACTAACTGTTTTGGCTTTTTAATGGAACTAAATGTGAGGTAGTATTTATGATTTTCACAAATTTCAACTCAAAGTCTCAAACACCCTCCTATGGATATCTACCCCGAAATATCCCTTGGAAACAAATCCTAAAGATAACATATTACAAAAGCTTACCCATCCCATAGTCTAAAACACAAATATGTTGATACTTAGTAAGTCCAGATTCCATAGTCCATGCCAGGTACTTCATCTGTACGTGCCATCACGTACGGATCTAGACCCTTTGGGCTTTGATTCGTCCATCCCCTTCCACATACCCCATTTGGCCTTTAAAGTTCACACGCAAATCCCTTCTATCCTTTGTCTTTAGTTTGGTAACTTTTATTCACCATTCATTCTTCTTTCTTAAATTTAAAAAATATATATATATATATATTATTTACCATATTTTCGTCTCTTACAATTCTTCTCGTCTCCTTAGACTGATTTTAAAGACTGACTTTAGAATCCGATTTGACGATGACTCCTGAGTGTTTCTAACCTAATTATGTGTGTTACTTCTTCTGTCTATGAAAAAAAAAAAAAAAAAAAAAAACAATTCTTCTCGTCTCTTACAATTCTTCTCATTCCCGTGAGTGAGGTTTAGGACCTCGACCTAACTTCACCAGTTTAAATTTAAACTTCGCGCTGGCTCATAATTGATTGACATAGCCTGCACCAATAATATTTTCCTTTTTTTCAATAAACTCCTTGGACTGAAATTTTTAATTTCTTTCTTTTAAATCTAAAAGAATTTTCCAAAATAGGGCTAACTTATTTTAATATGGATGGACCCGTCAAATCAACCTTGTCTTTTTTCTTTTTCTTTTTCTTCCCTGAAAACCTATCAAACTTTTTAAATATTTTCACTCCTTGTTTTCTAACTTAGGCATTTTTTTCACGAAGATTTTTATAGTTGCCCCTTTTGTGGATCAATGAATTGGTAAATTTATGTGGCGCGTTTCCTTCCTCTTTTTCTTTCATAAAAGCGCACAAAAGTAGCAAAGATAATCCTAATTCCTAAGTGGGACCGATCAAATAAAAAATAAATCAATTCTATGCCACACATTGGACGATGATTAGGCATTACCAAATTGGCAAAATTGAACCGAAAAGTACTGGATCATTACCTGACTTTCGAGCCGGCGCTCGAACACCGAGCCATGTTTATGCGACCGAATTTTATCTAAAAACCCAAACGCTGACGGCTCTGATTTCACCGCTCCCCCCACGCCACCCTCCCGTTTTATTGGGGCGGTAGCGGGCGACAAAACCGCCACCCCATCTCCACCGCCGCCTCCGCCACCGTCAACTCCTCGTCTTCTCCTCTTCCTTGTCAACAAACTCGCTGAACTCTGCACGTCGCTGCTCTCCTTCGTCCCTTCCTTCGACTCGTCTTCTCCCACCGAGTCACGCAACTCGCGCGAGTCTCCCCCACCCTTCCCCCTCTCCTGGCTCGCTGAACTGTCATTGCACGAGACCTCTTCCCCGACCGGTTTCGACTCGGATTCCGGTTCCGCCTCGGCCGGTTCGTTCTTCGGTTCGACTTTCAATCCGGCTCGCTTGCTCTCCGTCGAATTAGACTCGTTGTACGACATGTTTTCGTCGTTGTCGCCGGATAGAAACTTTCCGGCGACCATCTCCGGCGGGTCTTTACCATCGTTTTTGTCGTTTTCTGATCTCTCCTGCTTTACTTCCTCGTCCAGATCTGGTTTCTTCACGTCGTCGTGTTGGTCGTCGTCCTCCCTCAGACTCTTCTCCCTCTCCTCCTCCATCGTCTTCACTTTCATCTGCAACGACCTGTTCAATTCACAGATCCGATCCACAAGCTCAATTTTTCACGTAAAATATTTTTGAAAACAAAAATATTCAAAATTTCTTAAAAATTTAAGTAAAAGCAGATTAACGTATAAATGATATCATATCCTCGAGATTTACCGGATCGAAAGATCGTATCGATGAACCTCTTGTTTAAGTTCAGCTACGCGGAGTTTTCTTAACTCCTCGAGCCAAGGAAAACAATCACCCTCACCACCACCTCCGCCGCCGCCACCACCACCAAGACCGTCGTTTTCATCATCATCATCAGATTGAGCCTCACGAGGCAGCTCATTATTCTCACTTTCTCCTCCGCCGCCGCCGACACCACCAGCTCCGGCTGTTACGGCAGTATTATTACTAGCACTACGGTGGTTGTTGGTGAAGCGACGTCTAAGGTGTTTGAATTTGTTTTTACAAATTTGGGCGGTGAACAAGGTTGGCGGCAAAGAGCTGCTGCTACGGTGGCGATGGCGGTTCTGGAGCTCCCTCGCCACCGTATCCCAGTCCTTCAAGCCATGCCGCTTCACCGCGGACGCTAGTAATAGTTCTTCCCATGTACTCCATATTAACTCCTTCGTATCCACATCGGCCGCGTTTGACATAATATTTTCCTTCACCCAGATAGCATACGCATAATACATATATACACATATATTTATATCTGTATTTATATGGATTCAAAAGACGCAAACAAACAAGTCCTTGTCTAGAGGAGGATATGAAGGAAGAAAAGTGGAGTCTGAGTCTCCATTTGTTTTTCTGAAAGTTAGGGTTTTGGTTTGGTTCGAGTTGTTGATGTTCTTCGTTTTCTTTAGATTTAGAAAGAATCTTTAGCTCTCTTTACCTTTTAAATTTTGTTAATTTTGGTCGTCTTTTTTATTTTTATTTCTTTTTTGGGTTTTAATTTAAATGTTTTCGAAATAAAAGAGGAGAAAAAACCGAAGAACAGAGGGAGTTTTAAGAATGGGAGTTACGTCTCGGCCTCGCAGTGTGTGAGTGCGTGTTTATATACGAGCGGAGAGCGGGCCTAATTTGGGGGCACGCAAGTTTTTCTTTTTTCCTTTTTCTTTTTTTTTTAAAGTACTATTATATTTTTCTACCGTGTGTTGGTGATTTTAAAGGACGGTTTTGGCCTTGGAGATTTGAAGAATTCACTGCTTTGTCCATTCTTCAAATTGTTCGTAAAGCGCCTGGATTGATATGGTTGGTGGTGTGAATTGACTAAAATGGGTTTGATTGCTATAGTTGTTTTGTCGCCGGGTTCGTTAGGTAAAGTCTTGCAATTGGATGTGGAAATAGGAGAGGCTTTTCCATCAAAAAAAAAAAAAAAGACCAAGTGGATTAGTAAGTTTTTGGTTAATTCAATTAAGTTCTTCAAAATATATACCTAATTTGTTGGAATAGCAAAAACAGCAGGAATACAAGGAAACTTTCTTTGGATAGTGTTTTATTTGCCAAATTTTATTTACTTGCATCATAAACGCATTTTTGAACCGTCTTTTTTTCTTACATACATTATATTAATAAAGTGTTACAGTATTTTATTTCACAAAAGTATCCTAAATAATCTACTATCCAAACATAATAATTTTCTAAATAATGCTTTTGGCAATGATTATAGGTAAGAGCTAAATTTGGATAAACTTCTTTTTACTTAAGTTTATTATTCAAAAGGAATACAAACATATCTTTGGTAATAAGATGGTGTATAATGTATAATATATTACCGTCAAGTTCATTTTCACAAATTTGATTCGGGGAAAAGTAAAAAAAAAAAACTCTTTAATATAACGGGCTGATTAAAAAATTTCATGGATGAAACTGTCTATAATAGCGGAGTGAAAAATTGTAAATTGACATTAGAGCTTTGAGTATATAAAATGGACATGTAAGTAGAATATTTTGAAAAATATATTTCAATCTTAGTACCCCTTCAACAGGAGAAAAGTCAATGCATGTTGTATATGAGATGGGTGGAAAAAAAGTTTACAAAAATAATGGACTATCATGGGGATATTAATGAGTGCATTTCTAAAAAAAGTTACTCTTTTATATTTTTTTTGGACAGCCAACTTTAGAATAAGAATTTTGATACAATTTCGGAAGGTAAGTTACTTTCAACCAAAAAAAAAAAAGTGCTGCCCATGTAGAACTATCTTTTACGTAAACTTGAGATAAATCGTATGGTCTGTTTGTTAAAAAAAAAAAAAAAAAAAAAGGAAAATCCTCAGGATTTGAGCATGGAGCACATGGTAATGTTTAGCTGATTTCTGTTGGGAGTATAAAAGGCCTTGTTAATGGTATTAGTGACTCGCTCCTTCAATTACAACCAAATCTTTTCGGCCCTAACCTAGACCCACGAGGATGGAGAAAATTTTGGGCCGTGTTCAAGAGAAATGGCCCCTTCTTTTGGGTTCCTATTGGCTAAGGAGGAGAAACCGAGTATTTTTTTTTAAAAAAAAATATGTGAGATGTCTTAAATTCAAAAATTCTTATTTACAATTCTATTCATCTTACCACCTAATCCAAATCTCTTCTAAGAAAGTGAGGGTATGAACTTGGGGTGCAAATGAGTCGAGTTTAATCTAGTAGTTGGCAAGCTCGCTTAATCCAAATTCAAACTCGAACTCGCATTGACCAAGTTCAAACTTGAATTCAAGTAATTCAAACTACTTGACAAGTTGAGTTCAAATTTAATATGTGAAACTTGAAAGGCCATCGAGTTCAATCGAGCGTTACATATATCTGTTTTTCTTAATTTTATTCATTTATTAGTATGAAATTTATATTTTGTCTCTTTTTGAAATTATATAAAATATAAATTAATATTTCTTAAACTCGATTAGGTTAAACTAAACTCAATTGAGCTCGAAACAAGTTTGATTTGGCTTGATGAGCATGAGCTCGAATTCGAGCAATGCAATTTATAATTGAATTTGAATTCGAGCTCAAATTTCAAGAGTTTGAACTCTTGACCAAATTTTTTAATTCAAATCGAATTTGAGCACTCAATTACACCACTAGTTTGAATTAGGAGTAGATAAATCCGCTAATCCAAAAATCCGTCAAATATGATCCAATCTAATCTGAAAATTAGGATACCCAATTCATATTATTTGATCGGATCAAAAGAGGATCGGATATCAGCTTAGATGTGGAAAGGGTTAATGTCACATAATTAAAAATTCATAAGTACCCAACTCGCCCCCGCATACACATTTTTTTTATTTTTATGCTCGTACAATAAAACAATAGTTTTAAAGCTAAATAAGCAATATCATTGAATAAATCACATTAAAAATATGGGAGACTATAGTTTGTTTATAAGTTTCATTTGTAGAGGCCATGATCTTATATTTTTTAGAAAAGAGTTTAATTAATGTGGAATATATAATTAAAAAAATGTGCTACTTATTTCAAATTTTTATTGATTTTGAACTCTTTTAATTTTTTTCCTTTTTCTAGTATCACTTCTCATGTTTGTTTCATGATGAGAGACTTTTTTGAGAAAAAATCTTTACTAAATCTTAGATAAATATGTAAAATATAAAATTAAATTAATATAAATTATTTTTAAAAAAAATTAAATGATAAGCAGAGTGGGATGGTGCCCATTGACTCGACCTTATCTCAACGGGCATCCGATAACCAAGTACCCACTAATATGTGGGGTAGGTAATGGTCAAAAAAAGGTTGATTCGCAATAAATGGGTCGGATCAGCTAAATGGAGCATTAGTCAAGTACCCCACACGTGCCCATCCCTAGTTTGAACTAGCAGGGCAAACAGGTCGAGTCAAATCGAATTTTGACTTAATCGAATCGAGTATCAATTTAGTTTTATGAAGTTCGAACTCAAACTCGAGTTTGACAAGTTCAAAATATAAAGTTCGAGCTTAAAAAATAAAAAATATAATTGTTTAATTTTAAAAAATGAATAAAATAATAAATTTTCTTAACAAATAATAATATATATAATTTTACAAAATAATATATATATATAATCGAGTTGGCTCATGAGTTAACGAGTTGAATATCTTTGACTTCGAGTTCAGCACTACTTAACAAGTTCAGCAAATGAATTTTCATTTATCAAACACTCAAAACATCTGAATATCTGAAAAAATTCAAATTCAACACTTTTTTATATTATCAAACAGACCCTTAGTCAGTTCAAACTCGGACTCGATCAACTCACGAGTTGTTCGATTCGATTGCAACCCTAGTTTGAACAAAGGAACACATGATTATCTGGATGATATATTTACTGACTTAACGAGAGTAAAAGGAAATAGAATAGACAAAATTGATGTTCTCCATGTTATTTGGATAGATACAACCAAAAAAAAATGCAAAATGAAATGTTTTGCACGCTACAACAAAGAGAAAAGGAAATAGAGTAAATGATAGCTTACAGTTTTACCTATGCTGGATAAAATGGTATTTTGTGACCTTACTACTTTTTTTTTGGATACAAAGGAGAGGCAAATGCCTCTTAACACGGTACTAAGCGCGGTCTGGGCAGATGTGATTGTTACCCCAATCACATCAGTTCCTAAGTAGTACTGTGACCTTACTACTTTAATAAAGAAACCATTTAGCTTTTTGACATGTTTAACGCACCTGAACTTATCCTCCAATGAAACCAAGCCGAGGTCTATCCTGAACCATTGTTTTAGAAGGTGATACCGACATATTACATGCAAGAATGGAAGAACCGGGGAGCGCTTGCCACCACCCATTTCTTAGATGTCTTGTACTGGCTGAAAGAAACCTTGACAAACAACAAAATAATCCATGAGCTGCAATGACTTTAACACCTGCAAAAGCGCTGAAAAGATGCAGCAAACACATAAATCGAAACAGATACCAAATTGCTTCCAGTTACCTCTTTGATGTTTAGCTTAACTATTATTCTGATTGCCTTCCGTTGGTGATTCTCCTCTATAATCCACAACTGAAACTATTTTCTCCAAGAGTACACTTTCTGGATGGGCGCCATTGAGAATAGCATTGCCTATTATTTGTCTAAACCTCTTGGAAGATTTGTTTCATCAGAGGCTGCAGGCAGGTTCATCCTTGATAACATTCTCCGTGAGGAGAAACGAAAGGTCCAATGCCTGTAGTTAAGCGTTTAAACAAGTCAAAACTTGCGATTGTGTGGCTTGATCGATCAGGAAGCCCCCTTCTAACTAACAAGTTGCCCTGCTGCTCCCGCCGCGGCTGCATTCTGCTGCAGTTACGCAGTAAGAACCATCCATTATTTGAGTCCCACGTTCTTACTGAAACAAGAACTTGTGCTTTTGCTAGGCAAACTCATTCATGACCACTGATCTACATGATCAATGGCTTTCTGGGGTTCATTATTTAGTCACATTTACTCCAGTCCAGAGCCTTTTCTTTTTTCTTTTGGTTTGCTAAAATACATAAATGCTGTTAACTTACGAATGCTCTTGGCTTTGGCCGTTCAAATTATATTATGGTGTGATTGGTGTCGCGTCAAACTAACTGTCAATCGAGTTGTGACTTGTAAAGTGCTAAAATGTACTCCCATATTCCGCCCTTAACGGCGCAATTTGTTTGGTTTTGACCCCGTATTACCCTCAACAAACACACAATCACATTAGTGGGGACAATCACACCGGGGCTCGAGTTGATGTAAAAGCTTGGGCTTCTAGCGTTACTATTGTTTAGCGGCGGCAATCAGGTTCGGTTGCGGGTTGGCAGGTCGGTTGAAACTCAAGTATTCTAAACACGTCAACTCGAATCCGATCCAAAAATTTAAATGGGTCAACTTTTTTAACTTGAATATGACTCGTTAATTTCGCGAGTTACACGAATCCAATCTAAATAACCCGCTTACTTAACTTTATTTTGTTTTTAACCTTCTCACTTTAATAGTATGGTGATTTTTTTATAATGGAATTTCCATAAGAATATAGAAAATTGTAACCCAATCTTGCAGTAATTTTTTAGTTTTTCTTTTTGTACAAAAAAAAATCATAAACAAAAACAAAATTACGACACTTTCACAAATAAAATACCTTATTTTCATATAATATTCATAATTCCGTTCTCATAATACTAATTCCGTTCTCATAATACTAATTCCATTCTCATAATTCTAATTTATAGCTTTAGTTAGTTTTCTTTTTATTTATTTTATGCCTCTAATTTATTAGTTAAATTATAAAAGGAAAAATTGTTTAAAACGTTTTTTACATTTTGTAAAATAACTTTTTTCATCCCTCACTTTTAAAAATGTAATTTTATGTCCCTTACAAATTTTCATTGATTAAATTTGGTCCCTACTTAGGTTTCCGACTAGTTTTTGTTTGGAATTCACCACATGCCTTGCACGTGATCATATTTTAAGGGCAAAATTGTCAAATCAAATTTTATATAATTCGATTCATAATCCCTCACATTTCATAAAATAAATTTTTTCGTCCCTTACATTTATTATCGAGTGTTTATATCGAATTAAATTTGGACAGAAAAAATAAACAAAAGAAAAGTATGACAAAAAGAAATAAGTGATTGGCATTTTCAAAATTTAAGACAATCACAAAGCAAGTAATTTAACTGTTGGTCTTAAAAGTGTCGAGTAGAAATTTCATTTTTAAACTGAAATTTGTTAGCACAATTATAGAATTCGAGTTATGACCTATTAATTAGATGATCTTATTATACAATTCAATAAATTAATTATTGCCAAAAGAGAAATATCACAAATATTGAATCGGTTCAAATGGTTAAATCATATAAATTTATACATAGTTTCAAACAAAATTATTAATTTTAAACCCCTATATATATCTATTAAATAGCATGTGTATAACTATGGTTAGCATATTTAGATGAAATTTAATAGAGATAAAGTACATGTTATTTGTAGTGTTCCGATAAAATCAAATAGACATATACGTGGATTTATAGAAAAAAAAGATATTCATACGCATGATCAATGAGGGATGACAAAATTCATTTTGAAAAATGCGAGAGATGGAAAAATTCATTTTTTTTGAAATGTGAGAAACGAAACAATTCATGTTGTAAAATGTTAAGGACGAAAAAATTTATTTTGTGAAATATGAGGGGCTATGAATCAGATTATGTTAAAATTTCATTTGACAATTTTGCCCTTAAAAATGATCACATGCAAATCACATGGTGGATTCCGGCCAAAAACTAGTCAAAGACGTAGGTAGGGATCAAATTTGGTCAATATGAATTTGTAAGGGACGTAAAATTATACTTTTAAAAGTGAGAGACGAAAAAAGTCATCTTGTAAAATGTGATTGACGTTTTGAATGATTTTCCCATTATAAAATTACATATCAAATGGGTCAACCCGCGTTGACCTGAGTTGGACCTATTTGCTTAGCGGGTCATTCAGGTCTAACCTGAATTTGACCCGAACCCGTAAAGAATAAACTCATATCCACAAATTCGTGTTAAGTTTGAATCGTACTTTCGTATTATGTCGAAAATTACCACCCCTATTGTTACTATTAATTGGAAAATTATATTCGACACTGATTGTAAATGGGGCTCCAATTGGAGACCTTAGAGAACCGAAACCGGTTTTAAAAACTAACCCGAAGGTCTAGTTGGGTCATTGGGCCGATAATTGAGCTTGATTAGCAGGCCGGGCTCCCAAAATGAGAAACTCAGGCAAAGCTCCATAGTTAAGATCTTAAATGGAATTTGGATTTGAGAATTGGGCTTTGATTTTCTCGAAATTTTAAGGAAGCTTCCATTTTTTCTTCTGTTAGGTGTGAAAAAGAAGTCGGTCTGGACTCTGGAGAAGAAATGGATTTTGTTTGAGGGATTTGGTGGACAGAGGTCAGTTTTCAGTGAATTTAATTTCTGAGCTCACAGCGGGAAAGGGGAGGGCGAGGATCGAAACGACGACGTCGTATCATGACAAGAATAACAGGTACTGGGGCGTATGATTGGAGGTGAAAATCCGCAACGGATCTTCTGTCCCACATCCTATGCCATTCTCTGTCCCACTTTTTATTATATTGTTATTTCTCATTCATAAACATCATGTTTTAATTCTTTTTTATTTTCTTAAGATCCAATAACTATTAATTAAGTAAAAAATAAATATAACAGCTTCAAAAAAGCAATATATAATAGAAAATTAAAAAATACAGCAAAAAATTCATAAAAAATCTCATTTTTTATGCATTTTGATTTTTTGAGTTTGTTAAATTTTGTGTATTACTCAATTAATAGTTATTGGATCTTAAGGAAGCAAAAAAGAATTAAAACATGATGTTTATGAATGAGAAATAGCAATATAATAAAAAGTGGGACAGAGAGTGGCACAGGGTGTGGGATAGAAGATCCCTTGCGGTGAAAATCCATCCACGTGTAAGTCCGTTAATTTGTAAATTAGTGTAAATCCATTCACGTGGCATCAATTTC
Source organism: Coffea arabica (assembly GCF_036785885.1). Lineage (NCBI taxonomy): Eukaryota > Viridiplantae > Streptophyta > Magnoliopsida > Gentianales > Rubiaceae > Coffea > Coffea arabica. The sequence goes on along the minus strand of NC_092312.1, from coordinate 25,773,293 downwards.
AGCCATTTGTAAGGTTTGGGCCTTCACGTGCCATGGGACAACAAGAATATAAATTTTTTTCCTTTAAAAACAAAGACACAAGAACAATGATTGGGCTACCTTGTATTCCGACTGGGCCAAACTGACAAATCTCTATGAATCCTGATTGGCTTTATTTTCCATTCGCTTTCTTTTTGAATTAGAAGAGACGATTTTTTCGTTTCAAGGGTAAGGAATTGAAACAATTTGATACTGATTGAAGTTAACGTGGAAGAGGAGATTCAAGACATGAATTTGATTCTGGGATGCTTAATTATCTCTTAACCTAGCCATGTTAGGCTTCTCATCCGATTTATTTTACAAGGACTTGCCAAGTACCCGTCTCTCAGAAATTTCATAAAAATATCCACGAGTATTTCATTGTACGTGTCCATTGCATAACTCGCTCATGGAACTAGAATTTTGCTTGTGCCTTAACATGATTTTTTTTAATTTATTGTGAATTTATACAGATGTAAATAATTTAAATAAAAAATTAACAACAATCCTACATATTTATCTATATTAACTTTAAAAAATTAACGTATTTTAAACGTTCAATTATTTACTAATTTTTAAAAACTTGTTTACATATTTTCACTATAATATGGTTGTATACATCAAATTATGTACCCTATATTAAAAACTTGACCGATATTCTTTTTTTACAAATATTTTTTTAGATAATTTAAATTTTTTTAATGACCATAAATCTAGAACTATATATTCATATTTAATTAAGTAGAAAAAATCCAGCAATTCATTTTTCTTCATCGATAAATATTTAGTTTCTAACAATATTGGTAAATCTGTCGGTGCAACAGTTAATTCTCCTTTTTACACTAAGTTAATTCAAAATTCAGAGAAGAAATGATGAACAATTTGAATACTAATCAACGGCGTGGTGGTGAAAAGAAGTAATTTGGGATATGTAAGAATTCAATAATTGTGATTAAATAAGTAATTTGAGATATGTAAGATTTTAATAATTGTGATTTGAAAAAGGTTTTACTATAGTTCTATATGTAATAATTTGATAGAAAGTATAATCATTAAGATTAAATTAGTTGTTTTTTAAAACAATATCATTAAGACAAATTTAGTTTTTTAAAAATTATTTTAAAATTAGAAATAAATTTTAAACATATAATATAATCTAAATATGATTTAATATAAGCAAAACCCAAGTGATCCAGAACCCGTTAATTCTCTTCAATTAGGCATGTCATGTTAGAATGAGAAAAACAACTTTGATTAAAATAATTGGCTTGTTTAATCGAGTTGAATAATTGGCTTGTTTAATTTCTAAATTAAATTCAAATGAGCTCTTATCATTGAAATTTGAATAGTTTGATGTTTTCACCAATAAGCTTAACATTTTATACTCATGCATCTAATTTCAAAGATATATAAAGTTTAAATCTTTTTTGAATACTAGACTTAATTATTAAAAATTAGTATAATTTATTTATTTTTTTAATATAAATGAAAGGTCTCAAATTCAGAAATTCTCGCGTAATCTAACTTCTAGGTTCATCTTTTAACTGCTAAGGCATTATCTTGGTTCATCTTTCATACCATATCTGAGATTGATGAGAAAGGAAAGGCTGCCCAGAAACCTGGTACCAGTTCAGCCGAATTCATTTAAATGGGCCCATGGAAAAGGCCCATACAGATATTTAAGAAAAAAAATCAGCGCGGGATCGAAGTAGCAAAATGAATAAATTTGAATCGAAAATTTGAGTTCCGTGGGAACCGCCTGTCTCATCTCTCTCTCTCTCTCTCTCTCGCTCTCTGCGGCCCTCAGAACCCTACCTAGGGTTTTGCTCTGCGTTAATTTATTTTGATACGAATTTATTGATTTATCTAAAATTTTTCATCTTTACACCAAAGTGAAAAATTGTTGTTAACACAATTTTTCAGAGAGAGTATTTTTTGTAGCGCAGATAAGGGGAGGGGGCGATGGAATTTGGGGGGCGAAAGAGAGAAAGACCAGACGGCGCTTTTACCGGTAACGGAGGCTACAAAAAGTCCAGAGATGGTTAGTTTTCTGGGGATACCACTTTTTCTTTTCTGGGTTTTCTTCGAGTAACTTTTTTGGGGAATACTTTGTAGATTTCTTACGGTGTATACTTTTGAACTTGTTGCCCTCCTTGTTTAGCGGTTTTGCTGAGTTTTGAATTGTAATTTTACTAAAGTCAAGATTTTTAAGCAGAAAAAATGATTTTTTTCAGTTTAATTCATCCATCATAAGACATTGAAATTAATTAAAGCTGTGGCAATGTTCCTTTTTTTAAAAAAAAAAATTTCCTGTTAATTATATAATTTGTTTCCTTTTTTGTAACTCTGTATATATTTTTTTAAACTTTTTTCAGTTCCGTGATATTGTACTTCTTATTTGTTATTTTGCTAAAATTGATGGACTGATTCATATATAGGAGAATTTTTACAATAAGTTGATGACTGCGAGTCATTGATATTGATCAGGGTATTGAGGTTCCACATCTAGCAATGTATGCATTTTAAGTATATGATTGGGTGCCTCACCTAAGCTTAACATTCAATTCTATGGAGGCCTGGATAGTGATGCACTCTGATATATCAGTTCACTGCACTGAAATTAAAAAACTGGCAGGATGACAGAAATAAGCTGATGAAGACTTGTGGTTTTAATAATTTACTGAATACAAAGTCAGTTAATTAAGCCCTTATGAACCTTTTTTTTTAAAAAAAAAGGGTGAAATTGTTGTTTCTTCTTCATACAAACAATATTTGGCACATAGTCATTAGAATACTCAGCAGCAGCCCGTGTCATGTAAAGGTAATGATTACTTGCAGAGGAAATGATTAATTTGCAATAGTGAAAGTTCAGCTAAATCAGTTGAATGAGTTTTAAGTTTTTAATCTGTATATGATGGATTCCTCATTTTCTTTTATTCTTGCTAAATGGCCGTGAAGGTTATCTAGTTAGAAAGCTCAAATTTAACTGAAAGGGATAATCAATTTTTGCAACAGAACTGGAGTCCTTTACAACTGGTGTAGGAAGCAAATCAAAGCCATGCATGAAGTTTTTCAGGTTTCAATCTTAATCCATCTAAAACAAATATCGCTAATTCGATCTTTTTTGTCTTCACATATCTTTATATCTAAGAAATGTTGCACGTATGACAAGGATGATCCTATTGCTCAAGTGGTTTCGTGCTGGTTATCCATGTAATGCTATCGATATGAGTGGAATAACCGGATAAAAGTCTTTCATTACCTGAGGTTGCTGAGTAAAAGGTTATTTCGGATAATGGATAATTCCCTTTTGGTTTTCTTGGTGATTTTGCCTTCTTTTCTTGCATGTTTAGACATGATCTCAATCAGAACAATCAGCTGGTGATGAGTGTGCTTGTACATGCTTTTTTTTCCTTTTCAATCTGTAATCTTATCTGCACAGTGTGAGTCATGCTGATGGTGGGCTTTCTATTCCATAGTTACATATGTAGGATTGATCTCATATCCAAAAAATTGACAAGCTGGCATTAAGTCGAAGTTTCGTATGGCCCTGTAACTAATATCTAGAGTAGGTTGAACTTTCGTGTTATTCGATATTCAAAACATCAAATGCTTAATTAATCCCATTTACTCTTGGCTATATTGGCCAAAATATTGGACCTTTGTAGCAATTGTTGAGTGTGTCTTTTGTTTGCCTATGATTTTAGTGTTGTAAATTCTTGTTCATTGGCTGTTTTGCAACATCAAATTGTTTAACCAGTAAACCTAAGGTCTTAGATTTTTTCTCTTAATTCTATCTCTTCTTTTTTCCTGAGGATGGTTCAAGACTTGTGTTCTTTGGGTAGGAAAAATCACCTTAGCTAATTATTGCAAACAAGATTCATGTAGTTGTGTATACTAGTGCTAGAAATTTTACATCAACTTTAGGTGGGAATTTTTGGTGTTTTTAACTTATATAATGGACCTTCTTTGCCCTTCCGTTCTCCCAATAGCTTTTCTTTGTTCCCGGCTGCAGAAAGTGGAGCAATTAAATGGACATTAAGCTGACTTTATTCATTTCAACCACTTATCTTTTCTTTTACTTTCTTCCATTTCAAGGAGTACTCCAGTATAATGTTTTGGTGAACTTAGTTTCCTGAGATCATGGAATGGAAACGTTTTTGTAAGAGATTGTATGTATTTGAGTTTCCTAGTTCTAGTTACCAATAAATGAGTGAGGTACGCGTGACAATACGTGGTATTTTTGTTGGAACATTCCAACAAATAAGGTTTCAGTACTTCGTAGAGGTTAGTAAATGTTGATACTGTTAAGGATAATTTTCTAGTTTGGAAATTTTATCCAGCCTAGTAAGGTGGCTTTTGCTGAAAAGCAATTTCGAGTGTCATTTTTACCAGGGAGCAGTTAGGATTTGTGTTGACTCTTATTTTTAATTTGTTCAACTTTTGAGAGAATACGTTCTCATTGCATTTATACAAGTTTCTTTTTCTGTTGTGTAATGCAGCACATCTGGATGCCAGTTTGGTGAGGGATGTCATTTCTTGCACTATGTTCCGGGTTATAGTGCTCATTCACAGTTGGCAAATTTGGGTGCAAATCCAGCTGTGCCAGGTGGTAGAAATGTGCCGTTCAGTGACGGTCCTACTCTAACTGTCAAGACCAAGCTCTGCACCAAGTTCAACACTCCGGAAGGATGCAGGTTTGGTGACAAATGCCACTTTGCCCATGGTGACATGGAGCTGGGGAAGTCACTGGCTCCTGGGTATCAAGACCCACGATCAATGGGACCAATGGGCAGGCTATCTGGACATTTTGAACCATCCCCTCCAGGCTTAGGCGCTGCAGCTAGCTTTGGTACATCAGCGACAGCAAAGATCAGTATTGATGCCTCCCTTGCTGGGGCTATTATTGGAAAGAATGGGGTGAATTCCAAACATATTTGTCGAGCCACAGGTGTCAAGCTTTCTATAAAAGACCATGAAACTGACTCCAATCAGAGGAATATTGAACTTGAAGGATCCTTTGATCAAATTAAGCAAGCTAGTGGCATGGTACGTGAACTCATAGCGAACATTGGTGGGCCTACAAGTCGTACCAGTAATACATCCGGTTCCTTTGGTCGTGGTGTTCCTCCAGCTAGGCAATACAAGAGTAAGATGTGTGAAAATTTTCCGAAAGGTTCTTGCACATTTGGGGATAGATGCCATTTTGCTCATAGTGCTAGTGAGCTACGCAAGCCTCCAACATGAGCAAACACCCTGTGCCTTTTGTGTTGAGCTTTAAATTTTACATAATAGCAGCTTTGGAAGAAAGATATATGGTAATTTTTACTGTATTAGAGCTCATTGAGTTGTTTAGTTGCTTTATCTTTTTAAGCTTCTATTATTCGAGCCTCATCTGTTGCTTTACGGGCATGTAGCATTTGGAACTTTTTTGTGGTCCTTTTGGAATCTTGGGGATCTAAAATGCTTCTATATTTGTTTCAGAGGGAACCTTCCTAAAACAAAATATTATCCAAGTTTCGCCAAGCTAATTTCAATTGAGAAGTTTACTTCCGTGTAGCCGTATGATTTGTTTCTAGTCTACTTCTAAAAGGCCTTTGTGCTGTTGCAAAAACTGATAATCTGCGAAAAACTCAATTCACTTCCTTAATATTTGGTATGGTGATATCTATTTCTTCATCTAGTACAAATAACAACCGCTTCCAGCGAGAAGTGCCTCCTTTAAATATAAGTTCTAGTTGCAATCTCCAAAATCTTAAATCACAAGTCCAGGACACAATTCATTACTTTCTCTGCCCTGAGTTGATTATCTTAAGAAAAAAAGAAAACAAAAAGAGTTGCAAATCAGAAAGATGATACTAGAGCAAGGTGGAGAAAATGAACGCCCATGGGCTAAATTGAAATCTGAGGAGATAGAGAGAAATATGCGAGCCACTACTAGAAGGCAGGCAGATGCAAATGGTTGATTTAGAATGGTCAGAATCAATGCCACATGTTTTGACTTTAGGCGGTCATGCTAGTAGTTTCACCTGGGAAGGTGCCAAATCTCTTGGAAAGACATGCTTTAACTTATAAATTTACGTATCTACCCTGCATCACATTATCCCTCAGCATGTTCACCAAGCTGATCAGGTGGTGGCGGCGGCGGCAGTCAACTGCACCAAAAGTGGCTAACAGCCAGCCACCAAAATTATGTTTCAAAAAATGGAAAGCATCTAATACATAGACACTGAAATGGGCTTATTTAGAAAATACTGATCTCCTATTCCCGTGTTCGCATGACAGGAACAGAAAATATCCTACTCAAGCTGCCAAAACCAACATGGTAGACGGCAATTCTTCACATTAACTTGTCGAAACTTTGTACCATAAGCTTCATGTATTGTAATAGATCATAATTTCCATTATCAAATGAAGAAAAACTGTGAAGCTCATGTTTAACAGTCTCTTTCTTATGGGTTGAGTGTATCCTGATCCAAGCTAAGAAATGGTACACTTGCCATATGATCCGAGAGGATAATATGAACCAAGGGTCTGTTTGGTTGGAAGTAAAATGTTTTCCTTAGGAAAATATTTTCCGTGGAAGTAATTTTTCATAAAAATCATTTCCCTTTCATCATTTTCAGGTGTTTGATTAGCTTATTGAAAATATTTTCTTACTTCATTTTTCTGGTGTTTGTTTAACTTTTGAAATATTTTTACTTTTATCTCTATCTTTACTTTCTACACATTATAACTACATACTTCTTCCCATGTAAAATAAGAAAATTTATCTCATTGTTTAACTTTAAAAAATCTTGGAGAAATGTATATATGAATAAAAAATATCTCCTTAAGCAATAAACAAATTGCTGGCCATTTAGTGTCAAATATCAATCACATGCAATGCTTATTATGACATATATCTTGCACTCTCACTGCTGAAAGTTCTCTAGAAAAGAATTATACATAATTAATTACTAGCATAGGATGAGCAGGATGAGGTTTTTTTTTTTTTTTTTGAATATACTAGGGGGAGGGTTGGGTTGGGTTGGGTGGTATGAGGAAGGGAGTGTAAGGAAGAGGTCTTAGGTTCGAGTCCTCCTGTTTACACTAAAAAAAAAAAAAGAACATACTATAAGATGTTTTCAGTAAATTTGGAACATACTACAGGCGGGATGCATGCATTTCGGAAAACAACTTCAATAAGTTTGAAAGGGAAGTTGTTTTCCATAAGATGAGTGAAAATATTTTACATAGGAAATTGTTTTCAGTAACTTTTGTGCAACCAAACACGGGAAATTAGGAAAATATTTTTCTGGAAAACATTTTCACCCGAAACAAACGGACCCCAAGTCATAGTCATTTTCATGTTACTCTGTGGTACACAGTTTAGATTCAGCATCTGCACGCGCAACTGGTGATCTCTTCCATCTTCCAGAAGGAGTTCTCTCAAAAATTCGCGGCTGCTTCATTGGGAACGTTTCTTTCCAATCTGGGTGTTTTTTGAGATAGTCCCATTGTCTGCAGGAATTAACAATTCAAAAGTTCATATTGTGTCGAGATCTGAGTTAAACAGCTATTAACATCATGTACCTCCTTCCATTAGCCAAATTTATAAAGAGCTTTCAAATGATGCACACAACAAGAAATGGAATGTAAAATGAGAACATTTGGAAAGGCTAGCATTGAAGAACCAAAAAATTATACACCATTCCCCCACCATGCCTATGAGGTTTTTGAACGTGATCAATCCATCTAAAATCTATTTGATCTACGATCAGCTGTACAAGTCCAATCCAAAGTCACGTTCCTCATGATGGTGATAGATTTTTACAGTGTGCTCATTTAGGATTTCATCTTCTCTTTCCCAGCACCATATTAACATCTCTAATTGTTAAATAAAACCCTGATGGTTACCAAGTTCACAACTTCAAATATTGTTTACAGAGAAAATTTTGCTTCATGGATGGAAAAGGGAAAGGCTGGAGAGGGATGAAAGAACTTCAAAATCTATACCTGATTGAGGTGAGTAAAGCTATTTTCTTCAGTACAAGAGGCGAAAAAGAGGCAACCAAAAAAGTCGAATAGGAGTATCAGGGAAAGGACCTTAAATTCCTATATTTTACTTTATAAAATGAGGATGATATTGGTGACATATAAATCGATAATATTGGTGACTTATCTGCTCCAGCATTTACTTCTCTCCCCTCTTTCCCTAATTCATAGAAATAAAGGATTGAGCTCCTTTTACTTCTGCTCATTTCCAGAAGTCTTGTCAATCTATTCAAAGTAACACTCTCACACTGTAACACAAATTTCCTAGACAACAATTTCAGAATGAGCCTTTAGGCTGAATACTTGTTTTCCATAGATGGACATGTAATTAACAAAGCAATGAGCAGTTAACTACGACCTGCTGTGTCTCTATGAAAAGAGTTACTAAACAGGTGATAATTTCCAACAGATCATTCTCTGCTTCTACCTCTCTTTTTTTTGGCATAAAAATTATTACAAAGCCACTATCCGTACGTTGATGCTTTGGGAAATGGTAAATGATGTCATATGTCATGTTAGGCTATTAAAACCACAAAATGCATGCAGATACCTTCTTTCATTTTCAACAAAGTCAGGAGCCTCGACAGAAGGTGAAGTGGAACAGATGTGAAGGATTTCTGCATCCGATAGGTTTTGCAGCATCATAGCAATCTGTAATTGGTGTATGGTCCTATGCGGTATGAAACCATTAACACAATCAGCAAAAAGATCGACACCATCAAAGATGAAACAGTTAATAAAACAAACAGGAGAAAAGAGATTATTACCAAGCACATGGAGCAATAACGAATCGATCAGTTGGAATGTCATAGGTCTCCAGCAACCTGCCATTCCAACTTGGGTCTTCGTAAGATGAACTCAGACGGATCCTCCTTACAACTTCATCTGGACATCTAGAAGTTCTGTCAAAATTGGCAGGAAATATTGACCCGGTTGAAGGTTCAACCTGAAGATAATGGTTTGAAAGTATTTAAGGATTTCCATGAAGGAAACTTTGAGGAAAACAACAGCTATTCATACTGGTACTAAAGCCACTACTTGCATGGAATCCTTCAACCAACACGTGCAAAATCTAAGATGGGTCTCACACCGTCCCCAGATTTAAGAGTTTTAACACAGTAACCTGGAATACTTGGCAATGCCAATCCACCAAAAATATTAGCTCAATTTCAGGAATTTAGTTTTTCATTACACCGCTGCAGGTCCATATGTGGTTTACTTAGTAATCAATATTCAGATAATTACACAGCCTTTTCTCCATACAATCAGAACAAACACGAACAAAAAGAATAGAACTCCTATGAGCAACTATGTTTCTAGAAGGGACTTGTGTTTACAACTGCAGCAGTTATCAGACTTTCAAACTGCAGCTAAATTTTGTATATCAGTTGTCACCAATAAACAAAGCGCCCTGTTCAAAATTGATTGACCTAATTTGACTATGCAAGAATATTACAAAAGAATGGTTCAAAGAGAAATCACAAATTTTTGTGGACCCCCATTTTAGAAATCTGAAATTTAAAGAGATGATGAGGACAATGTGAAACAACTGCCTTTTTTGGTGAAGTATATAAAATGAAGAACGTGTCAAAACTTTGAAGTCCATGTAAGAAAATGCGTAGTCATCAACAGAGTAAAGGGAAGCTAAGTTCATTTAAAAATATAGGTGGTAATTGATATCCAGTTGCAACAGGTGTGCATGTACAATGTGAGATCTGTTTATTTGCCACTTTTTGTTAAATGCATGAGACTGAAAAAAATGAAACGTTTAAAGGTACAAAACCAGAGCAAGCATTAATCTACATAATGGGTATTTTCCTGCATATTATTCCAGATAAATTATGAAGGATTTAGTGTAGCAGTAGCAGTGCATTGGGTCTTGTGATATTGTTGGGTTTGCCATTTACAGATGCTCCTTCCCATCTGAATGGCCAAAACTAGCATCATCTATTTTGCCATTTAAGGGCCACTACCAATCTGTGATCACTATAGTTGAGAACTTCTAACCTCTTATTCAATCGGTTTTCTGCCATGTTACCCAGACTCGAGTACCAGAATCCCCACCGACGTGGGGGTATGGCAAGGCAAAGTGAAGAGTCCAGGTAATATAGATTTCCTGTGGATGGTCACTTCAGCACCTCTCACATTGAGTAAACCCAGTCAGAACTCTACCAGCATCATATAAAAACCACGTTTTCCATTTTGGTCTTTACCCGAGGCAAATTTTAACTACTTAGTACATCTTAGCAATGTCCACTATTTTTACAGAAGCATGACCTTCTTGCTTACCAGCCAAAACTTTTGAATTCTCCTCGAACTACTTAAATTTGATCAAAAGTCAATGAAATCTGTAAAGTTTATTTCCTCCAATGAGCAAAACATATCAAGGTTTAAATGATAATACAATATGAACTTCAATAATGCACTAGCAATGTAAGCAATAAAATCCTTGTTTTCAGTTACTTCCCACCTCATAAAACGTGAATCTTAATAGCCAAGAAAGACTGGAGGAATAAGGGAAAGAAACTAAATTCAAAATTCAAGCCTCACCATGAAGCCATTAAAGATTGGGTATGCATTTCCTTCAGAATCTTGCCTGGTATTATTCTCAAGAACATGGAGAGTTTGAAGGTGAAACACCATATCACTCTTCTCCAGGGTCTCAACTATCTTGGCGCACAAAGGAAAGGAAAAGCCACTGTGGTCTGTATGATTGCTTATGACACTATCCATACCCTGGGTTAAAAAGTCCAAGAGATATCAGTGTTAATATTCCTCCTAGTGAGTAATCTCTTGAAATCATAACAATGCAGGCGTCCCAGGCTCAGACCTGTGGAGAGGAATCATTATAACCACCAACTAGATGCACCTGCATATTGTGAGCTTTGCATGTTATTGTCCATGATGCTAACCATCACTGAAGATTATTTACATTAACATACCAAATCTTTTAAGGATTAAAGAATATAGTACCTCCAACATCTCATCAGAATTTTGGTCTACAACTAAAGATAACATCTGAGTAAGACCAGTTTCAACCACATCTGGTGAATCCAAATGGCCAACCGAAGTCCTGCAATCAAGGCAATAGGAAAGCTTAATTGGAGATTCAGAGTTAGACACTGGATCTACAGATCTTAAAACTCCCAAGTCTAAAGAAGTTTGATTCTTACATTCCACTTTTATGGTTCCGAATTGCCAGGCCCACGCAGGTTGTAGCCTCATCAGTGCCAACTAGCTTTCCACAAACACAGAAAAAATGTTAACTAAGTTTAAATGAGAGAGAGGAAAAAATAGTCAAAAAAACAAAAAATGGGATCTGGAACTCAATATCATCACCACCCTGGGATCTCAATTAAAAGTCAAGAGGCAACCAAATTAACTATTGGAAGCACATCACAACAAACACAATTTTTTTTTAATGCAAAAATTTTGCTGTCAAGGAGAAAATGGGTTCATAACTGGATTCCTTCATTTTGTTTTTAAAATCAATGACAGGAATGATATAGTGAAAGCAGATAGCAAGAAAGACAATTGGGCTAACAAGGAACATGTAGTGCCTTCCTGAGTACAGAAACTAAACTTTTAAAACAAAATGCCAGAATACTACTTGAGCCTGAAAAGCAAACTGTTTCTAATAGAAGAAGAACAACTCAAGTCTAATGTCTTTAGGTATACATGCCCAAGAAAGGAGTAAGCTGAAGCTGCAGCCTAATTAGACAAGTATATTAGCATCCAGATAAAGCAGAGAAATTACATGGCTTTTTTTTTTTGAGATACTTAAAATTAGATTCAATAGTTATAGGAAATTATCAAGAAGAAATAAATCTGAAATCTCTGGACTTCCAGAGAAGTATAATACATACATAATGTATGAACAGTATGACATCACGGTTTATTCCTCTTTGGAGGCTACTCCAACATTTTGTCTTTTCCTCCTCTAAAATTGTTGTGGCATAACTTACCTTCTTGCATACGTCAAAAATTGCATTCAAAGCTAGAGGCTATCATAGTTTTAAATGTGAGACCCACAATACGCTGCATTGCTCAGAAAAATATTAAAAACATATTCTAGACAACTAGGTTTCTCAAATCTTCCTGTTGTTTTCATTTTTATGTTTAGGAATTAAGGTTTATTCCAGATAAATTTCAGCTTACTGCACAAACATGATATGAACATACATCCACAAGAGCAGGATCAACTGTTGCATACTCTCTTTGGAAAACATAGACCCATTTACATCCTGTCCCTCTCTCCAAACCAGAGTCTTCAGAGGCTGAAAATTTTCTCTCAGGCGTAGACTTAAATGAACACGAGGCAGATACCAAAGTAGGATGCTCCATCAAAGCAAGTAGGATTTTGCTTCCCTGCTGATAACAATTGGAATCAAATTAAGATAGCTAATCTCCACAGAAAGCAAGAAGAAGGGCCTTTCATTAATAATGAAGAAGAGCACAAATTTCTACTTATTCAACTTCCACTGAGAAAGCATTTTGGCCACATAATGAGATGAACAGAAGAAGACGATTAAGTTGCAAGTTGTGGCTTGGAAGATAGAGAAATATTAACTTTTCTAGCCAGAGAATTAGTTTTCCAGAAGAATAGATGCATTGAAACAGGATTACTTAACCCAGCAGGCTATAAATGGATATAGCTTTTCACTAACATTATTAACACCCTACAACGAATGTCTAAATTGGGGAGGGAAATGATGGATGGTTCAAACAAAACAATTGCTGAAGCACACAAAATCAGGTACCAGCAGAAGCTCAATTCTTAAACCCAAAGCTGCAACGTGGACTTAACTCTTGAGATAAGCTTTATACTTAATAGTATCTTTTTAATACTTCACCGGTATGATAGTAATCTTGAAGCCAAAATCTGGTACCAGCAGTAGCTCAATTCTTAGAGCCAAAGCTGCAATTTGGATTTAACTCTTAAAGATAAGCTCTATAGTTAATAGTATCTTTTTAATACTTTACCGGTATGATAGTAATCTTATGTTCTCAAAGAAAAAACAAGTTTTAGCTACATAAATGCATGTATGATCTGTAACAGGTTGGCAATCAGCAAGTGTGAACTGCAATACTTTTGAAGAAATCTGTCTATTTAGTTGCTCAAAATGCACATAGAAAGAGTAACCAAACACCACAACTAGAATTTTTTCCCCTGAAGTATATCCCATGACGTGTTCATGAAGTTAACAAACAACAGCGCTATCAGCAAGATTTGTCGATGCTCATAGTTGCTTCCAGAACATTATGTCAGACAAATGTCTAAGACAACTTTATTGGTAGGAAATATTTTATATACATGAAGCAACCAAATAATAACCAACTCGAGGATACGAATACAGGACCAGAATGAACATGCTGTCACTTCCACCATATATACAACTTAATTACAGGATTTTTGTGTTGCAATACGGGGAATAAATTAACTTGACATGACAATGCCTGTTCTTCTAAGATAGGAAACTGTAATCAAGCCCACCCACCAACTAGAAAGCGACTAGTGCACTTGTTCTACATAAGCTACAACAGCCATTGCCAGCCCAATCTGTACCCATTCAACAACCTAGAAGAAATTGAATATGAAGAGCAATGAAGTCATTGATTAATAATCAAAAGAAAGTGAGATGTCATACTTATGTCAACAAACTGTTCCATTCAGAAGACTGATGCAAATGTGTTACATAATCTTTTGGCCCTTAGGCAACAGTTGAACGATTGTATGTGAGAGTACGAACATATTAATTTAGTCCAAATTTTTTAACTTGGAGAAATTCAAACTCCATTGCAGATAGAGTCCTTCTGACATATATTACCTCAAGATACCCTGATCCTCTCTATAAGTTCTCTCACAGTTATCAACCTTATACTCTGTGCGTTTGTGTTACATATTTTATTTTATTCACTCAAACTCATTAGCTCATCAGATTCAGCTATTTGGGATTCCTACCACCTTGTTTCATTCAAGAAACTAGTTTCTGCATCATCAGAGTGTAAATAAACACTGCACTTAATATCCTGCATGAAAACTAAAAATGTACATAAAACGAGAAATTCCTGAATTTTTACAGCTCACGTCAGAAAGGTTCTTTCCTCACTTATATCCAGGTTTATAAAAGATACTAAAACCTAAGGAAAAAAGCAGGGCCTAATGTTTCGAATACACCCCATCTTCAATAAGCCACAGAAATCCTTAATCGAGTTCGTCAAAACACTAACAGATAAAGTATTCTAATAACAGTTGCTTCTTGAATATGATAAAAATGAATCAATCAAAAGGGTCTCCAGCACAGGGTTTAGGTAAGACAATCATGCAGTCCTTGGGGCCAGATAGGATATAATCCAACTGGGTTCTGAGAAATCGGCTACTTTCAGATAAAGTTATGAACTTGTCGTTGTATCCCAACTACATGATCACAAACACTCATGCAAGATTTCATTATGTTGCTTTCATACTTCTTGGTTTGAAGACTGTGGAAGTGGAATTTGAGGTTACCTCGGAGGAAGATGGCCCATCACTCTGAAAGGGAACTCCACCAACATATATCATCTGGTAATGAAGAGAAGGGTAGAATGAAATGAAGACCTTGTGACTTGCGCCTGCAATCTCTGAGGGGAGAGTCAAAAGGGATGCAATTAAATTGTTGATTGAGCTCCAGATATCAATTTCTTAGGTATGTCTGCCCCAATAACGCGAAAATTACAGAACTTGGGCGATAGAATCTCAATTCTAATCCTTAAACTGATATAATCAGGAGTCTTCGTACCAGCAGTTTCCTCTCTGACCAGAGTCCTGACACCGACACCAACATCTCAGGATTCAGGACTCTGTTACAAAGCGTGGAGAATAATCTCAACCAAGGTCCAATAAAAAGGTGTATTTTATGGGAAGTTTGACCAAACACAAGTTTATTACCCTAGGCCATAAGAGTCGGTCTCTTAATTGTCAAAATGAAGAAGCACGCAAAGTTAATTATCGAATGTGATTAAAAAATTGCCAAGTATATTATTGCTAAAATTGTTGGTGTTAACTACGTATGTGTTGTTAGCTAATGACTTGGATGTAATTTATGATACAAATATTATTAAACTATCTATATGGGATAATTTCATAAACGTCCCTTGAGGTTTCTAAAAATTATGCTTAAATGTCCTCTAATATTGGAAATTATGCTGCCCTCCTCCTGAATGATATATTTATAATTATTTTAGCCCTTGTCAAGAAAAGCTTCCTTAAAGTTTGAGACAAAAGTATTGACACGTAATTTTCTACCAAATTTGCCCTCATTGTACGTAAGAGAGCACACGTATCACTTTTTAATGAAATTAATAAAACAAAAAAAAAGGAAAAATATTGTCCCTCCAATGATCCTCTCTTTTTTCCATAGACAGAATAAGTAACACACACAATTATGTTAGAAACACTCAGGAGTCATCGCCAAATTGGACCCTAAAGTCAGAGTCAAATTGGACCCTAAAGTCAATCTAAGGGGGACCCACAAACTAACAACATCCAATCAATTGGTGACAGGAGGTGCGGCTGGGGACCTTACACCCAGAATAACTACCCCACAATCTTTCGATGTAGGATGGTCCAATGATCCTCTCAGGATAGCAAAAAATACATATAAAAAAAAAAGTCAACTTTTGATTGTTCAAGTCAAGAAGAGCCGCTGCATTATCAACTACAACGGCTCTATCCTATCCTGGCAACATATAAACTAGAGAATGTGTGAAAAAACATGCATTCCATTTTTCAAAGAAGGCATTTTTGCGTGAAATGAGTTATGACCTCATCAAGTATTAGAAGTACACATTGACTAGTACAACAATTGAAGAACAAGTATGTCTTCATCAAGTTATCACGGGAACTCAATTCATGTAGAAACATTATTGAGGATCAAAAATAGAAATTGTTACTGCAGATGCAATGCAACAGTTAGAATTTTAGAATGTGAAAGAAATACGGATAGATTATAGTTCTATTGTGCCAAAATGTGACTATTTCAAGTGGTATAATGGTAACTAAGAAGCAAAAGTGAGCAGATGAAAACGACAGTTAGTTTGATTTTTCATATTAGATGAAGGATCGCCAATTTTGAGAATGGATTGGTTTATTGAGTTCTCTCTCATCAAAGCTAGTTTGGTTTTTTTTTTTTTTTTCACAATAATGGCACTGTATAACATCTTAACTCCTCAAATTGTTACAATGCCAGCAAAAGGGCACCAAGAAGTAGAAAAAAAATTATATTTGACTCAATTTCATTTTCTCAATAGCAGAAAATGCACAACATTTGGTCACATCTATCTGAAAAAAGAGGATAGTGTAATTTTCAGCATTAGAGGGTATTTAAGTGCAATTACTGGAAAGATTTCTAAAATTATCCCTATTTATATTTGTACAGAATCTTCTTATATTTACGTCATGTTAAATTGATTATATTTACATAGAACCTACTTATTTTTACATTGTTGTTCAGGGTTTATTGCTGGCAAGATTGATGAATTATTTAGCATAAAAAGGCTTACAACCTGAAACAATACATTTTTGCAGTCTATGCTGCTGGAGTTAGTTTTACAAAAAATACTAATATTTACCGTCATTTTGAGAATTGTTGGTTACTTCTTCTATTCTACTTTGTTTTTGGACCTTGGCATTCTGAATGATCTTCAGCTACTCATTTTTTGGAGTGCAAATTGGCTGTTTCTGCTATACTATATTTTTCAAGAGGAAGATTGATGGTAATTGAGGTGGAGTCCTGTTCAGATTTCAGTTAATGTGTCTGGTAGAGGTTAAGGAAAATCCAATGAATTACCACCGGTTCAGACGAATGCATAGTTGGCAAAACATTTTCAGAAAAGTCTGGATATTCAAATGGGATCTATACCCAAATAAAGTTTTAAAACTCTCTTACTGGCGAACTACTCTAGGAGTAATTGGTTCTTTTTTTTTTTTTGTCGACATAATAGATTTTATATTACAATTACTCCTACTCTGCACTAGGAGGAAGGAGAGTTAAAGAGGTCAAGAAGAGGAATCCAGCAAATCAATCACCACCCAGCCAAGGCTGTGGGCTCTTAATGTTTGGTGCTTTTTATGATGATGACGATACTTCACTAAGCTGAAGATGGCATTTCAAGTAGTGAATCAGAGCTTGGAAAGCATCTTATTATATTTGCCCTGTTTGGAACCTCAAGTTTTTTGCAAGTTTTTATGATACTATTTTTTAACAACTTCTGTTACAGGAACCTCAAAAAACTTATCAAAGTTTTTAACCTACACATTTCAAATCTAATACACAAAAAATTTCCCTTCAACTTTTTTTCTTTTTCCTCCCTCATCCAACCCACCAGCCACCACCTCCACCACCGCTCCCAGCGCCAACACCTATTGTGGCACTGGAATTAGTGCTAGCCTTCCTCTTTTTTTTTTTTCTCTCTTTCTCCCTCACCCCTATCCTCCTCTTCTCCCCTCCCCTCTTCCCCTCTCCCTCCCCCGCCACCCTCCCCCTCCTACTAGCTGCGATTTGGTCGCACATCTAGGGGAGGGGGAGGGTGGCGGGGGAGGGGAGGAGAAAGGGAGAGAAAAAGCAAAAAAAAAAAAAATATTTCGTGGCTGCAAGTTCTAATACAAGTCGAAGTGCGAGGGGGAGGGGAGAGGAGAGGGAGAGAGGGAGAGGGATAAGAGGGGAAGATAAAGGGAAAAAAAAATTGCAGGCTACTAGGCGACTAGATTGCAATTAGGGGGAGGGGGAGGGTGGCGGGAAAGGGGGTGGAGAGTGGGGAGAGAAAAAGCAAAAAAAAAAAAAATCCATGGCTTCACCTATTCCGGCGTAAGAGGGCGACAGGGAAGGGGAGGATAGGGAGAGAGGGAGAGGGAGAGGGAGAGAGAGAAGAGGGGGAGAGAAAAAGCTAAAAACAAAAATTTCCCATGGTTGCTAGTTCTTCTACATCAGAGGCAGAGGTGCCGGGGGAGGGGGAAGGGAGAAGAAAAAGAGAAGAAAGAAAGAAAAAGAAAAAGAAAGAAAAAGAAATCTACAGTAATCTGTCCTAAAAATTTTTCTTACAACTTCTACAGTGATTTACAGTAAAATTTTAGACAAACATCCAAAACACCCACCTTTCAAAGGGGGCCATTATTGTATCTTGTGGTTTTGTTAAAACTCTTAGCAGAAGTCATATCCAATTTCTAATGCAAATACGAGACATTAAAGACAAAGAAGGATAAGATAGTCAAAAGCCCAACAAAATGAAGAGCAATGTGGACAAAAAGATAGAACACCAACCAGACAGAAGGAACCCTACAAACTGACCTTCATCCCAAATTCTCCAATACACAGCACCCCCTTCCCCCCCGGGGCCACCAAAAATCCCTAGCCCCCGCTCACCCATTTTTGTGTTCCTCTCCGTTGGATTGACTATTTTTTTAAAAATAATGTTATAATAATATATAATAATTTAAAAAATAATTTATTTATATAATATATTAAATATATTAAAAAATTTTATATTAAAAAATTTTCAAATATACTGCTACGATAAAATTTTTCAAAAATAATTAATCCAAGAGTTATTGGGTCTGTTTGGATAGGAGTTTATTTGAATGATATTTGAGATAATTACTGTAGGATTTTTTTGTAACGTGATGTATGTGAAATAAAAAGATGATTGAAAAGATAAGAAGGTGATTGAAATTTGTGAAACAAATTATTGAGACGGAGTCTTGTTCAGATTCCAGTTGCTGTGTCTTTTTTTTTTCGAAATCCAAACGGACCCACAACATACTGTCGTTTGCGCTGCTCATTGGAAAGACGATGTCGTTTCTTCACCCAAAACCCGACACTTTGTCCACGCCAAGATTTATAAACTACAAAAATTTAAAATTTTCTCTCTCCCAAAACCCGAGAACCTGAAAAATCAAAATTCCGCGCCACCAAACTCCTCCCTCCGGAAATGGCCCTCTCCGCTCCTCCACCACCACCACCTGATCCTGCTCCGTCGTCGTCCACTACCACCGCCGTTGCCACCACCTCCACCACCACAAGACCTCCATTTCCCCCTAATCCCCGAAACCCACCTACTCCTCCTCCTCCTCCTCCGCCTCCTCCTCATTTCCATCCCCATCCACTACACCCTCACCATTACCCAGCACCTTTTTATCCCCAGCCGCATCCCCATCTAATAAATTCCAGACTCCCCGCAAGCCCTAACTCCAATTATCCTCCCCCATCCCATGACGTCACCACCACAGCTAATGCCACCACCACTCTCTACCCTGTAGCTTCCTCCGGCAGAGGGTTTCTTCAAAAACATCCCCATTCTTCTGTTCCCGTTAATAATTCTATTAACCCTAATTCTCATTTGTACGCAGCTGGGGCAGCTCGTCCCGGGGTTGGGATTTCGTACCCCAGGCCGTTGTTTGGGTACTCTCATCCGGATCCAGGTCTGGTTGCGGGCACGGGAATGGGTATGGGTATGGGGTATGTTAGTGGTAGGTCCATCCCGCATTTGCAGCACCCGGCTGGTGGTGGGGCAACTGTCATGCCGGGTGTGATTAAAGGTGTCCCAATTTCTGCTTCTGCTTCTTCACAGCCTCAACACAAGGTTTTTGGAATTTTTTGAGGAACTATTTTCTGATTTCTTTAAATTTCGTTGAAATTCATTTTTTCAGCATTAGAATTCTCTCTCTTTCTCTTGTATGTTTTTTCCCATTTTTATCTTTCTTCACTTGCATTACTTGGGAAATATTTTAAAGTTGGGTTAGGTATCTATGTATACTTGCAAATGTGTAAATAAATGTTGGTTATAAAGAATGAGTATTAATAGGAATCTTAAAAAAAAAAAAAAAACTTCTTGAAGATTCTTATAATTTCTTTAACCAAAAAGGGAAAAAAACCAGAAGAAAGGAAGGAAGGCTCTTAGAGTAACTTCTTTTACAAGTTTTCATTTACAGTGAGCTTGATTTGCATTTAGCTAAATAACTGTGTGGTTTTCTGTGTTTTTATTTAGCTAAATAACTGTGTGGTTTTCTATATTTTTCGTTGATGAGAATTACGGTTATTTTGGAAACTGGTAGGACTTTATTACATTAAACTCCAGCCTGACCTTTTAGTAATCTGTTGAAATGCTGAAATTCTGTCCAGAGTAGGTGGTTTTGGTTTCAAAATTTAAGCTGACCTGCATCACTTTCTGTGCTTTATGCTTCATTGTTTTGGCTATCTAAGTTTTTATATGCGCTTGATTTGAAGAGAACAGTACAAGCATGAGTTATAACACTGAACATTCTTGGAGTAGCTGATTATAAGATGCATATTTTACTACATTTATTGCAAATATATGCATTGTTTCTCTTTGGATCCAAAATTTTTGTCTAAGCTTGGTCCTGAAAGCATTCTTGCTTATCCTTATATCTAATTCCTTTCTGATTTTTGGTTACTGATTGACCAGTAATGCTCATGCAGTTTTGTGCATGACATATATGGAGGTATAACTGTGCTTCAATTCATAATCAATTTAAGGGTTTGAAGTAAGATGAAACATTCATTTGCATGCAAATGTCATAGTGAAAAACCTGTATTTGTATTTGACGTGTCTTGTCTACCTTCGTATATCTATTTTTATTGTGAATAGGATTCAGCTTTGTCACTTTTCTAAAGGAATTCTTTTGTCAGGCATTTGAGGTCCCAACAGAATGATATACAGTTATGCAAAAACAGTGTACTCCCTGATGGTTATACTAATAGGAGATGGAAATTTTATCACTTGCCAATTAGAGTAGAGCAAACACTTTTTTTCCATTTGTCAAGATTCGGAAGATTATGAGTTATTAAAAGCTCAATTGCAGTGGAGATATAATCTTTATCCATTTGTTCATTAGACATTTTCAGGAAGAAAATGATGATGCATCAGCTATTACTGGGAAATCCTTTACTTTCTCTACTTTTGGACCTCTCAGCAGCTAAATCTTCTTCTAAATTGCAAAGTTTCCTAATGTCTGAAGAACTGACCTTATTGAGTCAACAGATCAGGCAGATTTAACATTTCTATCTTCGGGTGTAAAGCTGCTAAGAATGGAAAGTAACTGACCAACTTTGAGCTTGGATGGAGATTTGAGCATTTATATCTCTTATGGGTGAACAAGTCGGTGAATTGAAAGTTGCTTGATTCAAGTGTAAGGAGCATGGTATTGAGTATTACCAATTTCAGTTTTCCACATCCAATTTTAGATGGGCAGGAATTGAACTAGGGGAGACATCACATAAGCAGAAGTGTAAAATAATTTTTTTTCCTTTGACAATGATAGTTATCCATGCTGCAAATATCTGTTAAATGCTGCATTTAAATATTTATGGCCTCGCATATAGACTAAAGCATCTACTGGTGTAACTTTGGATCTTCTAACCTTTTTTGGCCAATTTACTCACTATTTTCAATTACTTACTGTTTATTAATTCCATGTTTAAAATGGAGTGTGGTCAACCAGTTCAAATCACAATTCTGATAACCTAGTGGCTGCAGATCTGTCTTGTGAAAATTGACTTATCATTTGTGCATGATATCTGAATCTTTTAATTTCGATCATTTTTTATGTTTACTTTAAAACACATATTTGGGGCTCCTCCCTAATCCATGAGAAAAAGAAAAGAGAAACTGAACTTTAATATAGAATTGTATTTGAACGTTGATCAACACTTGGGACAAAGTGTAATTAGAAGAACAGAGACGAGTCATCAGATAATGACATCGTTTTTTTCTGAGACACCTCTTAAGCCTTGGAGCTCAATTACTTGTGGTGAACCAGCTGTGGTTTCTTTGACTTTCACAACCGTGATAATAACGAGAACCTTGTTAGTGATCTCATTAGAAGATCCCAGTTAATAAATGCACAAGCTGTTTAAATATAAGCACTATAACGTTTCCTGCAACATTGGACATTCTCATGTAGAGCACCTTGCATAGTTCTTTACACCTTTCCCAAATGGCTAAGATTTTTGGGGCCTTGACCATGTACCTTTTTTTTTTGCTTGCAATTAAATAGACAGGTTGTCCCAATAAACATTTTTAGAGAAGCGGCTTTAGGTTTTAGTGTATAAGGTGTATATTTATTTTGGATCCTATCATCATTGAATTATTTTTGTGAATTGTGGGAGATACGGAGAGTGATAGCATTTTATAGCATGAAAAGGCACTATGAACGTTGGAAATGGTTAGCATTTTCTGAGGTACTGTTTTCTACTCAGCACTGTGAGATGTTGTTTAGGGGGATAGGAGAAGATTCACATTTTGGAGCTATTAGAAATCAAATCTTTTAATGTGGTAATCATTTTTTAAGGCACAAAATTAGCATTGTCAATCTTTTGTTCAGGTATCTGAAGATAGGGTAATGTTTCATGCTGAGGAGTTTTTTTGGGTTACGAACTTATATGAACTAAACATTACTCGAAGTAGTTAAGCACTTTTGGTATTTGCTTTATATATTGGAGGACATAGGGTCTGCTTGGAAGCCCTGTTTTTTGAGGGGTTTTTATTAGACAAGTTTTTTAGCAACTTTGTCTAAGCAACCTCAAAAAACACCCCAAAGTTTTATAATACAGACCTGAAGATGGTGTGTGTTATGTTTTAGGGTCTGTGTTTTAAAACTTTGAGGTGTGTTTTTGGTTACTTAGACAAAGTTGTTAAAAAATTTGTCTTTTAAGTTTATCCATCGCATCTCTACATGCCCTCTGTAGTTGGAGTATGATTCTTATCACAATACTTTTTCAGCCAAGCTGCAGCTAAAAACACGTGCAACTTATCACTAAGTGCATGTGCTGAAAAGCAACCTTTTTGTACATTTTTATATCCACTGGATCTGCTTTATATCCATTGGATCTGCATTAGGGTCTTTGGTTTCTACTGAGTTGTATAGAAAATGCTTAGGTTGAGTAAGCATCAGATTATTGGTGGAAATTAGGGTTTCCTTTTTGTTCTGTGTAGATCATTGCTCACTCTCTTTGCCCTCATTTTCTGGAATTCTCATTTTGTTCTGACTTCTGATTCGCTTCCTACCTCCTCTCCTGCTTGTCCTTCTCCATCATCTTTTCTTTTGTTTTCCCCTTCTATTTTTCCTTTCCTTCCTTCAATATCACCCTATGCCTTTCCTCCCCTTATTCTGTTTCTGTACTCATTTAGCTTTGTGAGGTTCTTGAAGTGAATGCTTTATTATTTTCTGAATTTGTTGAAATATGGAATCTGAAACTAAATATCCTTCTGCGTCGGAAAGCTTGAGATTTTTCTGGAGAGTTGGTGAAATGAGCACAAACCAGGTTATACATGGGGCGTTTCTTCTTTATTTCCTGGTTTACATGTTTGTTACCCAGTCACTGATTTCTTGCTTGTCCTAAAATGGCCACATCCTACCACAGGAGTTGGCTATCTTCCAACATGACCCCATTACACTGTTTTAATGTAGCCTCCAGTTTTTTAATTTCCAGTGGACAATTATGAATCTCTTCTGAAAGTAAATGAACAATTTAGTATTGTTGAAGTTCTTGAAAATGGAAAAATGATATCCAATTGCTAGATTTCCCTGGGGATAGCTTGCTATAAAGCCTGCTACTGGTTAGAAATTCACATTTCATAAAGGTTCTCAATTTTTGCTAGGAAAAACATGGAGATCTCATTACTTGCATTTGGTAATTGTCTAAATAATCAGGTTTGTTGTTTTCGTAAGATAATTTGCAATTTTTGAACTTCTTGTGTGATATGATTGTCTGCTGAGCTTCACGGTGTCTTTCAACTATTTCTTCCTCATCCATTTATTCTGCTAAGTGAAGTGAAAGATTTCTAGTTGTGCAGTGATGATAATATTTCACTCAGAGAGTATTTATATGCATTATTTTTGACTTAAAGACAGGATTAATCTATCATTTTGTGTTGTTTTGTCTTAGCTTTTTTTGTTTATAGTATTCCCATATCAATTTGACTAGGGAATTGGATCCATCTTGTGAATTAATTGCTTGGTGCATAGACCAACAGTGTATGGAATCCTATGATGTAGTTCCTTGATTTTGGTGCTATCTTCTGAACAATTTTGGTTTTTTTTTTTTTTTGGGTGCTAGGTCTCCCTTTCATCTACTCCAGTTTCTGATAGTAATGGCCACAAAGAAATGAGGTAAAGCTGCACTTTTAACTATTTTTGCTTATGAATTAGTATCCAGGTTTCTATTTCCTATGCACTTGTTTCTTTGCAGAACAAATCATACATCTGCATTTTTAGCTTTTGCAGGGAAAGAGGCAGGGATGATTCTTTTGTAACTATTAGAGACAGGAAGGTAAGTAAGCTCTGAGTCTTTTCATTGCTCTTAATCGCGATAGTGGATGCAGTTTGTATGCATTATATAACCATTCTTTTGGCTGCAATAGAAAATTGTAAGGATTTTAATGTGATAAAGAGATTATATTCTGTAGACAATGTTTTGCATTTTCGACTTCCTGTGATGTATGAAAAAGTTGGCAAAAAAACATTAACAATTGCTGAACTTCCTAATTTTACATCTCTCTCTCCATGGAAAAGGCACAGAGATAAATTTGATGTACATCTCTCTCTCCATGGAAAAGGCCTTGACAATTTTGCTGTCTAGTCTAAGGTTGTACATCTTGCCTTTCTTTCCTGCACTGATAGTTGAAGTCTCATGGCTTGGATTTTGGATTATAGTTTTCATTATGCTGGTCAATTTTTAAATGAAAGATAACTGGGTACTCCATTTGTTTAATGGGATATTCCTATTAGATGAAGAAAGTCTTTATTTGGCGAAGGAAGAGAAGTAGCATAAGCATCAAAGAATCAGTCATCCATAGGATAGTTTCAATATAGGGCAGATTGTCCTAATGACTTGCCTTGATCTCATTAATATGTATCACATTTCTCTTTTTGAAAACTTACTACCACAACTAAGAGTGTATTGGGACCAATTTTGCTGCATTCAGACTATCACTTGTAGTATTTGTTGGTGATTTTTACCTCTTTATTCTATGATAGGTCCGAGTATCTGAGAGTGCTTCTCTTTATGCCCACTGCCGATCGTGGCTGAGGAATGGTTTTCCTGAAGAAAGTCAGGTTTGCAATTATTTGGAGCACATGTTTTGATGCGCTGCTATGTTGCAGTACTTTTTTGACTTAATAAATATCAGTGGCTGGTGTTCAGAGGACTTAGATTTAGATGTTCATAAAAGATATTTAATGATCTAAAATGATTAGCTCTGACACTAATCCTTTTTTTAGGAGTGAGTTTAGTGTTTATCATTCTTGATTGGATTGCAGTTTCTGTTTCACATTTATTCAACTAAGGATTCAAAATTTGTTTTGAGGAAAGTTGGGTCCCATTCAGCTCTGAGTTGTTTTACTGTTTTGAAGAGATCAATACTAAAGGCCATTTTCCGTTTTCTTAGTTACTTCTCAAAGCTAATTCATTTGAGATAAGAATTTAGTCCTATATAAAGAAGAGCAGAAACTTAATTTTTAAACCAAAGGTTTAGGATACAAACCCCAAAATAAGAAATCTCAAACATTTGCCTTATTTGTGACATTTATTTGATCCCATTAGTCTACTCCCACCATACTTATTCTTTTACACACACAGGCTCATGAATATGAACACACACACATATACACTCTGAATCTTTGACGTGTATTTGATTATCTTTCTTTTTTCCCCTAAAATTTTCAATTTGGTGTTAATCAAATATATATAACAGAAGTCAACTAAACCAATGTTCTCTTCAAACTGTTTACTATATGATTTGTACTTTCAGCTTAAGCATAATTATAAGATCAAAATCATTAACCCAAAAGGTCCTTAGTTTGGTGGAATAGTTGTAGAACTCCTTTCCTACCATGTGACTCTAAAATCTTTCTTTTCTTTGAAAAAAATTATTTAAATGCAAGTTGTAGTCTCAACTATATGAAAGATGATAATTTGTTGGAAAAACTTGCAATTCTTCTTCATTATCCTCAAGTGATGGTTTGTATATTGTGGCCAAAAGCCTTCTGAAAAATGTATCTTGTGTACAGATCACTGATTGTGCAAATACCTGTTTATGACTTGCCATTTGGTTTTTTGACAATCCTAGGATACTTAATTTCAAGATTGTGTGTGTGTGTTTTTTTTCTTTTTCCAGCTCAAATGGATACTTTATGTGTTTGCTATCGTCAATTATGTTTAAATATGCCATTAACTTCCTCTGCAAAACCTCTTTTTTGAACGATGCATAAAACATTTTCCTATAACTTCTTGATATTGAACCATTTTCTTCTCTTTCTTCTCTCCTCTTTTGAGCAGTGTATTTTTTTTTTTGAGGTCTATGGTGGCATAATTTATAATTTGCTGGCAGCCAATAAACATGGATGCAGCTAGGTCTCTTCCCCGACCTTTGCCATTACCTGCCCAAGGTAATGTTTCACCCGTGAAAAAGGACAATCCTAAGGAAGAAGAGGAGGTTAGTTTAATCATGCACTGCAAATGTAGCACAAGTTTTCCTTTCTATGAAACATGACCTTTATATATGACATTTCAAGTGTTTCCTTTTGTTGTCATAATAGCTCAAATTTGGTTGAACATATCATCTAATTGACAAGGATTGATGTTTTCAGCTGATAAGTTTCTTTCATGGTGGCATAGAGGAGCTTAATTGTTGCCTTTTTGGTTATGAAGAAGAACCAATGTTTAGGGAACATAATTTGTAGCTATTCAAAGGAATCCAGATAATAACCTTTGGATCTTCTTTGCTATTACAAGAAGATATTTTGAAGGAATAAGAACATCTTCTTTGCTCTTTGCTATCCATCCGTTGGATTCCCCCCCCCCCCCCCCCAAAAAAAAAAACACGCCTTTTCTTTCCCTTGTTGTCAAGGAATATATTTGAAGGAATGAAAAGTTTAGAATTGCTGTTCAAGAATTTTTTTTCTTTCTTTGTTAAGGTGGTAGAGCTTGAATGCCCGTTTTATTTTTCGGTTTTGGGCTGGGGGTGGGGGTGGTGGAGATACAAGTTAGGAGTTTTTGCCAGAAAGATTAATCACTTCAAGCACCAGGTGGACTTGGATCTTCTCTGCTGCTACCTTACGAATAATGTAGCTCATATCTTTTGCTAATATTCACATTGTACAGGTACTGTAGGAATTTGTTTGTGTCGGCTCTAATGACACCGGTGGGTAGTATGAATAGGTTAGTGACATTTGAGGTCTTCTATGCATTGATGGTTGGGTAAGTAAAAGGGAATAGCTCTTTCAGAGCAGATTCATAGCAGTTTTGTTAGAGCTCAGAAGCTCAGAAGTTTATCGCAGCTTAAATGATTGTTATACCTCTAAAAGATCTTTATGTCTGCAACAATGTGAAGTGCGTATCCATATCTGCTAGTGTCATAGCAAATCATAATGAATTGTGATATATTTTTATTGGAACATCTAACCAACATTTTTCTTTCTCTGTCTCTGGGAATTCAATTGCAGAAATATGTGTCATCTTTAACTTTGTGTATTTTTGAGTGTTGCACTTTAATAATTGCTGATTTATGGAAATTTTGTTCAGTGTATGCACACATCCGTTTCAACCCCTGTATCGGTACATTTTTCTGTCTGTTAACAATCTGAACGGATTTGCTCCAAGTTTCAGGTAGAAGGATCTGTGGACAATTTAACTTCTGAGGAGCTGTTACAAACACATATCAAGCGTGCTAAGAGGGTGCGATCACGGTAAGTGTCCTTTTCCCCCTTGATTTCTTATGATCAAATCTGTCACTAAATGATAATTATTCTTCCCAAATGCCTCAATGATATATGCATTGCTAATTTTGTTCATTTGGGTTATTGACATTCTGGAAGTCACCTTATGAAAAATCTTTGTTTACTACTGGCTGACTATATGGACTTGATAGGAATATCCTTTGCAACTTAATGGTGCTAAAGGGTGCGTTTGATAAAACTGAAATTTGAAAACTGAAGTCTGAAATTTGAAGTCTGAATCTATTAAGTTATTGAATTTGTTAAATATTAAATCTAATACATTAGAGTGCATATCACATTCAGTAATAAGTGAATAACTTATTACTTAATTTTGGGAGTAAGTTTTGCTTAGAAAATTCAATTCTACTTAATTAATTCAGATGTTCAATTTTTGGTTATCAAATGGTCTGAATATGTTAAGATCTGATTCCATTAAGTTTAAGTGTTAAATTGGGTTATCAAATAGGGCCTCAATTTGAATCCTGGTGGTTTCCAATTTGTGATTTTGAGAATTTAACTCCAGCGAGATACAATTTCTTGTGCATTAGTCCTGTGGATAGGATAGGTCGCTATAGTGCCCTAAAAACCAAAAACTCTCGTGCTACATATTTCATTGGAGCTGGTAACGTTGAAATGATAAGCAAGTTGATTGTACTCTAGCCTTGTTCTCACAGTGTTTTCTCAGCATGCGCTCTCTGTATGCACCTATCTGTAGACAATCTGATTTTGCTTTTTTCTTTCTACATTTTAGCTTCCAAGCACCTTTAATTTTTATGGCTTGACATCTCC
This sequence comes from Coffea arabica, assembly GCF_036785885.1. NCBI lineage: Eukaryota > Viridiplantae > Streptophyta > Magnoliopsida > Gentianales > Rubiaceae > Coffea > Coffea arabica. The sequence continues at coordinate 25,744,678 of NC_092312.1, read as the reverse complement.
AAGTATTACTGCTAAGCTTTCCCTAGTTTGTCTTCAAGAGGAAACTATTAGTAAATCTCTTCTGCTTTTATATATAAAAATTTGGGCTCGACTTTCTTTGGCCTAGTGTGATTATTTTCCTAGGTGATGGAAAGAGGATCGTTACTTATGTGTTGAACATTTATAGATGGTGCTAGTCAAAACTAAAGCATCAATTACTACATTTTAAATCTTTCAACAGAATCTGAAAGCAAATAAATTGGAAATGAGATTACTTTCAAAGACAAATTCAGCATGTGTAAGGTTCAAATTGGAGCGGGTACTGTTTCGCTTCACATTTTCTTATTAACAATTTTACAACTATCTACTCTCAACCTGCTGCATAGTTTGACCATTCTCCGTGAATACCTAATTCAGTTCACCTTTTAATTGGAGAACACTAAAATCTGTTCGGCTTTTTACTGGATGTTGCAGATTAAGAGAAGAAAGACTGCAACGAATTGCGAGATACAAAACCAGATTGGCACTTCTCTTGCCTCTGATGGTAGAGCAACAAATGAGAAATGATTCAGCCTCTGGGAACTGAAGTGAGCTATTTGGTCTGACATCCTCCTAATCAGAGTTGAGGTTTAGGCCATTACTAAACATAAAAGGGAAGTTTGATATGGAGGTTTGTTGAAGCATTAGAACGTCAATATGCTTCTGGATAATTTTCATATTGCTTTGCATAGATGATATACTAGACTTTCTACAGCCTTGGCCATGAAACTGAGTGCTTTACTAGAACATAGGCGGTAAAGGATGGACAGCTGATGAGTTCCTTCTCTGCTGTTGTAAAATTGAGGGTTTTTCGCTAAAATATCAGCTAATTGGTGATGTAACATTTACATTCTTTTTCTCCTCAAATGTGGTATGGCGTCTCTCTCGGTATGTTTGTGTGTGTGTGTGTGGGTGTTTTGTGGGGAGGGTTTTGTTACAACGTATTATTGTACTTGAGCTCTGTTTGGATTATAAATTATTTGAGATATTTTTACTGTAGCACTTTTTGTGATGTGATGTATGTGAGATAAAAAGGTAATTGGAAAGATAAAAAGGTGTGTTGGAAATTGTAATGATGATGTAAGCAAATAAACTTTGGCAAATAAACCTCTATCCAAACAAACTTGTTGTTAGAATGTGATTCTTGTATGTTCCCTGAATCCTGTTGGATTGTGGGTTGAAATTGTAACAGGCGTGAAGAAGTTATGGGCCTGAAGAAATTTGTTAACCGGGTGCCAGTGAGAAAACTGAGAAAATTCCAGCATTAGCTGAACTTAATGCATATTTTGAAACCTATGTAATTTGTATATGATGAAGCTACATGAAGCTGTAAGGAATATGTGTAGAATGTGGACCCCAAAGTTAAAGACTTAAAGCTCATGGCCATTGTCCTAGTGGCTCAAGCTCCAAAAAATCAGAGCTAGAGTTGACCTGGAGCTCCGGCTACATGTCAATACATCAAAATTGAGTTGAAAGTGTGCTATTCTTGGCAGATTCCGGTGATACGGGTATGTATTTTATATTTGGATTCTATACTTGGCGGCAATTATTGCAGGGAAATATACCCAAAAGACTCCACTGCTGTCTCCCTCCGGGGTTACTGTAAACCAAAACCTTTGACCACCTGGACTTGGAGAAGGATTAATACTGATTGGTGCAGTTGACAATTCGGGTATTTCTCCTCTAAAAGTTGAAATTTTTAAAAATTTAGCCCCGCAAAAGATCAAAAATATTTTGCTTCCTTTTTAAGAAGTTTGACTTGTTAAAGACGTGACGGATTTCATATTGATATTTGGAAAATCCATTAATTGTCCTTAATCTGCTTCAAATTGGTAGCGGGAGACCATATGTATTCTTGTCAAAAACTTTGGGAACTAAAAATGCACACGTGCTGGACGTTGAGAACTAACTTTTGCCGCAACTAAATTTGATACATTTGAATGCATATCATACTGAACAATACGTGAATAGACTATCATTTAATTTCGAGAGTAAGTTTTGCCTAGAAAATTCAATGTCACCTAATTAATTCAAATGTTCAATTTTTAACTATCAAATGCGTCTAAATATGTTAAGATCTGAAAATGTCGATCAAGCAGGGCCTAAAACTGCATTTGCCCCTATTTTTTTTTTCTTCCCTCAAAGATGCATGTATTGTGTGTATGCTGTTTGTATATTTGCAGTCTATACTGGCGGCAGCAGTTGTTCCATGAAAATCAACCTAAAGAACTCCAGACTGGACCCGCAGTCTGACTTCGGGGTGGTTGTGGTGTGCAAACAAAACCCTTTGATCGCTGGGAGAATGGTCATTTGTGGTACTTAATATAGGAATTAGTAAAAGTTGACCATTAGATTATGTTGATTCTCCTCCAGTCAACCATAAAAGAATTAATAAGAAAGTCAACTGTATACTTCTCAACCACTTTTTTTTTTTTTTTTGTGACAAAAAAAAAAAAGTATACTTCTCAACCACTTGGGCAACACCTCCTCTTCTTCTTCCCAATGCCCACCACATTGTTGATGATAGCACCGGAGAAAATGCATACTTCAAGAATTACTTCCTCCTCAAGGCATGTTTCTGATTTGATGATTGTTCCTTCAAGTCCTCTTTAATACTTGTCATCTTTGGGCTAGAAAAATATATAATTGTGGCGTTATGGTGATAAGTCAGGAATACAAGGATTAGTGGTGGAGAGCAAAGGATTTACTTTTTCAAACATGCAATAATGACAAAGTAATCATCAGTCGTCAAACAAGGAAAATTTTCTCCCAGAAAAATATTAGAAGATCACGAACACGCGTAAACGGTATTATTGAAAATTGCTTTGTCAACCTAAAAATCCATCATAGATTGCGAAACACGGTGGACCAAATCCAATTTAGCCCTTCACATTTCGTGGTCATTAAGTTTTTTGACCTTTCGGTTTATTTGCACATTTGGCGATCATCTGCCTCCACTACATGCGAATTGTGTGGAATGCACTTGGCTGATAAGAAAGGAAGTTGAGATCTTTTAGTCTTGTTAAATATATTTAATAATTACAATAGTTATGTCATGAAATATCCGTACACCGAAATCGATAGGATTAAAAGACGAATCAAACTACTCAATATTCGAATCGAGTTGGTAAGAGATCATTAGAAGTTGGTTTGCCAATTAGTCACAACAGACTTGAACGGCATATTACGTTCGATAGCTTTCAATTTCGATAAAACTCGGTTCGTCAAATAAATAAGTCATATTTAAACAAAACTTTAAATTCGTTAAAATAATCAAATAAGTTTGAACACTAGAACGTTCGACTTGATTAGAATCGTTTACGTTCTTACTAACCGGTGCTTAATGAAAACTTATTAAGAGGAGTCTTAACTATTAGTTTTTTTTTTTTTTTTTGGAAAAAAATAAAACTAAGCACATAAAGTGTTTAAATGCGAAAAAAAGTAGAAAAGGAAAATGAGTATGTGCATACGTATGATAATTATGGCGTAAATGGCACGTCGGAAGACGTACCTTTTTTCCACTCTTGAGTTATTTTGATTTTGATATTTTGGACTTCAACTGCATTACATGATATTTTGAAATAAAAACTAAAGTATAACTAAAACTTTGTTTGTGAGCTGATATTTCTAAATTTGCACATGGCATATATGAAGAAATGGTACAGTAACTGCATTAAGCTTTGCTCTCTAATGATTCTTGTTACATGGGAATAAGTGTGTAATTAGTGCGCTTGCAAATTTTTCAAGAATAATGATGGTCACATTATATAACATTCTTCTAACGAGTCCACCAACTAATTATGCTGCCGCCTCAAATCTTCAAATATACTAACAAAGTTTGGTGCTTGTTCTATCCAAACTCAAATTTTCTTTCCTCGAATCATTTGTTTATACATGAAATTCAACGGATAAAAGTGGGTTGAAGTCTCGTAGTCAAACCAGTTGTAAGATGGCTTTTTTCTCCCTCAAATTTCAACTCTTCAATAATATTTCTATTGGGAGTCCAGATTGTGTATTCTCCTCCAATTTTCTACTCTTCAACGTCTTCCACTGGGAGTCCAGATCATTATACATTGCGTATGGAAAGAGCCACCTTTTGTCAGGCCCCATTAAGGGGGGCTGCATGAAAGTTTCCTTGAGCTTTCGAGGACATTCACATTCCTGTCTTGTTTCGTCATTACATGGATTTTTCAATCTTGAAAAGATAGGTTTAAATTCTCTTTCCCTTGCTAATTATTATTATTATTATTTTTTTTTTTTAACAAAATAAGATTGATTTGCAAAATATCTCTTGTTCATTGATTCATTTCACACAATACCTACCTGGAATATATATACTCAAATCGTGGCGGTTCGATCTATAAAAGAAGTGTTGTTTAAATACCGCCTTGTGCCTCTTGGAGTTGGTTCCGATGGTTTCGAAATAGTCTAGTTAAGTCCCGAGATCGTGTGTTTGAGTCACCTCTCTACCGCTTGTGTATCCTTGGGAAGCGGGATGCACAGACGTAGGGAGATTAGTATGGCAAAACTGAGATTGTCCCTGTGTTTTAAAAAAAAAAAAAAACAACGCCTTGTCAAAATTATCATTTGAATGCACAAACTCATATTTATTGTTTCTCTTGTATTTAATTAGATACTCATTTGATGTGATCTTATAGTATTTTTGAAAAATTAACGCCTCAAAGTCATCTTGACGAGTGTCGAGTGTCAAGAACATAAACATTGAAATATCGCGCATTGCTTTAAGGTTTCATTATCCAAGTGATTGAATTGCCACATTCAATATTAAACTTTATTAATAGATAATGTGCTGTATGTGATCAACATCAACATGGTTTCTTTATGGCTGATTTTTCAATTCTGGTAGGCATTTTCCTTTCACAACTTTTCAGGGCGGCAATCTTCTTGGTGTGCAACCTGTTATCTTATCCAAATCAAAACAGTCATAGCGTTGTTTGATATCGTGAAAAGTAATGGGTAGATGGTGGCATGAAAAGTTTGTCAACAATTAGCAAAGGGTTAAAAAGCTCCTTTTTCTTTGATTTTTTGTTTTTGTTTTTGTTTTTGGGGTGACATATAATTAATTACATAAATAACTAGAAGCTAAGACATGTCTACCATCCAGCTTATTGACACAATTCGAACTTATGTCTTTTTAACTTTTTATTTTTTTTATCATTTTATCGATGGCATGGCATTAAAAAGATATCCGTAATTCTTATATTGTTTGCAAGGCCGTACATAGTGACAAACTCAAATATTAAACAAATTTAGTGACCTAATTCGAGGTCACAACGCAATGAGTAGAAAGGTAAATTAAAATGAACAAGAAGCATGATTTCCTAATTGGGTTATTTGAATAATGATTTAACTAATTATATTGTTCTCATGTCTGCTAGTGAATTCATGATTAGATTATCAAAAATAAAACTAAAAATAAAAACTTTGTGGCATACAAATTTTATATATGCTTGTCACCTTTGTAAAAGAGCAGAAGGCAAAACGTAACTATGGCTAGTCATGCAGAAAAAGGAGATGTATCACACTAATTGATTGATATGATTAAAAATCATTTGTTATTATTATGGACGCCCCCTTAGGGAAGAAAAGGACTAGTTGTGTGTGTGTGTGTATATATATACATATATATATATATAACCTCCAAAGAAAATGTATAATACATAATAATAATTAAAAAAAAAGCTATATATATTTGTTCTCTTCAAATTGATGATGCCTTTGCAATCAGTGAGATAGACAAACCAACGTAGCACAAATGATTGGATGACATGTAATAATGGCAGTTGAACTTTGCAATTTGGATGACTAGGTTAAGTCCCTTTTAACTACTAATTCCAGATTATGAGATGGGGTCCAAGGTCGGTTCTCCATATAACTAGAGCACTAATAAAAAATAATCATGACCCTCTTCCCATGAGTTTCGGTTTTTCTTGATGACTTCCCACACCCACACAGCCAATGCATGTGGTGGTACACGAAATCATGCAGTTTCTGGTGTTTAATCATACAAATTATAACTGTTTGTAGTTGAGTGTAATTCATGGTAGGCAAGGCAACACATGATGATGGAAGACACTACATCTACATCTACATGACATGCAATTCTTGTTTTCTATTTTCCTTAAGTTTCCTTTCATTTCGAAGGTCCAATCAATAATAATAATATTTCTTGGAAAAGAAAATGTGCTTTGGAAATTGGAATTGCCCCAATAAAAGGTATGTCCCAAAAAATATTCTTTTAATTGTATTACTCCCTCACTTTTTTTTATAACTGACGTTTAAGAAATTTGCTCTAGTGTACTTTTATCTGTCGTTTTATTATTCCCATACAGTATTAATTATTTTTTTTTACAATTTTACCCTTTTATCTCTCTTTTCAAATACAGTGTTCTTAATTACTACTCCTAGTAATTATTGCTTTTGGCCTAGTAAAACAGCACCATTTAGTACTCTAGTGAGAGAAAACATAGGTGAATTGGACAATTAATGAGGGTACAAAAGGAAAGTAGTGTACAGATTTAAGCAATGAAAAACTTTTCTTAATTAGCGTGCAAAACTTTAAACGTTAGTTATAAAAAAAGGGGTTATGTAACGAGTATGTCCCCCAAAAAAAATTTATCAAATGTAAAAAATACTAAAATTAATTGCTTTATTTTTGTTTTATCTTTTTACCTTTTGGAACAAAGCCATTCATTCATTTCCATGGATATATATATATATATGTATGTATCTAAAAGGATGTGCTTTATTGAGGAATTAATGATGATGATGTCAAAGAGATAGACATGTTGCAATTTGGAGCATTGCCTCAACCAACCACCAAGCAAATCATGCACCTACCTCTTTGCATATTTGTTTGTAACATTCCTACGTAGGGTTTTGATTACATGTCTGCAAATGAGTTCATGATTGAAGCGGCCAATCTCATAAAAGATAATATATTATGAATGACACTTAAGGATGATGAAGGTTGATGATTAAGAGAAATAGAAAGCGATCATTTTGTTGCCTTATGACGTTGACCATGCATAATGGACCTTGAGAGGAAACAATAATATATATATTTTGGATATCAGTACAAAATTGATGTTAAACCCAAAACAAAACAAAAAAAAAACAAATTTGGGCATATCCTTTTTCCAGATGTTATATAAAGAAATCTGAAGGATACTTAAAGCTAAAATATCATATCTTGTTCCCATTTCTTTCCCTATATATTTTGGTTGGTTAGTTGGTCTTGTTTGCATTGCTTATTGTCGTCGAAAAATATTATCGTTTTCCGTGATCACATTTTCCTATCACTTTTTTTCCTCACATATATCAAATCGCTACAGTAATTTTTCCATAAAAAATGACGAAAAATGCAATCCAAACACAACCTAATTTGCATGCAATAAGCTCCAGTATAGACATGAACTAGCTAGGGATAACGATTCTTTTTTTTTGTAAAAGCCAGGATTATCTTCTACACTACCGGGTACCATCCCAGTTATGAGACCCCACAAGAGAAAAGAAAAAACTATAATGAATATAGAAAAATAGGACCAGGAATTCAATTACGTGCCTCTCATGTAATTAGAGATTACAGAAATACTAAAATGAAAATGATGATGATGATGATGACATGGTAAATGTAGTAATGGTCAATGATTTGAAGGTACTAATAAAATAGTATCACATCGAAAAGCATTTGAATTCCGAGCAGCAAGAATCTGATATTCAACTTAATTTGTGAATCCTAAAACCCTACTGTGCTCTTTTCTTCCGTCCATCAATCAAGGATGAGATGGAGAAATGTGAGGGGATTCAAATCAAATCTTCACGTCCTGAAAGTCCAAAAAATTTTCTTGAAAAGGGGTGGCAAATAATGGTCAAGAAGAGGGATTATGATCAGAACCAAATGATTACTTTTCAGCCAAATGATAAATCTCACTGTGTTGGCACCCCTCAAAGTCATTTAATGCTAAAACTTTGAATAAGTTTTCTAGAACTTTTACAAAAGTCAGCTTGCATCTGCTGTTGAATACCTTTTTTTTTTTTTTTTTTTTGTCGAAGCTCATTCAAACATGACATATATGTATACACAACTGTTGTTCAACAAGTAGACTTTTGTTAGTTTAGAATAATATGCAAAAGGAAATTAGACCCTAGAATTATGTAGGATTTTGACAGGTTTGGTCTTCTTGATGCAAGGAAATTTGGCGGTGTTTCACATTAATTGTATATCATTTTGTACTTTGTTGATTAATTGTTTGTAAAACAACTTATCAAATTTATACGGCTAGCATTTCATGGCCGTTGTATATGGTATACTAATCATAAGTAATGGTAAATTCTTTTAGCATGTAAACTGTGAAGTTTTAGCATGAAAAGCTCTAATTCATACCTATGGAATTCCCCGTTCAACTTTGTTTAGTATTTCGCACCGGACGATTTCTAGCTACTCGGTTAAGAATATTTCTTTTTATGAAAAAAAAAATTGCACATAAACTGTTTTTTTTTTTTAAATAAACATGGAGTGTTTGTGTGTGTGTGTTTGTGTGTTTTTTTTTTTAACAAGTGCTTATTACCAATAAAAGATCCCACTGAGTTGTTCACAGAATTTTTGCTCCGTTTGAATTAACTGTTTTTGGGGGTATTTTTGAAAAATTTTACTATAGCAGAGTTTTTATAGTATATGTTGAGATATTTTTAGAATATATTTCGGGATATTTAAAAGTAACAGAGTTTTTAGAATATATTTAGGGATATTTTTTAAACATTAAAAAAAAATTAGACTATTTTTTAAAGTACCTTCTAGAGCACTTTTTAAAATTTTTTTTTTATAGAATTTGAAAAACTAAATTTTGCAAAATTGATGGATCCAAACAGAGACATATAATGAAAATTAAAAAGAATACGCCTCATTGTTATTTAGACATCATGTTTTTGGTTCGAAAGTTGACTCGTACGAGTCCACAGAATATCTATCAATTGGAAAAGACCAAACTTTTAGGTCAAAGAAAAACAAATAAAATGTGCTTGCAATTATACAACGTTCAACCATCCCCACACAAACCTGATAACTAATCTTAGAAAATTGATAGTTCAAATTTTCCCAAATTGAGCTTTCAACGACTAATTCAATGCAGGAAAGAAGGATAAAGAAGTAGCAGTCACGAGTGTTGTCAAAACCCACAAGAGTATGAAAACGTTACCAGGATAACGAAACCCTGGCAGTCAATCCCAATTAATGAGACTCTTGGGAAATGCAAGAACAACGTCCAATTTCATTCAACATTATTGAATAGTCAGTCATCTACCATTTTCATTCCTTTAGCCCCTTCCATACAAATTACAATACAATCCGGTTGTGTTTTCCTTCTCATTAAAATAAAATAAATAAGAATTAATCTTCTTCTGTATATTGACAGTGTTACACACTTTCATCATTTTAGATGCACGACACATAATTCAAATTTTACACGTGTCATGCATCTAGCCGTAATAGTGTATATATATATACACACGCTGTCAATATATATAAGATTAACTCGTAAAAAAATAGAGGTGTTTTCATTTGTCTTTTAAAAAAATAGAGAAGAAAAGAGTACAAAATAAATAAAAAGAACCGTGTGGTATATTCAATAATCACCTAAAGATCTAGACGAGCACATTATTTATGATGTATGATGCTATGAGAAATCTCCACGTTAATGTAAAATATTGACGCATGTTTGTCAAATAAAAACTAGGAGAAGAAGAGACCAAAGTGACATCATGCTTAATCATAAATATGCACTACTATCAAAACGGAGGAGGAGGGGCGTGTATTTATTAGCACTTCCCATCCCAAGAGGAAATCCCTAATTCCCAAGCCAAAAGGACGGAACTAAAGAAAGAAGGAAAGAAACCAATGCAGGTCACGTGAGAAGTCACGTGCCCCCAGCAACGTTAGGAATCATCATCAATAATGAAGAATGTACTTGGCCCGTGTGTACTCATAATTGGTGGTCATAAAAGGGTTCCTCACTTTTCCAGACACATTCATCAATATGCCATCTTCGTCCCCCCCCCTAACACAACTGCCATCAATACTAATTCAATTCAATTGGCAAAGCCAATCAAACAAACAAACAAGTCGTCAGAGTCAGATTTCCCTCCACCACCCAACCCACAAAGCCCCCCACCACCACCACCACCACCACCGGGATCCCCCCCCCCTCCCCACGCCTCTCAGTCTCATCAATGTGGTTTTGAATGAAATCATTAAAAAGGGCACAAATAGACAACCTTTCTTAAAGCATGCCTTGAACCACGGGACACACAAAAACAACACTACATGATACTACTTGCTTACTCTCTACAACTAACTGCTACTATATTGATTGATAGATAGCTACTACTACTACATCATGCATCCATATCCATCCTTCAATACCCAAAAAAAAAAAAAAAAAAAAAAAAGTAATATACATTGATTAAAGAAACTTCACATTAACACTAGTATTAATATTTGGTAAGAAGTACAAGTAGAATAAAGAAATTTCCCCAATTTTTTACTCCCCAAGAAAATCAAGAAAACAAAGGAACTTCTTGTAAATCACCACTCTCTAAGATTCTACCTCCTCCTAATGTTTTCTCTTTCTCTTTCTACTGCGCCTAAATACTTTATATAGAGTATGGAACAATAATTTAATACAACATCCATGAGCTAAAAAAATGCTCCAATTTGAGAAGGAAGAACCCTTCTTCCCCCGGAAAATGAAAAATCAATCAAGCCAACAACCAAAGATTTGTAGTATGTACACGTGAGGAGACATACCATCCACTAGCTGGTAAGGAGTAAATGCCAAGACAAAGTCACAAAGATTTTAGTAATATTAATATCTCCGACTAATAATACTAATATTAGTACTCGGGACCATTTTGGGATTCTTTTCTTGTTTTGTGTCCATATTTATGAGGCTGCAGACTGGTGGTGGTGGTGGTGGTGGTGGTGGGGATGGTTTGTATGTGCAGCAGCAGCAGCGGCAGCAGCGAAAGGGTAGAACCTTGGTCTAGAGATGGGAAATGGGATGGCTTTTGGAGCATTGTCACTAGTTGTGGTGGTGGCCGTGGTGGTACTTTTAACATTGGTGGCAGGCGTCGTGGTGGTGGTTGAGGGAACAGGGGCCGCGGCGGCGGCCGTGGTGGTGGTCGTCGAGGGGGCAGTGGAAGTTGTTGCCACGCGTTCACAAGAGGGACACATGGTGAGCGTGGTGGCCGGGAGTTGCATGTAGAATGGGTTGGAAGTCTTGAGGGCTCTCAATTCTTGCAGTTCCTTGTGCAGCCTTCTGTTCTCGTCTGTCAAAGTCTCGCAACACCTCTTCAAGTACTCGCAATCCACCTCCGTTTGCTTCAACTTTGTCCTGCAAATTTTACAGACAAGAATCATAAGAGGATCTAAACATGGATATTCAAGAAACTCAAACATCAATCACCCCAGAAATCTCACGCAAAAATAACAAAAAAACAAGACGAGAGACGATCAGAAAAGAGTTGGGTTGGATGAAATGTCCAATTAATTGTAAATTAGTACACACCTTGCTCTTCGGTTCTGAAACCAAACTTCAACCTGTCGAGGCCTAAGATTAAGCTGTTTTGCAAGCGCAAGCTTTTGCTTCTGCCAAAAAATCATCAAAGGCAAATATACATACATCAGAAACTAATCATCAAACAAGATTTTATTCTGATTTTTTAAACAGGAATAATAGAAAAAGGCAAAATCTATCCAGTTTTTTTTTTTTTTGTTCTTTACCGGATTGAGGGTGTTGTGCTCTTTGAAGCTTTCTTCAAGATAAGCAGACTGTTCTTTAGACAGTCTAAGTTTCTTCCGAGTATTAAGACCATTTTCGTCCTCATCACTGGCTCTTGAGGATGTTCTCTCAGCCTCCACGACGTCGTTTCCACCAGCAGCTCCGAAGTCCCTTTTGTTTCCACCATTCCCAAGATTTCCACCGCCTCTGAAAATGCTAAAATCCATCTGAAATGACGACGCCACACTGTTTGGCGACGACACCTCCTCCGCAACCCCACCTACCGCCGGCACCCTGTTCACGTCAAATCCCCTCCCCACCACCGGTAACCCCACGTTCCCCGACGACCCAGAACTCCCTACAAAAAAAAAGCCAAAAAGAAATAAATATTAGTACATCACCCACAAGGTAGGTAGGTAGCAATGGATAGTACGAGTTTTCAAGGCAACTGTCTTAAAATATATATCTGTATATATATATCCCACAAAAAATAAATAGAACCATGTACCGTTATCAGATGACCAACGGAGTGGTTGGGTATGGATTGGTGTACGACGAGGGACAGGAGCAAGCGGAAGAAGATTAAGCTGAAGAGGGGTATCAACAGAGATCCCTCTTCTTCGATCATCGTCATCTCTAGTGTGTTCAGAAGAAGTACGATCATCATCTTCATCTACATCATCAGCATCAGCATCCATACCATCATTGTCTTTAGATTCACTATTTCTCCTTGATTCCCTCGTCTCATTTGAGTTGTTGTTGATGCCCAAGGCCATGCAGAACCCTAAGCCAAGTTTAGCAGATGAGGAGGAATCTTTGTTGTTGGTGTTATTAGGATGGTTTTGTTTTTCAGACGACCCATTGGCTTTTGCTGTGAACCCAAACGGTTTTGACGGATTTTCTCCTCCCAAGCTCAGGCCCAGCTCCATAACTTCATAGCAGGAGAGCAAATGAACAAACACTTGATCGGTAGACCAAGAAAGAAGGAAAGAGAAGAGTGAAGAGGAGAGAAGGCCAGAAGGGAAAAAGGCACGCGGAAGTTGGGAAGGATAAAAGATGGAAAGGATTTTTGGATTGAATGCACTGGAAAGAGTCTTTATAGAGATTCTATCCAATCTGTGAATTCTTTAAATTATTAAATGCTGGTCACAGTGACGACGGACGTGGGATGGAGGGAAGGGAGGGATGGGGGCCCACAGGGAGTGTGTGACTGTGTGTTGTGCGGTAGGCGTAGACCCAAACAGCCCCTTTTCTTTGCTTCCCTTTCTATTTTGTTCTTTCTTCCTTTTTCTCTTCTTCTCTTCTTTGTTCCAATTAGGCAAATGTTTTTTGGTTTTATTATTTACTCTTCATTTTTGGTTAGAAGCAATCTTTCTAGCCAAGTGTCGAAATGAAAGTTGATGAAATTGGCCCTATTCAATCATACTGCTACTGTTCACACTCCTCATACCGTTTCTTTCTTTCATTTTCTTTCGATGTCACTCTCTATTACTACCATTTCTAATCATACAAATTAGACAAGGTTTTTTTTTTTTTCTTTTTTGGTTGCTTTCGTATATGTAAAGTAAAGTATCCCGTCAACTAAGCTGCTGATTACTTGGTTTAAATTCAATTATGTCAATTTTATTTGAGAAAACATCATTCAAAGTTCTAATATTACGATTTAACGGTTTATCTCCAAGTATTTGATGAAGGTGAATGATATTGCCAGAACTCAAATATTAATGCAATATCAATCTTTGCAAAAATAAAAAATTTTCGTTTTTAATTTGGGATTTTGCAATCCATTCAAAGCTATAAGTTTTATTGTCTAATGTTCAGTTTGGATTGTTATTTTTTGAAGTTTTAATGAAAAAATATACTATAATGATTTGATATATATATATAATTAAAAAATGTGTTTCAAGAAAAATGTTAATTATTTTTAAAAAAAAATTACAATCCAAACAAGGCCTGACTTCTGATATTAACGTTACCCTTTGATAGATATTCTAATGCTCGAGAGCGATTTATGAAAATTTGATCCTTAACATTGATGTCTAATATAAGTCTAATTAATTGCTAGCGAACCCAAATGTGAGAGTTTAGTCTAGAAAAAAAAATCTAATTCTCTTTGTTCTTTAAATAATTGAAAAAAAATAGTAGGAGCATCCAAAACATTTCATTAAAAGAGGAATACAATAGTATTTTTCTTACATGACGTATATAAAAGAAAAAAATAATTAAAAATGGGTTGATAATATAAACAAACAAATTCGTGCATATAATTTAAAATCCAAATAATTCAATTCGAGGTGGCAGTGGCATGTTAGTCTTTTTGGTGGCACTACTGAGAAAGTATTCCCTTTCATAACTCACAGTTTTTTGTATGAGTGTTTCGATAAATGGACTCTGCGAAGACACTTCAAAAGCCGGCAACTTTTGAAGTGCTCCGCAGCACTTAACTACTAAATACTGAGAAAGTATTCGTGTCTTATGATTTGTGGAATTCTATGTGTTTGACCGACAAAAGCCAAGGTTGACAAACACACGTGAAAGCTCTATTGCTTTTTAAATCTTTTAGAGCGAGAGGCAGAAGGACCTTCCCTTCCATCAAGATCTTGGGGGACCCTTTGGTCCTCTTCTTTTCTTTTACTACTACTATATCTATATATATATATATCTATATATATCTATATATATGTGTGTGTGTGTGTGTGTGTGTGTGTGTGTGTGCATGCTTGGGTTTTTAGGCTTTTGGTTTTCTACCCATATTCGACTTTGAGGTTGGTTAGGTAAAACACTACTACTATTACCACTTGGATCAGTTTTTTATCGATGCAAGAATTGCTTTCTTGTTCTAATTCTTTGCCTTAAGGCATTATATCAATGGATGGGCGAATCTTGGTTTATTCTTATAAGTTGGGCGCCCCTAATGATGGAATGTGTGCAGAAATTCTGTGCATGTTTCATTATCATATCTGCCAACCCAAAATAAAATAGAATAGGAAGAGCAAACACTACTGAAATTTATAGGAGAGGTGGACTATGTAGCATATTAATTTTCCTTGATTATGCATTCAAATGTACGATGGCAAGTTGGGGTTTTTTTTTTTGGTTTTCTTCCGGTATATCTTGGGTTTTTTTTGGATAGAGTATTATTTGGAATAATTATTGTGGTACTTTTTGTGATGTGATGTATGTGAGATAAAAAGATAGTTGGAAATATAAAAAGGTGGATTGAAAAATATGTTTATGATGCAAGGGAAATATTATTTGGGATAAGTTTGCTATCCAAACAAAGACGGTCCGAGTCAATAATTTTCACTTGCATTGGATTATTTGGGATTAGTTTATGATGATTATTGAATTGGATGGAAGGGCACATCAATAATTTTCCTGGACGGAGTGCTTAGTACCAACTATAAAACAAGATAAAGATCCAACATTAATTGTCCCTATGTGCAAGGAAAAAGCGACTTAGTCACTTTTGTTAACCTTTGTTGTCTTTTGATTTGTACTTTTGATGTCAAAAATCATGCTGCTTTTTTTTTCCCCACAATTTACATGACTTTGCAATGTAGTTTAAAATTTGCCTCTAGAAACTTTGCACAATTTTTCATGCTTTGCATAAAGGGAAAAAGGTGAAATTGGTGCTTTTGCAAGTTGAAAGTAGAATGATCTACTTCATTCTCACTAAATTATCTATCTCCAAAAAGGGAAAACATAAGGGGTCCTCTTATAATTCAATTGCAATTGAATTGTCAACTTTATGCTCGTGGAATGAAACAACTTTGTCAATTCTAAAGTTAATCACAATTAAAGTCCAAATTGAGGCACTTCTGATGTCATCTAAATACAATTCACTCTTCAGAAAATTCAAACTTTTTTTATTTTTTCCTGAAAATTTGATTTTATGTGATCCAAAACTGGATCACCTGATTTTTAAGTTTCATTTGGATCACTAATTAACCTCTGCCATTACACTTAAATAACTACGTACGGGCCCTGAACACATCAATCTAATGTATGCTATATGTGAAATCGCTTTCTTTCTCTTATTCCTTGTTTGGAAAGTCATTTTCCACCAAAAATTTTATACGTTTTCGTTAACACATTTCTCAATTATCTTTTTATCTCGCACATATTAAATCGCTACAATATATTTTCTCCAAAAATTTCAAAAAATTGCAATCTAAACAGGAGTTTCACCCATAACAAGTAGAACCTAAAAACTAGAAGTAAACATTCATCTGGGCACCTCTAAATTATTAACCACAAATTACTACACAATATATAAGTTTTAATCGTATTGTTTCTTTACTTTCTCTTAAATATTTATTTTGGAAAAAGATAGGAATTAATCCCTAGGACATGACCCGGACAAGAGTATTTTTCTTCATTGGGCAAATCCTTTCTAATTATTTAAAAGTAATAAGTTTATCAAGCTATTTTTAGATGAAAAGATTTAGTACCTAAATTTTGTTTCTGTTGACTTCGACAAAAATAGCTACAATGATTGATTGATTTTTTTTACAAAAAGAAAAGGATTGATTAATTTTTAACTGATTTGACCATTATGCTAAAAGTCATTAATATGAGGTATTTGAGTGCTACAAGTTATAGTTTAAGGTGCAAACCACTAATTGATGACAGTTTAGAGGGTGCAAATTGTAATTAACCCTTTCCTTTACTGGTAAATATGAAACACTCTGAATTTGTGAATCCACCAGACCCTCAATGGCAATTCCTTAAGTATTAAAATCATACTCCATCCATCCCACTTTGATAATTCTGTTTCTTTTTTTATATAGTTTAAGAAAAAATAGTTAACTTTGTTAGAAAAATAAATTTAGATTGCTATTTTCCTAAAATACCCTCACATTAAATATGGTACAATTTTATGGGAACTTGAATTGATGGTAAAAAAAGAATCAACTCTCATTAAATGGAGTATATTTATAGTAACAACTACTTACATTGAATAAGGGTATTTTAGAAAAATTAAAATACAACTACATTCTTCAATTGGAAAGTAGACTATAATTTAGGACAGATGAAAAAAAATACAGGACAATTAAAGTAGGACGGAAGGAGTAGTTGCTATTTAAGGCTCATAAACGTGTTAAAGACCTAAAAAGTCGTAAGATTATAAATGCATTTAATGCTTAGTCTTTGAAGGTTATCCTTTTCTATTTAGTAGATATCTTTCCCACTTTATCTAAAGGGAAGTAAGGCAAAATGAATAAGAAATGAACAACGACTTTGCTTGTAGCAGCCAACCAATGATCACGAGGAGTCCTCATCAATGATCAAAGTCAATTTGACCTTGGCCACCACCAATTGACCAATGTATAATGTATTGTTTTCTTAAACCATATTTAAATTGTAAAAATGTTTGTCCTCATATTACTCCAATTACATCCAAGGTGAAAAAGATAAAAGGTTGAAACGTTACCGCAAGTCAATAGTTGCAGCCCACAGTTGTCCTCAAAACCTTAGCCTTGTTTGGCAGACAGGTTTTTTTGCCAAGTTTATCTGTTATAAGTTTTTTAGAAACTTTAGGGCTTGTTTGGAAGTGAGTTTTTTGGCCAAGTTTTTTAGCTACAAGTTTTTTAACAACTTTAGCTACAGGAACCCAAAAAAACTTATCAAATTTTTTAACCTACACACTTCAAAATATCTAATACACAAAAAACTTCTATCTTTCTTCTTCTTTCTCCCCCACCCCATCCACCATACCTTCATCGCCGGCCACCACCTCTACCGCCGTTTCCGGCGCCGGCCACTTATTCCGGCACCGGCGTACCCAAATTTTTTTTTTTCCTTCCTTTCTCCCTCCCTCCCCTCTCTGGCCAAACTCCCCCAACCTATGCAGCAACAGCGGTTACTTTCTTTTCTGCTCTGGTTTTTCTTTGTCCCTCCAGTAACAGCAATGCTACGGTTGACGGGGGAACAGAGGGGGTGGGGGTGGCGGGAAACGGGAAACGGGAAACGGGAAGGGGAACAGGGAAGGGGGAAACGAGAGGGGGGACGGCTGGTGGGAGGAGGAGGTGGCGTGCCGGGGGAGGGGCTGGGGGGCAGCGGGGGCCGGGCTTGCAGAGGGGAGGGGGAAGGGGCAGAGGGGCTGGCAGGGGAAGGGGGCTGGCAGGGGGAGGAGGCAGCGGGGGAGGGGCTGGCCGGGGAAGGGGGAGGCGGGGGCCAGCGGGGGCCGGGCTTGCAGAGGGGAGGGGGAAGAGACAGAGGGGCTGGCGGGAGAAGGAGGCTGGCAGGGGGAGGAGGCAGCGGGGGACGGGCTGGCCGGGGGAGGGGGAGGCGGGGGGCAGCGGGGGCCGAGCTTGCAGAGGGGAGGGGGAAGGGGCAGAGGGGCTGGCAGGGGAAGGGGGTGGCGGGGGGAAGGGCTGGCGGGGGGAGGGGGAGGCGGGGGCAGCGGGGGCTGGGCTTGCAGAGGGGAGAGGGAAGGGGCAGAGGGGCTGGCGGGGGAAGGGGGGTGGCGGGGGAAATGCAGAGCAGAGGAGAAGGGGGCTAGGAGAAGAGGGGTGGCGGGAGGGGGAAGGAAGAAGAAGAAGAAGAAGAAGAAGAAGAAAGAGAGGAAAGAAAAGAAAAAGGAAAAAAAGAAAAAGAAAGAGAAAGAAAAAAAGAAAGAAAGAAAAAAAAAGGAAAAAAAATTCACCTCACAAAAATTTTTACAAAATTTTTTATCTTACAAAAACTTTTACAAAAAATTTTTCACCTTACAAAAACTTCTACAAAATTTTTCAAAAACTTCTACAGTACACTACAGTAAAGTTTTAGACAAACTCCCAAAAAACTCAGATTCCAAACAGGCCCTTAGTTACAGCAACATCAAAAAACTTTTTAAAGTTTTTAAATTATATATTTCAAAATATTTAAAAAAACACACACTTCAAAAATTTTTTTAAAACTTCTACAGTAAGATACAGTAAAGTTTTAGATAAACACCAAAAAAACTTACTTGCCAAACGGAATTCAGTTGGCAAGAATCATGAAGTTTTTTTCCTCTTCTTTCCCACGTGCAAAACTGGCTCCGTTTGAATTAGTTGTTTTAGAAGTATTTTAAAAATATTTTATTATAACAATGTATATGAAATTTTTTTAATTGTAGATATTTTTTATGATGTTTTTAATATTATTTTGGGGTGTTTTTAAATTTTTTGTAATATTTTTTAAAAATTATCACCACCACTCTTTTCCCTTTAAAAATATTTTATTATAGCAGGGAAGGAGAGGAAAGAGGCAAAAGGAGATAATGGTGGATGTGGTGGGTAGGGGGTGGTGGTGATAGATGGAAGAAGAAAATGGTGGAGATTTTATTTTTTTAATTTTTTTGTATTTTTTGAGTTATTTTTATATATTGTATGAATGTGGTATTTTTTGAATTATTTTTATTTGTATATTACTGTAACATTGTATATAAAAAACTTATTTTTCAAAAAATAAGGAATCCAAATGGAATTGTACCAAAAAAAAGTTTAAGAATTTCCTAATAATGACTTATAAAGTAATATGAACTTAATCACGTTTAAGTGCATAATAATTGTCGAGGATGTGTTAATTTAGTAGTTAAGATTAAAAATCATGATTTAAAAGTCTTGGATTCAAATCTTTTTATCTCCTCTCGCTTCCTAAATCTCACTCTTATCCATTTTTAAAAAATTAAAAGAAATGCTTATTAACTTATTAAATTGAACTTGAATTCAAGCTTTTGATATGAAATCTCAAATAAAGAAATAGTATTGAATTGGAGCAAAGATATTTTCAAAACACATATGCATATTTTCATTTTAGTAAACACGTTTATATTCATTGTCTCGTTTATTTATGAAAACGTAGTGAATCTAGCTTCTTCACATTTTAGACACTTTGGAGCCCATTTATTAGACAAAACTTGCCCTCAACCTTTGGCAAGTCAGTGTCCTATCCCATCATGCATCAATTTCCTATTTTCTCATCTTTTGGCACAACACGTATACTTACTCCTCCAATAAAATACTAGCAAATATGTTATAGGATTAAATTAGTTGAAACTTGGAATAATTTCGCATTTAGACTTGGTCAGTTCTTTTTTTACGGCAACAATAACATTTCTATAACTTAATCTATCATAATTTATAGAGAAATCTAAAGAAACTATATATAAAGGATTAATAGGTATAAAAATTTATTAGATTAAAAGATTATTTTAAAATCTCTTTTAAATTTTTTTATTACACATAGAGTTCGAACCCTTAACTTAGAATTCAAGGAGGAAGTCTACCTTTGGTGGTGACCACTGAATCAAAACTCAGTGGGTAGACTCGTTCATCTCTCTTGTTTTTTTAGAGTAAACTCAAAAAACAAAGAAAAGTAAAGGAAACGTTGAATTTAGGTTTAACTTTCCAACCAACTGAAATCATTCCTACAACACACTGATGGACACGTGGCCCAACGGGGTGGGGATGATGGAAAACTACGTTGGAGTTTGAGACCCCGGCCGTTGGAAATTAATAGATGATGAATGAATGATAAATAAAAGGGATAAGCATCAGGATTTGACTCATAATAGCTTTAGCCTCCTTTTGACAGGCACAAGTCAAATCGAATCTGATTTTCACTCCTGATCACTTTTTGATTAGTCCAAGAAAACACTACAATCTTCCGCTAATTGATGTTATGGTTCATTAAAAAAGCCACTCCCTCCGTCCCACTTTGATATTTTGATAGTTCTTTTTTTCACATAATTTAAGAAAAAATAGTTAATTTTATTAAAAAAATAAATTTAAATTACTATTTTTTTAAAATATTCTCACATTAAATATGGTACAACTTTATGAGAACGTAAATTAATGATAAAAAAAAATCAATTCTAATTAAATAGAGTAATTTTATAGTAATAACTACTTACATTGAATAGGAGTAATTTAAAAAAATTAAAATACAACTACATTCTTCAATTGGAAAGTAAACTATAATTCGAGACAGATGAAAAAAGAATACAGAATTATCAAAATGGGACGGGGTGAGTACTAAATTTTTTCTTTTACTAGTAACTTCTAGGATATTGGTATTTTCAACGTGAAACAATTTGCACCAATATATAGTGAAAGTAGATGTTTATCTTTCTTACGCTACCTAACCTCGTAGGTTAGTCCATCATATATTCAACCACCTTATCACCTTATGCCCACGAAAGACACACAAAGGTCATGTCTTTGGTGCACTCCTATGATTTTTTAGAATTTTTATGCAAAAATATACTGTATTGATTTAACGTATATATATATATATATATAATAAAAAAATAATTAAAAAATATATATTTATGAAAATTTTGATTTTTTAAAGAAATTACAATCCAAATAAAGCCTTAGTTTTTATGAACTCGAGAAATATGTTCATTTTATCAGTTTATGTAACTCAAACTTCATGCAGTAGACTTGATTAAACTCGAGCTCGATTGGAGCTCAATATTTTTGAATTCATGTCAATTGAGCATAATACTAAAATAGTTTCGAGTTAGATCATCAAATCTTTAACGAATTCAAGGTCTAATATTGTTGCTATACTCTTTGAGCTTGACTTGATTCACTTACATTGATAAGTAATTTTGACACAAAATACCACGGTCTTTGCTTCCTTAAAAAAAAAAAAAAAAAGAAGTGGAAAAGGGGTGCTTGTCGTTGTGTTTTTAATATGCACGTTTTGTATCAATATGAATGCAAAATCCTACCCCATAGACCCACAAAAATATTAATAAAAAAAAAAAGGAAGTGTGAGGGGGAAAAAAATCTGGGAAGTTGTCAATTAAGGTTGTATTCAATTAAAGTGGGCTTGGCTTCAAGTACTGCACGGCTGCGATAACGAAAAGTCCGACAGGTGCTTCACCTCTTTTTACCGTAAACAACAAAACCACCATTGTCTATCGGAAGCTGCAACCTCTTTGCATATAAATTTCCGGGAAATTTTCATTGGTAATCGCTTAACTAATTAACTTAAAGAAAATTGAACAGCTCAGCTCATTAGTGATCGTTTTACCAACTTTTAATCTGTCTAATTAAATGATATGCATAATGTATATGGGATCTTTGAAACAGAATAAACAAGATATATTTTTTTCAATAGCTTTTGGAAAGCAATTTTTATTCAAAAAAAAAAGTTTTTATGTTTTCCGTAAATACATTTCTCAATCAATTTTTAAACTTATAAACATCATATGGTCACAATATATTTTTATAATTTTTTTTACTAAAAATTCAGAAAATAGCAATCCGAACAGGCTCTAATGATTTTTATTAACTTCCCATACGAAGCAATAAGTTATCATATAACTTTCACAAATTGAATCTTACGAATAGAAATGTACATAAATATTCCTTCAAAAAAAAAACGAAATGCACATAAATACACAAGGCTCTAGTTTGGTCGAAAATTTCATACCGCAATAACACATTTCTAAGTCGAAAATTTTCTCTGCCTTTATTATTTTTTTCATTTTATTAACTTCAAGTCGGAGATGTTCCTTCTTGGGGTGGCGATTATGTTGTTCTTATTGTCAATAGTGCCCGGGACGAGAAACCTTTTGCAAACTCATGAACTGCAACTTGGATAGAAAATTATGTGGAATAATATAACGCTTTTTGTTATCAGATATACAAAAAATAAAAATGTAGTTAAAAAATAAAAGGTGGTTGAAACGTATTTATGATGTAAGTAAAATTAATATTTGTAAATGAATCCAAACATACTCATTTGTTTCTCGGGGATAACGATTTAGGATATCCAATGGAAATTTAGAATGTGAAAAAACAAATCAAAAGTATCAAAATGAAATGAACGGAGTATTAATTATGTCTTTTTATTATGTTTTCAGTAATGGACGAACACGACTAGAAATTGATTGGATGTATACCTCCAGGCCTCTGGTGCATGAATCATTAGGAAAATGACATGTTTCATCTCTCACATTTTATAAAAATATTCGTTTCATCAATCACTTTTAAAATGAAACAAATTCGTCATTGAAATTTAAAAATTAAAGCTATTACATTCCTGAAATCAACTTTTAATCTGAATCTAACTATCCATCAACCCGATTACAAATTTCGAGAATATAATTAGTGGTGTATCATTTGGTTAACTTAACTTGATATTCACGTAAAATTTAATGAGCCCAAAAAGAAAAAAGAAAAAATATAATATAAAAATGAAGGATTAATCTTTCCTACATTATCATTATATACACTAACGGGTCTAGATACTTGTCACATCATTTCAATTTAAATTTAAATACCAACCTTTTACGTATGGTATACATCTAGACTCGCAAGTGTATATATTAACGGTACACAAAAAAAATTATCCAAAAAAGAAACCTGACTATTCCAAAACCAAAAACAACCTATTTGTGTTATAATTTTAAATTTTTTTCTTTTCTGATTTAATAAATGTCACGTGAATGTGATGGGATTGATCGAGTGATCTATCAATTTTATTCTCGAAATTTATTACTAGATTATTTGATGGTTTGATTCGTATTGAAAGTTGGATTCAATGATGTAATAGTTTCAATTTTTGAATATCAGAAAAAATTTGCTTCATTTTTAAAAGTAAGGAATGAAAAGAATATTTTCGGGAACTGTGAATGATGAAATAGATCATTTTCTCTGAATGATTTTATGCGGCCTTTATTTC
The DNA here is from genome assembly GCF_036785885.1 of Coffea arabica. NCBI lineage: Eukaryota > Viridiplantae > Streptophyta > Magnoliopsida > Gentianales > Rubiaceae > Coffea > Coffea arabica. The sequence goes on along the minus strand of NC_092312.1, from coordinate 25,721,192 downwards.
TAGGGTAAAACTTTACATGGCCTATGTCCTAGGTCACTTCGCCTAACTTACAATATTAATCAAACCTTATTCATTCTTTATATCCTCAAAAGAGTAATTAAAGTGACAGAATTCAATATGTCAAACTAAACGCGCAGGGCATTAGAAGTTGGGATAGAAGAGTTCATCCTTGCAGGGTGATTCTGTCAAATGTGGCAGGATTTCTCGTTTTTTAAAAACAAGTTTTTCATATATAACATTACATTAATACATTCATAAATAATTTAAAAAATATCACATCCATACAACATATAAAAAAATAACTCTAAATATATAAAAAATAAAAAATAAAATCTATACAATTTGTTTTTTTCATCTATTACCACCACCCACTATTGCCATCGTCTCCTCCTTTTTCTCTTTCCTTTTCTTCCTCCCTTCCCCTCCCCTTTCCTGCTACACCCTATCCCCAAACATGTCCTCGACCAGAGGCTATGATCTAGTTGCGATGTCGTGACCAGAGGTCTCGATTTAGTCTCGACCAGATTTGGGGATGGGAGGGAAGGGCAGGGGTGAGGCGTGACGGAAAAAGAGAGGGGAACGGGACGAAAGAAAGCGAGGAGAAAAGAGATAGAGGAGGTCGGGAGGGAGAAGGAGAAAGAAAGAGAGTGAGGATAAGGGAGGGGGTGATGGTTGTAATTTTTAAAAAATATTGTAAAAAATTTTAAACTTTAAAAATATCTCAAAAACACTTTCAAAAGGATCACAAAAAAATGTATAATAAAAGGTTTTTCATATTAATTGTTATAGTAAAATATTTCAAAAATACCTTTAAAAATAGTTAATGCAAACGGAGCCATGATAAAAAAAAAAAATCAATTCATGAAGTCACATCAGAGAGAATTTTTGGTCCTTTCATTTCTGAATCAAGCACGCTTGTTCCCACCCTCCAAAGAAAAATAAAATCAATCTACAGCTCTATAAATAAATAAATAAATATATATATATATATATATATATATATGTATATAACCGTTAACGTTATCCTGCTTTAGTTCATCTTAGTGCAGTCTGCAAGTAAATATGCAGTCAGGTGAGTAGGCAAGTAGGGGGTTTAAGAGCTAAGTTTGGACACTTCTGCACGAGGAATCCTCTTGGACGAAGTGTGAAAAACTCTCTGAATAAACTGATATAAGCCCTCCCTAGCGTCTGTCCCCTACATATGATAAGACGGTAGGAAACAGATTAAAGACAAAAAGATTTCCTTAGATCTCTCCCTCATCAAAAAAAAAAAGGAAAAAGAAAAAGAAAAGAAAAGATTTCATTAGATCTTTAGGTGGTGAAGATCTCTGGCAAATCTTGGAATTTTGGTTAGTGTTTATTTGACGCAATTGACACATTTGCACTTCGACAAAAGCAGTCTTCTCTGCAGCATAAAGGGTTTTCCTTTGGCCGGGCAATTGTGAATGGATGGTTTTTTTTTTTTTTTTTTTTTGTCAGTAATGATACATTTGTATAATCTACTCTATCTTAATCTAGGAGGAGGGGAGCCTAAGGAGGCTGTTGTAGGGGCTAGTGGATATATAGAACCAATTAGACCAAAAAAGTGCCTAATCTAGGGGGAGGAGAGCCTAAGGAGACTGTTGTAGGGGTTAGTGAATATATAGATCCAACTAGATAAAAAAAATGCTATAGCATAATCTTTAAATTTTTTTTACTGCTGTTACAGGGGTTAGTGGTTGTGAATGGATGCATTAGTTTGGTCAAATGGTGCATCCCCTGGTCAGGTCAGGCCATGCGTGACTTGACCTCCTCACTTCCCAGAGATTTGAGAGAAATGACTAAAGAAGGGAGCAGTAGAGTACGCTTACAGCGGCCGGCCTTCTTTCTTAACCCGAAACCAATGAAGATACGCATCCCTCCGCGCATTTTTAATCATTGTCACCAATTATACTCCCGCCCCTTCCTTCTTTGCCTTACTCCGCATCTCATGCTTTTTTGTTATTCTTTCCTTGTAAATTCTCATCGTGTAATTATTTAGTCAAATTACACCATGACCCCTCAACTATATATTTACATATGTGGCCTTACTTAGATTATTTGGATTGTTATTTTCTAGAGTTTTCATAGACAAATATACTCTGTAAAGATTTAATGTATGTGAGATAAAAAAAATATAATTAAGAAATGTCATTTTGTTATTCTTCCTTGTGAATTGTCATCATGCTGACATATGACTTGATTTCGTCCAATTCATCCTATCAGCTTTTAATAATTGATTTAAACTACTCTTTGTTGACAATTATCATATCTTCAAGGATTAGAGAGTCACAATTGCAAAGTTAAAACAAATTTTTATTAGCTTTCCCATTTTGCCATATTAATAATTATTTGGATTGTAATTTTTCAAAGAAAAAATTTGTGTATTTTTTGTGACCATATTTTCTAATCATATTTTTATTTTATATATATATCAAATTATTACAATATATTTTTCTATAAAAAATTTATAAAATAGCAATTCAAACGAGACCTTACTTTTCTTGCATGACAACATACATACTCATAGAATGCACTAGTATATATGAAGCTCATGTCGCATATCGCATACAGATATAATATTAAATACTCCATTAAAAAGGTCGGACTTTTGGGCACTTAGTATGATATCTACATATCATTATATAGAAATAAATACGCGCACTTGCTAAAGATTTAGTATTAATATGGATTTACATTATGGCGCGTTTGGAACGAGGGATTCGATGAAAGATTTTAAATCCTCTCAATTCTCTTTAGTTGTATACATTATTTAGAAGGCATTTAGATCCATAAATTTCCAATTATTTTAGAGTATTTAAAATATATTTTAATAATTGATGTAATACAAATAATAAAAAAAAAATCCTTTGCTGAGGGCACAGGTCGCGTGAGGATGGGCAGTAAAGTGAATTGCCACAAATAAATTGAAAGTCATTTCCGGGAGTCATTCATTGTACTTCGTACAACGGCAATAATTTAAGATTGAATCTATTATACGCTGACGCGTATACACTATCGTGATTATATATATAACATATATATAAGTTTTAAATTTTAAATTTAAATTTGAATTATGCGTCATGTATCTAATGGTGAAAGTGTATACACGTAATATTAATGGATAATTTAAAGGTTGGGTTGATGACACGTGAAGCGCGCGTGGGGGATCCAAGTCAAAGACCAGTGCGTGGGGGTGGGGCCAACGAATGAAAGGTGGAAATTGAGGGGCGCGAGGCTAATAAAGTATCAATACTGGGGGTATTAAATCGACAACACACGGGCACAGTGTGATCTGTGAAGCAGGGGATATGGACAGAAGCATTATACACGCGGCGGAGCAGTGTGGGCCCAGATAATTGTCCTTTCTGAAGGGGACAACTCCCCAACATTTGCAATCATTAGCAAAACAACCCTAATAATTTATCGTCGATCTCTAGTCCATCTATCCATATTATTACAAGACGCGGGAGGGTATAAACTTTCCTTTCAAGGAAATTTTTCTATTCATTTTACAGGAGTTTTTAATTTGGAGTTTGTTTTTATATAAAAAGAGAACATTATTGTATGATTTTTGTGTTTGAGATGGAAACGTGAAATACTCAAAAGGTTAACAAAGCATTCTAAAAATTTGGTTTCGTGAAACTTAAAATTCGAAGAAGACCTTACAATTTCCCTTTTTTGCATGGCTAAAAGGTTAAAAGAGAGGTATCTCTTTCAACTAATGAGCCTTGCAAATAAAATGGAGCTGTATTGTTTATGCATTTTTATATTTTTTTTATCATGATTTTTAATAGTAACATTTTGATGTTATGTTCTCCTATTGGTGAATATTACTCCCTAAATTAAGATATTTCTTATTAGTTTTTTTTTGGGTTCTTCAGAACTAATATTAAGTATTAAACTTTTTTAAAATACAATTTCAAATTTGACTTAGTTATTTGTTTTTGCATTAATTTTTTTTCATACACTTATTCCTAGATTTTGACCTGACTAGTATAAAAGAATAGTCCAAAACTATTTATGTCACTTTTACCATTATACAAAAAAGGTACATACGGTGATTTTTGTTTTATTGTTCATTCTCATGTTAGTAATTACTATCTTTTAAATTCATTTTTCTTTTAAATGCCATTTGTTAACCAGTTCTAAAGCAATTATACAATTCTAATTATTTAAAATTATAGGAAATATAGTATATGTGGTGATATTTGTTTTATTTTGTATAGTCATGTTAGTTTATTAATTTTCTTTTAAATCTATTGTTTCTAGTCGAGATTGTAAAGTTAGCCGTATGCTTTAGTCAGTTCTAAAGCAATTATATAACCCTAATTATTCATTCACATGTTTTGTATCTTCTTTTTATTAGTCCATCTATTTGGCAAGTTCCTTTTTGTTCTTTCACTGTTTTTTATTACCTTTTTATAATTATATTATATGCTCACGAGGATTTTCTGAAATATCACCAATACAATCTTTTAATGAGTGTAAACTTTAAAGTGAACTAATTTTACCAATATAACTTAAATAAATTAGGCTGCAATTTAATGGTTAGTTTTGAGAGTGTTTTAAAAAAAATGTTAATAAGGCCTATTTGGATGGGGTGTTTTTTTTAGAGTTTGTCTAAACCTTTCTTATATCTTATTCTAGATGCATTAAAAAATTTTTTTGTTTGTTTGTCCAAAACACAAAAAAAAAAAAAAAAACCCAAAATTTTCCAAAACACCCCTACCACCTCCCATTCTCCTCATTTGTTTTTCTCTTTTTTCTCCTCTCTCTCACCCCCTCATCATCTCCTCTTGTCTCCCTTTCTACCCTATCAATCCCTTCCTCTAACCCATCTCTCTCCTCGCTCTATATCTAGTTGTGCGACTAATTCTTTATTTGTTCATAGGTAGTTTATTGGTATAATGAATTTTTAGGGTATAACATTGTGTAAGAGATAAATTTTCTAAAATAGGACAAATAATAGGCAATTGCAAGAATATATGAAAAGTAAACACAATTTTCTAGGCAATTTCATAGTCTTTCTCATGTTGATGGTTTAGGTTAGTACCTACCTTTTATGAATGGAAACTTTTTTCCTTTGCTTTTCTAAAATAACATATTTTATACAAGTTAGACACTAAAATAGACCCCATTTTGAACTTTTAACCTTTTATTTTCAAATAATTTTCTTGTTTACAAAATTATATGAGTGGTTTGGTTACAAATGTAACCCGTGTATAGCTCTCGTGATAATTATAATACCAAATTAGACACAGTAATAATTAACATGTAAATTCATGCGCGATTAGTTAATCATGATCGATAATTTCATCGGAGTTGATCTAATGCCAAAGAGCCAAAGCGTCACATGTTACTTTTTGTTGCAATTTAAAGTTATTCCCAAGGAATTCTAGAATGTCAATTAATTAGATTTACTAGTAAAGCTTGAAAATAAACAAATGTTCTATAGTTGAAGGAATCTCATAAATATTTTTTCTCTTCTTCTCCCGGCTAAAAGAAAAGTACTACGACTATATATTTTATGGTACGAAGGAAATTTGCTATGCAAACCATATGTATGTGTCCCTTCGAATTAAAATACGAATGTGGGGTCAAGAATCGTCCTTTTGCATGTACGAGCAATTATTATGGCGTTGATCGAATGGCCTCACATATTTACGGTCCATCGCTCCTTTGTCCCTCGTCCATTTTACTTTTCATTCATTCCTCAGCCTGCGTCCCACCCCATCAGATCCTGGCCCTCTGTAGCCGTTGGAGCATTGCAGAGAGGATATTTCACGGCTCAAATTGGATCACGACTAAATGTAGTTTGATTTGAGCCATTTAATTTCAGAGAATGTTAAAAATTTTCAGGCCTAAAATTAATGACTTAATTAGGACAGATCAATTACGATTTGATTTAAGTCGTTAATTATTGCTTTCAATATCTGCCCCCTAGAAATTACAACTGCATTTAAGTCGTTAATTATTGCCTGCAACATTTTAATTTTTATGTCGCTAATCACTGTCTACAATTATACCTACAAATTGCAATTGCATGCAGTTCATTCCCCTTTTCGCTATTAATCCCATGCGGAATATGATTGTTCTATAGAATTATGATTTATTACAGGAGTACAGAAATATATCCCGCGATATCTCTTTTGGTATTCATCATAAAATATACTACTCCAACGAGGCTTCAGTGTGCGTGAATATTTGATAAACGAAAAATTCATGAAAATAAAATTGTGTGCTTTTGCAAACTTTTTGGGAATTCATTTCCGGTATATTTTTGTTTTTTTTTTCTGCTAAAAGTACTAATAATAATATGAAGTAACAGTTTTTACGCATTAATAAGCAAATGTGTGTTAGACATGCTAGATCATACAAAGGGCTTCTTTGGCAAGTATGCCTAAGTGCCCTCGTCACCGATCATATCTGTATCGGTAATAGGTCGAATCATGGGGAAGTAGACCCCAATTCATACTTCATAGGATAAGGGGGAATCATCATTTTATAGTTACCCATCTAGATGAATGGTTTTTAACCAAGGGTTTATTGGAACGTTGGCCACGAAGGTTAAAGATTCGAATCTTGCCTTTTATCGATTGTCACTAATATATGATTTCTTTTAAATTTAAAGGATGTGCACTAAGATATACAACAGTGTACCCCTTTGATCGAGAGGTGGAACTGCATCCTCTAAACTCTTTTGGCCTAGTTGGGCGTCTCACTTCCTTAGATAAGTTAGGATAAAAGTAGAAGGAATGCATGAGTTGCTGATTGACAAAAAAAAAAAAAAAAAACTAGACTAATGGTTTTTTACCTTTTGGTTTGGAAGAAAGCATTGCAAGACCTTTTTTGCTCGTTTTAGTGATTTAAAGGCTGAATATTTCGCTAAGAGATTATTTAGGAAAAATTATTTGGAATGATACTATAACACCTTCTGCTGTAGAGCGATGTATGTGAAATAAAAAAGTGATTAAAAATTACATTTATATCTTGGGATTGTTCACCCTTTCGTTGGTGGTGTTGTGCATTCCACTCTTCCCCTCTAAATCACTTTTGGTTTGTCACTTCATTTTCGTTGAAGAGTTTGGTCAGTTACATTCCACGAAACTACCTTCCCAATTTTCTCTATCACTAAACACAAGAAAAAAGTGAGATTGGAATACTAGCATATTCTTGTCTTGTGCGGTCAATGGTAGCTGTTGTCTAAAGCAATGATACCAACGTCAGACAACTCACTCGTCGCTCTGTCGGCCTTCATCATCAGTCTCTCTATTTCTATCATTCTATGTATCAGCAGAGGACCGAATTGCCTACTTCTGCCACATTTTGTCCCCACATTTGGTTCAAGGCACCATCAAACGTTTTTAGTCTAAGATGGTGTCACTATTTCTGAAATCAGGCCTGCTCTAATATATGAAATGGAGTAGTTAGTATATAAACTTTCTCGAACAACAATAGAGAATTTCATTCTCGGTCGACTTCGGAGTATAAGAAAAATATTAGCTACATGTGGCATCGATGTGGAGCTCAACTTTCATTGCCACTAGGTATCGTGAAATTAAACAAGTAAGCCTGGTCCATTAGTAATATCTAAGTACGTAATAGAAGTTAATTATGTGCGTGCATAAGGCTCAGATGTGTTGCCACATTAGTAGTTGGTCTGATTTCTGTCATTTATTTCTTTTAAAACGACTTTTTCTTTAAGGTTGATGACTTTTACATATCGACCACGTCTAGTTGATTCAGATCGAATCATTAATTGTTCTCAATAATTGTACTTGTGACACTCATTGAATATTTTCTCAAGAATGTTTTAGTATTTGTTACTCAATTAAAATAATTTATATGGTATTTACATTCAATCCCGTTTTGGATGGCTGCTGAAACCTAGAAAAGGGTCAAAAGATTTATGGTGGCTAAAAGCATATAATTGGGTCGTGATTGACTTAATGTTTATATGTTGTTTAACTATTTTTCTTGATGCAGACTCGAATTATAAAGGTGTCAATTAGGCTTTTTGAGTCGATTTTAGCAAGTTCAACCTCGACTCATAAGTTTTATGAATTTTTGGAATTTGCACTTTATATGAGATTAAAACTCAGCGGCTTTGGGTTCATATTAAAAGGTTCAAGCACAGCGCAGACTATTATATGAGATTTGGGCTCAAAATGGGCTTGACCCAAACTCATAATTTATTTTATAATATGTAAAATTATCAATTATAGACATTACTAGGGAGAGTGCCCGAGCATGGCGCGGGTGTTTGGTGCTTGTGTTTAGAGAGGTAATTTGAGAAGCAATAATTATGAAATATGACAATTCAAGTTTGAAATTATGCATGTGAAAAGAAAAAAAAAATCAGCAAAGTGTATCATATAACTTATCTTGCATCTTAAAGAATTAGTTAATAAAAAATCCGTGACATCACAAAATCCAAAATCCTCCCATTTCCAGAAAATGTTTTCATTTTCAATAGAAACAAACTCCTATTTTCATTTAAACTTGGGTTAAAAAACCAAAGTTTAATTTGTCAATTCTCTATCTTATAAACTTGACAGTTATCAGATGCCATGTGATCTCCTTTTGGCTCAGGTAAACAATCAGTCTAAAGGTGAAGAAATAATTTAGAAATGGAGGAAATTAACATTGGTAAAATCTAGATAGTATTTTTACGGACAATAAAAAAGTGGCAAAAAAATAATAAGAAAGAAAACATATCTAAATTTAGACAGATCCTAGAAGGAGATTGCATGGATAGATTTTTCATTGTGTGGTTTGCATCTGTTTGTGTTTGTGTACTTTGTTCATGGTACAAAAAAGATTTCAAAATAAGTTTCCATTCCAAAAATACCCATAAGTCTCCATATATCAAAGCCTTTAATGTACCATAATGAAGAGCATTTCGGTAAACACATATAAATACATGCTAGCCTAAGTTGTACCAAAAGCTTTACAAAAACCACACAACATTGCACATTCCTAAAAAGTTTCTGAAATTCAACTTCTCTTTGATCAAAACTCAATCTTATATAGTATAAGGATAAGGATACATATACACACACGCTTATACATGGCCCAAACTTTAATCGGACTTGAGCATAGTATTGTCCAAATTCGACTCACATTTAATTTGGACCTAATATTGAGACCCAAACTCTATCCAACCCAATTAAAGCAAAGGTTCAATAAGTTTTTTTTGGACCAAATGGGTCGAATTCAAGCTAACCCGATCCTATTGACAGTTCTATCGAGTTACTCCATTAACATATAGAGTTCCAAGAATTAGGTTAATTAAAACACGTCTAGCCTCCATTGAGGACTTGATATGGCAATACTTATGGGAAGCTTCCTTCTCATGCTGTTGGGTAGTTTGTCAAATTTAAGAATTCTCACTTTTGGTAATTTCTGCATTTTTTTGGCCCACTTTTGGTCCCGTTTTGGCGTTCGTCCCATCCCACCTTTGTATTATTCATTTCTTGATCACCCCAAACTTGAATTTAAGAACTTCGAGCTCACATCAAACTCCCGAATGATAGGCGCAGCCTTGACTGATTTGATTTTGAGCCCAATCTTGGGATGGTCCAAACTGCATTTTCTCCTTGAGTCGTTCACTTGGTATTTTCTTTTTGTTTTAAACAATAATCTTTTTCTTAGTGCTAAACCACTAACCAATTTTTGTAACCAAATCTATTACAACATGGCATTTGTTTCAAAACATACACAAGTTGAATAGCACAGTTGATATGGTAATAGAAAATAAAACGGTTCTGTTCTTCAGTAAAGTGGATCTCTTTTATACGTAGTAATGATAAAAACAGAGAAACAAAGAAGTACCTTGAGATGGTTTTTTTTTTTTTTTTTTTTTTTTGCAGTTTTTGAAAATGAGAATTCATCTTTGATCAGGTTCCTTGATGAACAAATTTGAAGACATTTGAACAAGTTTGTTCCAAGTTCCGTTGCAAAGAACTCGTAATTTCCTCCCAAGAAAATTTTTTGGTTGCAGGAATATTGACTGTTCAAGATTTGCTTCAAGGAGTAGATTCTCCCTTTGGGCAACTATAGGATTAAGAGTCGTACAGTAGAGCTATAAATTTCCCTGATCGAGAGATATCATGTTTTCTCATTGAATTTTCGATGAGCATATAGTCTGTTCAAATCACCTAAACCAAGAAGAAAAACCTTGGGATAGCAATTGAAACAAGCACGAATGTTTTCTCAACAGCATGCTAGCGTAGCAACGAAAGGAAAACTAAGGATGAAGGGCATGGACATATCCAATCCTATTTTGATTCAGTGGTTTAGCTATTGAACCCGTCTCGCTGTCAGATTTACTTCTTCCAGTAATCTTCAATAGAACTCATAGACTGGAGATGAATGGGTTCATGATTTAGTTCGTTTCTATTTTAGGACATATTCCCATTCTTCATATGGTCAGGAGATGAATGGCCAACTCTAAGCCACAAACTTAGCCATTCACACTTTGGGGAGTAAATGCATCTTCAATAAGGTTAACATCATAAAGTTCATGTGAAATCCCATATGATCAGCAACCCAATTAACCAGGCAATGAATATTCAGTTTATAATACTTTCAAGACCAAAGTTGGTCCAAGTTGGCATATGAATGCTTTATAAAGCAAAGCAGTTACTAAAGTTGGTAGCTGCAAACAGTTACACATGCCAGCAACCCTGGTACTTACTAAGCTACGCTGTTGGCAAAGGGACTGGAGGACGTAAGATTTGCTACTTACTTACATCAACTCAAATCTCCTAAAACCGTGATGAAAAAATTGATTCTCTAACCTGCACCCCTTGACGAACTGTTTCTTCTCCTCGATGGTGAATAAAAACGAGGGGGCAGATTCAGTTCACCAGCAGTACCATTTGTCATGTTCTCTGTTTGCTCGATGGCGATGAAATTGTCGCTTGTTCCGGAGGATGAGGGACCAGCTACTGCAGAACTAATCTCTTCACTTGATATCTGATGCTCTGATTGTGAAACTGCAGCATTCCTAGTAAGGGTATCCCCATTATCAACAGACAAAACCGGTGCATCACTTCTTTGGAAACGACGGTTATTAAGGAATGTCCCAAGACTTTCAACTACCGTTTCTGCAACATTAAGAGCAGATGAAGCAGAAGAAAGAGAAGCAGCTCTCTCTGGTAATCTTCTAGACATCTGTAGGGAGCGCAGCCGTCGAAGTCGAGTCTCTTCCCTCATTGAAAAATTTGCAACGAAAGTTGTAGTATCTCTGTTGGAGTCTTCTTGCTGAGGGTTGTCCCCAATTGCACTTATACTAGTCCTAATTCGCCTTAATGCTTCTCCAACTGGAATATCATACGCACCCCTAGCCACACGCTGCTGCCTTGCACCCTCCACTCGCTGTGCCTTTGGCCTTGGAGGTATAGTCATTCCAGACTCCAATTTTGACTCCCTAGTACTATCGCCATTGCCATAAATTGGGATGACATTGGAATCCGTCACTTCTCCCTCGCACACAGGACATTCTTTTGCAGTTGAATCAACATATGGCAACTTATAAAAGCAAGCCCAACAAAACATGTGACCACAGCAAGTCAAGATAGGATCCCTCGCCAAATGCAGACAAACGTTACAATCATAGAAACTCCCCACATCCTCAGGAACCTTCTTAACTTCGGTGTCCATCTCCAGTGCCATGGCAACCAAAAGACCACTTTCCCTTTTGCAACCTTTCCCCTTATCAACATTGCTATCAATAACACCTCCACTCTCTTCCCCACCATGCATTCCTCTACCACCATTCACATCAACTATAGGATCCATAGATGAACCACCGTTTTCGTTCAAATTGCAAATCCGTTGCCACCTACGGCTCAGCCCTGCTCTAAGAGTTGCAGCCTTGAGCTGTCTAAACCTCTCTTGTATACTATCATTAGCAGGTCCTAGTGCATGAAATTCATTCCATAAAGACGGAAAACCTGATGCTGATGAACCAACAGGCTGGTACACAGGTTCTTGGTTCAAGTTAATATCACTATCCGAACCATCCATTAAACCAATATCGAATAACAATCAAATTTTACCACAAAGTTCTGCTTAAAATTTAAACGACTATTTTCGATATAACACCGAAATTTGTCAGACTAATCCTCTTCTAGTCAAACCATGAAGCAAAAATTGAGTCTTGAATCAAGAAACAAATGGGGTTTTAGAGACCATCAACTGGAGCAGAAATTGAAATTCTATACATAAAAATTCACTAACACAACAGGATATTTTCAAGAATCAATCACAATCATATAGATATGCCATACCAATTAATCAAAACCAAGAGAGAATATAAAGATTCAAGGGAAACAACGCAGAACCTGCAAGCAAGAAATGATGCAAAGTGGAAAAATCGTTCCCTTTTTTTCCCCTTTTTATCCGATGAAGCTAAAATTTCTCCATTGCTCCTCCACCATTTTCTTGAAAGATCCAAGTGATGTGGGGATTTTAAATGGGACAAGGGACTTGGGAGCTGGCGCTTTTCTGAATCAGTGGATCTGTTAGTTAAAGCCGCAAGAGGGATACACAGTAGGAGGGTCCAAGCCCAAACTGTGTCGTTTTCGATGGAATTTTGTTGGGGCGTTGATTGACCGGCTATCGGGAATTCGATAGAAAGACATTTCAGCAATTCGGGAATCGGTTGTTTGAAATCAATATTTGATTACCATCCAAACTTTTAGTTTCATAAATTGGATTGGCGAATTAGTAATTCGGTAATATTCAAAAGATTTTGATATGTTAATGGTGAGTTTAAATATTTTAATTTTCTCTAAAAAAATTGTTGTAACAAAATAATATTTCATATATTTTTTTTAATAAAATTCAATCAACTTAACTCAAACAAACATGATATGCAAAAAAAAAAAAAAAGAAAAAGAAAAAGGTCCATAATCATAAATCCTAACTCATAATCTCAATTCTTAAACAACATTAAAATAAATAAAAACTCCAAATTTAATTGCTAAGCCAAACTCCAACACGTCAACTTTCATCAAACTTTGACTTCCAAGTATAGTTATAGTAAAGTTGGCTAATTAGTATTTAATAATAGGATTAATATTTACTCTTTTATACATATTATAAAATATTTTATTATAAAAATTTTGATAATTTGGTCGATAATTGGTAATTCGGTAATGTAGTTTTAATATTCATTCCCTAACCATTTTACTGAACATTATATTTTTGATTTTTCCGAAGTCCATTTTATTGAAATCTGAATCTAATCTAGATTGGATCAGCCGATTTTTCAATTTTTTTGGAAATATGAAAACCCCTAGACTTTTGGACAAATGGAGCTCTTGGCTTGGAGATGAATTGTCTGGTAAGTATGATTAAAGTGAAAAATTGTTGAGAACACCTTTCCACCTTTCGTCAAATAAATTTTTTTATCTTTCACGTCTAAAATAGGAACTTTACGTCCCTTATAAAATCAAATTGCTAGAATTCAATTCCAACCTAAGTTTTCAGTTATTTTTATCTTGATCCCATCATGTGACTCACACAAAATCTATTTTTAAGGGGAAAAGGGTTACATATCATTTGTAAATAAACAAATAAGCTGATCTATATGCATTTTTACCCCTAAAAAAAAAAGTAAGATTTGACCTGAAATATATTTATTTTTTCCTAAAAAAGTAAAATTTAACCCAATTCATATTCATTTTTGTCACTGAGAAAGTGAGATTTGACTTTTTTATACATCAAAAATGGCTGCACTCCAATTATGTGGTGATTTCAAACTAAAAATTAGTCAAAAACTTAAGTTAGGATCACATTTTATATTAACTTAAATTTGCAAAGAATATAAAGTTAACAAAAATGAAGGACAAAAAAATTTTATTTGACAAAATGTAAAGAACGTTTAAAATGATTTACCGTCATTAAATCAATGTAATTATGTCCAAATTTTCCTAATAGAGTAGTACATATGTCTAATTAAGATTTTGTTTTTACTTTGTAAGGGTTTATAATTATTTCATGTGCATGAAAATCTTTTGGTAAATTTATGTAATTAATTAGGTGAAACAAATATACAAAAATATAGAACTTAGTGTACATAAGTTCACATATACACCCAAAAAAAAAATGTTCATGTATACACCAAGGCGAAGGGTTGGTTTGGATGGAAAAGTAGAAGGGATCGTAAACTGCCCGCTTACCCAAAAAAAAAATCACGTATACACTAGAATGGTTTGTTTTGGGGTGAGTACTAAATGGATGCTCACTCGATTCACGTATTGGAGTGAGTGGAAATCTTCTATACTAATTTGGCAATTTCATTGTTGTAGGGGATATAATCACATGCTACTTAAAAAGTCCATTTATTTCCATTTTATTCTTCTATTTGACTGCTACACTCCTTTGAGTTGATGCAATCTGCATTAGGCAAAATTTCTTGTAATTCTGACCTGCCGGGTGTTCAATCTTTCCGGTTGAAAAACATGAGTAGCATTGATGCAAAAAGGAAACTAGTTTGTTCTTTTATAGTTTTGTAATCTGTAGGAAGGCGAGAAGGCCATTGTTGATGTTGTATTTCCATTGATCATATTTTTTTTGTCTCTGTGCCTTGTAAATTTGGCCCATGATTTGGGGAATTGGATCTCTCACCCCCAATGCCTAAGTTTTTGCCTTTCTGTTTATGTTATCGTGTTATCAGCCGCCGGGGCTCAACTGACAGAACCTTAGTCCATCTCATGAAGTTTTGCGAACCTCCTTTGGATGGAAATGGAAGGAAAAGGATGCTAAAAATATATTCCAGAGAAAGTTCTATATTTTTCAAGTTCAATTCAATTTTCTTTTTATGAAATTCGGATCTCTTGTATTTCGTAATAAATGATTAAATAAGAAATAAATAATTCTCACGCGTTTAATATTTTGTACCAAATTTATACCTTATGTCATAATAAATAATCAAAAAAACAAAGATAATCCTTGCAATATCAATAAGTGCACCTTTATTTCTCATCAGAGGCAGATCTTATCTGAAAATAAAACTAAGGCACTTTTTTTTTACCCTCACCGCGTTTCAAGTTTGGCCTTAAGAAATTAAGCATAAATTCCAATGTTTCATAAAGTGTATTGTTTGTGGCACCAATAGTTGACTTTCGTTGCCTCTTTATCTCTTTGATTACGGACGAATTGCAAGGAAAAAATTTCAACAAAACAAGAATTGGAAAAGAAAGAGACAACTGGGCCTTGCAAAATGTATTATGTTAATGACATAATATATCATAAAATTTAAATCACAATGACCATTCCTAAGCCAACAAAAAAAAAAAAAAAAGGTTAACAACAAGAACAAAAAAGCTATCATGCAAATTTCCAGATTTAGTAATAAACTTGATCAACCTCGATAGAACTTTTTTTCCCCCTTCTATTCAGGAATCACCTGGATTTATGAAAATTCAAGAAATGTACGAAGAAAAATATAAGAGAAGTTTGGATAATATCATCAATAAGTGGTGGTAACATCTCCTCCATATCCTCCATCAATCTGGTTGAAGCTGCCATCTGATACAAAATATGTGCCTTGATCTGCTGGAATCACATCAGCTCCTGTAGTACTAAAGCCAGTAACGTCATTACCTCCTCCTCCATTTCCTCCACCACCACCACCAAATATTCCCTGAATCAGGGCCTGTGTCGCTGATTGAGAAGCACCACTGGCTAGCCCATTAGCTATCCCACCAACAATCTGAGTAGTCATGGTATTCTGCTGTTGGGCATATCCAGCGGGCATAACAGGTTGGCCATAACCTCCATGGGTCATATAATTGTTTGGTGGGATGAAGGTTTGCTGCGTAGGAGTTGGAGCTGCATAAGGGGTCGCAACAAAAGATTGAGGCTGAGACTGCAGATGGATTGGCGCCGCCATGCCTCCTGTAGGCCTGAACGAATTGAAGCCCACAGGATTTACGTTGTTCGCGAAATCGTTAGGCATGGTCGGCTGTGCAGGAGGCATTGAAACACTTCTTGTAATCATGGACTGGATCTGATTCAGCACTGATGGAGGTTGAGTGAAAGTACGATTTATTGGTAACGCATTTACACAGGTCAAATGAACGTCGAATTGGCAGATGCTGCAGTGGTATAGCCAGTGGTTGTGCCCATTCATCTTGCAGATGTCACAGGAGAAGGCTTTGTTTGGATAAGGTGGTGAGAATGTGAGGTTAAGTTGGTGGTGGTGAGATTGATGAGTGAATGCCATTGGCATGGATGCGCAAAGGATGTGGAGATCTATTCCACAGGTTTGACAGTGATAACAGAAGCCATTGCCTTGTTGGCTACAGGCATCACAGTTGAATATGCCTCCAGGGTAGGCTGGTTTTGGGAGGAGGGAAAGAACATGGTTGTTTTGGTCGAAGGGATGAGTGATTTTCTGAGGCATTTGAGAACATTTTTGATGCAGAAAGTAGTTGCACATGGTGCAACTGTATACGATTCCTGAGGCCTCAAGTTTGCAGCCTGAGCATAAATTGGCACTGAAGCCTTGTTGGGATTGACAGTTGGAGAGTTGTAGAGGATGTGGATGACTGAAATGGTTGATTGAAGCTAAAGAAGATTGATCAGTCCCTGGAGTTGTTGAAGACTGATCAAACTGAGGTTGGGAACCAGGCTTTCCCATCTCTCTCTCTCTCTCTCAGTTTCAGTTTCTCCCTTTGAGATAATTCCTGAGCTTCAATTTGAGAATTTTGATAAACAAAGACTGCATCTAAAAAGGCTAACAGGTCGTTGATTTCATGATACACGAGTAAAGTCAACTTATGGTGCAATTTGTCTAAATCGGTATAGTAGCAATTTGTCACACTTATTTCGGGTGAGCGAAAACGGGTGATCGGATTAGCTGTCTCTCTTTGGCATGTTGCTTTTTTTTAGTGTTGTTGGGGGGGGGGGGGGGGTTTAATATTCAATAGATTGATGCTAAAGAATACAAGTCAAAATTACAAACTAATTAGGCATGAGATAATGAGACCATTATCTATCCATACTCGAGTGGCATAGTAGCAGTTGTATAATTAATCATTTTTCTATTGAATGTACCTTGTAGCTTGTGTATATAAATTGACGTAGGATCGATGAAGGTAATACAAGTCACTTGAGTTGGCATTGCTGTATTTCTGAATGAATTCAATTTGTAAAGGTAAGATTGACGATTAGGAGTGATTTAAAATTCCTCTGATCAAGATGTAATATTCACCTCATGCAGTTGTGGATCTTTTTGTGTAATTTCTTATATAAGCCAGTCAAATTTTCATTTGCTTTAGAATAATATAGTAAAAAAAAAATTTTTGAGTACTAATATTTGTCACACATTTCATCTTTGTTTTTTCTTTTTTTTTTGGGTGTTCTAAATACTCTCAATATTCATGCGTAATTGCTTATTCACATTAGTTAGTTTTGTTTTGTTAAAAAGAAGAAGAAAGAAGAATTGCTTCCGCTACCTACACCTCAAAATTTTTGATTCTTCGTTAAACCATGTCCGGGTTGTGTTTGCCGCGTCACTGCTGCCACCCCTAAGTCAAGTCAACTCTCAGCTGTGGATGGAGAAACACGCACACACACACATGTGAATGGAGGTTCATTTGGGCCTTGCTTTTCTTGACTTAGTCAATGAGAGAATCGGAGTAATCATCAAGAGAGAAATCAATGGTTCATTCTTACGAATCATCATGGAACCTACCAGCCAAATGCAATGCATTTGAACTTTGAACAGTTTACAAGTCAATGCATATTTAATTTTTTCTCTTCGTGTTAGGCTTTCTTTGAATCGTATTTTTTTTGAATTTTCTATAAAAAAATTACTATAACGATTTGATATATGCGAAATAAAAAAATGTGTCCACGAGAAACGTAACAAAGGAAAAATTACAATCCAAACATTTGTTAGGTCAAGCCTATTGCTGTTTAACAAAGATGATTGCCCTCTTTTAAATCAAGCTTCTTATGAGTATCGCGTGTAAAACAAGGTTAGAGATGGCATACAATTTATTAGTTTTATGACGTATTCAATGGTGAAAGTATTTTTCATTGTTTTAATTTTTGTCTGATAATAAGATTTTTAAACTATACAGTCTATGTCACGATCAATTTTGCACAAGTGACGATTGATAACAATAAATATTTACTATGACTATAAACAGGAAGGGCTAAAAGTACGGAAGAAATCCTTATACCTTTATTAGGGAAGAGATACAATAGAAAACACTTTGTACTAATTAGTATAAAAAATTCTCCTGTCATGATCAATTTTGCATTAGTGAACATGACAACAATGGAAATTAATGATGACTATAAATACGGAAGAGCAATCTTTATTAGGGATTAAGAGATATTATAGAAAACATTTTATGCCAACGCAAAAGATTTGGCTGATAATGAAATTTGCTCTAGTCAACCAACCGACTATAGTTCATGGTCGTTCCAAGAATAGTTCCTTAGAGCATGATTTTGGCGTATTCTCTGTTATTCCCTTAGTAGTTAGGTAGAAATACATTGGGTCTCAATTAATATGTATTCCAAATATTTTTAGGAACTAATTGAGAGCAATAAAATCGAGTTGAGGATATGAATCTTTGGATGATTGACGCATACCATTGCCTTTATCACTTGACATGAGTTTTCTTTATGACAATGTTGCTCAAGAAAGAAAGAAAGAAAAAAAAGAGTTTTATGCCAATGCCACTAAATAAGGCTTAGTGATCACAAAAGGATAAAGAATCAAAGAAGAAGCTGTATGACATTGACATTCATTCATTAGATTATTAATCCGACCAATACAGTGCTAAATTTCATTTCACGACAGAAACAATTTCAATATACAAATTGCAAATTTTTCTTTGGAATGGAAGAGGTAAACAACATCAAAGGACAACGGATTATCGATCATGAAGGCAAAGAAATTGAACCGATGATTGATGGTTGTTTTCCAAGGAAGCTCCTTCAATCAGAGGAAAACAGTTATCGTATAACCAGGATTAGTTACACAATTAAGCAAAGGATTCACATAATTTGTTTGTTGAAATTAAAAAAAAAAAGAGATTCATACTGCAAGAACCATGAATTTGTTTCAAAGAAATCCTCCTAGTAATCCTCCCAAATCCAAACCATTAAGCATTGATAAACCTCCTCCATCACCACCCAATAAACCTTGCACAATATCCAGCCCTCCACCTCCACCATTCCCAAAGAGATCCAGGCCTGGGATACTACCTCCTGCACCATTACCAATTCCATTACCAACTCCTGATAATGCTTGAATCAAGTTTTGCATTCCTCCAAAGCCTCCACCTCCACCAATTCGTCCAGCTCCACCTCCAAGTCCTCCAGCTCCACTGCCGAAGCCTCCAATTCCGCCACCTAGTCCTCCACCTGCCATGAGGGCTTGAGTGTGGTGCTGGTTAAAGCTGTTTTGAGAGAAATTAGCAAATAAAGCTTGAAGCCTTTGCAGCGCCTGCAAATGCTCATTATTCTGCCAGTGCACGGAAGGCATACCCGCTGACTGAATTCCCTGATTTCCAGGGGTCATGGCAGGATTAAAGTGCGGAACAGGAATGCCTGCTGCTGCAGGTGGCGCAACAAAGTGTGGATTATAGGCTTGATAGCCTGGAGGAGCCTGAGGAGGAACCTCAGGAGCAGATCTTGAAGCTGTTCCAGGGTGTTGAAAATGATGATGAACCTGTGGGATGGGAGCTTGATTTGCCGCAGCCGTGAATGTTGTCTGACTTTGATTGAAAAAATTTGTTTGCATTGCTGGTGCAACTGATGGAACATTATTTGTACAGTTCAAATGAACATCAAAATCACAAAAATCACACCTATAAAGCCAATGGTTGGACCCCAAAGTGTTGCATATATCACAGTTAAAGATTTTGCTAGGATGGGGTGGTGAGAAAATAAGCTTGAGCTGGTGATTATGAGACTGGTGAGTAAAGCTCAATGGCATTGCCGAGCAAAGGATATGAAGATCAATATTGCATATCTTGCAGTGGTAGCAGAAGCCATCGCCTCGCTTCCCACATGCGTCACAGTTGAAGAAGCCCTCCTGGTAAAGTGGCTTTGGGAGAAGAGACAAAACATGGTTTTTATCAAAAGGGTGAGTTATTTGCTGAGGCATTTTTGAACATTTGACATGGAGGTAGTAGTTGCAAGTTGAGCAACTGTAAATCAATCCAGTTGCTTTCAGCTTGCATCCTGAACATGAAACTGAGGTCAGGGAGTTTTGATGATTGGAAAGCTGCAAAGGGTGTGGATGGCTGAAATGGTTGATGGTGGATTCAGCTTGGGAGCTCATGATCCTTCTTTGCCTATTGATCTTTCTCCAGTCTAAATTTGGGGCTTGATTTTGGTGAGACTATATAAATATCCACTATGGTAAGTGGCTTAGAACTCTGAAGCCTATGGTTGTAGACTTTGTCAAGCCCAAAAAGTCAGCTATTGGCGTGATGGTGATTGTTAGTCTTGGCATTTTCTATTTCTTCATGTGCTAAAGCCTACTTTGCAGTTGTGCATCATTCTGTCAAGACAATTGAACAATTAAAAAAGACGATTACATATTAGATCCTATTGCAAGTCTGCCTCGTGGAAATTTTGCTTTAGACGTTGGCGTTTAAAGAATGACTTGGGAAGTAAACGATGCCAAGGTCAATATTACGCGGTTTAGAGGGGATACGCCGAAGATTGGATTCTTATTTGATGATAAATTAGAAGGCTAATAGCTCAAAGTTTCATGAATGCGTTCTTTTTGTTTTAAGAAAAAAGTTTAATCTAGCTCACTAATTTCTAATTTTGGTCCCCGTTTACCAAATGAAAGTGTTCTTTTTAGGAATTAAGTTTAAGAAATGTTGTATTTAGCCCTATAATTTGTAGAGAGTCTCACTCTATATACATTTACCCGTATGTAGTTCAAGAACCATTGTAACTACAAGTACAAGCATAATGTTTTAATTAGTTTTAGTCCACTACATGGTACTTTGTGCTATAAAAATTTCGTACTTGTGTACAATTTACAAACAGTGATTGGTAGATCACAGATGAACCTTTGCATTAGGTATTGCTGCTGGTAGGTACCAACTAAAGGAAAAGGAAACAACTGAATATGCCCTTGACCAACCACTGAGCGACCACCAAGGTGAGTCTTAAGACCCTGTTTAGACTGTAGATGAGAGTTTAAATTCCACCTGCAATTAAAAAAATTTAAAAGTTGTATCAAAACATTCCCTTGGTCTAGTAAGGTTTGTACTTACTAACCCATAATACAAAAGTCTCTTTAGATTTTCTCTCCCTTCTAGTATAGGATAGATAGGTTATTCAATAGTTGTTGTCTCTGAAAAAAAAAAAATAATATGCCCTTGACCTAATTGGATGGCACTTACTGATTTTTTTAAATTTTTCTCTAAACCAAAGAAATCTTTCTACAGCATATCAAAATACTATACATCACACAAGCTTTTTTGTCCAATGTGAAATTGGGCTATTTTTGAACACGGAAGGCACACATTTTTCAAGTGTTTCCGAATGCTGTAAAATGAAGGATGCGTCAAGAGGAAAACCTAATAAAGTCCATATCTTTGTGATGAGTAAGCCAAACACTTAGGTTGTATAGGTTTGATTAACCATTGCTGCTTTTGTCGTGCCGCAATTTTTGCAATCACTTCTGATGAGAGAAACTGGAGGGCCTTGAAGATGTTTAGGGGGAAAATGCTTTGAGTTGCTACGTCTACCGAAAGTGATAAAATCAAAGTTTATACTCAACTCTTCTCTTTATTTTATTTGGTGATAAAAAATCATCTGTGCAGACCATTGATTCATATAGAGATGTAGATTACAATTTACAAGATTTAAGGTACTCTCCATAGTAGCATTCAGCTGATAACTTCATAGCCATATAATATGGTACAAATCAGAAAGAAATTCTGCAATTTGGGTTCCTCATTTTGGTCAACCGGCAATTTCCACTATGCAATTGGGCTGTATATTACACTCAAGTCGGGTAAAAATTGTCGATCGCTTAATAAAAAACCAATTCTGGGGAGAGATGATATGGTCCTGCAATAAAACTGTTAAATGGGAAAAGAAAAAAACTAAAGCTTAATTGTTAGACATGAAAAGAAATAAAAAAAATGCTAAATTTTAGGAGGGGGGAAAAAGGTCCCATTAATGATCCTCCTGCGGCTTTTTTAAGGCTCTCTTTTTGGAATGAATTCACTGAGCATAATTGCTAATCATCACAGCCTACATAATCGAAGTGATCTTCCTGGTAATCCCCCTAGTAATCCTCCTAATAATCCTTCTAGTAACCCTTCTAGTTCTTCTCCTAGTAATCCTCCTGGTGATCCTCCTAGTAATTCTTCTAGTAATCCTCCTGGCAATTACACCTAGTAACCCTCCTAGTAATCCTCTCATATCTACCCCATCAAGCATTGACAAACCTCCAAAAATATCAAGACCGTAGATATTGCCGGTGCCAGATGCACCCATTAAATTTTGCAAATTATGTTGCCCGCTCCCGTCCCCACAGCCTGCAGAAGGCGGAGAAGTATTCTGTTCGCCATTACTTACTGATAATCCTTGAAACAAGTCCTGCAGTCCTCCAAAAACATCCGCGCTAATAGCTTCACCTCCACCACTTGTGATATCCGATACAATTTGCTGAGTAGGGCCATGTTCAGTGGAAAATTTAACTATCAAATTATCGTTATTCGGCCTTTGCCAAAATGGTGCACAAACTGGTGCACCTACCATTTGCATGTACCGATAAGAAGAGAAGCCTGAGTGAAGATTTGGTCGAAATTGCTGAGGAGTAGATGTTGAGCCAATAGAGAGCTTCTGCATCCGATCAAGATCGGATGTTGTCTGTCTTGGGTGCATATTTCGATGGATTTTTACTGTAACATTTGTTGCACAGTCCAAGTGAGCATCGAACTCACACATGTCACAATTATAAAGCCAATGGCAGGACCCTGCATCGTAGCATATATCGCAAGAAAAGATTTTCTCGGGATAGTGTGGAGAGAAAATGAGCTTGAGCTGGTGATGATGGGATTGGTGATTGATATTCATTGGCAGTGCTGCGCAAAGTATATGAAGATCTGTAAAGCATATTTTGCAATGGTAGCAGAAGCCTTGGCCTTGCTTCCCGCACGCATCACAGTTAAAGAAGCCTTCAGCATAACAGGGTCTTGGGAGGAGATCGAAAACATGGTCTTTGTCGAAAGGGTGAGTGATTTGCTGAGGCATTTCTGAACACTTCTGGTGAAGGAAGTAGTTGCAAATGGTGCAACTGTATACCAGCCCTGGGGCCATGTCTTTGCAGCCTGCGCACGAATTAGAATTGAGGCCTCTTTGGGGTTGAAGGGAGAGTTGAAGAGGGTGCGGATGACTGAAATGGTTGATTGAGGTTGAAGAAGATTGATCAGTTCCTGGAATAGTTGAAGGCTGATAGTACTGAGGTTGGGAACCAGGCCTTCCCATCACCATTCAGATCAGGTTTTTGTCTATGAGAAGAATTCTGATGTTTAATTTGAAAATCTTGATAAAAGAAGAGTGCACCTGAAGGGCTAATAGTAATAGGTCGGTGAATTTTACGATGTAGAAGTAAACTAATGGTGCAATGGAGTTGTCTAAGGGGTACTGTGTCAATTTTGTCATGGCTCCATCGGCTAGGCAAGTGCACAGCGCTATGTCCAATTGGCCGGCTAGGTCTTTGTTAGACACATCCATTTTTCTTTAGGCACCATTTGGATTGAGGGAATAGGAGGGAAAGGAAAGCAGAGGAATTGGAGGAATTTAATCTTTGTTGTTTGGATTAACTTTTGAGGAGTGAAAGAAAAGGATAGGGGGGGGGGGGGGGGGGGGGGGAAGGGCGAAGAACAGTCTAATTATTTTGTCAAATTATAGTTTCCGTCCAAAAATGAGCGGAAATAAAGGGAAATGAAACTAAATTAATTGAAATAATTTGATTTTTTTAAAGATCATTTTTATCTATCTTTTTCATTAAATCAACACTTGATCTTTTCCTTTCTTTTCTTTTTCTTCTTCAATCCAAATAAAATTCAGTATTTCCTTTTTTTTTTCTTCCATATTTAATCCAAGCAAAATGGATAGAAACCACTATATTTTCCTTTCTTTTCTTTTCCATTGATATCCTTTCCTTTCTTTCAATTCAAACGGTGCCTTAATATTCTTGTTGTAACTTTTTTTTTGGGTTTTTTTGGTAACACTAGATATCTCTTTTAACTCGTAGAGATTAAGGTAGGATTGCAGGCTATACAAGTCACTTGGGGTTAAGGGTGTTCATAATTTGAAAAAAAAAAATCGAAAATCAGTCGAATCAATTTAGTTTGGATTTGGATTTTGATAAATTAGAATTTGGTAAAGTTAAAATAGATTCAATCTCAATATAGATAAAATAGTTCGGGAATGGATTTTAAAATTAGATTCTCGAATTATCTATTACTGATTGAACTTCTGAATTATTTATGATGATAATATATATGAATCTTTATAAAGTACTAATAAGTCATACCCATGTAGTAATACCAGATACTAATAAGTTATCAATATATTGATTATTAAGTAATCTAGCAATCTAATCTATGAGCGTGGTTTCAGTAAAACATCATTAAATACTAACTGTTCTTTAGAAATTGTTGAACACACACTAAGTTTCATTTCATGTCAAACAATTTCATTATATACACAAATTGCATGTTTGTTTGCAATGCATCAAGTAGAGATCAAAGAAACAAGGCATTAGCAACCATGAAGGCAAAGGGGTTAAACCAATTATTGATGGTTGTTTTCCAAGAAAATTCCTTCCATCAAAATAAAATAAAAAAAAATTAATGACCGATACAGGGTAAATTGCACAATCAAGCAAATGATTTTCGCCTTTTTTCTATTTCTTGAAGACAGAATTCGTGCTGGATGAATCAACATTAAAGTAACATTAAAGTGGGGCTAAAATACCACTAATGAGTCGTTTTGTCTTGATCTTGAAAGTGAGAGGAAGAGACTTTAGCTTGACTTTTGCTTTTGTCCAGCACTTCAGCTAGTGGAGAGGAACTTCAGAGGACATTTCCTAAGGCTGTAGCAGTACTAGATTGTTTGCGTTCGTTTTTGGTCAAGATTCTACCACAGATTATTGAGGATTTTCACATTTGAGGATGACATGTGATGTAACTACGTGCCTAACTTTGGATCCAATGCCAATAAGATTTTCACATTTTAGGAATTTTCATAGTTCTTAAGTACTGCTCATGTTTGTGTGTTTTATTGTTATTTAATCAAAGGGTTTGGCAAATGGGTGTCCCGGGTCAATCGAGAGGGATTCGTGTATTAATTTTTTTGGCAGAAATGAATTAATTTGAGAAAGTGTTTAAATGTAGAGATATAATAGATGTGACGCTGTAGTTTTATTTATTGCTATATGATCCCTTGACGTTTCAAAATGTCCACTTCAATCCCATATGATTTTATGTAAAATAGAAATTTGACGGAAAATAGTCTATATAGCGTCGTTAATTGAAATATCAATAGCGCCTTTACTTAAATGATAAATCAATCAATGGCTTAATTACCTTGTATAAAAGTATAGGGGACCTACGTTGATAAATACAAAAATCACAAGAGAGTAAAGTAAATATTTATACAAATCATAAGGGGATTACATAGAGATCAAGAGTTTATCGCATGTGCTTTTAGAGCGCATTTGGTATAAAAGCTGTAACTGATTGTGCATTTTGTCCCTTTTTCACTTTATATAAAATCATATGAGAGTTATGTGGCTATTTTGAAATTTTAGAGAGTTCATTTGACATTATGTAAAATCAGAGGGGTTTATAAACAGTTTGCCCTTAGGATAACGGTTGATTCCAATAAACCCCTCAAAAAATCTTTTCACATCACATCCCTGAATGTATAATTCAATCAATCAACTCTTGTATAAAATAAATTTTTTCGTCTCTTACTTTTAAAATGTTAACTTTACATCCATACAAATTCAATTTAGCAAATTTTAGTTTTAACTTAGGTTTTCGAAAACTTTTTAGTTTGAAATTACCATATGACCCATATGGAGTTATTTTTTACACACACAAATGTCATATCTCATTTTTTAATGGCAAACTGAATACTAATTGGATCCAATCCCACTTTTTTAGGGAAAAAAAGAATATGGTTCAGATCAGATTTTACTTTTTTTAAGGAAAAAAATGAATATAAATCACATTATTTGTTTAGTTATAAACGGTATCTAGCTTTTTGCTCCTAAGAAATAATTATGTGTGAGTCACGTAGGGAAGACAATTGGAGCAGGTGTCTACAGGGGGACAATGAATTGGGGTGTGGGGCGGGGCGGAGTAAGGGGAGGGGGAATATTTCCCCCCATTTAGAAATGGAGCGGGGGGCAGGGGAGTATACCCCCGCCCGCCACCCGTTAAAAAAAATTAATATATGTATATAATTATATATATAAATTATTTAATTTAATTAGTTAGAGACTTATAATAATGATATTATTAATTATATGTATTATATAATGTATATTAGTATATATAATATAATTGATATTATCAATTATACTAATAATTATACGTGTCTACTAATA
Organism: Coffea arabica; assembly: GCF_036785885.1. Lineage (NCBI taxonomy): Eukaryota > Viridiplantae > Streptophyta > Magnoliopsida > Gentianales > Rubiaceae > Coffea > Coffea arabica. Next base: position 25,694,533 of record NC_092312.1, on the reverse strand, counting down.
GAAATTATTAATTAGTTATACTAAATTTACTAAGACATTTATACTAAATTCCTAATTACACTTAATACAATAACATTTTTTTGTCAAAAAAAAAACACAATAATGACTTAGTGATTGTATTTGTATCAAAAATGAAAACTTTACTACTTTAGTTGTATTTGTTTCATCATGTTGGATTGTATTCAAATAACTTTTGTTTGATTGTTTGTATAGGTTTCAATTGTGAAATTACAATAGATAATAATTTGGTGATGTATTAATGTTTTAATATTTAATTATTTGTTAAAATTTAACTACAATAAAATTATACAATAAAATTTTATTAGCCCCACAGGAAAGTGAGGCGTTGCCATCCCTAGAATCACGCGACGAATTCATGGTAAAAAGCGATTGAAAGCTTAACCTTTGGATAACGGAGTGTGGAAAATGACTTTGGAGCCTGTGAGCCAAAGTCAAGGTCAATACTACGTGGTCAGGGCGACATGGTGAGGATTGGATTTTAACCGAGGAAAATGAGAAAGCTATGGATACCGTAAGTAACAGTGACCATTTCGGACGTGACACGAGAATTAATATGTTTAACATGACACGCGTAGGTTTGTTTGGATACCTCAATTATCCCAAATAATATTTTGCTTGCATCATAGACACATTTTCCAACATGTCTTTTTATATTTCCAACCACCTTTTTATCTCACATACATCATATCACAAAAAGTGCTACAGTAATTATTTCAAATAATATTCCAAATAATACACTATCCAAACACTCCCAATTATTTATGGGTCGGCCTGTTAATAATACGAATGTAAACGGATCGTATAAGGTTACCTTGCAGATTGACAAGCCAACCTAATAATAATTGAACATTACAAGACTGTCCCTCAACTTCATTGTTTTTTGGTTTTATTTTTTGGTAACTTTCATATTTATGTATGGAACTGTTAGATTTTGTTTCTGTTGAAAATTCTAAACCTCAAACCTTGTTGATATTCTGAAGACTTTATTATGTATTATATATTTTTCAAGTAATGTGTTTCATAATGTACTTCAATATTAGATTTTGCTTTTTTTTTTTTTTGAAAACTAACGTTGAAGTTTTGGATTTTGTTTTTCTATTTTGTACTTTGGAAATTTTGTTGTAAAATTTCGGATTGAAAAATCTTCAATAACAAGAGCGAATGGGTTACAATCGTATGTTAAACGGGTTCATTTTACTACAAATTATTGTCGTCCAAAATATTCATGAATTAAATGGGTTGGATTGTCCGTTAATAAATAGGTCATGACATTATATGACATAAAAATTTAGTGGGTGGAGTTGGAAATTTTCAACATGAGCATGAGAACGACATGATACGACACAACCTGTTACCACCCTAACTGTAATTTTAAAAATTACAAATTATTCTTAATCAATAATGCTTCCAAGTCTACAAATCTCTTTATTATTAAATTTTAGTTATCTTCATCCCCCATTTTTTTGACACTAATGTGAACTATTAAAATCTCAAATGATAAAAGATAACGATTTAGAGATCTATGTGTTTATCTGTAAATTTTAAAGTTACAATGTCTATGATGCTATTAAAATATTTTTAACTAAAATGTAAGCTGGTAGGCTTGCTGCTGAAGCAGCATAAATGCATATTAATGATGAGAGTTTTTTTTTAAAAAAATACTTTCATTCTTTTTTTAATATTATTGCGTTGGTAAGGTGGTATATACATTTTTCCTCTGGTTTTCACCCATCATACAGGACTAGGATCTCTCCATCCATAGGGTTGCCAGTTGATCAAATTGGGCCTTGGCTTTTCACTGCAGTTAGCCTTCTGGTGTCGATCTCATTCATGCACAGGTTAACTTGAGTCATGACTTGGGTGAGAGCACTGAGAGGAAGCATCAAAGGACAAAGTTTCTTGCAGCGATCAAAGATTTCTCAACTCGTACATTAAGATCATGGATCCCTCTTCTCATCCAAATTAGGTTGCTCAAATCAAACAAACACAACCTTATGGTACCTAAGATCAATTGTAGGAACGTTACTAAAAAATCTTGAGATTTATTGATTCGACTTTCAAGTCTTCTTTTACTCTTTCATCTCGTAAAATTTACAATCATTCTTAAAAAAATGTAACCAAAAAGAAAAGACATGTAATTAATCCAAAATAAATACAATCTTTAGAGGAAGCAAATAAAAGAACATTTATTTTTCTGTATACCCTTTTGTTTTTTCGGTATTCAAGATTCAAATGAAAAGATAAGCGTAGAGAAAAGAGTGATCGAAGAATGAAAATATTAAACGCTTGTTCCTTTGATTCCTTTAAATCTATCGATCATTTTTCTTAACCAATTTAGTCATCAAAAGGGATTTAAATTCCTCCCTGAGCTATAGATCAAGTGTTAGAATTATCTACCTGCATTTTAAAAGAAAAAATTTCCAGAGGAGATGCAATAGTTCAACCTGTGCTTCGGACCATTTCTCTCATTTCAACCCCTCATAAAACCAAGTTCGATTCCTCTTTTGTCTTTCCCCTTAGAGTGGGATAGAGTACGAATCTTATTGGTATTGCCACATGGAAAATATTGTGCTGATAATTTTTCTGACTTTTTGTGCAGTTGTTAAAAGCCTAAATTTCAGTTCCTCCTCTTAATTTTACTTCTTTTTAGAACTTAAAGTAACTAATCACTCCCTTACGTACATGTCATGCTATTTATAATACTTTTGCAGACCACCACAAGTTCAAAGTTTTGTTCTTAACAGGTATTTTTGTCTTTTAAGTTACTCATATGAGTCAGCTAGTCAAATAAAACAATTGGAGGGGATAAATCTACATAGCTACTTACCAAAAAAAAAAAAAAACTACATAGCTAAGATTTAACGTTAAGCTAATCGGCGAAATCGGTAGAAAGTAAAACCTTAGGAGCAACGTGAAAATAACCCTCGATTAAGGTTTCTTGGTATCTCCCACAATTGAAACTGGACTGGACTTTCTACTGAACTTGAGGAGAACATGTTGTATAGGATTAACTTTTCCTCAAGTAGATAGAACTTAAGTGTCCTTCACTTGAGCAGTATTTACTCCGAAAGTAAGCATGAGGACGCAAGATTTTGCCTACTTCCGGGATTTTCATCGAAGACACCTCCTCAATCTTATTGGCTTTGGAAAATAGGAATAGATATAGTGTTGAGTTTGTCATTGTATTCTATATCGAGAATTTTATAAAAAAATGTCTCCTATTGTTGGTTATAAATATAGAAGACTTGCGTGAGACACCATCAAGAAAGGTTTTAGTGGACTATTTGAATCTTTAGATTGTTAAACCTTTTATAGTACTCCCTTCGCCCCAAAAACTTTGTCGTGCTTTGGAAGTTGAGTTTTTATGCATAGTACTAAGTTTCAGTTTTGTTTTCCGATTTTGCTACTTTCAAAATCACTATTAGAAACAAGAATGTGTGGTCATTAGTGCTCAAGGAGACAGAAATAACATGTTGGGCTAAAACTACCTACAAGAAATCTAATCTATCAACGAAAAGTGATATTCAAGCATCACTTTAGACCTTGTGTGTATCTCACGAATGTCTTGCAACTTTTGCTAACAGCAAACGAAAATCAAGGGGCCAGTAATAAAAGTAAAAAATGAGAGAATCTTGAAGGGTAAAAATTGAAACAAGAGAAATTTTGTTTTTCATTTTGAGTATGTGACATATATTTTGGGATAAATCAAAAAAGAAAGTATGACACTTTCAATGGGTCGGATGGAGTAAAATATTTTGGAGTCTATCGTGTTTTAGTATTAGATACTTTTGAGTTTAGGGAGAATTGGAGTTTTGGTCCCCAATTTATCACCAACGCGCGAAACTAGTCCCCAATCGATTGCACATAACAAATGTAGTCCCCAATCTATTCAATTGTGCTCAAAAGTGGACAATTGACGGGTTTTCATCATTTTTTGACGGAAATAAGTCACGTGAGAGCATGTGCCCGTACTTAAAATCCTTTTTCCATTTGTTTAAGCGGGAAAACTCATAAAAAACTATTTCCTGCTTCCTGGTGCTCCCGTTCCTAATTAGCAAAGACAAAACTCAATTAGCAAATGGAGTTAATTATATTAATTAGTATTAGTCTACTATATAATTGAGCAATTGGTAAAATTTTTGGTTAACAAAACAAAACCCAATCTATCCCTGTCTTTCTTTTTGTCGTGCTCTGTATTCTTCCCCAACTGAAGATGACACCCTTGTAGCCAAATTCAATTACCGAGAAGTTACAAAGACTTGTACAGACTGGGATTGAAGTGCTTGAGCTTCGGATTTCGTCATCCGTTCGCAGATTTTTCTTGTCTTCGCATCTGGTCGTATGTTGTAATGATACCAGAAAAGCTTTGTCACTGTAACTTACAAGCAAAAATGATGACCTCTTGGACACACAACAACCCTGGAAGAAGGTATTTCAGCTGCGGCATGAAGAAGGTATGGGCAATCTCAAATTCTTGCTTCAGATTCTGAATTTTAGTTTTTTTCTGAAGCAATATTTTTTTGACCGTGAAGGGCAAAAGAGATGAAAATGGTTGCAACTATTTCGAGTGGTATGATCCGATAATGTGCCAAAGATCCACTGCTTTGATACCTGGTTTGCTGCGGAGCATGAATGCCAAGGATGCCACAATTGAAAAACTAAGAGCAAGGGAAAGGAAATTAGTCTCTGCAATTGTGTTGTTGGCACTGTTGTTGCTGCTTGTTTTGCTAGTATAAAAGGCCAGAAACTAAGATCTATTGCTATTGTTGTTTGTTTTAGCGGATTATGACAGGCTACTAGTAATCAGCAATGGGTGAATATGTAGGTTGGAATGTATTGTATTGCTAGTAAGATATCAGTAATGTATTCAATGCTACTGTAAGGCATTTAGAGGCCAAATGAATGCATTATTTGGAAATTATCCCTGTACAAAATTTAGATAGTTGAACTTCAAAAACAGATTTGTAATCTAAAAACATATGATGGTCGTCCGAAATTCACCCAAAAAAAGGAAACTGCAACAAACTTTTCTGTACACTGGTCTTGGGAAAATGAAATGCAACAAGCTTTTCTGTACACTGTACCAAAGAAATTCACCCAAAAAAAGGAAAAAGAAACAAAAACAAACATCAGCCACAACCATTGCTGATGTTCCTGTAATCCCAAGGGAAAATGAAACCTCAACTACACCTTTGCATCATCCAGCAACATAGGTGTAAGTTTGACAGCAGCATTTTGCAATATAAGCACATTTACAAATTATCCCTGTAAAACACAATGATGCCAACATATTCACAACTGAAGTAATGAAGGAAACTGTAACAATTCTCCCATAAATCCAGCAATAATAATCAGATTTCTCCCATAAAAGGGACCTCCAATTCTCCCTTACAAAATATACATTCTTGACATCATCATACAAGATGACAAAAGAAGTACAAAATAAGCAGAATTACAACATCTGCATTACTTCCAACATAGCAAAAGAAGTACTAAGTCTGATCATCAACAAATGAAATACATAATTACTTCACTTTCATTTTTCCTTGAACATTAGACTAGTCACCACATTCATTGGTCTTGGGGAGTTGGACATGAATGTGAACATCCCTAATTCTAAATGGTGTAGAAGCAATGGGAGCAACTGGTTGGCTGATATGTGTCACATGTGGATCCTCAATTCCAAAAATCTGATGTAAGTTAGGTTCAGCAACAGGGGCAGAAGAAATTAAGCAACTCTCAGTAGCTTGTTGGCTATTTTGTGATGAAGTCCCTTTCTTTCCTACACGTCTAGTGCCTTTTTCCTGCACAACAGTAGTACGAGTAATGAGTATGTGCAGTAGTTATGTTGGTAAGAATATAAAATCAAATTGAAGTTATAAGAAAACTGTACAGCTTTTTTCACTGCTCTTCTTGTGGTCTTCTTAGCAGTGGGGCCAACTCCTTCAACCAAGAACATGAGATTAAAACCATTATCATGCAGCAAATACAAAATCATAGAACTTGAATTCATATATATCATGACTTATCACTCACAGAGATGACATGGTTTGTTTTACATTGTGCTTCATGCAATCCAGCAGATGACATCTGTGATAGACTTACATCTTCATCACCACATTTTTGTTGCCTAAGCTTGCATGTCCTTGTGTTATGACCCTTTTCCCCACAGTAAGTACATTTACAGATTTGTCCAAAACGTCTTACTTTAACTCTTTTATCTTTCATTTCCTGCACCTCATCAGTATACTTTCTCCTTTGTTTTTTGGGTCTTCCTGGTGCTCTTCCATATGTTGGGGGGAGTGGGGGCTGGACATTCACATCTGCCCAATCTTGCTCTCCATGAAGAGGTAGTATGCAAGGCTCATAACACTTGAGATAAGTTTTCACTCTGTAGCAGTCATCAACATACTCCATTGGATCCATATTTGCAATCCAAAGTGCTGAAATTGCATGAGAGCAAGGTATCCCTGTCAAATCCCATTTCCTACAAGAGCATGTCTTCTCTTCAATGTTAACTGCATATTTTTGACCATAGGGATCAGCAACTTCATAATTAGCTTCATTGGATTTGTAAGGCACACAGTAAGTTGCCTTATTTATGTTCTCCATCATTCTTTTCCTGATTTTTGGGCAGACTGCATATTTGCTCCATTTTTTTCTGGCTCTGTCTCTGTTCTCTTGCATTCTTGACATCATAAAATATCTCAATGCCTCTATCATTGCAACAATTGACTCCTCTCTAGCATCTAAGATCTTGCTGTTGAAGGATTCACATATGTTATTCAGCAACATATCACACTTCGGGTAAGTGCTAAAGTGTGATCTACTCCACTCAGCCGGATTCTTGTCATCCAACCACTTAACAGCTTCAACATCAAGTTCAGCAATTGCCTCCATTCTTCTTCTGAATTGAATTGGAGTAGTTGCCTTGGCTGCTTTCCATAGAGCTTTCCTCATTGCTGCCCCTTTGAACCCAGCAGATGACATGTTACTATGCATATGTTTAACACAGAATCTGTGGGTTGCATTCGAAAAAACTGTTTCACATGCTTGGATTATTCCCTTTTGCTTATCACTCATTATTGTCCACTCATAGTCCCTTTCAATTTTCAAATCTTCCTTGAGTAATGTTAGAAACCAAATCCAAGAATCTTTGGTTTCTCCCTCAGTTGCTGCATAAGCTATAGGATACATTCCATTATTTGGATCAACTCCAACTGCTGTCAATAATACACCTCGTGCTGAACCTTTGAGAAAAGTTCCATCCAATCCAAACACAGGCCTACAAGCTGCTAAGAACCCCTGTTTTACCCCAGCAAAGCACATGTATAATCTCTGAAATTTGCCCTGTCCTGTTACTGCATCACAATAGTCATCTACCAGCTTCATAATTACTGTGCTACCTGGATTACTTCTCTCGATTTCATTAATATAATGAGGCAGTTTATTAAACTGGTCCATCTCACTGCCTTTGGCCAAATTCTCTGCAATTTTCTTAGCTCTATAGCCTTGATGTCTACTAAGATGACATTTGTGCTCCTTCATTATCATCTTTTTGAAACTAACATAGTCCAGCCTTGGGTTCTCCTTAAATACGCCAACATACCTTCTTCCTACCCACCCAGATTTCACACTCTTGTTGTGGTATGAAAATCCACATTTGTGCTTCTTTTGAAATGTTCTAACCTCCAATCTGCCATCCCCTTTCATCCTCCTAGCATATATGCACCAATCACAGCCATCTTTAGGACATATTGCTCTACCTCTTATGTTATCACTCTTGATAAATTTAAATGATCTCCCTCTCCTGATGTTCCAAGTTCTAATTGCTTCTTTCAACTCTTTGAAGGAAGAAAATATTTGTCTAAGTTTAATTTTAGGATCATTTTCATCCTTGGGATCAAACACAGGGGGTCTCAAGCTTTTCTCTTCATCCGACCCTCTATCACTACCAATATCAGTATCTGAATCTGGGGCAGCATCAACATCAGAATTGTCATTATCACTTTCAGTATCACTAGACATTTGTTTCCTAGGCTTGTGATTCATCCTAGCATCTGTACACTTGTTTTTTAGATGCATATTCAGCTGCTCTTGTTTTCTATTTTCTACTCCTAACCATTCAGAATCTTCATCAATATTTTCATCATAATCATTATCATCTGAATTTTGATCATAATCCGAGTCTTTTCCTGAGAACTCCCCCAAATCATATTGAAGGGGCATATATTCATCATCACTTTCATCCTCTTTATCTTCTAACACAAAGCCCCTATCCTCAATGTCAGACCCCCATTGTGATGATAGTAGATCATTAAGGGAAACCTCTACATACAAATCAACCACCCTACCACAGTCAAAATGATCAGTACAATATGCATGCAATTCTCTATCATGTCTTAACAAATGAAATCCATGTTCCTCGATTAGGATATGGTACTTTTTGTCACCAACAACTTGAAGTTGATTTTCTAGCATTCTATCCATTTCAAATAGACTAATGCCTGTGGCCTCTACATGATCAAAAATCCATAATTCTCCTCCCTCATAATGCACATCAGGTTCGGTTTCAATTTTTCCCCATATATAACACTTCATAGTCACTTCAGTGCTTTCACTATCTGAATTCAGGGACAACAAAATAAAACAAACACAATAAACAACTACCATAAGTAACAAATTAGATTATATAAGCACGTAATTTGCACTCAATCTGCTTCAAGACACTTCAATAATACACCCCCTGCCATATAAAAGCAGGGAGACTTACAGACACAAAAGCACCACAAAAGCATGTTACGAAATCAGATTCAAACCAACATTGTCTACCATGACAACCCACACCAGAGAGACATATGGAACCCCATTAAATGGTAGACAAGTTTTTTTATGGCTTTGCCAGATTACTTAAAAATCCAAAATTGAAGACATTCTTTATCTCCCAAGTGAAAATATTGTCTCCTAAGTGAAAATATCACCTTTGATCATCACATTCTTACAATATAAGCATAAATCAGTTGCATGCATAATGCTACCAGAGTCGAACAACACATACCGTAATCTGGTGGTGGTGCTCCATTCATTTCTTTTGGTCTTAGAGCCATTTCCTTCCAGATTCACAAACAACTCCACTATCACTGAGTTCTTCGAGATTTTTCTTCCGATCTGCTGGTTTTATGCACAAAACTTAATCTGGTTTTTTGTTCTCGTTTCTGGAGCCAGAGGAGAAGAAGGGGGACAATTAGTGTGTTTTGTCTTTTGCTAATTAGGAACGGGGGCACCAGGAAGCAGGAAATAGTTTTTTATGAGTTTTCCCGCTTAAAAAAATGGAAAAAGGATTTTAAGTACGGGCACATGCTCTCACGTGACTTATTTCCGTCAAAAAATGATGAAAACCCGTCAATTGTCCACTTTTGAGCACAATTGAATAGATTGGGGACTACATTTGTTATGTGCAATCGATTGGAGACTAGTTTCGCGCGTTGGTGATCAATTGGGGACCAAAACTCCAATTCTCCCTTTGAGTTTAAGTACACTTTTTTAGAGGCCTTTGTCTTCCCTTCTTCATAGTTAATTTTTGCTCCTTCGTCCAAGGACATAAATCAAATTTGACTAAACTATGTAAATTCTGTGTTTTCATTTCATTTATATTTGATTTGTTTTTTTTTTTTGGGGGTTGCTAAGAACCTTTCGTCAATTTCCTAGAATGAAACCTAATAGATAATAACTCAAATCACCATATAAGCAAGAATTGATGGCCAAAGGCTTGCAAACGCACTTGTGAATCGCATTCCATGTTGCAAATCACTACTCTTTGAATGCATTTTTATAGCCATGAATTGTCGTTGGTAATGTATGCTATAGTTGCTTTAAAGCTGTATCTTAGGTATAACTCCGTGCCGCTTACTTCTTTTTAAAATGCAATTAGGTTCTGTATAATACATTCTATATTTTAGTATAAGTTTTCGAGTTAATAAAATCATGCTATGTTTTAATACGAAACGACATATTTCTGAAAAGTTCTTGACAAAGGTTATGCACATGAATAATGGTTTATAAGTAACACCAAAATACAAAATTCATACCAGTTCGAGAAATGACTCGGTTTAAGCATAAAGCCATAGTTCTTGCTATTTGTGGGTGAATATTAGGCTTTAGCATGAAGAATTCTCTTTCCGAAGTCATCGTTTGCACATCCACTCACGCCTATTCAAAATAAGCTAATTAGCCTATTCTACAGACCACAAACCATCATCGGCATTTTGTAATGCAGATCCCTTTTTTATGGATCCACAACATGTTTATGTGAACTTATGAAGTCAACTGAAAATCTTCATTGGCATCTTTCATTATCAGTCAGCAATTGGTAAACTTCTAGGTGCAGTTTTAGACCTTGGTGCTTCCCGCTGTTTGTGGCCTGGGATTAAATTATTCTAAATCATTGAACTAGGCTGTTAGGTCTAGAGGTACCATGGATTCATAGAGATGCGGATTACAAGATTTACCAAGCACTGGGCTGGTAGAGAAAATTTCAAAGAGTTGTAAGAGTACTAAACGGATTAATAATGCAAAAAATATTAAAAAAATAAAAAAAAGACTTCTATACTTCGATACGTGTGAACTCCAACAAAAAAAGAAAAAGAACTTAAAAAACTATTATTTGACCTTTGATGCAGCCTGTTATGGACTTGAATCCAACTGGAAACACGGAAAGATGAACCTCAAGTGAGCCTTCCCCATTAAATAAGGTCGAATTTTGTGCATTCCTAGAATAGCCGCAGCCCACGTATAAAATTACTATCAACTTGCGAACAATTATGTTGATAGAGAAGGCTTGCCATAGATACAAACTCAGAGAGAAAGATTAGAGATGAAAAATGACAGTTTCAATCATTTTGGTCACGAGCACCTACTTACACCACTAGTGCTTGATGAAGGAGACAAGCTCTACTGCAAAGCTTGCGAGCTGCAGATAATCGAACCCTTTCATGGTTGCCTTTCTTGCAACTATTATCTCCATGATAAATGCCTCAACATCCCTCGATCTATCCTGCATCCATCTCACTCTGATCATCCCTTGACTCTTCTCCCATTTCCAACCTATCCCACCAGCACCTTCAAGTGCAATGCTTGTGGCTCAAATGGAAACGGCTTCAGCTATAGTTGTGCGCATTGCGAGTTCGATATTCATATCCAGTGTGCCTCGTTGCCAAGAAAAGTTAAACATCTAGAGAAACACCATCATGAGCTGAAACTTACATACAAATTTGTTCAGGACAAGAACTTAATCTTTGAATGTGATGAGTGTGGAAAAACAGTGGATGTTGATCAGTGGAGATACTATTGTGCCGAGTGTGATTTTGGAACGCATTTGGTCTGCGTGGAGATTAATGAGCCATGGATGGAGCCATGGATGGATGGAGATCCTGTTTTAGATGGTAAATCCGGTACAGCTCAGGCTGTTCAGCCGTCAGAAACAGTGGATGGTCAGGGTGAAAATGGTGTTGAAGAGTTGAGGAAAGAGATGATGCAACATCAGCTCGCTGTTGCCAGGCTACAGAATCAGTTGAACTTGTCTGCATCAGTGGCACAGCTTGTTAAATATCTATGAAGATGCCAATGGTAACTTCTTGTTGGATGACTTATTAAGTTCTCGAGTGATACGGTTCGAGAAACCCTTGGTTCTTCAATTCACCATTCCACATCATTAGGGCTACCTAGAAAGTTAATTAAGTTGAATAATTGGATAATCATAGTATTTTTAGCAGTAGTTTTAGTACTATTTTTTATTAGTTTTCTTATTAATTTTATGAATAATGGTTGTAATTGTGTGGCGAAAAAAGAAAGGTCGTGAATGAAGTTGAGTCAATTTGAGTCAAACACCCGACAAAGGACCTATTATAGGGCCCGTCATATTCTAGTTCCTGTTTAACTTGCAGAGTTCCTAAGATGGGTTGTGATCATTGAATCCGATATAGAGTCAAACATTGCCAGCCAAACAACATAGTTTTATTTGTTTAGGGTTTTACATATGTTTTGTTTCCTTTTTAGAGCAGGACTCATTGTGGCTTATAAATATGCAACGTTAGGGCTTCTGTAAGGAATTCATCTTTTATCAAATATCAATTAAACTTTGATTGGTTATTCCAATTGTTAGGAGTTTCTCTCGTTATCTTCGAATCTTTGATTCGTGTTGAAATTTTTGAACGTGATTTGGACTTTTGATTTTCTATGGATTTCGTTCGTGAAATGAATTAAAAATCTATGCTTCCGCTACCAAATCAAGTGTATCTGAGCAGGTTTCTCCTATGACAAACCCTTATGTATTTCTTAGTAGTCTAGATCGCATAGAGTTTACCCTAGATCATATTGAAGCATGTAGACAATGGATAGAATGCCTTCTTCATAATCTATATGAAGGGCTTGAAGCAAAAGGTTACTTCAAGGGATCTACACGCCATTGGTGCATAGGTGGGACTTGGGAGATTTGCTCTTGATAACTCCGATGTTCGTGTAATTTCTCTCCCAAATTCTCATGGTTATCAGATTTATGAGAGTGGGATCACTCAACATCCACATCAGATCCATGAAACTACAACACCAGCTGCTGTGGAAAAATTTGAACTTGTTGAAGTATTAGAGCCCGAGATCGAGGATAAGCAAGAACACACATGTGAACCCAACAGTGAAGAGAATGAGTTTGTCTATGACCCTAATGGTAAAAATACCGAGTTTATTCCATCTTTCCCTACTGGTGAACTCGAAGTGGAGCTTGACTCTACAATCATGGAACTCGAGGAGTTGGATGAATCCCAAGGTTTGGAGATTGACGAATTGTTTGCCAATTATTCTCTAGCAATTACACCGATAGATCCACTGACAAATCCACTCTCAATGGATTGGCTGCCTGGTAACTCGATTGATGCAATTGGTTCCAAGAGCCAAGAAAATATTAACTTTGGTGAGGAATATATTTCTAAGAAATATTTATTTCATAATTTTTGCTCTAAGGCTGGGCAAGTAGAGTTCTATATCATCCAAGGGAAATTCATCAAATTTGTGCTGACAATGCAAGAAGGCGAAGTGGTTGGGTTTGAGATCTTCTTAGGATTTTCTAGTGTTGTGACTAGATGCAAAAGTTCGTAATATTATTTCGCCTTTACAAGATTCGTGAAAGGATCATCGATTTATTATCCTATGCCTATGTTGGAATTCCCTATAGAACTCAAGCGCGAGTTCTAATTAAGTGGAAGAGTCAAATACGGTTCGAGGAACTCTTGATTTTTCAATCCATCATTTCGTATCAATAGGGCCGTTTAGAAAGTTAATTAGGTTGAATAATTGAGTAGTCATAGTATTTTTATAGTGGTTTTAGTAGCATTTTTATTAGTTTTCTTATTAATTTTATGAATAAGGGTTATAATTGTATGAAAAAAAGATAGGTCATGAATGAAACTAAATCAAGCTGATCGAGTCAGGTACCCCACATAGGACCCGTCATAGAACTCGCCATATTTTGGTTCCTGTTTAACTTGCAGAGCCACTGAGATGAGTGGTGATCATTGAACTCGACATAGAGCCATACATTACCAGCCAAACAATGTAATTTTGTTTGTTTAGGGTTTTACATACGTTTTGTTATTATTTTTTTTTAGAGTGGACTCATTATGACTTATAAATAAGCATAGTTAGGGATTTTGTAAGGTTTTCCTCTTTTATCAAATAACAATGAAATTTTGATTGGTTATTCCAATTGTTTAGAGTTTCTTTCATTATCATCGAATCTTTGATTTGTGTTTACAAATTTGATCGTGATTCGACCTTTGTTTTTCTATGAATTTCATTCGTGAAACGAATCCAAAACCTACGCTATTGCATCATTGAGGCAAGGAAAAAAAAAAGGAAAAAAAGTGAATCCATTCATTTTCTCAGTAACGTATAGTATTTAATTTGAAATGTTTGCTGAGCTATATTTTCCTTGTAATAATCTGCATTTTTCATTTATTTTAGTTAATATTGGGTTTTTAACTTGTATTAAGTATTTGTTTATCTCTTCTTTCATTCTATTTGATTAGAATATGAAGATTTAGTTAAGTTATATCCGCATAATTGGTTCATGTGCTTGCAGAGAAAACATTACTGGTTCTAGGTGATATCCTTTATAGCAATACTATATCCTCGTTTCTATGAACAAATTAATAGTCAAGTTATTTGCACATTACTGGTTCTGTCCTTTGTAAAAAGTAGGTGGCGCCTATAAGAATTAATGTAGGGATTGTTCTATACTAGTAGGTGTGAATACATGACAAAAGTTAAAATGGGGAATTTGAAATTTAAATAAAGATTATGTATCATGCATCTAAATTTATTAGTATATAAAAAGAAAATTTATAGTGAAGTTGTTAGAAAGAATAATCCTATCTTTTGTAGCAATTAGTGATTTGTACATACTTGATGCGTGTGCACTAAATGAAACTAATGCATTTATACAAATTATTTTTAACAAAGTTGATGTTACTTTTTTGCACTAAATATATGGTATATTTATTGAAATACCATTTACGTAGGTGACTAGTTATATATATAATCAGTTTTTAGTTATTTAATGGATATTGAAATTGTTTAAGAATGCCGAGTGCTAGGAGGAAATAATTAGAGATGTTTATAGATATCATAAAATATGAATTGTTAGCTACTAGCTAATGGGATTACATGTAATTGTTGAGATAATAGTATTCAAATTCACCATGAGATATTTTTTGTTTGTTTTCAACAAGTTGGTATCATTTTACCCTTACAAATATGAGTTGAATAAGAATTCTAAAGGTGACAATATTATAAAAAGTGATGTTATGTACACTCCCACTACTCTATTTTCATTTTGATAAAACCATATTACCCCTACCCTAATTTCTTCTTTTATCCTAATTGGATGACCAAATCTAGTAAAATTAGCACATGGACATGGAAAAGAAATTAGGACAGAAATAATATAGTATTATCCAAATGAAAATAAGACAATGAGAATGCAAATAACATAATATGAGGGTAAATAATATCACCCTATTAAAAATAGGTCTTTATATATTGTATAGTGGTATAGGTATATTGTATAGTGGTATAGATATTGTATAGTGGTATAGGTCTTTAAACAAATATCAACACTAGTGGCACCAACTTACAATAATGAAATGTGGATGCTTTAATGCCCAATTTGGGAGGTCGGAGACCACACTCGTACAGATGTTCACAAGTCCATTTATAGTTTCTATCATAATTAACCCACCCCAACCCAATCAACATTATTTTTCCCGTCCTAATCAAGCCCGTAGTTGTTGGGTTGGCTAGGCTGGTGATTGGGCCTCCCTATGTGGGTCTGTCTTTGAAGTCATAACTTCATTTTTTTTAATGTGAGGAGT
This sequence comes from Coffea arabica, assembly GCF_036785885.1. Lineage (NCBI taxonomy): Eukaryota > Viridiplantae > Streptophyta > Magnoliopsida > Gentianales > Rubiaceae > Coffea > Coffea arabica. The sequence continues at coordinate 25,679,090 of NC_092312.1, read as the reverse complement.
CCAAACTCATCATAGAGAAGAAAGTTCCTATGTTTAGTTGATTGGCCAGTCTTCTATTATTTTGCTTTGTCTCTTTCTAAGATACTATATAGATATTAGTCATTTTATGCATAGCAATTTAAAAACCGGACACCAAAACCAACGAATGTTTCTACTGACTTAGACAAAGGCCCGTTTGGAACATGAGTTTTTTGGAAGTTTGTCTAAAATTTTACTGTAGTGCACTATAGAAGTTTTTGAAAAAATTTTGTAGAAGTTTTTGGAATGTAAAAAATTTTGTAGAAGTTTTTGTAAAGTGAAATTTTTTTTTTCGTTTTCTTTTTTTTTTTCTTTCTTTTTCTCTTTCTCTTTCTTTTTCTTTCTTTCCTTTTTCTTTTCTTTCCTCTCATCTTCTTCCTTCCCCCTTCCCCTTTCCCGTTACCTCTCCTCTACCTCCCACCTCCAGCACCTCCGCCAGTACCACCTCTGTTCTTTTTTTTTTTCTTTTTTTTTTGTTGCTTTTCTCCTCTCCTCCCCTCCCTCCCCCGCCACCCCCAAACTTTTCCACCATTCCTTTCCTCTCCCCTCTGCCCGCCACCCCCTAGGCCCGCCACCCCCTCTGCCCACTCTCCCCTCTTCCCTCTCCCTTTCCTCTCCCCTCTCCCTTACACTCCGACGCCCGAGGAAGGCCGGCAGCTGTGCATTATTATTTTTTGCTTTTTCTCTCCCTCCATCCCTTCCCCTCTTCCCCTCTCCCTCCTCCGCCACCCTCCCTCTCTCTGCTTTGCGATCTGGGATCAGATCGTGACCAGATCGTAGCCCCCTCCCCCTTCCCCTTTGCGATCTAGTCGCGCGACCAGATCGCACCTAGCAGGAGGGGGAGGGTGGCGGGGGAGGGAGAGGGGAAAAGGGAAGGGGAGGAGAAGGGGTGAGGGTGAGGGACTCAAAAATTTTTTTTTAGGTGATCGGCGCCGGGAGAGGTGGTGGAGGTGGTGGTTGGTGTGGTGGGTTGGGTGAGGGAGGAAGAAAAGTTTTTGGAAAATTTTTTGTATATAGATTTTTGAAGTGTGTAGATAAAAAATCTTGGAAATTTTTTTGGGGTTCCTGTAGCAAAAGTTGTTAAAAAACTAGTAGCTAAAAAACTTGGTAAAAAACTAGGGTGCCAAACAGGTCTATGATATAAAACGTTTTTCTGCAATTCCTTCATGAGAAATGTAGACTTGGGAATAGTTACTATTTTTTGAAAAATTTGATTTTAGCACAACACGTTAGTGTTTTAGATAGGAGATTATTTGGAATAATAGTTTGAAAAAAACAACGTAGCATTTTTTTTATGATGTGATGTATATGGGTAAAAATATGGTTTAAAAAAAAGTGATTAAAAAATATGTTTATGATACAATTAAATAATTATTTACAAATAAAATCATATCCAAATAAATAACTAATTTAAGTTTTAATCTCTACAATCATCCTTTCCCTGATCCACTCTAAATATGGTTGAAATACACACAAAAATATCTAAGGTTGATTTCGTTATATGTGATCATAGATTATAGGATTTTTCTAACGAATGTCCAATATCATTAACACATCTAAAATTCATCGAACTTGTCACATACACACACACACATATATACACACACTAATAATTATTACCATCCGTGCGTTAATATATTTTTTCTATTTAATTTTACATACCATCTTTTTTATTTATTTACTTTTTCTAATAAATCTTACATTTTTAAAATATGACATCTGAAAGATATGTTAATAAGTGCCATTGGCATCCGTCAGATAGGCCCTAGATTATAAACTTAAAATACAACAAGTTTGATTAGCATATTACATTGTGATCCTACGTTCAATCGCTTCAGCCAATAACGGCAACACTGGTCACATCTTGGTATAGTAATTACTAATTCCTTTGCCTGAAGTGTCATATTTTCTGTTTTGGAATGTTCCAAAACATTTGTCATGTTGAAAAAGTCAAAGTATCTTTTTAGTCTCTATTTCCAATATAACATTTTTTTTCTAATTATATGCATGTTACCATTCAAATTTAAATTTTGAATTGTGTGGGGGTAAAATTAAAAAGAGAAGTATAAACATCATAATCAAACCACTATTGTTAAAAAGTTAAATTCTCGAAATATGACTAAATAATTGGGACGGAGGGAGTAATAGAAAGCAAGCAAAAGTAAAATGGCGCAATCCAGTCGAGTGCAATCTAGAAGACTACTAGATCATAAGAGGAGGTTAAAGTTGGCTATGCCGTTGCCATTTCTGTTAGTTTCAATCATAATCCAATTATATTAATCCGTTTAAACCTATCCATTAATAAGTGAATTTATATATACAATAAATTTTGAGTGGATCTAAATGGATACCCAATTAAATACATCTAATTGGTAAGTAGTGATTGAATCGACTCATCAATTTATACTCATTTAAAAATAATTATATATTTAAATTTAATTTTTTAATTATTTTGTTTTTGTTTTAACATTTTTCAGCCAAGGAGGGGTGAGATTTTAGAAGTGAAGAAAGGAAAGGGTGTTTCTCATGTTTTTTTCAAGAAAAGTTTTTTTCCTCGTGTCTTTAGTTTGGAGAACGGTTTTTTTTTTCTTCCTCATTTTTTGGGGAGAAAAGTTAATAAAAAGAAAACATGAGAAAAATACCTAGCTCAGTGACCATGGCACAATTAATGTATCAACAGATTGTCACGGATTTGGATCAATGGTGGAAATTGTAGTAAATCAGAGAGGAAAGGGGAAAGCTGGGAGAAATTAGAGTGAGAGAGAGAGTAGAAGCGAGAGAGAGAGAGAGACTAGAGAGAGAAAAGAAACAAATTCAATTCTGATAGCTAAATCTGTTACAAGCTGTGGGTCCCATTTATTGTCAGAAACTAACTAATCGTAACTAACTGGCCAATTAGCCAAGCGATGCCGTTTGGCTAAGTAATTGCCCTAAGCTCTTAAACGGTGCCGTTCCACCAAGTAATTGCCCCAATTCCTTAAACGGTGCCGTTCCAATAATGTCTTCATATCTGCTGGGCTGACAATCCCTTCCCCTTGCGAACAGGCTTGTCCGCAAGTCTGCAAGAAAATTCTGGAAATTGGTGCGCGATGAAGGTTTTATCTTCCCAGGATGCTTCATCAAAACTAAGGTGATTCCACTTAACCAAGAGTTGTACCACAGGCTGTCCATCACGTAATATTGCTCTACTCTTCAGGATCATCTCTGGTTGGAGAGGGCACAGATCATGCTCATCCCACTCTGGTAATGTAGTTGATAGTTGTTGGAGAGGACCTACCTTCTTCTTTAGTAATGACACATGGAAGACCGGATGCACCCTGGCCCCTGCAGGAAGCTTCAGTCTATAAGCTACCTGCCCAATCCTTTCTTCAACCTGGAAAGGACCATAGTACTTAGCAGAAAGCTTCAAGCACTTGCGCACAGATATAGATTGTTGCCTATAAGGTTGTAACTTTAAGAATACCCAGTCCCCTACCACAAATTCTCGCTCAGTCCTGTGTTTATCAGCAAAGTTTTTCATCCTATTTTGAGCCTTGGATAAGTGTTCCTTGATGCTAGCAGTGATTCTGGCCCTGTCCCGTAATGCCTGAGTTGCAGCAGGTATCACTGAGTCCTGGTATGGTCCTAGAGGAAGAGGTGTTGGTTTATAGCCAAACAAGGCTTCGAATGGGGAAAGTTCCAAGCTGGTGTGGTAAGCAGAATTGTACCACCACTCTGCAGTAGGTATCCACTTGCTCCACTGGGATGGAAATTCACAAGTCATGCACCTCAGATAGGATTCCAGACATTGATTGAGCCTCTCACTTTGGCCATCTGTCTGGGGGTGGTAAGAAGAAGAGTATTTGAGCTGAATTCCCATTAGCTTGAACAATTCCTTCCAAAAGCAACTAGTGAACACTCTATCCCTGTCAGTGATGATTGATTCTGGCAACCCATGCAATCTGAAAACATTATCCAAGAACACTTGTGCGACCTGCCTAGCTGAGAAGGGATGTGTCAATAGCAAAAAATGTCCAAATTTGGTGAACCTGTCCACTACAACCAGTATAGTGTCATATCCCTGAGACTTGGGAAGCTTCTCAATAAAGTCCATAGCAATGTGGGACCAAGCCTTTTGAGGGATTGGTATGGGCTGAAGTAGGCCAGGATATGGGAGATGTTCAGACTTGTTTCTTTGGCACACATCACACTCTTGTACATAGGCAATAACATCCTTCTTGAGCTCAGGCCAGTAAAACATGGATTTGATCCTATGCCAACAACTCTTCTGTCCTGAGTGCCCCCCTATTGCAGAATTATGTAGAGCTGAGACCAGTTTGCTTCTGATGTCATTTCCTGTCCCTACATACAGTTTCCCTTGGTATCTGAGTACTCCTTCTGCTAGTGTATAGGATGGTTGAGATGTAGAGTCTAGCAGTAGCTGGGACATAATCTCTTGGCAGTGAGGGTCACCTTCATAACTTTGAATCAGTTCCTCCATCCACCCTGGCTTAACAGCAGATAGGGCCAAACAGAAACTGGTATTGCTGTCCCTGGAGGCATCCGTCCCCTGTCTCCTTGAGAGTGCATCAGCAACCAGATTTTCAGCACCCTTTTTGTATTGGATTTCGTAGTCCAATCCCAGTAACTTAGTCAGCCACTTGTGTTGTAGAGCAGTATTGAGTTTCTGGTCCAGTAAGTACTTCAGAGACTGGTGATCTGTCCTGATGATGAAGTGATGTCCTACCAAATAATGCTTCCATTTAGTGACAGCCATTACTAGAGCAAGGAGTTCCTTTTCATACACAGATAACCCAAGATTTCTGGGAGATAGTGCCTTACTCAGAAATGCAATAGGATGGCCATCCTGCATCAATACAGCCCCTAAACCTCCACCACTGGCATCAGTCTCAATGATGAAAGGCCTACTGAATTCTGGCAGTTTAAGAACTGGTGCAGTGACCATTAATTCCTTTAATTTCTCAAAAGAATTCTGAGCACCTGCATTCCATATGAAACTATCCTTCCTCAAGAGTTCAGTCAAAGGCTTGCATATTTGTCCGTAACCTTGTATGAACCTCCTATAGTACCCAGTCAAACCCAAAAAACTCCTCAATTCCTTCACAGTCTGAGGTATAGGCCACTTCAAAATACAGTCAATCTTAGTTTGATCCATACTAACACCCTTTTCAGAAATAGTATGCCCCAAATAGTCTACTGTTTTCTGAGCAAAAGAGCACTTAGATTTCTTTGCATATAGTTGGTTCTGTCTCAGAGTATCAAGTACTATTTTCAGATGCTGCACATGTGACTCCAATGTAGGACTGTAAACCAATATATCATCAAAGAATACCAAAACGAATTTCCTCAAATATGGTTGGAATACCTGGTTCATCAGAGATTGAAAGGTGGCTGGCGCATTGGTAAGGCCAAAAGGCATCACCAAGAACTCATAGTGGCCACAATGAGTCTGAAATGCTGTCTTGTGAGTATCCTGAGTCTTGACACGAATCTGATGATATCCTGCTGTCAGATCCAGCTTTGATTTGAACACAGCTCCCGCCAGTTCATCTAATAATTCTTCTACATTTGGTATTGGATATTTATCCTTAATAGTCATTTCATTCAATTTTCTATAGTCTACACAGAACCTCCAAGTGCCTTCTTTCTTTTTAACTAGCAGCACTGGAGATGCAAAGGGGCTGGTGCTGTGTATAACTATTCCATGCTCCAACATTTCTGTAACCTGTTTTTCTATTTCTCCCTTTTGAGAGTGAGGGTAACGGTATGGTTTGAGCTTGACTGGTTGAGATCCTGGCTTCAGAGTAATTTCATGGTCAATGCTCCTTTTAGGAGGTAAGGAATCAGGGGTCTTGAAGACATCAGCATACTCACTGAGGATATTTTCCACTGCTCTGGGTATGGTATGGTCGTCTCCATCTTTATTTTGCTTCCATTCCATGGCTGCGCACATCTGCTTCTTATACTCAATGAAATATCTCAAATCCTTCCCTCTGATCAGGTCCATGTCACAGTTCTCTGCTTGTCCTTGTAAGTGTACTGTCTGTCCTTGGTTGAACAGAGAAATGCTTAGCTGATGAAAATCAAATGTGATTGGACTGAAGTGTACCATCCAATCCACTCCCAATATAATATCCCATCCTCCCAACTCCATTACTTTAAGATCAAACCTAAACTTGTACTGATTGACTTCCCACATTACACTTGGACAGATTGCATTACTGTTAACACAGGTGCCATTTCCCATGATCACAGAAAAGGGATTTGAAACCATTTGGTACTTGATATCCATGCCAATGACTAACTCACTGTTGATGTATCTATCAGAGCTACCAGTATCTACTAAAATCAACACCTCCTCTCCATCCAGCTTCCCTGTCAGTGTAATAGTCTTTCTTTTTAAGGCCTCCGACAATGCATGCAGGGACATGTCCATTACTTGACCAGGGTGTCCAGTTTGGTCGTCTTGTTCTCCCAGTGCATCTTCGAACAGTGGTTCCTCCTCATCTTCGCTGATCAGAAGATTTAAGTGTCCTGGCTTACATTGGTGTCCAGGTCCATACTTGTCCCCACACTTAAAGCACAGTCCCAGGCTCCTTCTGTGCTGAATTTCTTGAGGTGAAATTCTCTTAGAATCCTGACGGTCAGTTTGTACATTCTTAAATCTGGTATTCCTGAAATTTCCAGTTGATGGTATCTGGTAAGTGTTGGTGCTGCCTGCTACAGGAGTAGTGCCTTTGGTCATGCCAAACTTATTTTCTGCAACATTTCTGTGGCCTTCTCTAACTCCTCTGATCTGGATTTTGATGTTGCGTTCCTGCCACAGCGAGATCTCAAAGGCCTCTGATAGTGTAGTCGGTCTCAGCATCTTCACCATAGGCTTAATTTCTTCTTTCAAGCCACTGATGAAACTGGAGGTAAAGTAGCTCTCATCCAAATTACTGTTCCTGGCCAGCATTAGTGGCTTTAGTTCCTCAAACCTCTCCTGGTACTCTTCCACACTCCCTTCCTGTTGTAGTTTGTTGAATTCCTCAATTATGTCCTTATAACCATTCTCATTGAATCGTTTACAGAGAATCTCCCCAAATTCTTCCCAGGATAGTCTAGGTTTCTCAATCCGAACCCCTTGGAACCACCTATCTGCCTTTCCCTCCAGATACATCTCTACAATGGCTATTTTCTGCTCATTCGGAATTTGGTAATTAATGAAGTACTTGTTACATTTTCGCAGCCACTCTCTCGGATTTTCTCCTGAGAATAGTTGTAAATCAAGTTTTGGGGGATTTGGCGCTTGAATTCTACCTTCATGCCTGAAAGCTCGCGTAACTTCTGCGTCCGGATACAATCTAAATTGTGGAGGGGGAGTCGGCAGCAACGGCGGTGCCTGTTCTGTTCTTCCCCTGGATTCTTCATCTGGCAGCTTGTCCCTTGCAGCAGTCACATTCAGCATTATTGAGCTGAATTTTTGTTCCAAGAAGGCGCCAAACTTCTGCTCCATTCCAGTCATCAAGCTTTCCATGCGCCTATTGTTCTCTTCCAATTCTTGACGAATCTCTCCTCTGAGCTGCTGCTGCGACGATTGTGAAGATTGAAGATTCTCCATGATTTCTTGTAGCTTAGCCTCCTGTTTCCTCACTTGTTCTTCCAAGGTCTTAAATCTGGTGCTTTCTGCCATGATTGTGTCCAAGGATTCCGCTAGCTCTGGTACCAATTTGTCACGGATTTGGATCAATGGTGGAAATTGTAGTAAATCAGAGAGGAAAGGGGAAAGCTGGGAGAAATTAGAGTGAGAGAGAGAGTAGAAGCGAGAGAGAGAGAGAGACTAGAGAGAGAAAAGAAACAAATTCAATTCTGATAGCTAAATCTGTTACAAGCTGTGGGTCCCATTTATTGTCAGAAACTAACTAATCGTAACTAACTGGCCAATTAGCCAAGCGATGCCGTTTGGCTAAGTAATTGCCCTAAGCTCTTAAACGGTGCCGTTCCACCAAGTAATTGCCCCAATTCCTTAAACGGTGCCGTTCCAATAATGTCTTCATATCTGCTGGGCTGACACAGATAAACAGACCTACGGCTGCAAAAGCTCCTTATCTATATGTGCCTGCACTTATTCCAAGTAGCTGTTATTTTTCTTCTTCTTTATAATTTGAAAAGATTATGAGAAATTTAATTTTATGCTACTAATTATTGCTAAGCTAATTGATGTGATCGATGCAAAATCCATCTGTAAATTAAACGCACGTGATATTGTAATTATCCGATTCTGGTTTCTACGTAAACATCTCGAGGTCTTGTACGTACCACCCTTTTAGGCACTGTGCCGATGAAATAAAATTCATATACAATAAGAATGATCAAATCTTAGATTATTTTAAGAGTTTAAATCACTAAATGATGTGGCAATCATATATTCAGTTACGATGTTAATTTTTGTATTAATTGAATAATTTCCATTATTTTTATTACTAAGACAGTAGCATTACTTTTGCCGCCTCAAATTGATGGATTTAGGGAAGTAGAATTTCCATTCCCAATCGTATAAGGATTTTTGCTTTTCCAATCGAACCATATACGTGTGTGTGTATATATATATATATTAATGCTTCAGAAATTAACCGTCGAAAAGGTAATTTGCATATACTCATAGCCAGAGAGAGAGGAAGCAGAGGGAAAAAAAAACATGAAGAAGAGAGTCGATAAAACAACTATTTCCATGGCGGAGAAGGCAGCATTAGCCAAGGCTCCAAAGCGCAACGCAGAAAAGTGCGAGGGTCGCGGGGGGGCGGACCAGCAGTGGCGTGACGAGGAAGGCACCTGGTCCCGAGCCGCCAGAAGGAGGGAGGAGAAGGCCGAGAGGCGAGCCGAGGCATTGGCTCGTAAAGCCTGGGCTCGCCACTTGGCCAAGCAAGAGGAGGAGGATCTTGAGAGGATTCTGCGCCTGAAGACGCAGAAAAAGAAGGAGACGGAAACGGAGCTGCAGCGGCAGAGGGAGGAGGAGCTGGCGGCGATTCAGAAGAAAGTGGAGGAGGAGGAGAGGAGGAAGCAGAGCCGTATCGCGAGTAAGAAGGAGTATGATAAGATGGTTCTTGTGGAGAACAAGAACCGCGCCGTCATTGAGGCCCGGAGTATTGAGGAAGCCCTAGCGGTCTTGACCGGTAGGGAAAAGTTGCCGGTCGTGAAAGCGAAGGCCACCGAAGGAAACAAGGGAGATTGTTTGCTTGTTTACACGCAAGGGGAAGAGAAGCCTCTGTTAGTTGATCTTCGGATCATTGTTTAGGTTTGGCATCAAGATTCATACTACCATTATTGTTAACATAGGATTAAGGTTCTTTTAGTCTTGATTCATTATTGTTTTGTTAAGTTTTTGAATAAATATGATCTTTTTTGATACTAATTGAAGGGAGTAATAATTAGGGATGGATTGTTAATTAGTGATTAAGAAGCAATTGATTCATGGTCTGCTGTAGTTTTGATCGATCAGCATCAAGATGCCACTTTATGATTCTTTCTGCAGCAACGAATATTGTCCAACGTTCAATTATATTTTCTGCATTATGTGTTTCAATATAGTAAAGAAGAAAATATTATTTGAAGGGGTTGTATTCATATGGAATCCTAATCAAATTAGGGTTTGTTTGGACAGTAGATTATTTGTCCAATTATATTTGCTGACATCACCATTACAATTTTCAATACAACTTTTTATCTTCCCAATTACCTTTTTATCTCACATACATCACATCACAAAAAATGTTACAGTAAAAATATCTCAAATAATTTACAATTCAAACAAACCGGTACCTTGTGAGGAATATACTTTGAATCTGTAGTCGAAATCTACTTAAAAAAAAAAAAAAAGAACCTGTAGTCGAATTCACGTATTATTTTCAACGTGGGAATTTTGAAAAAACAAGTTGGAATTAGCTCTTTTCGAGAATGGACTAGTTCATGGCCAAAGGACTTGAATATGTTTCCTCCTGAGGGTTTTTTCTTCACACTTTTTTTTTTACAGCAGAATGAATCTTGTTCAATTGATCAGCACGTACAAAGTAAAATGGAAGTGATCACCTATAAATTAGTATACTACAAGTATTCTGTCTAAACAAAATCAGCAAAACTCTCGTTTGTAGAATCCCCCCCTCAAAAAAATAGCTCTCAATTTAGTATGGGATTGGAGCCCCTTTCTAGGAAACAACTATATATCTGACATCAGAAACAACAGCGCTAAGAATACCAATTGCCAAAGGTTGTGAAAGCCAAACCGTTTTGAACGAAAACTCTATTATGTGTCCTTCACAGACGATAAACACTAACAGCAAGAGCTAATCTTTTGAAGCTGTCCAAGAAAGTGTTAGATTTCCAGCGTTCACACAAGGCACATATCCTGCACCTTCTGCCAAACTCTAGCTGATGGCCTGATGCCATGCATTGAAAAAAATAGACAACCAACAGTCTCATCTTCCCTCCCACACAAGAGACACTGAGAAGGAATAGACATTTTTTTTCTTCACAGCTAGCTGTTTGGTTTTTTTTTTTCCTTTTTAGTTTGAAAGAAAAGTTGATTAAAAAATTGACTCTTATTTTTCATGTCATTATTTATTTCAGATCTAACTGCACTAATTTATGTCATACCCCTTATAAACAATTATCGTTTTTTTTTAAATTAAAATACTGGCCTAACCTTGAGCTTTTATAGGAAAAATTAAGGAAGTTATAAAAAAAATGCTTTCAACATCTTTAACTACCAATTCCGTACTATTATCCAACTTAAGTCCTGATAATTTATGCTGAAATTCTCCTTTTCTCTCTTTTAGTTTTAATTTTCTCTCTCAATAAATTAGAGGGATGTGATTATTCAATTACACTATATACGTATACATTTCATTTTTTTAAAAATTGATAATAGAAGCAAATTTAGGGCTTCAATGTTATTTCAATAACCTACAAGTTACTTTTTTACCTAAAGTTGAGAAACCAAGATTTAGAAGTCCTAAATTCCAATTCTCCTTCTCCCACCTAACTTCTTAATTCCCATCCTTCCTGTGTTAGAAATAAACTTAAAATAACAAAAAGAAGTTACTTTGTATTTGGGCAGTAGCATTAGTTTAGCCGCCTCAAGAAAAAATAAGTCACTTCTAGCTATTAAGGGCTGATTTCACTTTGTACCTCTGAACTTGTACCATTTTCTACTTTGCACTTTAAATTTTAATTTTGCATAGTTTGTATTCTAAATTCTCAATTTTGAACACTTTGCACCCTAGACTTTCAAGTTTGTTTTATTTAAATCCAATTAATGACAATGTAATTAGCCAAATTAACGAGATAAAGGACGATGCAAATTAATGATAATGTACCGTTATATTCTATCTGCGATCTCTTGATTCCTTTTAAGCACTTTTAGCACATTGTCATTGACTTATATGGTCCAATTAATAATATTTTTAGCAAAGTTAACGAAATAAAAGACTGTATAATTTAATGACAATTTATCATTTTATTTTAGTTGTGATACCTTGACTCCTTTTGACTACTTTAAGTAAATTATCATTGATTTGTAAGGTTTTCGATGCTGTTAATTTTACTAAATAGGCATTATTTGCATAAAAATTATTTGCTTGCATCACAATCACATTTTTCAATACACTTTTTTTTTTAATTTTTTTCAACTATCTTTTTATTTCATAAACATTACATCATAAAAAGTGTTACAATAATTATTTTAAATAAACTCCTATCCAAACACTCTAAATTGTCATTAATTAGACTTAAATGCGATCGATTTGAGAGTTTAGAAGGTAAAGTGTCCAAAATTGAAAGTTTTGAGTGCAAAGTATTCAAAATTAAAGTTTTAGGAATAATATAAAAAAGTGATATAAGTTTGAAGGTACAAAATGGAATTATTCTAACTACTAATTTTTCTAAGTCTATCATTTTGCTATCTCCTTTCTGTCATGTGCTTAGGGAATGTGGTCAAAATAGTGCAATGCCAAAAGTTCAATGATGAATTAACACCAGCAATAGTTTAGTGATTAATTTGGATATAATGGGCTTAACTCCATTGTTGTTGGTTGGCATGTACGTTTTTAACTAATGATCTAATATCTGTAGTGATCAGAATATTCTGAAAATGTTCTGAAATTTGTCTCTTAATGCGGGCAAAAACCGGTCTTGCCACAACTTTCCGGAGATAAAAACACAACACTTTAATTATAATATACTTAATATGTGATGGTTTTTTTTTATTAAGATTTTGAAAATAATTCCAGGTTGATAATTATAATGTCAAGGGAAGTGGGGGAGCTAGAAATAATTGTTAGTGCAGGCAAAAATTTCGTCCTTGACTTTTCTAATTAAAGTAGTACATAACGACAATATTCACATAAAATGTATTACATCTATTTAATGGAAGCCCTTATATATTCACATGAAATTCTTTCACTTGTTTTGGAGCAATTACTAGACCTGCTAAGTAGTTGCTCCGGACCAACACAAAATTTTCATTTAATGAGTAATATAACACAAAATCATATAGTAAGACAATAATTTTCTTTGAAAAAAATATAATAAACCTTTTAAAATAACCACAAACTTACAATTTTGTAAGGCACAAGGACATAAAATTTCATGTTTTTATTTAAAAAGTTACCACTACATGTCGGAAAAAAAATTACGTTTACTTTATTTTAACTAAGCCAACACAATTACTCTATACTTTTACTTTAGTTGAAAAAATTCACAAAATTCATTTTACTTATGTAGAAGGCCATTATTTTAACTTTCGTAACATGTCATTTTCCTTTTACAAAAGTTATTATATTTACATTGACTTCTAAACAACATAATGAGGGCACAATCAATAATTTCTCAGAATTACCTGAGTCATAACAGGGGCACAACTGAAAATTTCTCAAAATTACTTGGATAATAGTAGACTGCTATAGGGTAGTGGGGGTACGTGCCCCACTGCCCTCATTGCTATAATTTGCTTTGTTCTGCCCTTGTTCAAACTAACAATGAAGTAGCTTTGGGAGCAACTATAACCCCTCCCTCCACCTACAGTTAATTACAATTGAGCCTCTTCTTTATTGGAGATTTCCGAACTTATATGATCAGGATCCAACATCCAACACAAGATGCTTGGTGGCTAAAATTTGGCAATGACACAATTGGTTAATTACTAGCCAAGCATTTTATCTACGCGCCTTGCCACGATTGCTTCAGTGACTGAATGGGTGGACAAGTATTGAGCTCAAAACCAAATGGGCTACACACCAGTATACAGATGGGCAGTGGCCATTTTCCTGAGGAAGTCTTCTAGTTGTCAATGGTTCCAACTCTTTAGTCCCCCCCTACTAATGTCAGTGCCTTTGCCACACATCCTTATAGCTATAATGCCACACTTGGGAGGGCTGATGATTGGGAAGATTACATTTTCTACGGAGGACCAGGGAGAAATCCTGATTGTCCATGACCAAATTCAGAAGGCTCGAGGTCGTTTTATGTATCTCTCGTTTAAGCTTGATTTACAAAGTTTGATTTGAGTCTATTATGAGATTCTCCACATATAGTTGGAGAACAATAAAAGTAAGTGGTAAAGTTTCTTAATTGAAAGAGCCAGAGCCTTTTATCTTCTCATACGTGTAAGATTAATCTTTTTTTCTTTATTTTTATCTTGAATCTGATACATTTGTGTTTATTACAGCCTACCAAGAAAAAAATGGAAATGATTTTTGGTCTGAAAACTCACGTATAATTTCTGATGTCTCAATTTCAAAGGCTGACCTAATATCTTTTGAATTAAAGCCAGAAGATCATAATAATCAACTCAAATTAATAGTAGCACAATGATCCTAGCTAGACTTTCTTTTCTTTCCATATTTCAGATGTGGGATGTCACATAATTCAACTCCTAAGATTTTGAATGAATCTTTGTCAATTAGGGTGGCAACTCAGCCTAGCTACAGCTAGGCCTGTCAACAGTCTAGGTCTAGACCCGGACCCGGACCGGATCCATCAAATAATTCCGAGTATGGGTAGGAGTATAATTCCGTTACCCATACCCGGATTCGAATCCGTTTTGTCAAACAAAAAACGGGTTGGATATAGAATATGGTATTCCTACCCGTATCAGACCCGAACCCGAACATAAATTGATTAATAATTTTAAAAATATATTTATTAATATAATACCCCAAATTTACTTCTCTGACTATTATCCAAATAGTCAGACACTCCAAAGACAGGTGTTGTTGCAAAAACAGGCTTTTGACGGGCCTTTTTTCGGGTAAGCTCGACTCGGATCCGGGACCCATCCGATCTGGTTCCAGGAAAAAGAGTAGAAGACCCGTCGAGTATCCGGGCTAGATTCAAAACTGGTATAGTATGGCGAGTCAGGGTCCGGATTTATTAATTCTGACCCGTTGACAGCCCTAAGCTACAGGCTACTTAAAAGAGTATAGTTTCCAACATTGTATTTGTAGTGGTAACTAGATTGTAATTTTGTTTTGCAAATATGTTGTCCTTTCTGATCTTTTGGAAGGTTAAATAGTTAATTAATTACGCCTAGTGACTGTCAAAAAAAAAAAATTGACACTCTGGAATCTCAATATTATCAACTTGAACTTGAGCTCATGACCGAAACTCAAGGAACTACAGATGATAGGCAAATTCTTTGGTAATTAATCAGTGTTTAACTATTGTTAAAGACTAAAATTGATGGTTCAATAGTATCAACAAGCCTATATGTCTTGACATATGTAGGGTTTTCTAGTTAATTTAGACAGTACATTTACAGAATTATAGTCATCACTCATGACGATTAGGCCAATTCAAGACGTAAACCATTATTGTACTTCTTATCACAAAAAAAAGCCTTGATTTTAAGACACTTAAAATATCAATAATAAATGGTGTATCAATAATAAAAGGTGAGATCATTTTCGTCTTTTATATATCCTATAAGGTCCTCACTAGCTGTTGCTTATTTTCATCCAATTCCCAGCTTTGCTTGAAGAGGTAAGTATTCACGTAGCTTTCCAATTGCGAAGTTTGCTGACAAAATTATGTTTGACATAGCCATCGACTTAGATAAGGATAGAGTTGTTAAACGAGTCGAGCTCGAGCTCGAGCATAGGACAATCGAGCTCGACTCGAACCCCTAATCGAGCTAGCTCGATTACTAATTCGAGCTTCACAAGGCACTTGAGCTCGACTCAATGTGGTGGTAAAAAACTCGAGCTCGGGCTCGAACTCGAGTTTGAAATCGAGCCGAGCTCGAGCTCGCGAAAAATGTCAGTGATAGCTTACTAAAAAAAAAAAAAAATCAGTGATCCTAAGTTTCCGGTGTTCTGCTGCTACATACAAGTCCAATCATTGGTTCTTTTTCTTTATCTCGAGGATGGAACTTGAGCGCCCTTTATCACCACGATTTCATATATTTTTTACTAAGATATATAAAAAAAAAGAGGGAATTATCGAGTGAGTATATGCTGAAAATTCCAGCTTTCATATCCCTCTTCACTCTAGAAAAACCATTGCTTCAAATTTAAACTGTTGTTAACAACTAGATGAAAACACAATTCCGTTAATTTTGTAAGCATTAGAACGTAGTAGCAAAAACTGCACTCGGAGTACATCGTGTTAAAAAAAAAAAAAAGATAGACAGGAAAATGATAGTTTAAGGGGCGCTTTGCAACCTGAAGAAAGTTGAGGGTGTATCTTACAATTAAACCTGAAAGATTTTCTGGGTTAAAGCTCTCAAATGCTTCTTCAGTAGTGTGTCTTTCTTGAAAATTATCAGCTCAAAAGCTGAAAGAATGAGGCAAACAGGGAGAGAGTGGGATTTTTGTAAAGGGTGGTTCACGAGTAGTGACGGTGGCGAGAATGGAGGGTGCTCCGTATGGTGAGTTAGTGACGGTGGGTGCGGTTGCGGCTGCGGCTGCGGAATAGAAAGAGTTGACAGAAATCAGAGGAGGCGCCTGGCCGTTGTTGCTGCGGCTGCGGCTGGTGGTGAGAATGGCGGCTGCGGGGTGAGGCTGCGGTTGCGGGGTGCGGCGTGAGAATAGAGGTTGCGGGGATTGGGGTGCGGCTGCGGGGTGACGGCTATGGGATGGGAAAACGAAGGACCAAACGAGGAAAAGAAGAATTAGGGCTACACGGGAGATGACTTTGTTAAAGTACCACATACACATTGAAATGACGAAAATGCCCTTATTTTTCGAGCTCGGCTTGTGTTTTAAACGAGTATTGATTAGAACTCGAGCTCGGCTCGTTTCTCTCTGTAAACGAGCCGAGCCAAGCCCTTATCGAGCCGGGTCGAGCTCAACTCACGAGCTGCCCAGTTCGATTAACAGCTTTAGATAGCCAAGAAAAGGGCGGTTAGATTGATGCTGGATTTTACAATTATTTATTAGCGACGACCGGCCCATATGAACTAAGGTCGTGCATGACTACCAATACCATGCATAGATTATCATCTACATGAAAAAAAAAATCATCTATGTTATATACGTATGTCATCTATAGTTGTATTAACTGTTTATGTGATTTAGTATTCATAATGGAAGTCGAAGAATTGTTCATCTAGTGATTAAACTTAAGACTGCAAGAACTAATGGTCGTGGATTCAATATCTAATTTTTTTTTTACTTCTTAAATTCCATCATTCTCATGTTTTAAAAATAATATACATAACAGAAGGCAAGTTCTCATTTAATATTTCATCTAATTTTATAGCTTGGTTTTTGAGAATCAATTTTGTTTTGATATTTTTCATATTTGAATCTAGATTTTATGTTTTTAATAGTAAAAAAATAGTTAAAATCTAGTATCTACCAATAGCTTAAGCTCATTCTGATTTTTCTCTATACTCACTTCCCATAGTAAAATTTTTGTGCTTTACAGTTCGGGATGGAAAATCTATGGAGAGGGTGGGAAAGTTAAAATTTTTAAAAAAATCATAACAAAATTTTGCAAAATCTATAGCGTACAATAACAAGCCCACAATAATATCGTATTATAAAGCTCTTTTTTGTGTTCTCCAACCCTTAGTATGAATTAAGAATTTATGCACAAAAATCAAAATACAACAATTAGACACGACACTCCAAATCCTAAAGTAACCTTACAAGTCTATGTCACTTCCAAGTCCCTTACTAGTGTAAAATCAATCTCCAATTTTCTATGAAAGAAGCTTCAATTGGCTATGAAATAACCTGAAAATATTAAAGTCACCTAGCTAGGGGCTAGGCTAGGAGTTGTAGTCTTGAATTGAGAAGGAAAGAAAAAGCTACAAATATGAAAGTAGAGAATTGCCAACACTTCAGCCATAGGTGATCCCTCTGAAACTTGATGAAGGAGAGAAAATCTATTGCAAAGCCTGTGAACTACTCATAATTGAACCATTTCTTGGTTGTCTTTCTTGTACCTATTACCTCCATGATCACTGTCTTAATACTCCTCGGTCTCTACAGCATCCATCTCACCCTGATCACCCCTTGACCCTTCTTCCAATTCCAACCTATCCCACTGGAGCCTTCTCCTGCAATGGCTATGGATCACACGGAACTGGCTTCAGCTATAGTTGTGCCCACTGCGAATTCGACCTTCACATGAACTGCGCATTATTTTTGTCAGCCACAACAAAGATAGTTGAGCATCCTCATGCACTGAAATTAATCTTTAATCATCCTCAGATCTTCGCTTGTAATATATGTAGTGCAGCAGTTGACAAACAATTTTGGAGCTATTACTGCAGTGATTGTGACTTTGGAATCCATTTGGGCTGTACCAAACATGGTCAACAGCATTTCTGTGGGGCATCTAGTAGTAGATCAAATAATCAATCTGCCATGACTTAGCCATCGGGTGCAGTCGATGCAGTGGATCGTCACAGGGAAGTCATGAATGAGACGAGGGAAAATCAGCTTGCCTTGTTGACTTTACAGAATCAGATACACTACTCACAAGCAGTAGCGGATCGCGCGAGATGGGAATGTCCTCGTTACTGAAGTAAACTCATGAACTGCTGAAGCTGAACCCTCAAGGTTGGACGGCCCAAGAACATCATATCCTTTTCTTTTTTTGGTGCAAAATATCATAATTGTTTGTGTACTATTGGCAAATTACTATAACACATAAGCTTTGTATATGTAAAATAGCATACATATGGGAACTAGATTATGCAGTTCTGCTCTGCGCTTTGCAAGCCTTAATCAGGATGATGGTTGATAAATGAAGCAGAGCGTGTTACTATTCTACGAGGTTCTAGCATTGATAGTAGGATGTGGAATGTCTTGTTGATGATGGGCTCATTTCCCTGATTTTTGTGATGGATGCTTAGTCCCAGTATTTAATTCAAAAAATATCCTACACCCCAAAAAAATGAAATAAAAAAATACTTCCTTGATTGGAGGAGGTTGAGGAATTGATTTTTTGTCCATATGTTGCTGACCAATTGAATTGAGAAGTTAAAAGGGGTGTTCTGGCCTGCCATCAAAGGACCAGATTTAGCGTCCTGGCATTGTCCCACGAAGACACCTTTGAGCTCAGGCTAATAGTGAATGGAGAAGTAATTAAATCTTGCGTTACAAATTGATCCAGCTAGCAGTGAAATTAGTTCCCACTCAAATTATGCTTCAGTACCGTAGCTATGGTAATGAAACAGTTTTTACCTAATGTAACGTGCAATCATACTTTTAGCGCCCATTTGAAATTATTATCCTTAGGATGCTAACTTACGCATTAAGATAGATTCATCGTTATATAGTTCTAAAATTAATACTCCACAAAGAAAATGCTTTAAATCTCTTCCGCAATTGGAGGGGAATGATAATCGATTGCTTCCACCTTTCATTGCACGACTCAAGCTCAAATGCTCGAACGATCTTGATCTAACCTCAAATGCCACAAGTGCACCCATGAGTGGCCCAACTGTAACATTCCAAAGTTAAACCCACTCGTAATTATGAGAGAATAAAAAATTGCGTTTGGAAATCTCAAACCATTACAAAATTTCAACCCATTACAAATTTCTACCAAAAGTTGACGATTTAATCTTTTGTCACTAGTATTCGAGCGTCATATTGAAGAAAACCCACCAAAAATGGTTTGCCCTAAGAGGAACTTCACCAGCATTCTGGAACAAGGTAAATTCAAGCATATGTTGAGCTCCCTCAACAAGCCACATGGTGCAAAGGTGCATAATATTACAATAGCAGAAATCCTTGATAAAGTTGAATAAAACCGTGGAAATTACCCTGAAATTCAGCCAATCTTTCAGATATTTCGAGTCATAGAAAATCACAAACAATTAACCCTCAAACCCCAACAGTTCAAATGGACGTAGATTGAAACATTAATTCACACACTCCAAATGTGCACAATAGTAACAACTTGAACAAGAATATGCCCAGCAACCCTTTTCCACAGGTCCATGACAGACATAGCATTCGAAATCCTTTAACTCGGCCTCCTCTGCCACGGCCTTCCCCTTTCCCTCTGCCTTATCTTGCAATCGAAACGAGTAAGACAACATGAAAGGATGCTCGTGATCTTCGCGATACTCGACTTCAGGCAGCGAAGCACAGTCGACATGAAGATCATATTTGCAACTTATACAATGGTAGGTAAAACCATGACCAGGATTTCCGCAGGCGTTACAAGTGAACTCTCCATCGCCATAAGGTGGGAAGAAATGAAGAATCAAAGGATGCTTGGGATGTGAATTGTGCTTCACTTTCCTGGGAAGATCAATGCAGGAATGGTGGAGGATGAAGTCACAGCTTGGCTTGGTGCAATTATAAGCTGAACCCAGAATTTGTACCTCACAACCTGAGCATATATTTACTTGATCATCATCTTCTTCTTCAACTTCCACCAGCTCCAACGGGTGGCGGTGGCTGAAATGGCTGATCACCTGCAGCTTCATCTCCTCTGTTTCCATTTCTTTTGTCGGTATGCCAGTTTGTTTGGGCAATTAAAAATCAAAGTCAAATGACCCTTAATTTTCGCTCATTTGCGGACAAGTTCCGCGAACTTTATAAAGTAATGGACTTTTGTTTATTATTTTTCAATTACCTAGAATAGAATATTGTTAACAGTTCAGAGTCCATTTTCTGGTTTATCACCATATTGAAGAGGTCATTTGTTAACTCCCCCGGAACAATTCGGTATTTATCTTATTTAATTAGGTCATGTCAATACAAATTGACTCAATTGATAAGAATCGAATTTTTTTCACAAAAGATTGTGTGTTAAAATCTTATTGTAGTTGTAAGAATTGTGTTGATGAGCGATCCATACTGACCTTTATAAGTGGCCTATGGTACTGAAAGCATGTCCTGATCCGTGATGATAACCAGAATCGAAACCATCTAAACTTTTGAAAGCAAAAAAAAATTATTAGGTCCTCGAGTCGTGGAGTATTAAAGACGTTCGTGTAAACATTTGTTTGGTGCGACTGATCGCCATGGGGTAGACGTAGACCGGAGACTTGGGGTTGGCGGAAAGGGAATGCGAAGGTATTAAAAATTTAAGAAAAGACTGAATCATACTTTTCCATTTGTATACAGATCTTGGCTTGATCCGTGCTCTGCGGTTGCCGCGTTTTAATGTCCATTTCTTATTGATTGTCGAATTGCTATTGACTATTACCATGCAATTTTCTGAAATATTTAAGAGATTGAGTAATGAGAAGTTTGTATATATGTTACTATCATGACTGTAATAAGCTCACTATTAAGTCAACGTTTTTGTTTACACGTATGAAACATTTACTACAGATCAGCCATTTCATTTCTGATAGTATTTCTTTAACCTCTTGTGTGTTTAGATTTACAATTATGATGAGATCCGTGCCATTATTGTCTAAAATTAACCATTTTCTTCTCTAGTGGAATTTTTTTTCAATTACTTGTGCTGCTGAGCTTATGCAACAATTTTCTTGAATCAGCCAACTTTCTTAACTCTACCAGGTATAATGTTTTACACGAACAAATCTAAATGCACATGAAAATTAAAATTTTTTTTTTCAAAATTGAGTATGCAGTATATGTCATGACTCTAGCCCTTTTCTAGTTAGGCTAATATTGATGACACTTTTTTTCTCTTAGGGTTAATGATACCTCACTATTTTGATGTGTTTTTTTAAAAGATTTTTATAAAGGACACTCGGTAAGACAAAAACACCGGTTGATGCATCTGAATTGTATTTAACTTACCATACTAATGCATGCGATGTCATCAACAATCATCGATATTTTGAAAAGATTTTTATGAAGAACACCCGATGAGACAAAAACACTGATTGATACATCCGAATTATATTTAACTTACCATGTCAATGCATGCGCTCACATTTATTACCCCATTGCATTTAGACACCATAGGGTGTCATTAACAATCATCGGAATACCTTTAATGACCCATTTTTGAGTAAAATGCTTCCACTGTTTCAGTTCATCAAAAGAATTGGTCCTGTAGAAGGGGCAAATGCTAGACAATGAGGAATTGGATTGGACGTAGACGTGGGTCCAACGGTCGGTGTAAAAGGGAGACGTGGGAAGGCATTGACTTGATGTGGATTCTGGCGTCATTGGACCGGAGGACTTTGGAAGATAAGATCTAGAAAAACGCGCAGGTAATTCCGTCGTAACTTCAGCGAGTCCCGGACGGATTTTGAACGCAAAAAGATAATTGGAGTTGGAGCATGCAAAAGCACGACAGTTTTCTTCATGGATCAGGCAAAAATATAAACTCTTTTTTTTTCGTGTGTACAAAAAAGATTCTTTAGCTTTTGCAATTTTCCAAGCAACATGCAAAGTCAAAAACAAGCAGAAGACTGCAGAAACTCAAGACAGCAGGTCAAGAAAAGAAACGGAAATTTTTGTAGTTGAGTGAAATTATTCATGCTTAGTTCAGAAATATAAATTATCATGTAAGAACCAGGAAATGCACGGGAAAAAAGCTATAGACAAATCTCCAAACCTCCAAAGTCCAAAGTCACCAATCAACTTCGGATATGAGTTATGGCCCAGTCAACTATATATTCACCAATTAATTAAAGAATCTTACAGGTTGGCATATGTTTAATTTCTCTAGTTGCGGATTTGATTTATAATTTCCAAAAAGGAAAACAAATTCAACGTTGAACAACCAACTTTCCTTGCTCTTGCTTGTGCATTGTAGGCCAAATTTGTACCATATACTTGGTTCATTCCCATCAAAGACTCTCCTTTATTCACATCATCTGAGAGAAAATTCAGGAAAAAAAAATAGAGAAATGGAGTACAAGCACTTCAGCCATGTTCATGGCCTGGTCTATCAGCAATTGCCACAAGGCACAGAAGTTCATTGCTCCGGCTGCAAATTTCCGGGCTCCGGCTGTCTTTACTCATGTTGGCAGTGCAGTTACTTTCTTCACGAGCAATGTTTTCAGGCAAGCCGTTCTCTCAAACACCCTTCCCATCCCGCTCATCCTTTAACTTTAGTCCCATATCCTACTTATCCCTCCAATTCT
Organism: Coffea arabica; assembly: GCF_036785885.1. NCBI lineage: Eukaryota > Viridiplantae > Streptophyta > Magnoliopsida > Gentianales > Rubiaceae > Coffea > Coffea arabica. The sequence continues at coordinate 25,656,556 of NC_092312.1, read as the reverse complement.
TTCTACTGCAACACTTGTAATCTTGTTGGAAATGGCTTTTCTTATTGTTGTTCTGAATGTGATTTTGACCTTCATGTTCATTGTGCCTTCAAGCCTAATGCGACTCCTTTGCAAGAAACTTTGTCCCCTGCTCCTAACTACCACAGTTACCCGAATGTTGGGTATGGAACACAGAATTTTAGTCCTCATCCATCATCTCCAATTGATCAAACTGCCGGCTATTCTTTCCATAATGCCAATTTTCCCTCGAGTTATCCTGCATCATCTGAAACAGGGAGCTATTATGAAAGCATCCAACATAATGCTAGCTCAAATCCTCCCCTGCATAACTCCCCGATGCCTAGTGGCTACCCTGGATCCATCCAACATAATGCTACCCCAAATCCTCCATCCAATACCTCATTGATGCCTAATACCTATCAGGAATCCATCCAACATAATGCTAGCTTTAACGCTCCCCCGCATAACTCACCGATGCCTAATCTTAATGCCTCACCAGCTAGTGTGCCGAGCCATCAGGTTTCAGGGACTGCTCCAGCTGGAAATTCTCCTGTCGTTAATAGCCAAATAAAACCACCAGAGGCAAGTTCTTCAGTGCCGCAGCCATCTGAGCCGGTTAGAATCTCACTGCTCAGTAATCCATCAAAAGTACAGGAGGTCAAGCATTTCAGCCATCAACATGCGCTGCAACTAAATGACATCAAAGATACATCTCCAAAAGTGTGCTCAGGCTGTGAGGATAATCTTACAGGCTCAGCTTATAGCTGCGTTGAATCCCAATGCAATTTCCACCTCCACAAGTCCTGTTTCGAGTTGCCACGAGAGATTCGTCATAAATCTCACCTTGATCACCCCCTCACACTACTAGCTAAACCAGCTTCACATTACACAGATGGTCAGTTTGCCTGCAACGCCTGTCTTCAGAGTGGGGCCGCATTTGTGTACAATTGTGAGTCTTGCTCGTTTGATCTCCATGTCGAATGTGTTTCATTGCCCGAAAGCATCATAAGGCCAGACCATAAGCATCCCCTTAAGCTATTCTACTCCAATCCTGTGCCAAAGGAAGAGGGACAGCAGGTAACTTTTGTGTGTGATGTGTGTCAAAAGCCAGTGCACGAAATTGCGTGGATTTACTATTGCCATGAATGTGACTTTGGTACTCATCTGGAATGTGCTGTGTATGAAACTCAACCTGTTCAGAAGACTGAAGAAGAATTGGTTCGTGAAGCTGAACTTAAGCTGGCCATGCTTCAGCTTCTAATGAATGGTGTTCGTGATACTGCAAACGTGGTAAATAGTTCAAATGTTGTCTATCGTGCAACAGACAAAAATTGAAAACTAGCGCTAGCAGCAGGGGCTGGGAAAGTAACCCCTTCTGAATTGTTTTTCCTTTCTTTCTCGGGCACATTGATCAATGGTATCATAGTTTCTCTTCAATTTAAACTATTTGGTTGTATTTGTCTGTACTTCTCTGAAATTGTGTAGAGGTTCAATCATGAATATTTGATAATGTCCTCCATTAATTGCAATTCTGCTTCAAAGCTAGTACTATATGAGTATTTGAGCCTATTTTCATCTTGATTTAATTAGCCAAACAGTGATCCTGGATCTTAACTAAATGGTCTCTGTCCTTGGGACCCAAGTCCCTTTATCTTTTGTGCCTTTTTTGGTACAAATAACTGAACAAGGACCAATCACCTGACTAAACCTGTCGAGTTTAATAGCATTAATCTCCACATGAATATGTTAGCAGTCTCATATGGGAACAATGTAAAGTATTGATTCTCTACTTAAATTTGGTAACATCATACTAAAATAGTTCATCTAGCATCAATTAATGCCATAAAAATTTGCTATGTCTCAACAAAATTTGCCCAAATATCCTACTATTTGCTTTGTGCTAAATAGCAAATGGCACATGAACAGTTACGCAGTTGCCGATGAGTCCCAACACTATCTTCATCTAGACCCTAAAGTAAAGATGTTTTGCTAGTTGAAAATAGGAGGGTTCCTTTACTCACATTTCCCTGATACAAGCAAGTAATAAAAGAGGTTAGTGCAATGATATCCCCACAATAATATAAAACAGCTATATTCATGTCAAAAAACTCTCAAGTGATGTATATAACTTATTTTTACACTTGCGATCCTAGGGGTAGTCTAGCGTAAAGTGGATCCTCGAATTGAATGAGGTTTTGAATTCGAATATTTTCCTAAATTTGAACCTCTCGTCTAATCTGGATGCGTCGTGAGAGCCGCAGCGTATCTTCCGATTTGGTGTGTCGACTTGAATTCTAAGTGGTTCAAATCGGAAAATGCTCGGGCACCCAAAAAAAATACTCTACACATGAAATAAGAGAATTTATTATTACATTGGTGGATGGACTACTTATTTGACGGATAACACTACAGAGTAGGAACGGAATCGTCTATCCCTTTTGGATCATCTAAGGGTATAATGATTTAAAGTTGACCAAGACTCACCCTCGATGGAGTAGCTATAGGTTGTCAGTCTCCCTTAGTTACAGACCTCCTCTTAATTTTGTTTTTGGGCCTCGGAAAAAGTCAATTTAATATAAGTCAACGTCAAATATATTGCAAGTCTTTATTTTTTATAAATAAATTTACAGAGAAGAATTAGAAAGTCAACTGCCGGGAGCCTCGCATTTATTTGCATTGTCCCTCGACAGAGTGGCAATGACAACCGGAAGCAGAATACAATTACAAAAGTCAACAAAATGCAAAGTCATTTATACATTTCTACTCGATTGGGGGTGGAAGAGATTGATATCTTATGTAAACGGAGTAAAATTTTACCTAAGAAAGGTATACATTTAAATGGTAAAAAGTTTGCAGAGAGGAAGAGATTGATGTCTTGTATAGTTAATCAAGTCAATAATATATTGTTTATGCATACATCAAAGTGCTGGACAGCTGCCAAAAACATATATGTTCAGTCAAGTAGATACACGCTCTGTTTAATAACCCAATTTAATACTTAAATTTAATATATTCAGATCTTAATATATTCAGACTGTTTGATAATAAAAAATTGAATATCTGAATTAATTAAGTACCACTGAATTTTCTAGGCAAAACTTGCTCCCAAAATTAAGGGTCTGTTTGATAACATAAAGAAGTGGTGAATCTGAATTTTTTTAGACATTCAGATGTTTTGAGTGTTTAATAAATGAAAATCTATTTGCTGAACTTGTTAAGCAGTGCTGAACCTGTGTGTATTTTTTTCAGCATAAGAATCCTAACTGAATGCTTAATTCTGATAAGAATCAATAGAATTACTTTAACTACCTTATCTTATCTATCAAATCTACTCTTGTTTGTTAATTATGTTCAAAATTCATATCTAATTAAACAATATAATATTCTCTATTTAACGATTTTTAGTTTCTCTTTTCTCCGTTTTAATGACTTTCACATCTTTTCCATACTCCTCATATAATATATTTCATATTTTATATTAATTTGATTTAAAAATAAATATTGTCATTTTCATTCTTAACAATTTTTAACTAATTAAATCATAGATTCTATTTCTTTTTTGAATGAAAGGATATAAGGGCAAAATTGTCAAATTAAACTTATTAAGCATTCAGTTATAAATATTTATCAAACAGTATAAATATGTTTAGCATTAAAATTCAGACATTCATATATTTTTTTCAGTGCTTAAAATTCAGCAAATTAATTGTTTCAGTATTCAGATTTCAAAATTCAGATTCAGTTTTGTCAAACGGAACCTAAGTGATAAGTTATTCACTTATTACTGAATGTGATATGCACTCAAATGTATTAGATTTAATATTTAACAATTCAATAATTTAATGGATTTAGATTTCAGATTTGAGATTTCAGAATTTAGTTTACAGATTTCAGTTTTATCAAATGCACCAGCATCCATCGCTTTATCAAGAGATGTTGAAGCAATGGATGCTAATTTGGTGGCAGGACCAGTATTCACAGTGTAAGATACAGATAAGATGCTAATCAAAGTTCCAGTGCACACATGTATTAGAATGCATTGTTCTATCAAAAGTTGTTGGAGCAATGGATCCTAATACTTGAGTAAGAGCATTGTTTAGTTTAGACTGGAATATAGCATAACAACAAAATATTGCAAAAGAAATTGATAGGAGATTAAGCTAAAAGCAATTATATTGAATAATTAAGTTTAGATGTTGGACACAAGTTTAGATTATTAAAAATTAGGTAAAGACCACAAGTACCGCCAGAAGAAAGAGCTACCTTATTCGTAAATTCAGCACCTCCTGTGTGCATAGAAACACAATACTAGAGCTTTGATAGACCCCCCACAAGGTAATTCATTTGGTTTGTTTCTAATGATGTAACATCGTGGACCTGTTACTTGTTTCTCACAGTAAATTCTTTCCATGATCTTCGAAATAAAGACACAAATATTATATCAGAGACTTCAGATTCATCTGAACACAAGAGGGATATAAATTCGAAAGCATACCTGTTTAAAAATAACAATAAAACTGCAGGTCTGCTTGTTAAAAAATCAAACCCCTAGTTTTAAGTCCAACCATTTAGTCAATTGCAAGAAAAAAAAATCCAATCATCAATCACAAAATTCACCCAAGCCATTATTTACTGAGAATTCAAATATTCTATAGAAAGAAATTTACATGAAAAGAAACAATAATAAGGCATTTAACATTACTACTTCTGTCCTGCATGAATAAAAACCTAATCCCCTCCCCGCCTTGCCACAAAAGTCTACACAGAATTGATTTTATAAGTTATGTTAATAAAATTACTCCAACTCTAGCTACTGACTTGGTCTGCAGTGAACTTAAACAACAGCATTTCGACATGAAATTATCTCATTTAGTTCAAAATTGGATCTTTTGTTCTTTTTTGGTTCCTCAAACCAGATTCAGGCTTCCCTTTTGCTCAACCTATGCACCTTGAACCATCAGTAAGCCCACCCAGTAAATAAATTTCATTAAATTGCAACTATCTTACTAAACAAGTTAACAACCACAGCCCACCAAAAAGCCTAATCTGAGTCAAGAAACCCAATTTTTTGCCAAACCAGGGGTCCGACAAAATGTAAGCTAAAACAAGTCTTTAAACATCTTTTTTATGACAGTTATAAACATACCCAGACAATTAAGCACAAATTTTCTTCAGTTAGAATGGATGAAGAGAACAAGAAAGTTCCATTACTAACCAGAGGATGATAGCAGTGGTGTACTGTTGCAAGTGTCGAAAAGGTTGTTCAAGTGGGACATTGTCAAAATTGACATTGCAGCTGCCAGCGAAAAGGGTGTCAGTGTAAACAGAAGCAATCACCATTATCATCTTCCCAGCCCTCCAATTGAAGGCCCTCACATGCATACTTACATACCCCTGAGGAGACAGGAAATCAAATCTAATCTGGTGGATGAAATATAGCCACTCGACCGGAGCGTGAATAACTGCTCTTGCTACCCCGTCCCTTGGGTAGCCAGGGTAGTAGAGGATCGTTCTTAGCCATTGCTTAGCATTGGCTAGGCGGTCTTGTGGCTGTCTGACAGATCTCTAATCTTCATCCTTTTTGTCTTTTGGTACTATTAGTGAATGAAAAATTGTGTCTCATCTCTTTTGATTTTGATGTACACCAGTGGCTGTCTTACAGATATCTAATCTTTATCTTTTTTTTCTTTTGGTACGATTAGTGAATGAAAAATTGTGTCTCATCTCTTTTATTTTGATGTGCACAGTGAGCTCAAGTAGTGCCATACTCGATTTCAACTTGAACAGTGTTGACATCCTATTCAATTCGAACTCAATCGAGCAGGGAAATAGATGATTGAACTCGACTCGAAAAAAATGTTAAAAAAACTCAATGCCAACTTGATATGGCTCGAACAATTATGCTGTTACTTTTTTTTTTTCCATTATAGAATTTAATCAAGCATGCAAACCAACTTGTAAATTAACTGAAACATAACCCTTAATGGTAATTTTATAATTAAAAATACATATTATTTAAATTAAAAAATACTCGACGAGTAGCTTGTTGAGTTCGAGTACCATATATTCGGACTCGAAACTCAACTTGCATCCCCAATCGAGCTACTCGAACTCGGTCAAACCAAGTTCGAGTTGATTGGTTGACAGCTAGAAAGCAGCCCAAATCGCAATCAACCCTAGATGCGATTAGTGAATGAAAAATTGTCTAGCCTAGAGTGGGAGTAGACATTTTGACATATTCAAATCCAACAAGCATTGCAAGCAATGCAATGCAATTGAATGGAAAATAAGGGAAATTCATATTTATACTATTAGTTACAAGAAGAATCAACTCTATTGCACATTATATAACCTATATCTTGCACCTTTCCATTCTAAATCTCCAATATTTTGTGGACGTCATCCACATATATCCTGATCAGTCTCCTGAAACAAAACTGCGAAGCAATCCTTTTGCTTGTGTGTAGCTCCAACCAGATGGCTTCAATCAAATCGTTGAATTCTCCAGTGGTTCGGATATCAACTTCAGACCAAACAACCTCTCGGCATTTGCTTTTGTATCACCAATAAGGGTCTGGCATCTAGTTTCATCATGTTTTGATTCCACAAGTCTATTTGCTACATACTATCCGAACTCTTTTGTCCATGTTAACATTGGAGGCTCCTAGAAGTGCACCAAATAACTATCTATTAAAGGAACCAACTTCAAAATGCATGCTTTCTTTTATCATTCTAGATTAGGTTCAAGAGGAAATTCAAACGCATCCAACAAAAGATATTGCTATGCATTCTTTTAATGTTCTAGATTGACCTAACATATCAATAATCCTCCATGTGAAAGATCCAAATTAGGTTAAGGGGAAAATTTTAACTTATCCAATAGAAGATATTGTAAACTTCACTTAATAGGCTGAAGCGGCTAGAAGCAGATAATAAGCTTAAGAAAGTCACATTACTTGGCTTTACTTCTTCTTCCACCGAATTCTCTTAACTATTTTGAAGCTTGAGGACCCAATCCATCAGTTCCATAGCCCTTAATCATTGTTATCCATGCTACGAGGTCATCGGCGACCATTCTGTCAAAACAGATACTTCGAGTAGAAAGGCTTCTACATCTAAGATAAATATTTAGTTGATGACGGAGCACAAAGGATCAAGGGTGATCAAGCTACGAGTGATCAAGTTGTACAAGTTTCAAGCGGTCCAATCACAAGAGCTTGTGCAAGAAAACTAAGAGAGTCACTTCAAGCTCTTGTGTGCACGATTCAAGCTCGAGTTGGGGACGACTTGAGGATCATGGAAGGCTTGGACAATGAAAATTCAACCCTTTACACATTGCACCAAATTGAAGAGTTGGGTGAAGAAGATTGGTTGATTAGCTAGTTAGTCATTTGGATAGTTTTGCTTGTTGTCTTAGTCATATGTTAAGCAAGGGTTTGTTTGTCATTTACCTTGCCAATTGAGTCATTTATATTGAATAATAATTCGGTCAAACTTGTCTTCATGAAGGCCGAAAATCTAGTTGCTTATTTATTTGGTTGAAGACCGAATCTGTTTGGCACTTAAGGGTCAATTTAGTCTGAGATAGAGTAGGTTTCGGAGTCTGATAGAGCGATTTTTGGGCACGTTATGCACTACTATTCTGTCCTAATTTTGGCTACTCATGGTGCTAAGAATTGAGATTTTACTCATATTTGATATTTATGTGAATTGTAGGTGGTTGACGCTAAAAATAATCTTTTGAGATAAATTTCCATAAGATCCTTTATTTCAGAGCATGCCCACGCCAGAAACTGGGGAGACTCACCTAAAAGCCGGACCCGCGGGCTTGGTAGCAGTAGGGCCAACTAAGAGACCAGGTCTATGTGGACCAGGAGCACGGGATTAAAACCCTTAGGAAAAGAAGGGCTACTGAAGACGTTTTTTTCTTGGTTGGCGGCGGCTACAAAGATAGAGAATAGAAAAGCCAGGTTGACGACTTAGGCATGAGATTAGCTTTTAGCTTTACTTTTTCAATGATTGTTTAAAACGTTTCTTTTCTCTAGGGTAGCAATCAGAAAGCTAGATTCACGTTCAATTGATACATTAGCCTTAGTTTTTCTTTTCCCTTTCGACTTTTAACTCTTGCGCTGGACAATTCTTCATCAGCCTTTTGCTTTGTAATTACGGCTCTAATATGAAGACGAAGCCAGGTTTCTCTTTGTTATTATTTCGATTAATTCACCTTTCCCAACTCCTCGGCAATTAATTTTTGGGCAATTGTGTGGATGATATTAATCAAATCACGTGAGTTTGACATGATGAAGAGCGGCTAATTTTCTCCTCTACCCAAAGGTCGACGCACAGGCGTGGTCCATAATATCTGTGAGATTTAATCGAATTTTCATTATTTCTTCCAATTTATTGCTATTCGTGCGTTTTCTGAATTAATCGTTCATGGGTATTTTATTAATTGAATATCAATGGTCGGATGTTTAATTTAATATAATAGCCGACTGCCACGTTAATTGAATTGAATCCGTAATTGTTCGTTCAGTTGACAACTAGTGGCGACCATCATAATTGGTTTTATGTTGGGGAAACGCAAGATCTAATTTAAATAAACCTTTTTAGCGTGTTTATTGATTAGGGTTGGGTTTTTCTAACTTTAATGCAATTAGATAATTAAATTCCTATGATCATACATAGAGTTGTTTTCTAGTTAGGGAAGCAGTCAACGGTCGTACCTTAACTGTCGAAAAAGTAAGAAAGAACTGGTTGTCAGAACTTGTTGATAATTATAACCAACCTAGTAACGAATGAATGAAATATCTTTGCATCGATGATCATTTAATTGGACCGTACCTGAAAAGTTGATCCTTTGGGTAGAATTATATTAATTGCTAGTTTTAGTAAATTGCACTTGGTGAGTTAGCTTTTAAATTTTATTTATTTTATTTTCACTTTCATTTCATTGAATATCCCCGAATTTTGTTCTATTGACTTGGAAAGAAATAAATTTCTCCCTAATCCCTGTGGATTCGACCCTACTCACCACTATATACAAAATTTGTATTTCTCTTGAGTAGGTAATTATTATTGTACATACTCGACACCTGTCAATTTTTGGTGCCGTTGCCGGGGTCTGATGCTTGATTAATTTGTTTCTTTTTTAGTTCATCTTTTTTTTATGGCTACTAACATTCCGTATTTTGGTGATAGAGTGAATTTTATTTCTAGATGGGGTTATGAGACTCATGTTTTTTCTAATGATCAATGGGCTGTTGCGAATTATGGAACTTATTTTGCCTCAAGTCAATCAACTGACATATATCCAGCATTTCAAGATGGCCCAGGTGCTCCAATCGATACTTTTGGAGATTTTTCACCTCAATATCAAACATGGTATGACCTTTATTCAAATGGGTATGATCAAGGATGGTGGAATAATTCCAATTTTAATTATGAACAAAGGTCAATAGGTTTTCAACAGCAAGAGTCTCAACAACCATCATCTATATCAGGTATGTCTCTTGAAGAAATGATTGAATTATTAGCTATTAACACATATCAATTTCATCAGGAGACACAAGCGAGCATGCGTAATTTGGCAGATCAAATGGATCAAATGACATCTAGAATAATGCAATTGACTTCTCGAATGAGTGAAAAATTGCCTTCACAGATGATTATCTATCATGATAAAGATGAAAATGCAATTATCCTGACAAATGACATGAAACTGCAAGAGTCTCAAGAAGAAGAATCTAACGATGCAGTTGAAAAAGGAATTAAAGTACAAGAAATGGAAGCCCAATATCAACGTTTTCAAGTGGATGAATCCAGTGAACAATCTCCAAATGCGATGACATCTATTCCAGTTCTTAATCAATATTTACCTAACTTTTATTCTTCAATTCCTGTTAGTGAATTTGATTTTATTATATCAGAAAATTTTGAGTTTCATGACAGGAATGAGTTAAGAGTTGCGATGAAAAAATATCTCGAACCAATAAGTGCTCGTGATAGAGGAGTGAGTGAAGATTTAAAGTCATCATTTCTTTGTTTGGCGCCATCGACTAATCTATGGAAGACCATACCTCTTGTGCTAAAGGATTACTCTATTTACGAGGGATATCAAGAATACATAGAAGATGAAGTACTGAGACGAGCTACACGATTTTATTCTCCATGAATAAACATGACGATGTTTAACCAAAAACATTAAAGAAAGGCGCCGCTTGGGAGGTAACCCAACGCTTTTTTTTTTTTGTTTTAGTTTTGTTATATTTTTGAAATTTTTGTTAAGTGTTAATGCCATTTAGTGGATTGTTGTTTTGTGACAGGAAGCTGACAGTTAGACATGCCCACGTTAGGTGATCACGCCTAAGGAATGAAGTTTTGGAATTGACGGTCAGAAGACTATAGCTTCCAAGGCGTGCCCACGCCTTCCAGCCTTTGCGCCAACGAAAGTCGAAGATTGACCAGGACCCTCTCTAAACCCATTTTCTACTTTTCTCTTTTCTTGTCTTGTATGGTCTTGTCAATTTTCATTGTCTCAGCTTCTACTTTTCAATTTCTTTTGTTTTGTCTGAGTTTTCCAAGGTTTCCCCCTTATCTACCGCCACCAGAAACTCTCTCTCTCCTCTTCGTGCCACTCATCGCACGCCGCTGCCCGCCCCACCGTCGCTATTTCTCTCATCAGACAGTTTTCTTTGCTCATATTGGATTCCAACTGCCTCATCCTCATTTGCCTTAGTGTCTCACTGCATCTTCTCGATAGTCAGGGAAGTTTCACCCCCTTCATTCTTACGCTTTATTTGTCTTTGCTACATTGAGGACAATGTAGGTTTTAGGTGTGGGGGGGTGGCTTCCATTATTTCTTTTTGTTTTGTTAATAAAAACAAAAAAATGAAAAAAAAGAAGAGAAAAATGAAAAAAATATAGTTAGCCGACTTTCTGTTTATTTCTACGTTTGTTAGTTGCTAGAGCATATTGCTATGATGGATTGCACAATCATAATATACGGGTATGTGGTCATATATGCTAACTATGCATTTTGTTTTTCCCTGGCAATATCGTTGAATGTTAAATATGCTGGATTTGACCTATTTTTGAAACTTTAGGGAACTTTTGAGTCATGCACGAGCACATTATTCTTGTTTGTTTCGCTTGGATTGTTGAGTGGGTATCACACATTGTATTGGCATTCTAGAACTTGCTATTTTATACATGTCAAAATCACATTTTGTTGAACTGGATGCATTTGAAATGATAAGGGCATTTAGGATGTAATCTTCTTTAACTGTCTACAAACTATGCCTTTATCTTGTCTCCTAATAGTGAACCAATTTGAGCTTTTATCATTCGTTTTTATTTGTTAGCCGTGTTTGATAACCCATGACCTTTTTAGACTTTCTTGTTCAACCTTGTGTCATTAAGAAATGTCTGAAATTCATTACTTGTGCAAGACAAATAAATCTATGGTCGCAAGTGTTGTCAGAATAAATGTTGTATGGTACTGTTTCTGTGCACCTGGAACAAGAAGGGCAGAAATCGGCAATAAACTGGTGAGCAGAAGACTCTGTCTTCCAGGGCGTACCCACACCTTGCAAGGTCTCCTTCTTAAAAAACAAGAAAAAAAGAAAAAAAAAGAAAGAGGGAGAAGCTCGTGACCAGAAGACTCCGGCCTACAAAGCGTGCCCACGCCTTGCAAGCCGTTTGTCTCCAAAAAAAAAAAAAAAAAAAAAGAGGACGAGTTCAATACTTGCACAGTGAAAATAGCAAATGAAAATGCCTTGCTTGAGAAATTTCCCGGAAAAGCGTTGTGATTATGTAGTAGATATTGGACATTCTCTTAACACATTACACCCTAACTTTACTTTCTTATTCCGCCTTTTACCTAAGTTCCATTACAACCTTATCAAAATCCATTTGATTTGTGTATTTAGTTCACTTTTGAGTGGTAGAGATGTGATAAATGTGCAAGCCTATGGTATGTCATTCCGTGATGTTAATTTGAGCGTTCCTTGTATCCATACATTCTCTTGTAGGTGGCGAGTGTTCCTGTCCATACTTTTTGGATAACCACTTGTCCTGTGTATTCTCATTTTGGCGACATTGTCAGGGATCTGAGATGCCTGTGTTAGTATAGATGACTATGCACCCGTTGCTATCTTGATTGTAGTTCTGAGTTTCAAAATGTTTGAGGACAAGCATTGTCTAGGTGTAGGGGGATTTGATAGAGTGATTTTTGGGCATGTTATGCACTACTATTCGGTCCTAATTTTGGCTACTCATGGTGCTAAAAATTGAGATTTTGTTCATATTTGATATTTATGTGAATTGTAGGTGGTTGACGCTAAAAATAATCTTTTGAGGCAAATTTTCAGAAGACCCTTTATTTCAGAGCGTACTCACGCCAGAAACTGGGGAGACTCACCTAAAAGCCGGACCCGCGGGCTTGATAGCAGCAGGGCCAACTAAGAGACCAGGTCTATGTGGACCAGGAGTACGGGATTAAAACCCTTAGGAAAAGAAGGGCTATTGGCGGCGGCTACAAAGATAGAGAATAGAAAAGCCAAGTTGACGGCTTAGGCATGAAATTAGCTTTTAGCTTTAGTTTTTCAATGATTGTTTAAAACGTTTCTTTTCTCTAGGGTAGCAATCAGAAAGCCAGAATCACGTCCAATTGATACATTAGCCTTAGTTTTTCTTTTCCCTTTCGACTTTTAACTCTTGCACTGGACAATTATTCGTCAGCCTTTTGCTTTGTAATTGCGGCTCTAATACGAAGACGAAACCAGGTTTCTCCTTGTTGTTATTTCGATTAATTCACCTTCCCCAACTCCTCGGCAATTAATTTTTGGGCAATTGTGTGGATGATATTAATCAAATCACGTGAGCTTGACATGATGAGGAGTGGCTAATTTTCTCCTCTACCCAAAGGTCGACGCGCAGGCGCGGTCCATAATATCTGTGAGATCTAATCGAATCTTCATTATTTCTTCCAATTTGTTGCTATTCGTGCGTTTCCTGAATTAATTGTTCATGAGTATTTTATTAATTGAATATCAACGGCCGGATGTTTAATTTAATATAATAGCCAACTGCCACGTTAATTGAATTGAATCTGTAATTGTTCATTCAGTTGACAACTAGTGGCGACCATCATAATTGACTTTATGTTGTGGAAACGCTAGATCCAGTTTAAATAAACCCTCTTAGCGTGTTTATTGATTAGGGTTGGGTTCTTCTAGCTTTAATGCAACTGGATAATTAAATTCCTATGGTCGTACCTAGGGTTATTTTCTAGTTAGGGAAGCAGTCAACGGTCGTACCTTGACTGTCGAAAAAGTAAGGAAGAACTGGTTGTCAGAACCTGTTGATAACTATAACCAACCTAGTGACGAATGAATGAAATATCTTTGCATCGATGATCATTTAATTGGACCGTACCTGAGAAGTTGATCCTTTGGGTAGAAATATATTAATTGCTAGTTTTAGTAAATTGCACTTGGTGAGTTAGCTTTTAAATTTTATTTATTTTATTTTCACTTTCATTTCATTGAATATCCCCTAATTTTGTTCTATTGACTTGGAAAGAAATAAATTTCTCCCCAGTCCCTGTGGATTCGACCCTACTCACCACTATATACAAAATCTGTATTTCTCTTGAGTAGGTAATTATTATTGTACAAGCTTGACACCTGTCAGAGTCCATGTAAGGTTATAAATAAGCCTAACCTCAAACGTTTTGATGGTCAGAATTTTTATACAATTTTCGTGAGTTTATTTCACATTCTCTTTTCCAAGAGAGCTTCCTTTGAATACTTGAGAGTTTTCTTAAGCAATTCGATCTGAACTTATCAATCAAGTACCTCCTTGATTGTGGCGTTTCTCTACCTACAAATTTGGTTCATTAATTCGATTAGTTACGGGTTGATATCGTATCAATATTGTTAACTCATAGGATTATTAGGGCCAAGTTTTTCGCTGCCAAACTTAGGTGTTAGTTGTCTAGATCGTGACGAGTGAATCACGGGTTTCGTCTTCGACGGAGTTTGTCTCACATCATTAGTGTTAACAATTCTAATGGTACATCCTTCATCAAAATGATGCTATATGATGCTATTGGCTAAGTCTAAGCTTGTGACACTATTGGCTAACCCTTAGTTTTCAAATGAAATTCACTCTCATCTAAGAAATTTAAATTTAAAAAAACATGCATTAGTGATTACAAAGAAGATGCTTTGGTGGTTACAAAGAGTAATATCATATTAACTTCTTCAAAGAAATAGACAAACAAATTGCATATATATAATATATAAAAGAATAAAGTTGGTCTCATTGCATATGCCAAATTAGAAGAAAGGTAATCTATTCTCCTTTTTTAAATGGTACATTTAGCTAATTAATCAATGTAAAGAGATGTTGCCTTCCATTTAGATTATGACACAATGCTACAATCTTCTTTGACCAGGATCTGTTCTATAGGTTTCAACATTGGTTGGAATTGTAATGTTGCTATCGGAGAACAGGATTTGTTCTATAGCATCATTCCCAAACTCCATTTCAACATTGGGTGGACTGGTCATACGGTTGTCCAAAAGATGCTTCAATATAGGGCAGCATGGTCATGCGATTGTCCAAGAGAGTGTTTAAACTTTTGACATATTATAGTCTCTAGTTTTCCATGGAAAACTTTATACATAGATTCTAAAAATTTTGTAAAAGTATTTTAGCCAAAAGTTTGAGGAAAACATATGAATCCTTAAGTGCAAATAATCAAATGTTTGAATCTATGTGAAATTAACTCATATCTTAATGTAAATGATTGATTGAGTTTATTTCATATTAATATATGAATCTAATATACATTGAAGCACTTTAATTAATCAACCTAAGCAAGGAAGAGCCTACTTTTTTAATCTTTACTACTACGAAACTAAATTGTGGGGAAAAATTCAATAAACATTGACCATTCCGAAAATAAAAGTAGGATGTAACCAACAAAGAGACAATAAAAAGATAGGTGGTTAGCTTTATGAAAAAATGAAAACAAAACATTTTAACATCAAATCCTTGCTGTAAAATGATAAAAGAAAGGAGTCCTAAAGAAAAATTATAAAAACAACGTATGAAATTAGGATACACTTGAATTAATTTCTTGTAATACCTTGTAAAAATATAAAGAACAATTCTTATATAGATGGAAAAAACACTAAAAGAAATAATTAGTCCACTTTAAAAGAGTTTTCTTCACTAACTATGTTAGCAAATAGCTTTTAGTACATATTTGACATACATAAAAGTCACGTCTATTTTTATAGTATATACACATAAAAACAATGGCTAATAAATTGAAATAATCTCACAAAAACATATCACATGTCATTTTCTTAATGTGCCAATAATATATTCTACAACAGTATAATATATCTTAGATTTTTTTAAACATAACATGGGCATTTATATAATTTCCATTTATTTTTTAATTCCAATGGTAATATTCAGATATTTCGGCATTTTTCCTTTTTCCTCTACATCCAATGTTGTTCCTTTTGTTTTCTTTTCCTTTCCTAGTACATTATAGAATAATAGTAGAGAAAGATATTCTACACTATTATTACTTGGATTTGTAATTTAAAGTCATTCAAAATGTTTGTTTAAGTGGATCTACTTTAAAACAATGCAAAAATTTCTAAGAAACAAAGAATTTTTGAAACAAATGCAAGCTGCATTGAAAAGTTGGTGAATTATATATACTAACAGCGAAGAGATGTTATACATGGTATACCTTGCACATATTAGTTTAAGAGAACATGATTTGTACATTGCCTGGTCTTGCTTACGGTTAAGTTTATAATTTAATAGTATATTAATTTGCAAGGTTGTTGTGTACATAAAAATTTTTAGAAAATGCAAAATGAGATACTTGAATTATGAATTCCATTTTATAACAGAAAATGCAAAAATAAAATGAACAATTAATGTGTAGTTATCTAATTTGGTTTGTCTTTTCTTAGCTAACTATATGTTCTAAAGAAAATATTCTGGTAAAAAAGGATATGTATGTAGGTATTGTGCTCGAATTGAGTTATAGAAACACTTTAGAAAACCAAAAGAAAGTGTGCTATAGATGTTATGCACGTATTATATTGGGTCCTGCCTCTCTTTGATTTCATATTTTAAAACATGATAAAGATTATTAGCCAAAATAATTTCATAAGATCAATATTTTATTGTGATTTAACAGTCTCTCAAATAAATTTTTGGTTAAAGAATTAATATTCTCATGTTAGTCTACTTGTTTAATTCTAGCTTGAGATTTTAGTCTTCTGTTTGTTTTGTGGGACAATGTTACTCATTTGTAACCTATATCTGTCAAATATAATTCATTTTTAATCCTACCAAAAATAAACAATCAAAATAAGTGAACTTCACTTAATTTGTTAGAAGTCATACATTAAAGATTTATATGTCAAGCTGTAAGTCATATCAACTTATAATTTGGGATATTACAAGATAGTTTCTTTGTATACTATTCTTTCTTGGAGATTAAAAGATATTTCTTCTAAAATCATTCTTTCTTGTAGCTTTTTTTTTTTTTTTTTTGGGTTCTTTGTTGCTTAAAAAGTACAGCTAGATATAATATCGTGTTAGGTTTTACCCAAATTCAATTTAGATTCAATGTCCTTAATTACCAATTTCAATCTACTGAAAGTCTATTTCGTACTTTTATTCAATATGTCGATTGTTGATAGATTCTACAACCATGTTTAATTCCCTTAGCCTAAAGAATATTAACTCATTTAAGAATCTTCAAAAAAATTCACTGTGGATTATTAAGGAATGGAGAGTTTCTTACTTTAACCTGAGAGGTCCTTTTTTTTTTTTCCTTTAAATTGTTATAAAACTAATAAACTACTATAGTATGAATAGAGATATTAGAGGAAAAGTAGAGCAATGGAGAATGATATTCTTGTATTCCAACAAATACCAAAGTCCTTCTAAAGGGTGTCAATGTACCTCTATATATAGGTACTACAAGATCAAAGGTACATAAATCCTATTAAACACCCACTAACAAACTTATGACTTTGTCATAAGAATCTTGCCTGTTAGTTCTCTTATGAATTTGTCACTTCTCCTATGCGGCTCCAGGATTCTGTTTTTTCTCAAACGCAAAATTAGAGTTTCTTGCCTTATTCTTCTCATTTTTTTTTCACTTTTCTTCTTCTCCCTCCACTCCAAAAATCTCTTCTTTCTTTTATTTCACACACATATACACATGAAAACTCTCTCTTCTTATTGTTATTTTCTTTTTCCCTCTTCTCTCTTCTCTTCCCTTCTTTGCTCTTTTCTTTTTTCTTTTTCTTTTTTTTTCCTCCTATTAGATTTGAAATCTTTCAAGGAACAGTTGTATGGAATTGGACTCCTAATTTGGATCTGCAAATTCATTTCTATCTTTACACCAATCGAAGACCAACGGAAGGAAAAAAATTTTCAAAAAATTATCAAATAAAATTTTGGAAAAAAAATCGGATTCTAACCAGTTTTACCGGTTTTTTTTTATCAAACCCGATTTTTGACTGAATTTGATTGAATTTCTTATAGGTCATTTTGTAAGGAGATTTGGGCCAATTGCCTGGCTGGTTTTCGGTCCAATTGATCCGAGTTTAAAAACAAAGCCGAGCATCCAATTTTTTGAAAGGCACTAGGAAGGGGTTTAACCCTTTCCCCATCTTTCCTTTTTTTTTTTATTATTTAAATGAAAATTTGGGTCAGATCAGCCCATCATGGGCGCCCAACCGTTTATTCTAACTACTCGAGCCTAAATCAGGAGGGAAAAAGAATATACTGAAATGAACAAAGTGCTGCTAAGAATTACATTAGTAGACTTCTTCTACAGATACCTACATCTTGTTAAACAATCGGCACCAGCATAATGTTTTCTTGGGTTGCGGTAAGCCTTTGGCACACCAAGAATGAGATTAAGGTCCTGTCTGATAACTCAATTTAGCACTTAAATTTAATGGATTCAAATCTTAATATGTTCAGACGCTTTTGATAACCAAAAATTGAATATCTGAATTAATTAAATTGTACTGAATTTTCTAGGCAAAATTTGCTCCCAAAAAAAATAATAAAGTATTGACATATCACTGAATGTGATATACACTCAAATATATTTGATTTAATATTTAACAATTCA
This sequence comes from Coffea arabica, assembly GCF_036785885.1. Taxonomy (NCBI): domain Eukaryota; kingdom Viridiplantae; phylum Streptophyta; class Magnoliopsida; order Gentianales; family Rubiaceae; genus Coffea; species Coffea arabica. The sequence continues at coordinate 25,638,360 of NC_092312.1, read as the reverse complement.
ATAATTTAATAAATTCAGATTTCAGTTTTCAAACTTCAATTTTATCAAGCGCCCTAAGTGTAAAGGTAAAACCGAGTAAAGTGAGAGGGACCAATTACCAATAAAATGTGAGTGTGCAATTAAGATGACAAGGAATGTGCACTAAGAGAAGACTCCAAACATTATAGCGGGAAAAGAGAAATATATATTTAAAAGTCGAGGCTTCACGGTCATTTAACTAGTGTCAAAAAATTCTTTCTTGAAAAGACAAGTTATGGTGATTTCACGATGGAGTGCCGCTAAGGAGCCTAGGTAAAATAGTACTGGTAAAAAAGCATTGGAGACCCTAACAAAAATAGTAACTGCTGGCTCAAATTTATGTTGTTGTAGTTGTACACTTCGAAATAACAAGTGTAAACAAGTTTATGGCGCCTGCAAATGTATTTCTGGTAAAATAAAAACTCTCGGACCAAGTTCGAAATTTCAGTTTGTCGCCCCTAACCCAATCATACTTCTATGGTTCAATCCACCGTGGATCTCAAAAGTAGCAAAGGAAAGAGAACTGCTTTTTCTTTTTTTGATTGACTCAACTACAACAGCAATTACCAGATTTTTCATTAACCCAAAAAAGAAAAAAAGCAAAAAAAAAAAAAAAAAACTCTAATGAATCTTCCAGCAAGGTCCAACTAGACCTAACACCCGAGAACAAGTACAAACTGGCACGGAGCATGCTACTTTCCTCGCAAGCTCTTGAAATATAAGCTGGTTCGGGTGGTAGGAGCCGATCGATCACTTTCTTGTAAGAGAGGTTGTGAGTTTGAATTTCGTTGTCAGTATTAGGATTGTGTTGGTGGGTGAAATCTAAGAATCCTAAAAACAAGCAAGGAACCCCTATAAACAAGTAACTTATAGTCCTCAAGATGTCTTGATTCGTGGTGATAAGATGTCTTGATTCGTGGTGATGATCAGAATCGAATCTATCCAAACTTTATCCTATCAAAAAAAAAAAAAAAAATTGGAAGTCAAAGGAATACCTTTAACGAGATATTGAGTTAATTAATTCTCCTTCTGCCCAAAAACTGTCCCCCAATATAGTTTTTTTATTTTCTTTGATATCTGGTTTTCCATTTTTGGACAACAATTATGGACTTAGGGAAGGTCCGGTTGTATCATTGCCTGATTCCATTCAGTTGTTATATAGAGTATAGTATTTACTGTACAATTATATCACATTTTTGTATGAAGGATCTGAATATTTTGTTCATGTACATTACCTTTTTTGCGAATTTAATACTATAATGTGATTTTAGAACAAATAATATAGTAAAATCAATAACAACACTGAACAACAAAAGTGCAACTATACCTTCTCTAGATCTAACAATTACCATATAAACCAAGGTGGCTAGATTGGGGTTTTTTTTTTTTTCCTGGGTAGGATGCTACATGATGCACCATTATGTATAATATATATCAATAGATTCACAAAGCAATTCACCCCCAAAGCACACACTAGCTCACACACGCATACACAGAGACAACTGAGATGATGAACCGACAACAAAAAGCACATTTCAGCCACCACCATGTCTTGATTCCCCTCATGCTTGATGAAGGTAAGAAAATCAACTGCAATGGCTGTGAAACAACCGACATTTTCAGCCACGATCATTTCTTGTTTTCCCTCAAGCTTGATGAAAATACCAAAAAAGTTGTTTTCAATGCCTGTGAAAAGCAACTCACAGAGCCCTTCCATGGCTGCATGAAATCCTACTATTACCTGCATGACCATTGTCTCATAGCACCTGGTTCTGTGCAGAATCCATCTCACCCTTCTCATCCCTTGACCTTTCTCTCATTTCCAACCAATTCTAGCCATTCTTACACCTGTGATGCTTGTGGAGGCACAGGCAGTGGCTTCATCTACAGTTGTGCTCATTGCAAGTTCGACCTCCATTTGCATTGCGCCTCTTTGCCTGATTCAGTAATGCTTGGCGGGCACCATCCTCATGAACTTAAAATCAGGTTAATACAACGACAAGAACATCGCGCTTGAGTGTGACATGTGTGATATATATTTGGGAAAAATTGTTGGTTTTGTCTTCGTAGTAAATGTGATTTTGGGGCGCACTTGAATTGTGCAAGGAATCAACGATTAGAAGACTCCCAAGCTGGCGGGGTGGAAGAACCAGAAGAGGAAGATTTAGACATTAGAAAGAAGAATCAAGAGACAAAGGGAGCTGTGCTGAACCAAATAAAAAATAGGAGTGGATTAAGCAACTCATCCACCTGAAAAGTTAAAAGTGCCAGTCCTGAAAGGCTGGAAATCTGCAGCTTAAAATTCTAAAAAGATAAAAAAGTTTCCAATGATGAAGAGCTGAAATTGACATAAACCTGACAGAAGACCCCAATAAGGATGTGGAGGATATTAATAACCCTGAAAGTTCATATATGAGATATGAACACAAAGTCAAGAGTTTTAAGCATGGAGGCAGTTATCCGAAGATTAGCAACCGGCAATCATATATCTTCAGAGCCCGCAACAGGATCAACAAGTGACCAGTCACTCCATGGTTCCGCAACATGCGTCGGCGAAATAGTGTTATCAACTTTACTTAATACCTCAAGATACTCGATCATGGGGCAAATATAATATTGGAATGAGAGGTATATATCCAGCATCCTTCATTTGGTCTACAAGCTTATGAAGCATTTCTTCTATTTCACTGTGAGTCCTACCTTTTGATATGAACTCATGCCTGATGTTCCTCACCTCAATCCAACTATAAGCTGCTTCTTTACTTAGACCCCTTTCATCCATAAGATGTCTGACTCTACAAGCTTCATCCCACCATCCAGCTGCACTATATACGTTAGACAGCATTACATATCTTGCTGAATTTTCTGGTTCCAGCTCAAACAAAGCTTCTGCTGCTCTTGTAGCAAGGTCTATGTTCCCGTGGATCCTGCAAGCACTCAAAAGTGCACCCCACATGCCAACATGATCTGATCCTTCGGGAGCTCGCTCCACTAATTCGCATGCTTCTTTGAACTTATTTTTGCGCCCAAGCAAATCAATCAAGATAGCATAGTGATCCAACCGAGGGACTGTGCCAAAGTCTTTCTCCATTCTGTCAAGAATTTGGAATCCTTCAGATACCAACCCTGCATGGCTGCAAGCAGACAAAACTCCAAGAAAAGTAACATAATTTGGATGTACACGTGTTTCCCTCATACACTTGAATAGGGCCAGTGAAGATTCTGCCTGACCGTTTTGTGCAAGACCAGTTATCATTGAATTCCACGTAACAACATCCTTGTCATGGAATCTTTTAAACAGTGTCATTGAAGACCTCATGTCTCCGCACTTACAGTACATATCAACCAGAGCATTGACCACATAAGCATTATGGTAATCAGCAGTACTTGCACCTCTAGTGATACGCCCATGGACTTGTTTCCCTCTTTCCACAAGAGCTAAATCTGCACAAGCACTTAAAACACTAACATAACTGAATGCGCTAGGAACAACACCTTCTTCCAACATTTGGGAGAACAGATACAATGCCTTCTCTCCCTGACCATTTTGTGCAAACCCTGAGATCAAAGCAGTCCAAGAAACCACATTCCTCTCCGGCATCTGATGAAAAACCTTACAAGATTCTTCTAATCTACCTGCCTGTGCATAAGCAACCACAATCGAAGTCCAGGACACAATATCCCTCTCTTGCATATGACTGAAAACCATATATGACCACTGGGGCCTCCCACATTTTCCGTAAGCATCAATCAGGGAATTACATAGAACAACACCAAACTGCAAACCATTGACAATAGCAGCTCCATGTACTTGACCCAACAACCTCAACGAACCCAAGCTAGCACAAGCATTCACTAAACTAACAACGGTATATCCATCAATCCTTAAAGAATCCTCCTTTTGCATTCTTTTAAAGATATTTATCGACTCCCTGTAAAACCCATGTTTTGTTAGGCTCGAAATGACTGAATTGTAGCTCACAACATTTCGTGCAGGCATTAGGTCGAACAGTTGGTAAGCTTTCGAAAACCATCCCATTTGGGCATAGGCAGATATAATTGTGTTCCAGGAGTGACTGTTTTTCACCGGGACATCAATGAAGGCCTTCTCAGCACAGGCAATGGAGTTGCATTTGGAGTACATATCCATCAAACGGTTCGTGACGAAAGTGTTGAGAGTCAGCGCTGTTTTGATGAGAAGCGAGTGTAATTGTCTTCCTAGCTTGAGGTTTTTAGCGTTGATGCATTGCGAAATAAGGGATGTGTAACGCGGTATCGGGTCAATGGCCGAGAGTCCTTCACTTGGCTGCATAGAATAGAAGAATATGGTAATAAGAGATGTCGGTTACATAAATCCATTTTATACCGTCAAACATATAATTCAATTCTAACTTTAGTCCCTCAACTTTTAAGATTATAAAATTATAGAGAACAAAGTAGAAAGTTATCACAGAATTTAAATAATCAATTAGATTTGTAATCTACAAGCGTCTAACCACATAATTCTTTGAGTGGTCAAAGTTGAAGCACTAGAAGCTAAAAGTCATCAATAATTATTTCAAGTCTCATATATTGAGAGTTTAGTTTGACTTCAAGTTAATATGTTTATCTAGCTAATCTTGGGATTAGTAAAAGAAAAATGCTAGTACTTTATACGACATACAAGTCATTACAATTTACAATAGAGAGAAAGGTAAAGATGGCCAAGTAAATAATGGCGCGTCATTAAGAGCCTAAGTAAAATATTAATTTAAAAAAAAAAAAAAAGAAGCATTGGAAGCTCTACAAAGAAGTGACTCAACTTTTTATTGCTGTAAACAACGAAATAACAAAATTGCTCTTACCAATTTGAACCAAATTAGATTAATTACATCACCTTTTAAATTCTTTTATCTCAATACGTGCTAGTTTTCTTGTTAATTACTCGTATAATTTCACAGATATACCACCGACTTAGTTATGTTAAAATAGTCAAAACTAATAAGAATACGTGTAATAAGTCTTATAATGTGCAAGATATAATTACATATTTTTTAAATTAAATATATCCGTAACACATTCTATGTTATTAGTTAGTGCAGTTTTTTCTTTTTTTTTTGTCAAGTAAATCACGCTGAACGATTTTCAATTAATTTACTAAAAAATTAAAAAACTTGTACCGTACCTTAATTTGCTCATTACGAGGAACAACTACTCGGTTAACCTTAATAAAATGCCATCCTACAACGAACATCCGCATGAACTTAAGCTGGTGTTTGGATCTCCTTGTCAAGACGAGAACGGTATGTTTGTCAACCTATATAGTAAAAGCGCGAATGGCTGGTGGTGGTTGTGCTGATGTGGCTGCATTTCATTCGCTTGGGGGTCGTCTTCTATCGCGTTCGGATTCTTGCTTTTGTCCGCTGGAAAGAGAAACGCAATTCCAGCTTTTTGTCCGAGAGGCGAAAAATGGAGACCAGCTGACCTGCAGAGCAAGCTTATGGCGGTTGGTGCTAGGCTCAATGTGGGTATGCATGGTTTTACAATTTTACCCTTCTTTTTTAAAAACAGCTGCACCGTTGTTTGTTGCTGAGCTTATTGCTTGCCTTTGTCCTTTGTTGAGAAGCAATTTCAGCTCTGTTTTGTCCGCTGGGAAGAGAAGCGCAATTCCTGGTTTTTGTCCGAGAGGCCAAAATGAAGACCGGCTGACCTGCTGAGCAAGCTTATGGCGGTTGGTGCTGGTTTGATTGATATAACAGGTATTGGGTGATGGGCTCAATGTAGGTTTGCATGGTTTTACAATTTTACCCTTCTTTTTAAAAAACAGCTGCACCGTTGTTTGTTGCTGAACCTATTGCTTGCCTTTGTCCTTTGTTGAGAAGAAATTTCAGCTCTGCTTTAGAGACCTGCCAAAAACGACCTTTTTGCTCTTTCCTTTGATTGAAAGAACTGAAATACTTTGTTTCTCCAATGTATGCAGAGGTTCCGATGTTTCTGAAGCCGCCTCCTCCAGCCGTCGCTATCATCATCCACGGTAACTGTGCCTTGCTTCTGCTGGTCTTTCCTTTCTTTCCATCCGTTTGCTTCTATCTCCTTTGTTGTAAGCTCGTTTCTTTCCTTTTCCTTATTCCCTCTGTCGGAGTTGCTGCCTTCCTGCGTTCTTCTTTCAAATTTGCTGGCCCTGTTACTGTTACATTTTAGCTCCAGGTGAGTTTGTCGCCTGGGATTGTCATGTTTATTTGATTTTTCCCCCTAAATTTTATGCCCTGTTGACCTCTTGTTGTTGCCTTGACTGTTTCCTTTGCTTTACGCCCCATTTTGCTTCTTAAGTTGCTTTATTCGGCTTTGATTTCCTGTATGCATCTTTTTAACTCTGTCTTCCATTTCCCTCCTGCCAATGTTGCTCGCAACCCTATTTGCTTTTTTGTTTTAGCTTCTACTCTGCGTTCCTTAGCTCGTACAGGTAACCTTTCCGCGCCTTATGTTTTATGCTTTTTACCCCCCTTTTCACTTGATTTCCAGATAAATTTTCCCCTTTTGTTCTCTGCTGCATGCTATCCCTCATTAGCTCTTTTATCATTGTATCATCTTAATTTTCCCCCTCTTGTTACTCTGTTTAATACAGTAGCTGGTTACGTGCCCTCTTTTCTGCTGCTCTCCTGCTGGCTGGTAGAGGCTTGCTCCACGTATCTGAGGTTCTGCTGGCATCTCTTCTTCTCCCTTCTGCATGTGCTTGCCTTTTTTACTTTGCCTGTTACCTTAGCTTTTTCTGCTGGCCTACTTTGGTCCATGCTATTGTTATGTCATTCTAAAATATTACAAGGCTTGCTTGAACCTTTTCCTCCTTCGTGCTGCTTTAAACTGCCCTGTGGTGGCTTCAAAATGTTACAGCTTTTAAAAAAGTTACGAGGCTTGCTGGGCTGTTTGCCTGCTCTGTGCTTATCCGCTGAATTTCCTGTTTTGTGCTGCTCTACTTTGGTCCATGCTATTGTTACGCCATTCAAAAATATTACAAGGCTTGCCTGAACCTTTTCCTCCTTCGTGCTGATTTTAGCTGCCCTGTAGTGGCTTTAAAATGTTGCAGTCTTTGAAAATGTTACGCGATTTGCTTGGCTGCTTACCTGCTTTATGCTTACCTGTTCAATTTCCTGCTTCTATGTAAGACCTGTGCTTTAGCTTTTCTTCCCTGTGCTCTTTTTTCTTTTTATAAGGTCCCTTTGCCTCGCACCTCTGTTATGCCATTTATTTGCTCTGCAAGTTTTCCTTAGCCTTTTACCTCCTTTGCCCTTATTTCGTCAGCCCTATGGTTGTTCGTTAGAGATGCACATTAGTCTTTCTTTCCCCTGCTAAAAAATGTAGTCATCAGATCGATAGAAATGCTATGCGCTTTTGCCTCCTTTGCCCTTATTTCGCCAGTCCTATGGTTGCGCATTAGAGATGTGCGGTAGTCTTTCTTTCGCCTGCTAAAGTATGTGGTCATTAGATGGATAGAAATGCTATGCGCCGCAAAAGATATGCGGAGATGCCGCCTCTGAAGAAAGCGGCGCTTCTGCGTTCTCGAAGAGAAGCTAAAGCAGCAAAGAAAGCTGGAAATACTTTACCTGCGCGTGTTCGCAAGGTTCCATTAGCCTATGTCGAGACTGGTGTATCTTTCCCAGGTACTCATCGAATGGCGTGCCATTCTGAAGATCCAACTTCTGTGCATTCTCAGCCGTTGGGAAGCACAGATGTTGTGTTTCCCGCTGAAAATCCATTTGCGATGGTAGAGGGATTAGAATTCATGTCTGAACAGCTACCTCGTTCCTTTAATAGTTGTTCTTCTTCCTCGTTTCCCAGAGAAAATCCTGTGCAGATTACATCTCCTCCTCAAGGTATACCGGGGCTGCTTGGTGTCCAATATCTTCGCCCGTTTACCTCCCACTCTTTGCCAGCATTTACCCTTATCCGTGTCTTTAGTTTGCCGCTGTTTCCCTTGTACCTCTTAAAAATACACCTGCCTTTGTTCGTTACTGCAGACCTTCCATCCCGTAGTGGCCTTGTTGCAGCAAAATATCAGGGATCGTTCTCTGGTGCAGAGCCGGAGAAGATCCCCGTTCGTTCTACTGATTTCCAGCGCACTACTGGATCAGCTAAAGAAAAGCATAAGTGCATACTATCCCTTTCACCTGGAAATGAACACTCCCTGAACAATGAACATCCTAAAGTTATACTTAACTCATTTCCTTCGACTTCGCCTCTTATAATCTCTGAACCATCACCCCAAAAAGAATTAACTTGTGGAAGCAATTCTTTGTCCCCTTGGCTTTCAGATTCTGCTTTACCACCTCCCTACACAGGTACTGCACTACCTTGGCATATTCATTTTCTTTGTATAATTCCTGACCTGCTTCGACCAAGCTATAAACAATGCCTGTGCATCTTTATAGCCTGGTTTCTCAGAACCTTCACCCTTGCTTCACCCTTTCCCCCTAAGGCCCTTTGGACTATTTTAGACATCTTATTCGGATCTGCCATCCGCTTTATTCACTTCTGTAATCCGCAGCCGTGTTTCCTATGAACACAATGAGTGCGGCCAGGTTCGAACCAACATTTGGTGGTTTGGAGATGAGGAGCAGAAAAGTTAATCCTTCCGCTACTCCATCTTCAAGTCGGCCCCCTAGAAAAAAGCGCAGCACTCCTGAAACTATTACCAACCAGGCATCAGGTTGGCATTAGTTTCTGATTCAACTTAGCCATTCACTAACCTAGATCCTGCTTTATCTACAAGCCCGGTTAGGCCTAATCAATTCGCTTGTATCCAAAATATAAACTGCAGCGATGAAGCGACCAACTTCGGGTTCAAATCTATCGCGCCTTGCCAATATTCCTGATGCATCTTTGGTTCTGCCTGATGCTCCTGATTGTGAGCATTGCGGAGCGAAAAGGTTCCATTTGGAACCTCCTACCTTTTGCTGCTCGGGAGGAGAAATCTCCATCGTCGCTCCTCCGATGCCTTATGCTTTGAAACGCTTGTTCATTGACAATGATGAAGAGAGTGCCCACTTCAGAAACAATGTTCGTACTTATAACAACAACCTTGGCTTTACATCATTTGCTGCAAAGTATGACGCTGATTTAACAAAGAACACGAAAGGTGTTTATACCTTCCGTGTCCAGGGCCAAGTCTACCATTTCCTTGATGGCCTTATTCACTTGGGCGAGAAACCTTCTGGCATTCAGTTATACTTCTTTGACACCGATGAGGAATTAGCAAAGAGGCTTGGTAACTCTGATAAGCTGCGAGAAAACACTTTGAAATTGCTTATGCAAATTCTTTCTGAAAATCCTTATGCCCGATTTTTTAAAAGCCTTAGGGATGTTCCAAACATTGACAACCTGAACATTGTCCTTAATTGTTATCCTTCACTTGACCAACGAGTCTATAATCTTCCCACCACCTCGCAAGTTGCAGCTATATGGACTGAAAGTGACGATCAGTCATCCGATAGGCGCGCTCATATTCGAGTTTATTCTCACTCAGCTGGTAGCCATAGGATTCAGCATTACTATGGATGTTATGACCCTTTGCAGTACCCTCTCCTTTTCCCTCGTGGTGAGTGTGGCTGGCACCATGGAATTAAGAGACTTCGCAAAAGGAAAACGAGAGGTGACGCCTGTGAGGCTGATCTTAACATCGATCCAGCTTCAGTTAACTCCTCGTCGGAGTTAATTGATTTGGAACAGAGAGGCAAGTACATTCCTCCCTTGTTATAAGCGACTAGGTCTATCCCTTGCATTATATCATCTAATAATGTCCGAAACATTTTCATTCTTTATAGTTGCTGACCAAGGCAAATCAGAGGATGATACTGTTTCGGTTAGGGAGTACTACTGTTATAGATTTCAGATACGGGACAGTGATGAATCAATGTTGTTGCACACTCTTAGATTGCTACAGCAGTTTTCGGTTGATGGTTATGTCAAGATAGAAACATCTAGACTTGACTTCCATAGACATCGCCAAAACAAAATACGCTCTGAAGCTTTACAAGGAGTTCTTGACAGTGTTTCTATTGGCCAAACTGCTGCTTCTAAGGTTGGTCGTAGGGTCTTCTTGCCAGCTTCCTTTATAGGTGGCCCCAGAGACATGCGCCGTCGCTACCTTGATGCAATGGCTCTGGTGCAAAAGTACGGGAAACCGGATGTCTTCCTTACTATGACATGTAATCCAGCATGGAAGGAGATTCAAGAAAACTTGAAATACCATGAAAAACCTCAGGATCGGCCAGACCTTTTAGCTAGAGTTTTTAGAGCCAAGTTTGAACTTCTTAAAGCAGAAATTCTGAATAAACAAATCTTTGGTGATGTTGCAGCATGCGTTTATGTGATTGAGTTTCAAAAGCGAGGCTTTCCTCATGCCCATCTATTATTGATCTTAAAACCTGGTCATAAACTACTTAATCCGGAGTCATACGACAAGGTGATTTGTGCTGAGTTGCCCGATAAAGATCGATATCCTCACTTATATTCTCTTGTTGTCAAACATATGATCCATGGTCCTTGCGGAGCCATGGATAAATCTTGTCCTTGCATGAGAGATGGATCCTGCAAAAATCACTATCCAAAGAACTTTTGTGCTCAAACCACTCATGGTGAGGATACTTACCCATATTATAGACGAAGAGATGATGGCAAGAGAGTCAGAGTCCGCAGATTTACTCTTGATAATAGATGGGTTGTGCCTTACAACCCATACCTACTTGCCTTATTTGATTGCCACATCAACGTGGAAATTTGTTCAACTCTGAAACTCGTGAAATACTTGTATAAGTATGTTTTCAAAGGCCATGATCTGGTGAGCTTTAAGATCATTTCCTGTGAATCAGCCAATGATATTGATGAAATAAAAGACTTCCAGAAAGGTAGATGGGTTTCACCTCCAGAAGCTTTTTGGCGCATTTATGAATTTAAGCTCAATGAAATGACTCCAGCAGTTTACACCCTTCAAGTTCACCTTCCAGACCAACAATTTGTTTCCTTTGACAAGAATTCTGACTTGTTGCAGCTGCTAAGCAAAGTTGATTTTTCTAAAACAATGTTAACTCAGTTTTTCCGCATGAACAGAACTAATCAAAAAGCAGGAAATCTGAAGTGCGTCTATAGAGATTTCCCTGAACATTTTGTTTGGTCTGCTAAATATAAAGAGTGGACTGAAAGAAAGCGTTGAAAAGTGATTGGTAGGATGGTGACTGTTAGTCCAAAAGAAGGAGAAAGGTATTATTTGAGGTTACTTTTAACTCACATTCCTGGCCCGACCTCTTTTGAAGACCTTTTGACTGTTAATGAACAGAGATTTGACTCATTTAGAGAGGCTGCTTTGGCTCTCGGTCTTCTACAGTCTGATGCATACATAGAGGACACGCTTCAGGAAGCAGTAGCATTTCAGATGCCTTCCTCCCTGAGGTTATTATTTGCCACTCTTCTTGTTTATTGTTCCCCGGCAGATCCTAGGTCGCTCTGGGAAACATTTGAACCTCAACTTTCTGCCGACTATAACCACCATCAGCCGTCCCATGGCCTTTCTCCCCCTGAAATTAGAAGAGAAGTCCTGCAGGATATAAATAACTCGTTTGAACAAATGGGCAAAAGCATTGCTGATTTCCACTTTGTCCCCGATAACTTTAAACGTGGTTACGCTGAAAGGTTAACAAAGGAGATTGAGAGTGAAAAAACCTTAGCTGTGGCACCTGAAGATCTGTTATTGTCTCAAAAGTTGAATTTCGAGCAAAAACATGCCTATGATACGATCCTAAACGCATGTTTTTCCTTGGAAGGACAAGCTTTTTTCGTCGATGGCCCCGGTGGCACAGGTAAAACATTCCTGTACCGGGCGCTTCTCGCCACCTTGCGCTCGCAGAACCATGTTGCACTTGCAGTGGCAACATCTGGAATTGCAGCGTCAATCCTTCCTGGTGGGAGGACAGCTCACTCAAGATTCAAGATACCGCTTGATTTCTCAAAAACTAAGAGTTGCCAGCTTAGTAAGCAGAGCTCCGCTGCGAAACTCCTTTCTGAATCTGCTCTTATTTTGTGGGATGAAGCTTCAATGGCTAAGCGGGAAACAATTGAAGCATTTGATGAATTGCTGAAGGATTTAATGGATTCAGATTTGCCTTTTGGCGGAAAGGTGGTAGTTTTTGGAGGCGATTTTCGGCAGACTCTACCTGTCATTGAGCAAGCAACTAAAGAAGTACTCATAGAATCAACCTTCCCTGTTTCTCCCCTGTGGTCTAAACTACACAAAATCAAGCTCACAGAAAACATGCGAGCTATGTTTGATCCAGGCTTTTCACGGTTTCTTTTGAGTGTGGGAGAGGGGAGGGAACCTGTTGATGCCCAGGGCGAAATAACTTTATCGCCAAATATAGTTATTCCTTATCTAGATAAAGAGGACTCTTTGAACAGGTTAGCTGGTTACGTGCCCTCAAATTCTGCTCGTTTTTATAGTTATTCCTTTGACTTCCATTATAAACGAATCTTCTTATACACAGGTTAATAGAAAGCGTGTTTCCAGATTTGAACCTGTATACACAGGATCCGTATAGCCTGATAAATAGGTGCATTCTTGCTCCTAAAAATAGCTCAGTCGATGAGCTGAATGAAATAATGATTAGGAGGTTTCCTGGAAGCCTTCAAACTTATATTAGCTCGGACAAAACTGTTGATCAGCGGCACCAAAGTGATTATGAGGACTTCCTCAATTCTCAAAATCCTAAAGGTCTCCCTCCTCATAAGTTGCTATTGAAGGAAAACTGCCCGCTAATGCTTCTGAGGAATTTAAACCCAGCTGAGGGTCTATGCAATGGAACAAGGTTAATATGTAGAGATCTCGGGCAACACACAATTTCTGCTGAGATTGTTTTTGGTCATCACCGAGGAAAAAGAGTTTTTATTCCAAGGATACCTCTTCAGTCACCCGACAATGACAAAAATGGGATTCCATTCGTCCGAACACAGTTTCCTGTCCGACTTTGCTTTGCTCTGACCATCAACAAATCACAGGGTCAAACTCTTGACTACGTCGGCATCTATCTACGAGAACCAGTTTTTTCCCATGGACAGTTGTATGTTGCTCTGTCCAGAGCTACGACTGCAGCTAAAGTTAAAATTCTTCTTGTTCCTGGGACATTTGATGGCACAAAAGTAGACTGCAAAACTCGGAACATAGTCTTTCCTGAAATTTTTAGATTAACAAACCAGTAGCCTATTTTCTGCTTGAATTATGCTAACTAGAGGTGCTATGCAGATCCTTTATTCTTAGATTACAATGTTGTTGGATCTTTAAATTGTTGTTCATTTATGCAACAGCTTATGTGTTTATAGGATGGCTAACTTGCTGCCGATGCGAGATGTTATGCCTCACATGAAAAATTGGAGCTGCATTATCACCGTTCAGGAAAAGCAACAGGTCACAAACTCACTGGGAACACCTACAAGAAAACAGAAGTTTGTTTTCTGCGATTCAGAAGTTAGTCAAACCTGGTGCTCTGTTTTAGATGTGATTATTTAAATACGCTACTTTTTTGCTTTCTACATCCTGTGTTAATTTCACCTCTTTAAATAGGGATCGAGGGTCGAAGGAATCATCTTCAATGATGACATTTCTAGAATGAGTCAGATTTTGCAGGTTTATAAAAAGTATAAAATCTCCAATGCTGAGGTCAGGCCTATACCACTGAAGTTCCAGACACCTGAACTTACCGTTCAATGGGTAATCAGTAGCAGGACTGTCATTGATGAAATTCCTGATGATGATACAGTCATGGAAGTCAAATTCTGCTATTCAAAGTTTACTGATTTAGTTCAGTACATGGATGACAAAACTAAATCAGTCGGTGAGCCTTTCAACGCTTTACACTTACTGTCTTTACATTGTGAACCAAACTTTTAATAATCCCCTTCTCTGTGTTATTCATAGACGTGCTGGGAGTCGTGATTAGTGCACTCGAGAGGAGAACAATTACCAAAAACTCAAGGCAATCAGATGTTCAGAAATTTGTCCTGCTTAATGAAGAGTGAGAGCTTTAATCTTCGATTTATATTAAATTTCAAGCTGCCTCTCCTTTTCCTTTGCAGTCATTTTTTCCAATCTGTAACTGTTACCTCTTACCACAAATGCAGATCACAGACGGTCCTATTATCTCTATGGGATAGCTTTCTAGCTAATGAAGGAGCGGAAATGCTATCTAAACTCCACACCTATCCTGTGATCATTGCTCGCAGGGTCAAAGTGAATAACTATAATGGTTTGTTCCCCCTTCTATTTTTTCCATTTTTAGTGCTTTGCCTTTTATGCTCGTCTACAACACCTGTAAGTCTTTCTCCATTTTTTCACGGTGTAAAGGCGTCGCACTTGGTACTTGGTTTGATTCAGCCATTCTGGTTGATCCCCCTATACAAGAAGCAAGAGAACTCAAGAACTGGTACAATGTATTTTCAGTCATCATTCTATACACAGCTTCAATCTAAATGTTGTCTTGTCTACCAGTTCTGATAATTTGTGTGTGTCCTTTCACCCAGGGCATTGAGGAACACTAAACTGATTAAAGAGATTGTTGAAAAAAAAGACTATATTAAATATAATCCACAGCTGTCGTTAAAGTCAGACCAGAAAACAACTTGGATTTGTAACATAACTTCATCACAAAAGGTTTGTAACTGGATAGTGTTAGCCTCCTTTCATACATTTTCTCATTTATGATCATATTTTTATATTCATGCTTGCTAGTCATTTAGACTGTGTGGGTCAAGGCACAAATATCTTTTGAGCACATCTTCCAGAAATATTGGTACATGAGTTGCAAAAACTGTTGCCGAGCTACAGCAGCAGACTATGAAGTGGTGTTTACCTGTAACTCATGCAAAGAGAAACATCCTGCAGTGCCTAGGTGCTAAATAGTATGCCTTTCTTAATAGGTGCATTTCTGTTCGTTGTTATCTAATACTGTGGCTGTCATTAAATAGCTTCCTGCATATTGTGTACCCATTTTCAGATGCCGCTTTGATGTCGATTTGACTGATAGCACTGGTGTGGTCCCAGCTTCAGTATTTGGCGAATTAGCAGAGAAACTATTAACATTTAATGGCCTAGAAGCAATGCAGCATTTTGATCAGGTTCTTATGTGCTGAATCCTAATACTAAATATGGTATATAATTTTTACTCTTGTTTTTTTCTTTCCTTAACAGAATGTTGAACTTCCACTCGAGTTTGTCCACAAGGAACTTAAATCAAAAACGTTTCTGCTCCACATCAAACCTGTCCAAGCACAGCTGGCAGATGCAAGGCAACGTTACACAATTATATTCTTCTCTGAAATTGATGATCCAGCCGCTTCTGCCCAGTTAACAAGTCAAACAGAAGATGACTCTCCTTTCCCTTGCAAGGAAACTGAGACTGTACAGCTGGGGACTCCAGGTAAATATCAAATACCTGGTTTCTGTCCTATGCTTATCTTTTACGGCAAATGAACAGCATGGCATGATAAACAATTTGTTATCACAGGAGGTAACGGTGATCGGTCAAAGATTTGTGTTCGGCTTTCTGAGAGATTTGATGAACCCCAGAACATTGAACCAAATGTGGATGAAAATGCAGAGTGCAGCTCTAGCAAAAAGCAGAAACTCAACTAGCTTGTTCCTGTTCAGTTTTGCATTCACCTGACTCTTGGATATTGCCTAACATGCTATCATATATTTTTGCAAGGGTTGTTATGCATCCTTAGAAGGCTGATTGATGTATTAATCGAAGATGTGTATTTTGTCCATGAAATACCCTTTAAACTCCTTTTGGTCTACCACCTTCTACGTTTGCTGATAAACTGGAATCAGCAACCACTATGTATCTAAATTGATGCCTTCCAACTGTTATGTACTTGTTTCAGTAGCTTTTCAATTCGCCTTCCAATTGATGCCTTCCAACTGTTATGTACTTGTTTCAGTAGATTTTTCCTTTATAACCTTTTTTCTCAACACCATGTTCCATGCAAACTTTTACCTGCTCACGCTTTCTTATACCATTGCTTATCTAAAAGCTTATTAATTTTATAGCTAAATTACTCAGATACAATTCATACGCTTTATGATATTTCCAGTTGAAAATCTGGGCATTTTCTGGGCAACATGAAATTACCACCGCGCATCGCGCGGTGATCCCCTCCTAGTCTGTGATATATGCAGCAGCAATAATGTGAATCAAGATGAGTGGCATTATTATTGTCATGGTTGTGATTTTGGGGCTCATTTGGGCTGCACCATGGACGCTAAAACGGCCGGCGACGTTGGACAGCCAATGATTGTGAAGGAGAAGAAGAAGCAAAATCGGAAAGGTGGCAACGAAGCTGCAGATTATCAGAAGTCAGTTTTTGAAGCTCAAAGGAAAATGAAGGAGACGCACATTGCAAATCTAGCAATGCTTCAAGCACTAGATAGTGCTGGCGATTATGTCGGTTCATCACACAAAAAGTATTATTACTACTAATTGTTTGTTTCTTTCTTTCTTGCTCAATTTTTGAAAATCCTCAACATGCAAGGATGAATCCACTAGTGGAATTTCACGGATGAATCAGTTCCTTTTGCTTGTAATTCTGCGCTGAATGTGTTTTCTCGATTTGCGAGGATCATGAATAAATATCTCATCGAGATTCTCAAGAATTGCCCGATAACTTGAGATCTCTCCACCTGTATTTTCAAACTCGTACCGGGCATCGACTCGGTTAGGGTCAGGGATCAGAGTCAATGGATTCGATCGGGGATTGAATAGGATAATATCATAAATAAAAATTATTTAAAAATTAAAAAATTATATTTAAAATACCTAAGATCATGTTAATATTAATAAAGGTATATTCACATATATTTAATATTTCAAATGTATTTAACAATAAAATACAAAAAAATTAAAATAATCAAGGAGCAATTTATATTATTTAATAAATATTAACAAGTTTAAAATTAAAATTATAGGCTTGATTAAAAAATAACACCAAACTTTAACACGACTCAAGGGTCAAAACATAATATTGAAAATGCTTTGACCCTGTATCGGATGAAAGTGCTTTGACCCCACGCCACACTTCTTATTTCTTCCTCTACTCCTGACGGTTGACGCATTCCATAGGGCATTTTCATCTTCCTCTTTCTCTGCCATTCTACAGCTCCTTTCTTCTTCTGCTTCTTCTTTTTTTGTTTTTAATTTCATTTTCATTCTTATTTATTAGTTATTTGTTCTCAAACCCATGAAATATCATGCTTTTATCTATTTTCTTCAAACTGCTCTCTTCTCCACTCCTTTTTTTGCATTTTTGGATCTTTTCTTCTTTTGAATACAAGATCTAAGATTATATCTTGTTTAATAAAAGGTTAAAACATTGATTTTTGATGCTTGAATTGAAGTCAAAGAGTGAAAATGGAATTGTAGAGGAGGGAGAGCTTTACAAGGATTTGGAGTTAAGAGATCAGGAAGGGGGAAAAAAATTTAAATGGAGAATAAGAAAAATCCGATTTTTACCGGTTCTTCAGGTTTACGGTCAAACCCGATTTTGACCGGATTTGACCGAGTCTTGACCAATTCGGATTTTTAAAATAGCTCGGACCGGACACTTGACCGATTTCCGTTTCAACCGATGGATCCGGTCCGAGTTTAAACACATGGAGCTCTCCGCTTGAACTTTGCAAAATTTGAAAGTTAAAAATATGTTGAAAATGGGGCAGACCCCATGGATGGACAATTACGTGGTCCGTTTTGCAGCCAAGTTTTATGGCATGTTTGTAATAGACAAATTTTTCAAGTAAAACGGTAATGATCAACAGCCTAGAAATGCTAGAGTCATCCTCATTGTTCTTCTTTGCAATCAACAAGTAGAGCTACTACAGTTACCAACTTGTCATAGCCTCAATTTTCACAAGAATTTGTCCTATAAGTTGAACTTTCCTCTTGCCCCTAGGTTTTGGTTTTGTGGATCGTATTAACCTAACAAATTTGATTGATTAACATAAAAATAAGATGCGTACAATGCAATTTTGTTGCTATTGTTTGCCAATTTTAGGTTCACTAGAATATAAGGCTAATGTACAAAAACTAAAGCACAGTTTAGCAAGGCAAGAGTTCCACATCTTCAGCAAGATGGAAGTGCATTCCTAATTTCAGAAGTGGTACAGGGGTAGAGAATGACACCGCAGAAAACTTCAGTGCATTATACTTCACAGTACCATTTATTGCTTGATGTGCTTACTCTCGTTCATTTATTTTTGTAGCAGCTTTGTTGCAGTGTTGATGCTGCTGTTATTATTAACTCTATGGTTGTTGAGAGGGGAATACAAAGGACTACATTTCATTTTCATTCACATCCCCAAATATAATTAGGATCCACTACAAAACCATCTTATTGTTTATACATGCACTGTTTAGAGCTGTAGTCAACCAAAACACGTACAGGAAATTTTTGAACTGCAGGATTACCATTTACAAGAGGCAAGCAAGTTGGCTGGTCTTCTTCCTCTTCTTTTAATATTTGGGAAAGCTGGGGGAAGTTTGGCTTGATACATGCACCAAGCACCATTGTAGTGTTATATATTTGCACGGCTAAACGGTACTACACCCTCACCCAACCCAAATTAACCTGAAAACATTCAGATAGAGAGAGAGAGAGAGAGAGAGAGAGAGACGAAGAATCTGCAAGAAAACAAGCATTTCAGCCACCACCATGTATTAATGCCCCTCATGCTTGAAGAAGGTGAGGAAATAAACTGCAATGGTTGTGAGACTCTTGTTCAAGAACCCTTCCATGGATGTCTATCATGTAACTACTTCCTCCATGATAGCTGCCTCAACACTCCAAGGACCCTTCTCATCCTCATCCCCTGACTCTCCTCCCTACCCCAACGTACTCAAGCCAATCCTATACTTGCAACGCTTGTTTGTTCGAAGGTAAATCCTTCAGCTTAAGCTGTGCTCAATGCGAGTTTGATCCCCATCTTCAATGCGCTTCTTTGCCTAAAACCGTCCAAATTCGCAACAAGCATCCACATGTACTTAAGCTGATCTTTGAGCATCCACACAAAGACAAAAACCCATGCTTGTGATGTATGTCGCAAAATGATCGATCAAACTCAGTGGCTTCATTATTGTACAAGTGCTTCTTGTGAATATGGGGTACATGTAGATTGTTGCATTGTACCTATAACTGCCAGCAGCAGAAAGGGAAAAGGAATGGCTAAAAATGGTGGGGGAGAGGAAACGCAAAAGATTGAAGACGAAAGCCAGAGGAGACTTACAGAAGAACAAGAATTTGAGAAGTCTGTTTATGAAATGCAAAGGAAAATGGAGGAGCAAACAATTGCACATAAACTAGTCCTTCAAGCACTTGACGATGCTTGTGACTACATCGGACCCTCAAACAAAAGATACTATTATTAGTTTTACTACAATTTGTGTCGTACTAATTACTAGCAATGATTTAATCATCAAAAAATTCTGTTGG
Organism: Coffea arabica; assembly: GCF_036785885.1. NCBI lineage: Eukaryota > Viridiplantae > Streptophyta > Magnoliopsida > Gentianales > Rubiaceae > Coffea > Coffea arabica. The sequence continues at coordinate 25,618,845 of NC_092312.1, read as the reverse complement.
TTTCTTGCTTTTTTTGCGAGTTTTACAGACAAACCATGCCTTTTCTTAGTGATTTTGCTTTGCAACTCCTCCCAGTCTCACGTATTTCAGCAATACGAGTCCTATAAATCGTGTTTCCTCTCTGGTTAGTTGCCTTGCTCATTTGACAACTGCAAAAGAAATTAGCTTGGTTGTTTGATTAGGTGTCCTGAAAGAAATATTAAGTCCTGCTAAATTATTCTCGAAGCCATTGATGTGTTAGTGGGCATTTTGTTTCTGCTACTATGATACCATTCATCTGATCAAAGTTGCTACAACTTTTGAACTACTGTGCATCTGTTGCTTGTGTGCCTTAATGCAGCATTCGAAAAGCTATACAAATAGAGCAGCTGCATTTACTAAAGCACCCCATTTCTGCACTGCATCCTCGACGAAATCTACGAGCAGGGTCCTTGTTTACCTGGAGCATTTTGCATTAAAAAATATTTACACCAGTTTACCTTGTTTTCCAACTCGATTACTCCTTGTTGCTCGAGGATCGATCTTTCTTTGGACCACCAAGGATACGAGATATCTGCAGACCCCTGCTAAACGCCTGGTTGAATAACATTCGTGTCTGGAACTCCGAGACAAAAGGGAACCATGCCAAGAAGGCGACGGGTGTGAACAGCAGCAAGCCCATTAACATTTCGTAACCCCGTGAAAGCGTCCGGATTGATCCCCATATCCCAGCTCGTTGAACCCAAGGCCTCAAAGCTTGAGCAATCTGATTTTTGTTTCAGGTGTAGCAGAGGGTGAAAAATCAGAACCATAGAAGACATAAGTGTTGGATATGGTCATGGAAAATCACAAACCTAATGTGGAAATACTAGTCAACTCCTCTGAAATTTACTTAATGCAATTGAAATAGGGATCCAAATCATTAGGGAAAAAAAAATTTGAAATATCAGACTTAGGGAAGATTTCACTCACCAAAAGTAATCCCCATCCAGTTGGCATAAATGCAAGGATGCAAACTATAATATCCCGAAATGTCAAGTGAGGAAGTGCAATTAATGTAATCAATATTGCAACCAACGAAAGGAATATGAGGCCTTTGATTAATCGAAACACAAGTTGAAAATCAGCACTTAGTCGCTTTCTTCCGAATGATATAGCCTGCAAAGATTAAACCAGAAATGAAAGACAAGTATAAGGTCATTTTACAAATCCTTATCAAGCAGAAACTAATCATCAGTTTGAAACCGAAGCACACAAAAGCCATTATACTGGAAACATCCCTAAAATGTTTGAAATTTCCGTCCTTTGTAGAGCATGGTTTTCTGTCAATCATTATTATAAAAACTTATGAAACCTATATTCAGCAGACACGATTACTTGATTGTTTGTGTGTGATATAAAAAACTACCAGCAGTTACAGAGTTATTCCCCGGATACCCCAGTTGGAGCATCAAAGAAACAAAAGTAGGGAACTATCCCATACAAGTTCATCTCACACTAGAACATAGCAGAAAACCACTTATGCTGCAAAACTTTCTTCTTCTTTCTAATTTCTTTAGTTTATAAGACCATCTGAAAAGTAATATATAATACTGGACATGCTTGTAAAAAGAATATAAACGATTAAAATCTTGACCGAGCTCACCTTCAGCAATAGCAATATGAAGAAAATCACAAGCCATGAAATACCATAAACCTGGAAACAGAAACAGCAATAAAATAAATTCAGTTAAAGGCCAGTTCAGTCAAAGAGGTTAACAACTTTGTCATAAGGATGTGGTACGAAGTGCAAATAATCAAAATACCAGAAAGCTTCTGTGATCCTTTGTAATTGAAATGTGATAAATAAGACCATACTGATAAATGAAGAAGCGCAGAGACAGCAGTATTTCCACTATTATACCACGCTTCCCAGAATGATGAAGATGCTCCTGTTCTTTCTCCCACCACGATTCCCAACTCTTTTCTGGTGGCACACCAATACCACCGCGGTTGTTTATCCACTTATTCCAGTCATTCCAATCATCAACAATCTTTTGCCACTCAAATCCAGAAGGGTTGAAGAGGAAAGGAGCAAAAAGCCATGTTCCAACTAAGAACCAAATTGATACTGTTATCAATATGTATGCGACAACACCTCGGTATGCTTTACCAAATATGTGATATACAAGTAGTAGAATCATCAGTTCAATTCCCTTGACAAAATGAGTCCTAGAGTAAAATCTATAGTTGTCTGCAAACCTAGCATGAAACACAACAAATCCTCGACCTGTAGCTCTGTATTGTGCACCACCATGAAGCAATGTTCTCCCATAATAATGGGTTCTAGTTCCAAGAGAAAATGTGAAAAATACAGGAGCAAGTTGTAGTTGCATAAGTACAAAATCAGTTAATGCAGTTCGGAAACCACTTTCAAGACCAATCTCCATCATCATAGGTAAAGCCATTAGAAGTCCAATTTGCACAAAAGACTGTGAAGCTAGAGCTACTTGAAGAGGTTTATTGTCACGAATTGCAGGATGGTTGCTCAGTTGCTCTTCAAGACCACTAAGGACAAGATACAGACGACCATAGAGAAATACATAGACTATAATAACAGTTATCTGCAAAGAAGACCAAGATATTTAAAGTATTAATCCAGAGAGATAAAAACAAATAAATAAATAAATAACTTTTCCATTGGTATAATATTATCAAGTAGACAAAAAGATAGGTTGAATACCAAGGTACTAATATAAAACCCAACAGTGGTTGCGTAACATGACAACATGCGGAAGAAATCAAACCGGTGACCTAGCCTGTAAACATCACGACTCATTGTCTGCTCGCCATTGCCATTAGCTATCTTTGCCTCAAAGAGTGCAATTTGATTAAGGCCCACATCCCTACCTTTACCCACTTGTATGTATTCATGGTGAGTGACATTGCCACCACGGAGCGTAGAATTAAAACCTAGATAAGCAGGAAAAATAAAGTGTTAAAATATCAAAATCCAGAATCCAGCAAAACTACATAATTAGGAAACTTTCAGAGATGTGAGAATGCCTGCAAATATGTCCTCGCTTAAGTTGATAGTTTTGGAAGCCTTGCTAATGCCACCTCTAGTTAGGTGAAACAATCTATCAAATACATCGGGATGGCCATAATGGAAACGAACCCTGGAAACTCAATGAACAAGACAAACAAACAGAAAAAGAAGATAATTGATATTAGCAATAACTTAATGACCAAGCCAAACATTTTCTGGATACTATTGTTAATTAGTTCTACAAAGATAACCATCTATTAGAGATAAGAGCTTGACTTTTTTGTACGAATTAATTATGCAGGTAATCAAGCAGAACTTACAAGAAAGCTCAAATGACTATGAAACAATTACACTGACTCCTTCAAACCCCCCCCCCCCCCAAAAAAAAAAAAAAACCCACTGGATGCTTAGCTAAAATTGCCTTTTGGTTCCATTTAATCCCTCAATCAAATCTTTAGAACCCATCCTCCCAGAACTGCAAGTAAAACTGTGGTTTATCCAGATTGTCTGAAATTCCAAGATCCTACTGTGTCACATTCTTGATCACTTCTACAAACACCAGTATTCATGAGACAACTACAAGTAAAATCCCCAGCTAACATAATTTATGAGGAACGAGATACTTATATAAGTTTCAGATTGACAACTTTGCATACTTCACGAATAAATTTTGGAGGCTGCATCCAGGTGACTTACTTTAACGGATTGGCCAACAATCTTTGACCAATTGTGACAAAGCTCGTTTCCTGATTTGACATGAACCATGCAAGCGAAGAAACACTGCAGAGATAAAAAGTCATAGATAAATTCAGAGGCTGAAAACTAGAAAGGAGAATACAAAAGATAGCAATTAAAAGTCTGTAATTATCACACCATTACAAATCTATTTCATGGTAGCATGAAGACCATAATTCAGGTACATTAACAACTGTATAAATACCTGCCCGTGAAAATGTACTCCCTAAGTCCCAGTATTGTTGGGGTGCTCACGCCATGCTTTATAAGAAACTCTTGCAATAAATTTCTCATCTTGAAGGCCTCTTCCATGTAATTATCCTATACATGAGACAATAAGGAGCCTTTCATACAATACCAAAAATCTTAGCACACATGTCAATTTCCTGGTAAATACCTGGTTCATATCTATGGTTTGCAATCCTTCTCCACGTGTGAAGACAATTGCATGGTTCTGGTTTTCTGGTTTTCCTTCACCCATTAGTGCTGGCCCTGGCAGTTTAATTCGATATATAACCTGACAAGAGATTATGATACAGCCAAAAATAAGAGGTTTACATGTATGAAATTGCGATGAATCTAAATGGTACCATTTGGTCACATCACCATAAACCTGTATAAATTATATAAGATCTTGCAAATGCGATCTAATTCAAAGCACTAAAAAATGCAGTCAAATATTCAAGAGTAAAATCACAAAGAATTAAGCTTCACCATGATCTACAAAATATTTCACCAGAAAATGCAATATTACAAAAATAAGGATATAACACCATTGACAAGAATCATGAACATAACTAATTAAAATGGACTTCATATTGGCATCACAAGATTGATATCAACTAATGCTGAAAAACTCAAAACTACAGATCAGGAGTCTTAAATAGCAAATACAACAAAATTTTTACTGTACCTGGGAATTCAAATCGATGTCTTGTGAATTTACAATAAATACCTGATCTAAATTTTGATCTGGTTCAGAAGAGTCAACCGACTTCGGCATAGCCTTGACAAGAGCTGAATAATAAACCTTCTCTACCGTCTTTTTGGTTTTATCTTTGCTAGGTTCCTCAACCTCATCAATGTAAGCAACACGAATCGAGGGATATCTACCAGAAAATATTAGGTAAATGCAAGTGACCATTGCCAACTAAAATTCAAAGGAAAACCATTTCATCAACCTACTTTGTCATAAGCCTTAAAATATCAGCTGCATGAGGATCACCGGATCGCTTTTGAATGCCATACTGTTGACAGGAAACCACATATGTGAACTTCATGTCTGCAACTGCTTGACATTGAACTAGCAAGGACCTCTCATTCCTCAACTGCTCCTCAGTATTTGATACAACAGCTTTGTAGCCTTTCAACAGTTCTAAAGGAATCCAATAACTAAAATCATCAGTACTCGAATTACAGTGACAAACAGGAGAATTAAATTTCTCTAGACACCTTCATCTTTCGCCATATCAAGAAACGCCTGAAGTTCCAAAGCTTGCCGGTAGTACATCATGCCCCGCACTTGATCAATCCAGCAGCAGAAAATGGAGGGGAAATTGTGGAAAGGTAAAAAGCAAGCACATAAAATATCAAGCTGTAAGTCCTTTATGCATGCTCTTCAAATGATGGCATAAGCACAAAATAAATTCTTTACCAGTTTTTGTTAATGTCTGGCCTCTGTAAGATGCCCATAGACGGAGTTCTTCTTCCAATTTTACATTCCCCATGAGATCCTCTTCACTGCTGCAATCAACTCTCTCAAGAAAATTGTCCCATTCATCTGTAACAAATTTCTTATGGTTCGCTCTGGCAAATTCCATTCAAATGCCATGCAAGGGTGTGCAAGGACAATTATGGGCCAAAAAATGAAAATATTTTACCTGGATAAATCTTTTGCAGATAGAAAAGTATTGAAACACCATCTTCATTAGGTTTCTTCAGCGAATTTATAGAGAAGAGAACCTCCTCATTGTAGTAAGGAGTTAAGGTACTGCAAAGTAATAAAAGCAAGCCAACTTAGATGCAAAAGAAAGAAGATAATTTCAAGTGGAAGGAATCCTCCCTAGATATGTTCGTCTAGTCAACAGTTACAATCAAGTTCCATTCCGCGCGATAGGCATAGGAAGGGTCATAATATCAATTTTTCATGAAACTGCAGGATTTGCAATATATGAAAATTGACAAGCATACTATGATCCACATAAACAGTTTGAAGCTTTATGGACAGGATCTTCCCAAAAGATTTGCTGAAAGGACAAAAAAACAGATGTTTGTACCTCCAGAAGGTTAAAACTTTCAGCTTAGAAGATGTCAGTTCCCACATGCATTCCCTAAAAGGTGTAAGGATCCATATGTCTATGAGAATACCACACTCAACCAACATTTGATTGTGAAATTAATAAGCAAACAATAGTGCTTATCTAGAAGAAGCACAACTTTGCAGCAGCTGAAATACTTCCTTTCAGAAATGCACTCAAAAACAGGAACAACTAACAGAAATTAGGAGCATAGTGGCCATCATAGAAGGTAAATAATTTGAGGCCGAATAATTAAATGAAGGTGCAAAAATCATAATCTACTCAGAATATGAACTCTACCTCCAGCAGAATAGAGATCTGACATTGATAGTCCTAGTTATAGTGCATATTGTAACAAGAAGCACTTTGATGTACAATAAGAACAGAAACCATGGTCCTAACAAACTGTTCAGACCATTGGATAAAAATCAGAACATGACAGAGTGCGCAAATAAAACAAAGTTTAAGGTATTACATGGTCCTGGTGATGACATGTTAAGAAACAAATGTAAAATTAGAAGATCAATAATTATGTTTCTGGTAAACACAATACAGCGAATACCTGCATGCCTTGCACTATAAATTGTAAGCATTAAACATTTAATTTTTTTTAATTACCACTTGTCAAAAAAGACAGCAGATTGTTGTGAGCCATAGCGGAATGTAGACTTATATAACAAAATCAATGTCCTATTTGCAAAGCTTATATCTGCTGACATTACTCTAATACACATGCACAGGCATATGAGGGTATGTATGTAAGCAACAACTATCTCAAGCACCATAAATGAAATCCTTAGCTCTTAGACCTATGAGACAATGATGTAACTAAGCTCCATTCCTAAGACATGCTCTTCAATGTGGGAATATCTATAATAGTTAATCTGAACTTACGAAAAGGAAAGCATGTTCCGAACTTTGGGAGCATCAGGCATATCCATAAACAATGAATTTGAGAAGAAAGAGATACGCCTCCGAGCTTCTAGATTAGAGGGCACATCCATTGCTGACTCCTTGACAGTAAGCAGCAAATGTAGCCTTTGTATCTGAAAAGAATGGTAAATTCAGATTGGTCTCTCAAAATTGATCTTCCTTTCTTTTGCCACATTAACAAAGATTGAGCATGCATACTTAGGTCATGCAGTGGTTTTTTTTTCTTATTTTGTACAGAAGATTTAAATAGTTTTGTTGGCTCATGATGTCATACTGAGGTTTTGACCTCTATACAAGTACACTTGCCAGTTATATTCTAATGAAATTACAAGTTAGTATTAAAAAATTTATAAAAAATACTGCAAAATGTTAAGCAAGGAATCGAGAAAATGAGCCATTCATTAAAGATGACAATTCTTTTCAGTTGTACAAACCCCTAATGAGTCTAGATCACCAATCCTACATGCAACTATAATTATTGCAAAATAAGCAGAAAATTACACATCAAAATGTCCAAATGTCATGCACCACTGGCAGAATTTACCTTCTCTTTCCATGCATCTGTTTCTTCTGTCACTGGGAACCTCAGTGTGCCAAAAAATTGATATTGTTTATCAATAGGCGTCATTGCCTCATGCATGCTGTAAGAGCCACCATGACTAGAGTCTAGAATACTGTAGAACTGGATTAATCAGAAAAGGTGGACTATCTTATCAAGCAAATATGCAGAAGAAATCAGATGCTTATAATTTACCTAGGAATTGAGTCTTCCATTATGTCCCTGGTCACAACCTCAAACATGTTGAGCAGCACAATTACTACTTGATCCTTGTCCTCTTTTTTATTCTCTTTCTGTATTGTTCACAAACTTCTCAGTATGTATCAAGACAATCCAAAAATAGATGCAACTCAAAAAGTGTGTGCAATTTTAAGTACCAGGTACTCGATAAGCTGTACAAATTGCTCATAAAGGCTAGGAAGGGCACCCATTTGAAATTCTACTGTTAGATCACCTTTCTCTATGTGTTCATCAGCTTTGGAGAAAATCTCATTTAGGACCCTGAACGTAAGAAACATCGAGTAAATACAGAAGGAACTAAAAAAGGCGGAATTCTAACTTCCATTTTTAACTCCATTTTTCTAATGTAAAACTTACACTTTTTCACGTTCACCCACAACCAAAGAATTGATGATGCTTTTACATGAAAGATAGCATTCACGAATTGCACAGCGCATGTAAACATCTAAAGTCAGTCTCTTGTTCAGCTCACGGACACGGTCTTTCCCAGCACAATCTTTAGCCATATCCAGTGCAATAGGAAGCTATATGTAGAAATAGATAGATGAACATATTTCTCCCAGGAGATAAAAGAAAGACATTCAGGTGCCACAATACCTTGCTAGCTAGTAAAAATGGAGGCCACTGGATGAGATTTAAATCACGATCTGCCCAGTAAGGCACAAGCAACAGGTTCATTTCCCTATTGAATGACTCCAAAATGATTTATTCAGGCTTTCATGAAATGGAAAAATACTACCAGCATAGCATCATCAAATACCTATTATTTATTAGATCCTCCTCTCTGAAGCTTTCAATGATTTTATTCCACATCTGAGCAAACCTTGCTGCTTCCTTCTCTTTACTGGATGGGATCTGAAGGCAACAATATGTACACAAATGTTACCAACAACTTTTGAGAAACCAACAAAAATAAAGTAACAGCAAATCTGACATAGTATAGCAAGTTATTTTACTAATATGAACCTCATCAAATTTCCGAGAAAATGTTGCCTTCAGTCCCTTCTTAGGTTTTTTACCCTTCTCCACAGGAATTAAGCAGGCATTAAAAGCACCAGGCAATGACTGGAAGCGAGACCTCAGCATTCCTAATGTTCTTATCTGACAGAAGATATGTTCCAAATTCATAAGCTAAATATCAAAAAGCATCTGATCTCCTAAAGAACAAAAAAGAATAATTTAGATTACTGTGATGGTCAATAAACTTTTTCAAACGTACTATTCCAGGCAATTTAACTGTTCAAAGTCACACTTCAGCCACTCAACATTAGAAACACGTGATATCTTGCCATTCAGTCCAAGTAGCACATCAAGTTACAAAAAGTGCCACATTAGTTGCAGGCAATTTTTTAAATGAATTTTTTTCAGATCATCATTTCTCTCTTTCTTTCCCCTTTCTCTTTTCTTTGCTATCTTTTCCTTCCTCCTCCTTGTTCTACCTTCCCAAACTCTAGGTGACAAGACAACAAGCTATAGTAGGCCTCTACCAGTCTTATGAAGCAAACCCAAAAACAATTCATGGAGGTTTTGGAAATTAATGAAAGCAAGAGCACAGTGTGTAACATGCTATGTCTCAAAGAAATGATTGAACTCTACAGAAAAAAATGCAATATGGTCATTTCAAAAACATAGAGAGACTGATACTTTCAAATTACCAATTTCCCTTAAAATGAAGCTCAACTGATACTGAGAAACAGAGAATCAATGAATCAATAATAAAGCAATGCAAAATGCTTAATTGAACCACAGAGTGATAAAATGCATTCTTTACCCTTATAACAAATACCAATATTGCTTCCTTGTAGGAATTCTAAAAAGTCACCTGCTAGATTTACCAGCCCCTCTGGTTTGCTACAACATGTACCTAAGCAACTCATTGTTTGGACCAGTTATTGTGTATCAACTAAGCAAAAGATCTGATTAAAAGATCTGATTAAGGGGTAATTATTCAGTCTTTTCACAACAAATATATCTTTGATATTCAATAGCACGAAATTCAGTCCATGTACCAAGTGGCCAAGGTTACCAACCTAATGCTGATTCCTCCTAAGATTAGAGGAACAAAAAACTGCTCTCATTCCCCCCCTTACTATCCCCCCCCCCCCCAAAAAAAAAAAAAGAGACTGAAACTAAGAGTATGAGAAGTTTAACCAACCTCTCCTAGACGCCGAAAAGCTCCATATATGCCGCCAAATATTGTGGAGAAAATAGCATACCAGATCTGTATATCCATGAAATAGACCTGGGAACAAAATGAAACTGCATTTTGTAAAAAGAAAAGGAAAGATGAAGAAAGCAAGACATAAAGCAACAAGAGAGAAGATCAGAATGAGGACAACTTATCTCATTAGGAACTGCAAAAAATTAGTATTATTATGACCAGGAACTTACTAGAATGATAGGAGCCCAGAGTGCAATCACCACTCCTATATTTTTATTTGCTGTAAAATGATCATAAATAGACATTTAGAGGAATAGCAATTTTACATTTACACAACATCTCTAAGGGAGATTTACATAATTGGATACCTCGAGGGAAGAACTCATGCCACGCATAACGTGATATGTGAACCTTCATTATTTCTTTTGTCGGATTTACGAGAGGCTTTATCTGCAATAAAAATCTGTCAAGCCTATCTTTTACATCTAGGCTGATAACTGACCTCCAGATTAATTTCCTTGAACAAAGAACTTTGTGTAACATAAAGCAGTCATGGCAGAATGGTGGTCTCAGCTACAAATCTACCTGAAACACTATGTCATTAATTTGGTCCACCGCAGCCCTTACACCTCCAAATTATCTTAATTTCTATTTGCAGAGTCAATTTGTCCAAATCATACTATATATCACAGGATTATTGACACAAGGAAACTGATCGATTCTCAAATGTGAATTGATGGACAAGAAACTAAATGGTGCTAGTCAGGGAAAAAAAGGATAAGACTAAAAGAACAGATAAGGGATGCATGCGGCTAAAGGTCAAGTTACACCCAGTTAATAAAGGATTCTGTTTGATAGAGTATAATGACAGCTTATTATGCATCAAGTCTTGCTAGGTTCAAACCCACCTTTTAATCCAGCACCATGAAGACCAAGAACAAAGAAGAATCTGAATACAAAAGTCTTTTCTGCTTTTTGGTGGTAATTTAAAAATACAAAGTATACACTTCTCTCCTACATAAATCTTATCCACAGCCATTGACTTTATAGGTATTTTACGAACTGTGGAAGAATCCATTTTCACGATCATACCTATGATATAATCAATCAATCATGTGGAACGCCAAGAGACAGAAATTTTTCGTGACATGACTAGACTACTGATTTAATACTGGGATTAATATTATATTTAAAGCATGCTAAAAGTGTAGCTTCATTTACTTTCTGTGAGATGCAATCATGGTAAACAAAGAGGATTCGTGGCATCACCTCTATAAAGAAACTGAATGCCAGCTTGGCTGCTAATAGGAGAACCCAAAATAGAGTGTATCTGGGATAGATGATTATTAATAGTGATCAGGATACATCATACATAAATCTTCCCAGGCAATGAGAAAAGCTCAGAAAGTTTACTTGAAAAGAGAAAATGTACTCTCTTGCATCCCCCTGCCAACAAAGAGTCGAGGCTGCATTGTTCAAGCAAAGGAAATTGATTGCATGACAAGATGACTTTAAGAATCAGAAAAAATATCTGAAGCTTAAAATACAGGAGACTAACTCATTTAGAATGCATGAGCTTATATACCTGAGACCACCACATAATGAGCCTGAAGATTTTATAATCCGACTTCTCAAGATACCGGCGGATGAAGGGAAACAGAAACAATAATCCAGAGAGCATGTTGGGAGACAAATATATCAGACTTGCAATAATAAAGAAAGAAGGGGAACTTGCACCATTTCCAAACCAATTCCTAATGGTCATCGCAATTCCAGCAGTGTTTTTCCAACTATATGCATAAGTGACTGGCAAAACAATCACCCAAGCAGCTGCAGAAACCACCTTTAATACATATCTTAGCTTCACATGTGGAGACATGTTGTGCCATGCTTTCCAACTCATAATTACATCCACAACAGCTGAATATATGATGAAAAAGAAGCCATACATTAAATACAATCTTGTGCAGCATATGTGGCATACAGAAAAATGTAGACACACAATGACCTCCTCTTTCCTACAAAACTTAAGCAGTCATTTTTGGTTTTATGCATTGTGGACCAAAAGTACAGCACCATAAACCAGATAAGAACACTATTTTTGCTGACCTTGCTGATTCATTTGGTGTGATTGTCAAAATCCTAATCCTTTCCCAGGATTACATTTACAGTAGCAATGTGAATTTTTAACAAGGTTAAGCATATCCAGTATACGCATGAATATCTTGAAAATAACGTATCAAGAAATAACTGAACAAGCAAAAATGTTAACAACAAAGAACATGAAAGACCGCACATGTCACTATTAGTTGACATATAGAGCATTAAGACATCACAAAAATGTAATCTAACAGAACGAGATTATGATATCCATTCACCTTGGATAAGTTTCAGTATTGCAGCAGTTATGAAAATGCTCAAGACTTTCTTGAATACATTTGCCTCAAATACAGAACCAAGATCGCCTGAGCCATTCCAAGCAACGATGATCATAGCCTGTGTTAATGACATAATAGGTGTTATACTTGGAGGAATAGAAAACAAAAAAAAAGGTAAAGGAAAAACAAACAGATTACTGAGACACTTAATTACAACTCCAAGTAAAACGGGCCAATTATAAGTTTTCTGATGATGCTCTTCCAGAAGGTTCTGAGGGATTTTCTATAAGTACTCTTAAAGTGTAGGGAAACCTCCACAATATCCTTCTAGAGCTGTATTATCTCTTTGGAGGGCAGCCAGTATCTCCCCAGCCCCCCCCCCGGCGCTTTTTGGGCTCACAGGAGGCTGCTTGGGGTATGCTTCTGACCACCCCCTAACTGCAATACTCGTTCGGTTGCCCACCACTTTACTAGGTTGGGCAGGCGTTTTTTGCCCCTGCTCCCAACAAGTTGCTGGTCAGCATAATGGAACTACAACTTGAGAAGTAAGTAACCTGGTCCTTGTTTTATTGCCATAGGTCAAGTGTGTCAAGAAGTTGATGAATAGCAGCAGAAGATGAGAAAGAAAGGAAAAACTTGGGATGTTGAAGAGCTGGAAAAGAGAGAGTGAATATAATCCTTCTTTCTTTGTTATTAAGTTGTACAGATTTTCTTTTCAAGATAGAAGAACAAATTTTATAAAACAAAGACAAGTGATACAACCTCGAGGATGAGAAGTCCTCAACAAAAAAACATAAAGGAAGTAAAATTCTGGCTTCTCCAGTTTTCTTTTTCTCTTTTTCATTCAACAGTTGCATTCCACTTCATCTCCTGCTAGGCATTGGATCTTTTTTTTTTTTTTAAATTAGCAGGTTTAATGGGGGTATAAGTGCTATAATGTGAATGGATCTTTATTCTCATTCAAATTTGAAATAAGTATTGGTTGACATTGCAAATATAACCATTAGAAACAGGAAAATTTAACCCCATTTAAACTTGATAGGTTCGAAAAGGATTAAGTGTCAACTTCAAGGAGGTAAGCTGACTCTAGCCAAAAGCTAAATATATTCACAACATAAATAAAATGATTACCTGCAAGCACAAAATAAAAAAGCTCCACATCCTATCAAAACTCCTAAATATGTGCCAAAACGAGCGTATCTCAACAAAATTAATTTTTCCCATCCATCGATCCCCTGTACTTCGTTCACTTTCCTGGTAGCATCACATCCACATAGGAGCAAGTCTTTAGGTCATATATCCAGATAACGAGTGAACTATCTTCATTAAGAAACAGATAAAATGTCCAAGAGAAATTAACTGGATGAACAATTTAGGGATTAAGAAGAAAATCATTTTTAATAAAAAGCTGCAAAAGACAAGAATGACATGAATAACATGGTCAAGTAGTCGAAAGAGGTAATCAATCATTTCAGGTAGAAGAAAGCTTTTTAATAGTGAACATACAGCTAAAGGTATATTATTCTGGTAAGAGAAAGAGAAGGGCAGTGAACAAACTTTCACATAATTAGAATATTGCAAACATTGTATTTCTGATGTTTTCTGAAATGCAAATGTAAATAGTATCAATTTTCCTGTTCTGCTTTCATCATTTATCAGTTCTTATCCTCAGAAAGATTATCATCCAATAGAAGTCAGCAATCTAAGCACCAGTTTTGCTGTCTTACCAAACTGACTGTTGCGCCTTTATCACTGAAAGACTAAATATTGTAGTCTTCAGCAATGAAAAAGTTAATTGGCTCAACCATATGGAGCATTTTAGTATGAATATCTACCAATAGGCTTAATGACATCAAAATTGGGTATGCCTCAACATATAAGAAAATCCAGAATTTTTTGTTGTGAAAGAATTTGGCACTTTGAAATTGGACAAAAACAGTTAGCTTCACAAAGATTATGAAGGGATACTCAATGCAATACAGAGAAGGAAGAACAACTTTACAAAGTATTTACGAGAATTTGTTCCGTTTACTCAACTTACAAGTAACTTCACATTTATATTTAAATAGGAAATTTCGTTAAAAGAGCTCCATTCAACCAACCAATTAACATATTATCAGAAACATTACTAATTTTATCTTCTTCTTTCCTAATCACCAGAGACAGGTAAAAGTTCAATTATTTTTGCAGCTAAAAGGAGGATATAATATTTGAAAGACAAAATTTGGTCTAGCCCTATCAACAACAAAAAAACAAAAAAAAAAAAAAAACCTGAAGTGAAATGTAAGAACTGTGCCTCCAATAGAGGATAATAATTTTGCTCTTCAAAGTCAATTAGAAAAGAGAGGATCTAGTAACTGACAATAATGAGGTAAGAATGGTATAATCAGAAAATAGTATATACCTCAGTCTTGTCACTGCGATGCCTTTCACCAGGAATACAGAAGAAGTCGGAATCAGCACGCATTGGCCATCCGAGCCTGAAACAATTTTCTGACCTGCAATTTGTTGCCAAGCACTACTGAGTTTGCACATTTTTTGAACTGGAAAACATTGACTCCTATTCTAAAGAAGCTTACCAGAAGTACTCATTTAAATCATCGTAGTTTCTCCATTGAGCATGCTTTGATTTTCCATCTTTGCTCCTTTTAGCTTCCTGTGTGGCAGAAAAAGCAGTAAGAGACAAAACCCACCTAAGCTAAAGATGGAAACAGGAAAGTTTAGAATCTCAGAAGCCAGCAAGAAGCAATTACCCCAGCTATAGTGTTATAAATTGGAGTTACGACTTTCTTCAGGAAAGCCTCTTCATCACCACCATAGGCAGGCTTAATAGTCTCACCTGTTGTAGGACTAACACTTCCAGCAAGCAGACCATAAAGTTCAAAGGCCATCTGAATATAAACAGCAGAATAACTTAATATCGAGGAGATTGATTGAATTCAATATAATCAGAACTTGAGCATAATAAGTTGAAAAATATGTCAGCTTGGATGTGCAGTTCTTTGAGAAGCAACAAATTTATTACTAATAATAGTTTTGTCATAGTTCATTTAATACCTTAACAACTTGATACTAAAGCATTCAACAAGCATTGAAATACATATGCTACTGTAGACAAGTTGATCAGATTTGTTTTTCATTGGGAACAGCCTTTCCTTTTTCTTTTGAATTCACAGTCATACAAGGTTTCCAACAATCCAGTGCCCAGAAAGTGAATATGTATGTTCCCCAAGATACTGCAGATGCTCAATTTTACAATGCCTTTTTATTCTTCTTCTCTCTTTATTTCCTAATATTTGACGCTAGTCCCTAATGGCTGGATCCTTTGTGTTTCTCTCTTCTACCAACAAAGCACAAAACTCCCAACACCTTCAGCAATTCAAGAAGGCCACAACCATCCTTAATACCCATTTTTCTGCTGCCATTGGTAAATTCCTTTCACTTCTCCGATACCAGTTTTCTTTTCGACACTACTAAGTGACCTGACTTGCAGCTAAGATAGGAAGACCGTAATCTGCATCAGTTCTCTATGTAAAGTAGAATAGAATACACTCAAAACAAACGCAATCCTTTAACCATAAAAGTGGAGTTTATGAATATCACAGGCAGACAAATCATCACAACAATTTATGTTATCAGGCTATACAGACAAGACAGTTCCATCAAGAATCAAGCAATTATCCAAACTCACTAGCTACAGCCAACCCTATGCATCTTTCCAGGGAATTTGTACTTCACACCAAAAGAACATGACTTTAGAGCAGGGGAATTTGTGGGTTGCAACTGAAGCTATTGCCCTACATGTTCTGATCACCCAAATAACAGGCTCACCTATATATGGAAAACTAAGCTGTTAAGGCAGTCCAATCATGCATCGAAAACAAACTAAACCATCTGTGGTTACTAAATGCAGATGATACAAAACCATTCCTTTTTATGCTGTAACTGACTGTGCTCAAATTCACCAGACCAATTAAAATAAGATCTCAACATATTGAGGAATAGTATTTTAACCTAACAACCAAGGAATCAAATAAGCACTTGTTCTTCATCTAAATATCATGTACAGCATTGATATAAGATGAAATTGCTCTAGTACAGAACCAGAAACAGATACGTGCGTTGAGAAATATATAAAAACTGCATCTTTTAGTGCTTGTGTTACAAACTGGACATGCTTCTTCTGGACTCAATCAGATTCCAATTTTATGTGCATAACAGAAAAGAGTTACAAGAAAAGGCAAAACTTTACAGAATTTTAGTTGCAATAGGCAGGAAGAGAGCCAAAAGTAACAAGAGACCTTCAAAGTTGACAAAAAGGATTGGATATCTCACTATAAAACAGGGGGAAAAAAGTAATCGTACATGATGGTAGATATAACAGAGGCATTCTGGCATAAATCGTAAATTTGCAGCCTCCCCCCAGATAAGAAGATATAAGCCCATGTATAACAGCTTCCTTTGCTGCACTTCTTGTTGGATTGTCGGCAACCTGCAAATGGAGACAATAATGGAATAAGAAGTCTAAAAACCAACAAAATGAGGCAAAAGAATGTAAAGATACAAACAAAAAGCAGAGTGTAGAATATTAACTTATGGAGGAGGAGGTGAATTCACTTACCAAAGACTACTCTTGCGACCAAGATACTTGCACCATTTCTTGTAGTTTTTGAAGAGCTTTTTCATAACTTCTGTAAGTGCCTCGTCATCCAACTAGAATACAAAGACATACAGGACAGATCATCAGAACACGGGCGATCCCACAAAAAAAAGTAGAAAAAGTTGAGGGGTGGCAGTTTAGGTGAAATTATGGAAGCGAAGTACTTTGGGCTGCTGATCAGGCTTTGGAAATTGACGAATGTGCACATTTGCCAGCAACAAGATTAAGTGTTCCCGCTGATTTGATACATTATGCTTCTGTAGATGAATAATACTTCAGCGAATAAAATCATTACAAGAAGCAATGAGCAATGCTGTTCATCTCTAAGTCGCATATGCAACCAGTCGCATATGCAACCATTTGGCCATGCCCTACTTCTCAGTCATCCATGTATATACACATACAGCTCTAGCAGAAGCAGCACTTACCTGAAAACCAAACATAACCTGAAGCCAATCTAAAATATCCTCATCAACTTTTTTCTTATGACCCTTAGGCCATGGTAGTCCTCTAATATTACGAAGTGCGGAAACTGAAGCTTGAATCTGTGACAATGCAAAAGGTCCATAAATATGCTGAATACTGGCCCTTACCTATAATTTGATGAAATTACTAGAAACGAACCTCAGGATATCTCATAATTGCTTGACTTGCACTGTCAGGATCCAGGGGTAGTATATTATAAGGGACATAAATTGCTGTCTTCTCTGTAACCTTTGTGTGAGCTTCCAAAATCTACATCCATAAAAACTAGGGATGTATAAACGGTTGGAAAGATGTAAGATCAAGGAAATAGGAAGCATCTATATCTCTGGAAAAAGTGGAGACTGCTATCATAATCTGTTATGACTAAAGGAACTCTTTTTTGAGTATGAATTGAGGAACTTGTCTTCGGCATGAGCAAAGGGGCTTGTCATTAACAGGTTGAGTAACTATTGTAATTGACTCTCTTTTTCTTTTCCTTTTCCACTTCTTTTGCAGAAGAAATGTACATGGAGAACTGAAGCAATTAACAGGATGAAACCTCCTCAAGCAGATGCATAGAAAAGACTTCCTCTGCAAATTGCCAGTATACTTTCCTGTACAATCAAGATTATCTATGATCTACAAGGAAAGAAAGTAGAATACCTCATCAGCAACTTCAACTGCTTCTGTCAAATTAACGGCCTTCAAGACCTCAAAAAGTACAGCAGCAGTTTGGTATGCTTTTGTGAGTCGAGCACTGGACAGAAAAGAGATCATAAAGAAGCATTAAGCAAGGAATCTGCACTTAGCTGTTAAGAAATAAATGCCCACGACTGCAGAAAACCTACCGATCAGCTTTATCAGCAGCATGCAACGCCTGAATATACTTCCTGTAGTAGTGCTGATAGAAACTCTGCATTTCTCGAGCATCACTCTTTGTCCTTCCAGCTATTGTTGTATCATTTTCCTGTCAAGATATCCAGATTATACGAATTTGCTCAGGCAAACTTAACTGGAAAATGTAGGAATAGAAATGGCTCATTCATCTTTAGATGAAGACAAGCAGCAAGAATATGTTTGGGTAATCCAAATATGGTGGATTAGCCTGATAACAAAGTCCTCTTGCTGATACAAGCACTAGAATATTCTAAAGTTACATCGAGTAACTAGACACAATTTTTTCATTTCAATTTCATGAAAATTTGACATTACCCTTTCCAAACGTTGAAGCAGGGCTGTTTTGAACTGACGGACTCCTCGTCCACTTGATGTTGGATCCAAACGGTGAGCTTTCTCAAAGGCATAAAACCGACCTGAGTCCCCCAGCAAGGCCATTAGAGTATGTAATATGGTGTAAATACATTTCATTCATTCCCTTCTAAATGCCTCAAAAGTTTGAGTACTAATCATCTACTAAAAGACAAAATTTGTAACAAGTGAATTTCAGGAAACCATATAAACATTAGCATGTCCAAACAACTTATCATCCTTCCTATAGTCACAAAAAAGGAGGGCGATAGCATTAGTACCACAACATTTAACTAGAATTTGATGCCTGTATGACTTGTGCAGACTGAAACACTAGTTTGAGATTAAGAAGTGTAGCATAACAGTCAGTAAATTAATAGCATTTAAACTCATATTTTCTTCTCATACCACGTTGGTACAACATTATCAGCTGAACAGCCATACAACCTTCAGTATTAAAATTCATCTAGACATGCACTCAGCTCTTACAGCCAATTAGTTGATATCCACCAACGGTTTTTAGATGATGGATTGCTTAGATGTCATATGCACATATTTGTGTAATAAGTAACAACCAACACAAGGATATTGAAATGGTCATGGACTCACAGAGATAAGCGACCCTGGGATTAGTTGGCTCGACCTCATTGGCAACACGTAGAATTGGTGCAATCTCTACCAGTGATGATGGAACCACCTCACTGTCCATCATAGACTCCCCTAGATTACCAGCAGTCTGTGTCCGCAGAATACGCCTCTGCGGTTGGAGGTCCGATCCCCTCCTTTGGTAAGCCATCCTTTTTTAATTTATAACCTCAACAACAAAATCAAATTACCCTACAATTCACCTGTCAAAACCCAAAATTGAAATGAACAAAATGTCACACCTTAACTATTTAATAAGAATTTGAACACTAAAAGACAAGAATTTCAGCTCTTCAGCTTTAGTGGCCTGAGGAAAAGAGTCGCCGCAGAGGGAAAAAACAGAAAGAAAGAAATTTCCACTCATCTCTTTCTAACTACAAGAAGAGAACCACTTAGTTTCTTTCAAGAAACATTAAAGACATGGCAAAATTGGACTAGTCCCTCCATAGCTGCATCTTCCTTCTTTATTCCCTTAACATTTCTACTCTGATTACATCAAATTAACAGCAAAACGTATTACAGAGAAAACAGAATTTAATCATGAATGACCCTGAAAACCCATATTTGGTATCCCCTCAGAAAACAGAGGAAATACGGTTTCTCGTATCCCTGAAACAATCGAAACTCGTATTTCTTTTTCCAAAACCTCAACTTCCTTTCCAACATAAAAGTAACTGAACTCGAATTTAACCAACAGTGACTCAAACTAACACCAGGCTGCTTATCAATTGAAAAAACAAAACAGAGAAAATCCTACTTTTAATCAAGAAACAGAATTCAGCGTGCTTTTCTTCTCTGTTTGGTGATCAAAGCTTACCAAAAGAACAGTACAGGTAAAGGGACTCACAGATGACTTGAGAACAGCAAAAACAACTAGAAATTTACCATGAAAGATTTTATTTAGGAAATTCTTGAAACTCTGCTGCTTCCAGAGCAGAGGAATGGGACAGTGGAGCTGCAGTAAATAGTGTCACACCATGGCTTTAATGGAACAAAACAGTTGAAGTCCAGGTGTACGGGTGTGAGAAGACTAAGAAAAGACTGTACAGAGAGTTACGTGTAAAGAGAGAATAAATGGAGAGTGAGCGAGCGAAGAGAAGGCGGCACCTAACTGACATGAAAGTAAGCAAAAACATTATGGGCAAGGAAAGAAGCTAAGGCGGGCAACCGAACGAACTAGAGTTTGCTAGTGCTTGCTTGTAGTAATAGTGACCAAAGATGGACCAAAGGTGAAAGAGTGGCTAATTACTGGGATAATATCACAAACCTCCTCGTTAGGTTTTAAAAATAATCACTTGTCTTCCCCCTTATAATTGCAAAATGACTATATTATCTCTCACTGAATATATAATTGACATATCTAATAAATGAAACTCAAAAAA
Organism: Coffea arabica; assembly: GCF_036785885.1. Classification (NCBI taxonomy): domain Eukaryota; kingdom Viridiplantae; phylum Streptophyta; class Magnoliopsida; order Gentianales; family Rubiaceae; genus Coffea; species Coffea arabica. The sequence continues at coordinate 25,598,135 of NC_092312.1, read as the reverse complement.
ATTAAAGAAAAAAGAAACAAAAATTCACTTTCTTCCCTTTTCCCTTTCTCCAATATCTTCTCTTACTCTTTTTTTTATTTTGATGACTATGCAATTTTTTATTTGGAAACATAGTAAATTAATTTTGTTTATCTTTTTCTTTTTATGATTATGATAGAGTAGGGTATGATTTTTTTGTGTATTTTGCATAATTTTTATAGTAATTTAGTACTACAACTTAAAGGTTTATAGAATGGGTTGAAAAGAGATTGGGGAAAAAAATGTTCATAAGAAATCGATTTTGAGAAAATAGAGTTGAATTAGTGCTAGTGTATTTATTTACAAATGTTTTTTTATTTTCCAAATTTATATTTTTATAGACTATAGTTTTGTGATGTGATGGTACTATTAGAGATTTTTTTTAGGTTGTGGTTTTTTTTTTTTTTGAGTAAACAAAGTGGTTTAGGAGCATTTTATTTAGTAAAATAAGCAAAATAATAGCTCAGGGTTTTAAAATATTTTGCTACTCAAATAATAAAAATAAAGGAAATAAATAAAATTTTTAAAATTTTAGGGATGCTAAGTGATATTGAGAGAAACCTGAGCGAAGGTCCCTAATAGTATCCCCTATTTATTTTGGCGTTTTTAAGGTTTTCACTCTTGAGGGGGAATATTTTGTGGGGATTAAGGTTTTTTTTTATAACTTCCATGAAATTGGGTAGCAAATTCACACAGTTTTGGTCGGTTTCTATTTGTTTGAGGTTTAGGAATTTCATGAGTTTTAAATGGGATTGCAGCTTCCAAGGAATAAGAATGCCAATTCGTGGATAACAACCATATTTTTAAATTTACACAACGAAACAGTGAATGTAACTCATTTATTCACACAACGTTTTTTTAAAAAAAAAACGATCTGTAATCGGCACGTTATGTGTTCATATTTTAAAAAAGTAACAATTGTTAATATGTAAATTCATGTAATAGGTGTTATAGAATAGATGCGATCTCAATGAAAATACTGACGATGGCTCATTGGACACCCGTTAGAAAAATCTAAAACTAAAAACAAAATAAAAAAAAATGCATACTATTTTAAACTCTTAATTTACGTGAGCTCCTATACTAAGGTTGACTTGCCTTCATCACAAATTTGAATAAATCATTAATGTGTAATTGCTCATACGTTTTAAGATTAACAACAGGAGTAAAATTAGGTGATTTCATATGTTCAAAACCTTACCGTTACAAAATTTCACTGCATAAAGTGGATTATTATGGTAAAACATAGTAACATTTTTCGTGAAAAGTATGCGTTGCTTGGGGGGTTTAAAAGCAAAAAAAGATTGTTGATTTGTTGTGTATTCTTGCCGAACCTATACTCCTTCCGGGCCGCACTTGCCCTTTGCCATAAATGACTATTCGTCCACTCTAAATGGCATATCTTATCTCATTAAAAGGCGGCTTCCTATCTTGTGCATTATTGTGTTTTTGTTCAAAAGCATCACACAGTCATCAACTGCCTTTTCCACGGACAAGGACAAGAAAGCTTCAAGAATTGCGCCCTTAGATAAAGGGATCAGTGCTAAAAACCATGCACAACATAATATAACAAAAGTAATCCAAATGGCCAAGCAGGCAATCTTTTTATAGTATTAAATTTCCTTCTTGATTGGGATTTTGTGACCCACATTCTTTGGGACTCGGGGCACGGACCAGAATAGTGTACCATTTTTTCAACAAATTGTAATTACTCCCTCCGTCCTACTTTGATAGTTCCGTTTCTTTGTTCACACCATTTAAGAAAAAGTAGTTAAATTTATTGAAAAAGTAAATTTAGATTGCTATTTTCCTAAAATACCCTCACATTAAATATGGTACAACTTTATGGGAACTTGAATTGATGGTAAAACAAGAATCAACTCTCATTAAATGGGGTAGGTTTATAGTAACAACTACTTACATTGAATAAGGGTATTTTAGGAAAATTAAAGTATAACTACATTCTTCAATTGGAAAGTGGACTATAATTTAGGACAGATGAAAAAGGAATACAGGACTATCAAAGTGGGACGGAGGAAGTATTTTTTAATTACCTGTACACACGTACAATAGGAGTGCAATATTTTGTTATTGTTCATGCGAGTTTCATGCACAATAATAATAATTGTGTCTGTTATGAAATTTTACGAGTGGTTCATGCCCCTTGTAAATTTGATTGCAGGGCATGCCCCTTTTTAAGAGTTATAATTTATGTCTTACTGAATGATGAAAAGAATCTTACTATCATGACTGTTATAGTAATTTGGCAAAGAATAAACAAATGAAGAAAATCAATACAGCAACAAAACTCGAGATTTTAAAACTCAGACCGATATTAAGAGTTCTTTCTGTAGCAAGATTTTAAAAAAAATTAATTAGCATTATTTTGCAATTGGATGGTCGAGATTCACGTTCAAGGCCAAATTGATCAAGGATTGGGCCAAAAATTCGATGCTTGGATGGAATATGAAAAATTCATGCGGTCGTATTTAGCTGTGTGTGTCAAATGTACCCTACAGAGTTACTTATCCCTGCTTTCATAGTTGTCCGAAATTGGGTCCATTTGTTTCGTACAAATTTGACTTCGACATGGCGCTGAGGATTTTCTAGCCATGGTAATTTGGCCATATTCCCGATTTTAGAGTCGTATTTACTTTTTATTTTTTTCGTCAGCAACGATACATTTATACTAGTGTGAATACCCGTGCTACGCACGGTGCTGATATTATTGAAAAAAATAAAATGGTGAACAACTAAAGGTGAAAAATTGAACCAACAAAATTTAAATGTAATATCTGTTTAACAATAGTTTGAAATATAATAGAATGTGTATATCATTCAAGAACTGTCTTTTTTCGAAAGATGGATCCTGAAAAAAAAATTAAAATTTATATTAAAAAAGTGAATGATATATTTCTACAAATGAATGCAATTGAATGTTGTTAAAATGAAATACTTACAAATACTAAGCATTCGATTTGATAATCTTTCTTGAAGGTGCGAACACTCTTCACACCAATCCACTTTTAGTACGAAAGCCAAAATTGATAATTTAATTAACTATTTTGAATTTTGTGGAGTGTGTACTACAAATGAAAATGCACGATCTTTGACGATATAAAAAACTGTATATTTACCATGATCACACAAAAGTATTGGTGATGCGGATGGCTGTCGAACTTGAAGAGAGACAATATTTTCATTTCTTTGATCTAGAAAAAATATATATATTAAATCAAAAATAAATAGTTTTGTATTTATTTTATGTGTAGTAAGTGATACATTGTATGAGAATTGTTAACAAAAAAATATAATAGTTAATATAGAAGTAGCATTAATAGAATTTAATACAATTGTGTTGTAATCAAGTGAAAATTACGCACCAATAGAATTGTTATTAGCACTCATAGTTAATGAAGTAATCCCTTTATAAATATATTTTGGTATATGTAGACCCCCCAAATCCCGCAAAACCAATCACCACTTATTGAAAACAAACCAATAAATGCACTAAAATGCCTCCCATCTATACCTCAAATTGCACTTTAACCCATGAATTTTATGCGAAATTATCCCTCTAATTGCTTTTGTCCTTTTCGATTTTTTCACATGTCGCTAACTGCTTCATTCCCTCTGCTATCACTTGTATATTTAAAATCAATTTTTAATATTAAATAAAAATGAATGTATTAGTTTATAATATGTTCATAATGTGGATAAATTATTAAATTTGGAAAAGGGCGTATGTTCTTATAGGCTTATTTTTATTTTTTTTTTGGAAAATGAATTTGTTCTTGTAGATTTTTTTTTTTTTGATACAGAATTGTTTTTCAAAGATTTTGGTTCGTAGTCCCTACTATGTTTAAACCATCTTTTAATATCCAATTCAATATTGTCTTTTAATTTGGCAGCCTCTATAATTTTTAATTTATTCTTTTGGTTTAAGTTCAGTTTGAATTCAGAATTTTTCAAATACCAAGAGAAACCAGATTTTTTTTTAAAATCACTGTCTTGAGTCAGGTAGAGCGCCGAAATATGAGTCAGGATTATTTCTTTTATGCAGTTAGTTTCCTGATATCTGGTATGATATATAATTATGTCCCTTGGATTTTTTTTTCATATAGATATTGTTAGGTCTTTGGCATCACTACTGAACATTATCCAAACTTAGAATGACGCGTTTTTTCTAATCCAATGGATGCAAAAATACAAAAATAAAAAAAAATGAAGGTAATATTGTGATTCAAACTCTAAAAAGTAGGATACCATCTTTCAAGAAGTTTCATGCCTTTTTTAGCATCTTAAAAAGATGCAACATAGAACAGTTATTTGAATGCTAATAAACTCTCTTTCTACCAATTTTGAAAGGCCAACCATTAAAAGTAAAGTGAAAATTATTGCAGTCAATGCAGAGAGAAAATGATAAAGAAAAGAAATGCTAGAATGCAATTTTGCCAAAAGAATTTCTGACAAAATTAAAAATTAATCCAATTTTAATAATGGGCGTATAGTGCCTTAGTTATTAGTAGTATCTGAATTGTTTTTCTCTAATTATAAATCATTTTTAATTATTTTTTATTATCAAAAAAATATTTTTTTTATTTCATGCACGATCATTTTTGGAATAAAATTATGAAAATAACTATCGTAACACCTTTTTTATGTGATAAATGTGCAATAAAAAATAATTAAAAAAATTTCAGTAATACAAACAAATAAATTTTTATAATATACAATTTATGTTAGAAATAGTAAAACCCTCAATCATGAATCTATACCATTCGCAATTATATAAGCAAGCAATACCTTATGTTAGAAATGCGATTGTGATTTTGTGTTTATACTTTATCCCACTATTGACTATCTTTGCTTTACAGTGTAACAATAAGCAAACAATCGTTCATAGGATTTTGTAAAAAATTTTCAGAAATAATGGATGATCAGGAAATCAATGCAATATCATTCATGACAAAAAGCAAAGCAAAAGCAAAACATACTTAAAAGGTAGAGGGGACTGACCTGAAAAATTAAGTTGGCAAGAATATATTTCCAATTCTCCACAAGAAGGTTGAGTTCTGCTAAAGTCTCTGCACATAATATCTTCCACTACTGCTCATAAAAGAAACAAAATCAATACATTTACAAAATGAATAGAGAACCAAAAACAAATAAGAAAATGAGAGAGAGTGGGGGTGAGATAGTGGGATAGTGGGAATAGAGAATTTGTAGGAATGGTTATAGGATGAGTTAAGATAGTGGGATAGTGGGATAGTGGGAGTAAGATAGTGGGAATATTGATGGGTGATAAGGTGGGTTATAACCTACTACATTTTATGTATTAAAATAAATACAAAAATCTAGAAAAAAGAATGAGAAGTTTAGAAGTCATTGAGAGGGTTTCTGCTAAAAATCCCTTCCTGAATACATATAGATATAGATAATCTATTTCATCCTAATCTAGGGGGAGAGAGAACCTAAGAAGGCTGTGATAGGAGACTAGTGGATATACAGATTCAATTAAACCAAAAAAATATTCTGACACAACCCTTAAATTTTTTTCGCTACAAATAAAATTTGAACCCTCGCCTACAATCCAAGAGGAATTTAAGCCCCTCCTGATGTGGTGGCCACTGAGCCATTGGCCCGGTGGTTTAGAGTCATATTTACTCTGGATGAGACAAAATGGGTTTTTGATGTGAGAGAGGTTTGACTCTCACGCGTCTCTTTCGCCTAGTGTTAGAGTGGGGCCGAAATTGTGGGGCCGAAATAGACCATTCGTAAACAATGAACACAACCGACCTATTTCTTGGACAAAAGATTAGCTCATAAAATTCCATATTGGAGTCTGGATCAAGATAAGGAGCACTGCATATGACAAAGTGAGCAAGGCAGTCGGCAGATTCTCATGATCACATTTTCTAGTGTATTTGGTAATATATATCCAATTTTTTTTGTTTAAAAAATTTAGATGCGTACGATTTCAATCATTACTATAGATTAAAGTATGTCTCTGTAATCAAAGATTGTTTGCAGAGGACTCGGGGCACGGACGGTTGCAGGTAGAGGTGGCAATATGAATAAATGGTTCATAATTGGTTTTGATTTAATGGATAGTGGATGAAATTTATCCAATTCATTTAGATCCATTTAATAAATGGATCTAAATGGATTAAATAAAAACCAATTATCCATTTATAATCCATTTAAATATTTTTGTTACTTTTTTTTTGTATTACCATTTCTTGTAAATTCAAGCCACAAAATACCACGGATGTAAATTCAAGCAAAATGAACCTTCATTTCACTAAAAAACTATCTGAAATTATTATTATTATATATATATATGTATATATATATTACATATTACAGAGTAGGCATATATTGTAAACTAGCCCAAACAATAGAAGTCCTGTATAGACCGTATGTAGGGTATCTACAAAAATACCAACACTGGCTTTTATTCGTACTCACACAACACTTGCAATGTCTACTACTAAAGCCACGGATGACTTTTGAGCTCAACATCTAGTAATCAGGTGCATGGGTGTACCAAGCAGGGCATGTTCCCTTTGTCCTGACCTCTTCAAAGCCAATCGAAATCCCAGGTACTGTGGAGTCTAGAAGAAGAAACAAAGGAATGATTAATTAGTTCAGCAGTAAACCCCAACATTCAGTTTCAGGGTTGGTTACCATTCACGGGGATGGCTTTTTCACACCCCAACTGCAATTTTAGGATGACTCCTTTTTTAGTCATTTCATTTCCCTCTCTTTTATTTGGTTTTTAAGTAAATGGATATATATGGTTTTTGTGGATAATCCATATAAATCCATTTAATTTAATGGTTTTAATTTGATCAACCATTTAAAACCAATACTATAAATGGATAATCCATTATCCATTTAATTATGGATTATATGGATGGATAAATGGATCTCAATCCAAATTGCCACTTCTAGTTGCAGGTGCAATCGTCCCTGCCAATTTTAGTCATTATCAACTTGGCGTAACTTTCTTTGTACATCGTGTAACTTTTTTTTCACAGGATGTATTTTCACAACAGATAGTAGTGGGCCCCACACTTGACGCGAAAATCGAGTTACATGATATAATCTCAGCCGCACAAAATTTTGAGAATCAATCTTGACCCTTAATCGTGCAGGGACGGTTATACTGATGACCGTCCCTGCCCCAAATCCCGTTTGCAGAGTACAATCTTTACATCATCATCAGTAGCAGAATTTGACTTTTTTTATATCTATAAAAGAAAAAGAAATTAATTCGTTGTTGCGGACTGATCAACTTGTGTTGGCTGATAATAGAGACATTCCATCAAGTAACCTAACTAAATTTTCAAACATTTTTCTGTAGTTCTGGGAATTGAGACTGATCTGGAAGACTTGAGTGTTGGTGAAATGACTTCTTTTTGGGGACTTCTTTTTGGTGAAATGTCCGTTTGGACCATTCTTTTGATTTCCGCTGAGTGTTAATTTAATTGGTTGCGTGTGTTGTTTGATCATTGACTCAAAGGACTTCTTTTTGGGGCTCTAAGATGCACGTTACCATGTATGTCATTGTCAATATTTCATGTGTTCTTTTTCTTTATTAAAGAGGAGATTATATTGCGGGTCATTATCATGTATAATTCTTCATTTATTTGTTTTTATAAAATCTGGTAGGGCCTTAAAGGTCATCTTATAAAGCAGCTCAAGATAAAAAGGATTCATGTGACTTTGTATTTTCCATTTGAAAGATAAAGGAGTACAAACTTTTAGTTAATTTCACCAGCTCAAGATACAAAATTTTAATTTCACCAGCTGTATGTCTTAGTGCTCAAACACCTAGTTAATTTCATATACCACTCGAACAACACCTCACCAATAGAATAAAATATGAAGACAAAAAAAAAAAAAAAAAAAGGTTGAGCTTTAGGTTGCCATAAAAGAAGATGATGGCTTTTTTTTTTTTTCTTTTTTTCCTTTTCAGACCAAGGTGTTTCACTTTTTGATAATAATAATATTATATGCTTTTACTCTACTTCTCATTTTATTAGGTAGAAGTCCCAAAATTAGAGATCCTGATTTCTAATTCGCCTTCCTCCTTCTCCCTCTCGCTTCTTATATCCCACTTCTCTACTAGAAAATAATAATTTTTTTTAAAAAAAAATTCTTATTTTATCTATTTTCCTTTATTTTTTTTTTGGAACAAATTGTATATTGGGATAGGAAACTACCAAGTTAGCAAACAATTGGCAATTCCTGGACTGGACCACCAAAGTGGCTAACAGGGCCAATTACTGTCAATGACCTCATTCTACTTTCTTCAACAATGAATGAATTACTTCTACCCAAAAAAATTTCATGGGATTGTGCCACCCGTCCCTGCTCAATCATATTGCACTTGATAGGAAAAATCTGATAGGAAAGATAAGGCCCAACCACCAAGAAATATCCAGTCTTATCTTTTGCTTAAAAGTAAATAAATGAAAGTGTTATATTTTTTTTTTTTAAATTTTTTCTTATATTCTAAAAAGACCATTTTCACCTTAGTTTCAGCTGGAGAAATATTGGAGAACGCAATTGGTTTTGCTAGTGCTAAAATACTCAAAATTTTGTTTGTTCCTATAGCATAGTTTTTTAATGAGGAAAACATCAAAATCTTCATCAAATGACCATATAATTGTAATTATTCCTATTGGTCATAATTAAAATGTGCTTTCTTCTGTTTTGTTTCCCATATATAAAAACACAAACATAAATACTACGAAGAATTTAGGTAAACAATTGAAAATATTATGCTTAACAAATTTGCTAAAATAATAAGAATCAAATGTCCTTTATCTATTAAAGGTAGACAACTAAATAGGTAGGTAATTTCATTATAACATGTATATTTTTACTCTCTAATTTTGCTATGCTATCGAGATGGTGGATAATCAATTTCTATGAAAAAAAAAGGCATTGGATGAAAAGAAAAAAAAAATGGATTAAGAGAGGGTATAACTTTAGGGGGAGGGTTGGGTTGAGTAGTACGGGGAAAGGGAGCGTAAGTGAGAGGTCTCGAATTCTACTAGTTCTCCTACTTATGTTGAAAAAAAAAAAAAAAAAAAGAGGGGATATAACTTTCAAAAGGGCAAAAAAAAAAAAAAGAATAAAAGAATAAAAATCTTCCACGAGGAAAAAGAAATTTAAAAAAATGAAGACAAGAGTATTCACTATTCAGCTAACCGGGGCACGTACTCCGGTCTCCAACTGTCCATTAACTGTACAAGCCCGTGTTTGGCTTTTCACAAAAGGAAACTTGGGTATTCTGCCCAGAAATCTTCTGCAATCGCGAAAATGGCAGAAGGTAAATCATCACAAGAAGCACCTTCTCCTCCTGCTGATGCTCAGCTCTTTGGTCTCCTGTCCAGTCTCCTCCAACAGGTATCTGCATTCTACACGGAACTTGGAATTAATAATTTCTTGGGATTTAAAGATTCCTTATCTGAGTTCGGGTAGATAGATAGATTTCTTTATGGGATTTTTTTGGTCAACGTCAATTTTAAGTTCTTTTATTGGTTTTTCTTGATTGCTTGATTCTGGATTTTTCTGAATAGGCTCTGTTGTCATTTTTCCTTTTTCCTTTTCTGTTTGTGTAATCAAGATTTTTTCGTTTTTGTACGTCTTGGATGTATATTCTTTTTCCGAGCTTTTAGGAGGGGAGGAGAAGGGAGGAAATGAGACATTGAGGATTGAATCCTGCATGTAAGTCGAATAACTTAAAAGAAGGAGATGATGTGTTTGGTTCCTTGAGAGAATTTCAGTTGATGTGAAAATGGAAAAGTATTTTGTAGGAAAATAGGGCCTATCATACTTGGAACTGGAATTTGAATTGTATACTACAAAATTTTAGCTCAATTTTAGTAGAATGTGAATCCAATTCCAGCTCCAATTCTAATTTGATTCTTAGCTGCCCTTGTTGGTTGATATCCCTTCAGCTGGTGATGTAGATAGTTAGTATAGTGCTTTATTAAGTTCTTCCTTGAGAAAAAAGATAAAAATAAGTTCTTGATTCATTTAAGATGACTATTAGTCTTTTAAACACAGCTCATCCAAAACAGAAGATATTTTCTGAATAAATTCCCCGTGTCACCTTATGCTGCCATTCATGCTTTGAATTTGGAGTGCTGTCCAAAGACTCAGTTAGGAATGGATTTATGGGCATGATTTTTGAAATTGTCACGTCTGTAGTTTTTCACTATGGAGGAAAGTGTGTTTGATGCCGCTCTAGCCATATGTTGTATACCCACACAAGTGTTTCTTTTTACTTCTCCAACACTGCCATTGATCCAAAGTCTATCAGTAAGTTTCTGGTTAGATATGTAACTTGTATAAAACTACTGTATAGAAAGAATATTTGAAGAACGAGTTACTATGTTCTCTAGTCTCTACATTTTAACAAGGCACACAAATTAGAAGTGGGAACTAGCACTGGTTTCTTCATTCTATTTTTGCTTCCTCAGCACTCAATTTTCTGATACAGACAAGACCAAGATTGAAAATGATATTGAGCAATCAACCAAAGTAGGTGCACCTAGGAAGGTTAGATCTCTAAGTACTTATTTTGTCAAGTGATGTTGAAGGGTTCACCTTTCTTACAAATGTGATCTTTTATGGGTGTCTTTCTGATCGAGTAGAACGGTTTAGGAATCCTGTAGGCCAGCAAGGCAACAGTGAGTTTGTTTGCATATTCTATTTGATGGGAAGGTATTAGCAGCCCTTTCGTTGGTAATCTACATGTAAAATGGTAAACGAAAGAAAATGTGTTGATTTGTTGCATTGCTGGATGGATATCTGTAGTGTGCCTCACGTTGAGAAATGCTGTTTTGGTGGCTAGATTTCTCTCGAGCTTAAGGAGCAATTTTTGCAATTCACATATTACTTGACTCTCCCATTACTGGAGTTTGCAGAGTCTGTTTTATTGTTGTAGTAAGCTTAATGGGGACACATTTTGGGGAACGTATACATTGTTGAGATGGTCTTTTAAGTGAAACGAAAAGAAGCAAAGCCTGACAGGAGCTGCACTTTTCTATTTAACTTAGGGAGCTATACTTCACAAAGGACTGGGAGGTTATAGCTTGGTTCAGATTGTGCTCTTGTTGAATTATTGGGACTGATAGAGAAAGAAGCGATATCCTGCAAAGAACTTAGCTATTTCTGCCCTTTCATACTATACGTTCTTTTTCTGCACATACTGCATCCAGCTTAGCCTTCAACATTTTTGACTTTAGCACTTCTTCTGCTTCTTGGTAATTCGGGTAAACACTTGACATTTCCAAGTATGGATATGCTTAATAGTACTTATTTTCGGATTGGTTATTGGGTGCTACCAGGTTTGAGTAGCACTTTGGACTTTAAGGTCTAAAATCTCCAATTTGGTGAAGGAGGGTACTGAGATATAAATATTTGTAATTGCCATTGCTGTAATTATTAACTGATTCAAAGGTATATGTTGTAGTGAAGATTGAAGAGGCATTATGTTCCTATCTGCAGGTTCAGGGTTTTATGTGCAAAAGTTTAAACCAAGAACTTCTTTTTTGCAGGGTATACATAGGTTTTCAGTCACAAGTATATAGAAATTTAAAATGTTATCGATTGTTTTACTGTCCATCCATGACCTGCATAGCTTTGATACCTTAACCAAAATTCACTTCTTTATTGGAGTAAGGTAGGAATTATTTTATTATTAAATTGGTTTGAATGAAAGTATGAGCCCAAAATTCATACCTTTAAAGCCATTTTGCATCTTAGAAATGGTTCCTTTGGGTTACTAAAGTGATTTAATGACCATCCAACAACCCCATCCCCATCTGAAGGAAGGTTATAAATATGAAAAGAAGCTGGTCTATTGCTTCATCTTGACAAGAAGAAGAGAGAGATTGGGAGGGAAGTGAGGTGCAACCCGTTATTGCTGGCTAAAATATCTGATTAAGAATCCTGCTATGGATCACCACCATTTTTTTCTCCTCTTGTAGCTCATGATTAGCTAGCCAGCTCTTTGAGAAGTTCTTAACCAAGGGTGTATACCATAATAAACCTTTTCTTCTGTGTAGGATGTGTTTGAGAACAACTTTTTAGGAAGGATAAAACCATACATAAGTAAAAATTGCTTCAACAAATTTTACTAACTCATGACTCAAATTCAGATGCAGCATACTAAGATGCCTTTGACTGTTATTGGGTCATAATCTCTTCCTACCTAATTTGTTTCTTGACATTTCAGTTGGTAAACTGTGTTAGCACAGTTTATTTGTGAGTTGGGCACTTCTCTTTTGGTAATGGGATTCAGCTGAGATGTATTCTGTTCTGTCTAAGATCATTAATGACAAACTTTTACAGGTTGAATCATTAACCAATCAAGAGGAAGTAGAATTACGTGCCAAGATTGAAGCCTTGGGATCGGAGGTTACTAAAGTCCCTTCAAAATCTGCGCAAGATCTTGATGAGGTAGTCTTTAAGGCCGTTTTCCAGCCAACTAAATGCTTTGAAGACAAGATTGATTGTTTCACAGCTCTCAGCAGTATGCTTTTACTGTTTTATTCACCTCTGTTGGTTTATTGTGTTTTTATTTAGATTGAAATAGCAAAGGAGCTGGATAAACTGTCCTCAAAACTGGATGATGTTGACAAAATGATATCCTCAGATCCAGAGGTGCGATCTCTCCTGAGTAGTACAGCTGATGTGTGGATGCCAGTCATCACAGCAAATTCCAATGAAAGACGTAATTTTACAGCTACTTTTGCAGATGATAATCATGAAGTGCAAGGAAAAGATTCCAAATAGATTTGTAATTTAGATTGTTGTTTTAATATTTTGGTAGAAAATTGTATAACTCTTTGAGAAATTTTAATTTTATTAATTACCTTGTTAATTAGAAGAGATAGTAAACATCCCCCATCCCACGAAAGGTTGTGGCATGGTGCATTTCAATTTTCAGCAACGGGTATTACATGGTTCTTATTCTTGTTGCTTGGGCATTTCCATCCTTCAGAGAGAAGCCCCCTTGCTACACTTGGTTCACTTAATCATGCTTATCGGCAACTTAAATCATGACGAATAAACAAAATGATGACGAGTGTATTGGGTAAGCTGGGTAGGGAATGCTTTCCAATTTCACAAAAACTGGTGAGGAATAGGAAAGGGTGACTGTTCTAGTTATTGAAGATTAAAGAGGGATTGAAGTGGCAGTGGTAGAGTTCTCTGTGTGATAATGGCAACTCATATTCAATCTGATCTAGATCCCTGATGTTTTTGACCAGAAAAAATGGTGGCATGAAATGAGCACTGCTGAAGAAAAGAATTATCAGAACATGCTGAGAAGCTAAGAGTAAAAGGGGGCTTTCATCAGTGGTCTGGTTGAAGAAGTAAACTTTTGATGCTTCAATGCCAGCCAAAGTCTCCAGAGTGAATTGCATTACACTTTGCGAATATGAACAGCTTGTTAAAGGGATTCTATGATTTCATGCTTGGAAATAGAACATATTGGATTCCACATGCGATGGTCAAGAAAAGTGAACCTAGCTATTGAACAAAGTTGCCTACAGAGAGTACAAATTTGATGTCATTTGGATGGAGGTGCACGGACAGATAGACCAATGAGCCACAGTACAATAGATCCAATGATCCAACATAGAACGAAAAATACAAGGAAACCAGCCAAAATGGTCAGGAATGGAGGGCCTTGGGCAGTTTCGCCATTCTTCCTATCAGATCCTTCTGAGGAATTTGTCTTTGATGCACACGTAGGAAGTAATTTCAATGTTACAGAATTCTTCAACCTGAATACAGTTACAATGTAGCTAGTTACTGTTTCTGCAATATGATCAAATTTAGAAGAATATCAAGTAGACTAAAAGCATAGCAGGACACTTCTACAGAAAGCGAATTGAAAAACACTTATGCGCCTTAGTAACAGTTTTTTCAAGTCCTCCACCTCTTTCATACAAAAAAAATACTTAACTATATACTTATTGGCTATCAATCAACACTGAATGTTTAAATTGAAATATTTCAACTTTGCCCGAGAAATGGACCTGGAGAAACTGAAAAGAAGTGCGGAAGCTGCTAAATAGAACTGCTTTTAATCTACAATGAACCCTTGATACATAATAACTACGAGATATTGTTACATAAGTCCAACTCCTTGAATAACTCAAGAACACGCAATACAAACTCTTAAGTAGGCCACAGACACAATGCTGCCACAATTTATTCAAAAATCATAGCGTTTAAAAGGATTGTTCAAGATACTCAAAATTTCGACAGCATCCCACATCACTTTCCATCTTAATGTTGTATACACTAGCATGCTTGATCATTTTCAAAACCTCAGAACACAGCATGTCAACTTCACCCCCCAAAATTCCATGGTCTCTTGCTATTTATAGTTTGGGAGTGCATGAAACAGACTAATCAATTATCTAAAACAACCCAAGCTATTAATAACCTTCTCCATGGTATTTAATCACCAAAGTATGACCAATATTTTTGTTTCAGAATAACATACTCAGCATGAGAGAAGCAATATTTGGTATACATTGCATCAAAATTTGGCTCTCATTAGTCATCTGCAGCTACTGCTTTAGGTAATCCTTTGTTATCATTGTACCTCTACACAATGTTTCTTGAGCAAATTGCTTGATTCTATAACTTAACAGCTTCGCAAAGTAGAAAGATAATTGACACATATCTGCAATCAGATATGAGGTCAAATGTATCACCTCATACATATCAAAACTGAGCGTAAGGGCTATTTACTGAAATATCACTTGTTTCATTCAAAATAAGAGAAAAATAACATAAGTCTTCCAAAAACATGGAAGTTGATGTCTTGAAAATTGATTTTAAAGTCTGACTTATGAGAATCGACTTTAAGTTGACTTCCCAGAAATTGATGCGAACCCAAATCCTTCCTACTCCAGGTTCTCAAGAATAGCAGTGCTTCCCAGAATTCATGCATTCCAGTCCGTCCTTTGCTATAAGAACGTGACCTAATCTATCTCTCCTCCAACAAGATGGCAGGAGAAAAATTAAAGTGCCAGATTCTTGAATAAATCTAAATCAGTTGGCATTTTTCGGTTTCTTTCCTCTTAAAGAAACACAGATGGACCAATTAGGAGGTAGAGGAGAGACAATTTCCCTGGTGCCTCTGCTTTCATTTTTTCAAGAACTCAAGCCCAAGTGCCCAGCCAGCTTAACCCCTTATCCTTAAAACCACATTTCCCACCATATAATCTAGCGAATTTATATGGTAACTTTAGGGTTAACAAATGCACCTTTTCACACTAAATCTCAGCTCAGGACCAGCCACACATTCTAAAAACAAAGCAGCAACGCATACACAAAGCACAGGCTAGAGTATTCCTGTCTAGTTACCCCACCAACAGGTTGATTTCGTCTAATCACAGTTTTTCTGTCAAAGATTACGCCTTTCCACTACATCCTCATATTGCACTTTTCTGCCTATTTTCAACATGATTTTGACTAGTATCCTCGTATTATATCCTACAAACAAAATTTTATTTTATTTGTTTTAAAAAAATTTTGTAGTATACTAAAAAAAGCCTTGAACTTTCACAAGACATACATGCATCTATTTCTTGAAACACAATAAAATAACTAAAATAAAAACTACCCAAATGGCATCAAATCTTCCCAAGTCAATATTTTTTAGAGTGACAGAAGTGCACCTGAAGTTGACATAGGTAGGTGGAGCATATTGACGAAAATGGAGGAAATGGATGCAGGGAACAGTATCGAATCTAACACTGGAGCAGTAGAAACCTCGAATAGATTTAGATAGTCGGGCAGAGCAATTCATTTTAGCGAAATGGATACGGAAAACTTTTGAGCTTGAAAAATGGGGCGAATTACTCAGATTATGGTCGAGAAAAAAAAAAATTCGGACATATACCGATCTGACAAGCTTCTAGTACAAATATCTATTGGTGCCGGACCACCCAAACTTCATCAAATATTTTTTTTTTTACTTTTGACACTGCTACAGCGGAAATTTTTTTTTTTTTAAAAAGCTGTCGGCTACCGGGCTGACGATGCCCGGTAGCCGACAAGGTCTAAAAAAAAGCTAGCTGCTGGGCAAAGAGAGCCCGGCAGCCAGTCAAATTGTTTTAAAAAAAAACAATTTGCCGAACTCGTTCTGAAGCATCAGTCACATTTGCATGCCCCTCCAGCTGTCTTGCAAGTAGCTAAATAAAAAGAAATCAAGAAAACAGCAAGGTTCATTAACCATACTCTTATAATATAATCATAACAGTAATGATGTCTTATCATATACACAAAAGCAGTAAGAAAAAAGAAATCTATCAGTTTATCATGCCTGCCCTTCTGCAGTTTTTGGCCAATGCAAACCTGGAAAGCTAGTGAATCAGCCAGCCAGACCTTTGGGGTTGGTGACTGATGCCGAATTCTCCATTCTCTGAATTGAACAATAGGTTACGTCTACGGTGGAAAGTTTACTATGGCAGCCAGTCTAATTTTTTAAAAAAATAAAAATTTGCTAACGCTCCATGAGGGCGGCCATTTCGGCTCGGCCAGTCTGAGGCCCTATCCTGTGTGGTCTCCTGAAACCCCACATCGGCAAGTTGAATACCAACGCGAATGCAACCTATTTTACCACTTCGGCTAAGAACTTCGGGTCATACGCCGAAATGACACCAGAATAATAAACAACTACTGAGGGCGGGAAAGGGCGTCTGACACAGGTCATTGGAATGATAAAAAGCTGCTCTGACACCTGCCCTCCGTATCTGACCACTGCCCTTATGCAGCTTCCCACACTGACCAGTCAGATCAACCTGATACGATGTCCTTGTCAAATCTCTGAGGACCTATGTTGACAGTTCCTCTCTCCCAATGGTACCCTATAAATACCCAACACCTCCATTGAGGAAGGGGAGGACCAATTTCTGGTAAAACTTTACTAAGTTCATCTTCTACCTTATTGCTTCTTTCAAGCCGAACTAGCTTAAGGTTCGGAATTACACCGGGGGATTCAGCCCCTCCGGCAATCTAAGCAGGTGACCTCGTCCTAGGAGCAGTCCCGGATAAAGATGCTTCTCCAGTTCGGAAGACTCGCTCCAGTAGGACGGAAATCACCTCTTCAATTGGCGCCGTCTGTGAGAAGGCGAAGACATCATAGTATGAAACCTACGCGTTTTAAGAGTAGAAAAGCTCTCACTATAGGTGCTGAGCAAAGCAATGCAGCTCAACAGGAAGATATTTCTGAAGGGCAGGAGTCCCCAAGGACTCAGCCCGCCAACGAAGAGGCCCTAACTTGTATGGCCGAATTTGTAACTGAGAACCCCAACATCTTTGAGGAGTTGGGGAGATATTTAAAGAGGCAAGGCAAGCAGAAGGCTGAATCCTCTAAAAGGAAGTTAGATGGATCTCCTGAAGGTTCATCTGAAGAGGAGTCTGATGGGAGGCGCCCAAGCCGGAGTGCGTCGAAACGAACGTTCTCCAAGGCCACCTCCAAGGTAGCCTCCCTGACTAAGGCCTTTTCCCGAGATCTCCTGGGGCGACGACCTGAGGAAGAATCTCGGCCCCTGGGAATACCCGGGGTGAATTATATGAGGGCCCCACCTTTTACTGATGACATTAATGAGGAAAGGCTTCCTCCAAACTTCAAGCTCCCCGCGATACCGTCTTATGACGGCCGAGATGATCCCGAGAATCACATTCACGCCTTCATCTCGGCCTTCCGCTTATACTGCATCCCTGACCCCGTCATTTGCCGGGCTTTCCCAGTATTCCTTCAGGGGACTGCTCGAAAATGGTTCTGAGAATTAGAACCTAGGAGCATCTCAACCCTAGGGGAATTAGTGGAGAGATTTCTCCATCGGTTCATCTCATTCCGACCTACGACCCGAACCTCGACTTACCTGCTGAACATGCAGCAGA
Organism: Coffea arabica; assembly: GCF_036785885.1. NCBI lineage: Eukaryota > Viridiplantae > Streptophyta > Magnoliopsida > Gentianales > Rubiaceae > Coffea > Coffea arabica. The sequence continues at coordinate 25,580,159 of NC_092312.1, read as the reverse complement.
ACCCGGGAGAGTCACTTCGGTCGTACGTTCAGAGATTCCATGAAAAAAGCGTGCAAATATCTGATCCCAATTAGCAGGTTACCATTGCCGCTTTTACCCATGGGCTCGTCTCCGGAGTGTTCAACACGGGGATTCACAAAAAATATCCCCGCACTCTCCACGAGCTGTGGTTAAAGGTCGAGAAGGGCATACAAGTTGAAGACCTCAACCGCATGAAGAAGGAGGTCCAAACCACCCGCTCAAGGGCTGACCCTTGAAGGGGGAAAGATGTTGGCCGAAGTGAAGCAGGGACGGGGAGTAGCTTCCAAAGTCCCAGCCGAGACCGCCGCAGCGTGTTCGACAGGATTTCCAAAGGGAAGACGTCCATCCCTGAGTCTGAGCTGACTCCTTTGAACACCACTAGATCCCCGGTGTTGTCCGTGATGGAACAGAGCAACCTCGGGAGGGCACCTCTTAAGATGTCCGGCAGCAGGGATAAAAGGAACTCGAACCTCTACTGCCTATATCATCGAGATATAGGGCACGAGACGGAGGACTGCAATGATCTCAAAAGGGAGATCGAGAACCTCATCAGGCAAGGACACCTCAAGCAGTTCATCCGCCGAAGTGGAGGTCATTCGCGCGACGAGAATCAACGTGACAAACGGGGTGACCAACGCCGGGATGAAAGACGAATTTTGAGAAGCAATTGCAGACCACCTGAGGATCCTAGAGAGACAAAGAGGCCTCCCCGAGATGGATCTTCGGGTCAAGGGTTAGGATATGGGGCCAACATTGCCGGAGTCATCAACACCATTGCCGGAGGTCCGACGGGAGGGGATAGTCAAAACTCCCGAAAGAGGACTTACAGGCAAGCTAACCCTAATCAGGTCGAGTCTAGCTCCCGCCTATCCGAGGTGATCTCCTACGGGCCCAGCGATCCTGTTCCAGCTGCTTCTAGTAGTCATGAAACTTTGGTGATTGAGGTGCTCACCAACAACTACATTGTGAAGAAGGTCTACATCGACCCAGGGAGTTCGGTGGATGTCAAGTACCTCCGCACCTTTGAGAGGCTTAAACTAGCAAAGGAGCACATGACCCCGGTGAGAACTCCTCTCGTAGGGTTCGGGGGACACATTGTGCATCCCGAGAGGATGGTGACTCTGACGGTAACCGTAAGGCGTCACTCCCGCTGCAGGACCATCCCCGTCAACTTTGTAATAGTTAAGGTCGATTCCCCGTACAATCTACTCTTAGGTCGGCCTGCGCTTAATGCTTTGCGAGCAGTATACTCTACCAACCACCTAAGTTTTAAGTTTCCTACTCCTGCGGGGGTGGTCGAGGTCAGCAGCGACATCTGCGCTGCCCGAGAGTGTTACCTCGCCACTCTACAAGCGGCCTCCCCATCAGCCTCCGAAACGAGACCCGAGAAGAGGTCAAATATCCTCTCAATAGATAGCATTGATCCTCAGTAAGTTGAGAAGATCCCGAGACTGGAGACTGGGGATGAGGTGGAAGAACTCCCTTTGGACCCCACGAAGCCTGATCAGACGATTCGTGTTGGCATCCGATTGCCAAGTCCGATTAAAAGAGGTATGGTGGATCTCCTCAGAGAATACCGGGACGTCTTCGCTTGGGCCGCAGAGGAGGTTCAAGGAGTCCCGCACCACCTCATGATACATGAGTTGAACGTCGACCCCCGAATCCGCCCGATCAAACAGAAAAGAAGGCACCTCGGCCCTGAGCGCAGTCGAGCTGTTGGTGAAGAAGTGGACAAGCTCCTCCCTGCGAAGATCATTCGGGAGGCTCAGTATCCGACCTGGTTGTTCAACCCGGTCATGGTAAAGAAGGACACCGGGGCTTGGAGAATGTGCGTCGACTTTACCGATCTCAACAAGGCCTGTCCCAAGAACTGCTACCCCTTGCCCAAAGTCGACACCCTCGTGGACTCGGCAATGGGTTATGAGGTCCTCTGCTTTCTCGACGCCTTCAAGGGGTACCACCAAATTGGAATGAGTCAGGAAGACCAAGAAAAAATGGCCTTCTACACTGATCGAGGAACATATTGTTACACCACCATGCCATTTGGGTTAAAGAATGTTGGGGCCACGTATCAACGTTTGGTCAACCAAGCCTTCAAATCCCAGATCGGACGAAATATCGAAGCCTACGTGGATGACATTTTACTCAAGAGCCAGACGACCTCTTCCTTCCTCTCTGACCTGAGAGAAGTCTTTGATGTCCTTCGGAAGACGCGGATGATGTTGAACCCCAAGAAATGTGTTTTCGGGGTCACTTCGGAGAAATTTCTGGGATACCTCGTTTCGAGACGAGGCATCGAAGCAAATCCGGATAAGGTGAGAGCGATTCAAGAAATGTCTCCACCTCGGTGTGTTTGCGATGTGCAGAGGCTGACAGGGCGGTTAGCCGCCCTGAACCGATTCCTATCGCAATTAGCTTCCAAGGCGTTACCCTTTTTCAAGGTCTTGAAGAAGGCTGACAGTTTCTCTTGGACCGAGGAATGTCAGCAGGTCTTCGAGAAATTGAAGGAGTACCTTCACCACCTCCCGACACTCACCTCACCTCAGCCAAGGGATAAGTTGTTTTTATATCTGTTTGCCGTGGTCGAGGCCGTTAGCACCGTGCTGGTCCGGGAAAAAGTTGTACAAGTTCTGATCTACTACGTCAGCCGAATTCTCAGAGGTCCGGAGACCAGATATACTCAAGCAGAGAAGCTCGTGCTGGCCTTGATCCACGCAGCCCGCCGTCTCAAGCCCTATTTCTTGGCTCACCACGTTTGTTTGAGAACTGACCAGCCCCTCAGACAAGTTCTATCACGTCCGGAAGCTTCCGGACGCCTTACCAAGTGGGCCATCGAGTTGGGGGAGTACGATTTATCTTACGAGCCTCGCACGGCAATCAAAGCTCAGGCTCTCGCGGACTTCCTTGCCGAACTTACTTTTGATGAGGCGAACGAAGCCATCCCAGCTACTACCCAGGTTACCACCTCGTCCACCGCCGAACATCAACGCTGGACCTTGCGTGTGGACGGTTCGTCCAATAGTGAGGGTAATGGAGCAGGCTTACTTCTCGAAGACCCCCAGGGAGAGGTGTGCTCATACGCCTTGAGATTCGACTTCGTCGCCTCTAATAATGAAGCCGAATACGAGGCTGTCATTGCCGGCCTGCAGCTAGCTCGTAAACTCGGGGCCTCGCATATCTTGGTCTATAGTGACTCTCAACTCATCGTGTGTCAAATATTAGGCGAATACGAGGCCAGGGAGGAGGTGATGCATCGTTACCTCTCCAAGGTCCTCCAGCTGGTGGCACACTTTGAGTCTTTTGAAATCCAAAAGATACCGCGGTCACAAAATAGGAGAGCTGATGCCCTCTCCCGACTCGCTTCTACCTCATTTTCTGACCTGAACAAGACGGTCCTCGTAGAGGTCCTAGCCAAGCCGGGGTACGAAGGAGAAGTAGTATACCCCGTTAACTCTGGGGACACCTGGATGGGGCCGTTAGTTCGCTTTCTCAGCCGAGATGAACTTCCCGAGGACCGAGCAGAGTCGAGGAAGTTTCAACGTAAAGCAGGTCGGTACACCCTTCGACAAGACCTCTTGTACAAGAGGTCTTACCTCGGCCCTTGGCTGCGGTGCATTACGTCGGAAGAAGGCGAAAGGATCCTACAAGACATACACGAGAGACTCTGTAGTGCTCACGTCGGCTACAGGATGCTCGTTAAGAAATCCTTATTACTTGGGTATTTCTGGCCCACCATGAGGGTAGATGCCCAAGTCATGGTCCTTAACTGCCCTTCTTGTCAGCACCACTCCCCTGAGCACCACCAGCCGACCAACCTCATGATCCCTATTACCTCGCCATAGCCCTTCGAGCAGTGGGGAACTGATATCATTGATCCATTCTCCAGGGTTCTAGGTAATTATGCCTACGTGGTTGCGGCCGTGGACTATTTCACCAAATGGGTTGAAGCCGAGTCTCTGAGAAGCATCACTGGAGCCGTTGTTCAAAAATTCTTTTGGAAGAGTGTGGTCTGTCGCTTCGGCCTGCCCCGGGTGGTCATCTCGGATAATGGCAGGCAATTCGCGGATAATCCTTTCAAGGCATGGTGTGAAAACTTGGAGATGAAACAGCATTTCACCTCGGTTGGACACCCTCAGGCAAATGGACAAGTTGAAAACTTCAATCGAACTCTCCTCCATGGCTTCAAGACCAGGCTCCTGGATCGTCGTGAATGGAAGAGCTCCCCAGCGTGCTGTGGTCCTACCGGACTACGCCGAGGTCAGCAACCCAAGAGACCCCGTTTTCCCTAACTTATGGGTCCGAGGCTGTCGTCCCAGCCGAATTCATCACTCCCAACCCGCGGATAGCTGCGTACACCGCTGAGGTCAACGAATAGGAGCGGCGAGTTGACCTCGACTTTGCCGAAGAGAAGCGCGATATGGCCGCAGCCAAGGTCGCCATTTATAAAAATATCCTAACTGGCTACTACAATGCCCGGGTCAAGCACTTGCGATTCAATCCGGGAGACCTCGTTCTTCGGAAGAACTCAGTCAGCCGAGCTGAACCTCAGGGAAAATTAAATCCCAAGTGGGAGGAACCATACCGTGTTGTCGAGTCCAGCCAAAATGGATATTGTAAATTGGCATATCGAGACGGGTCTCGGGTGCCCCGAACTTGGTATGCCGAAAATCTCAAAATGTATTACCCTTGAAGGGTACGTATTTTCAATCTTAAGTTTTAAGTTATTTCCCACTTAGTCTCATTCCATTACAAGTGAAAAATAAGGGGACAAAGCAGTAGTCAAGAGAAGAAAACTGAACTCAATCAAAAAGAAGGCAAAAATGTGCAAGAACAAAAAGTCAACTTTATTGAAGTGCGAAAGGAAAAAAATCGAGGTTATCTACGATCTCAGCCCTCTATTACAAAGCAAGTGCTTCTAAGCACTCCCTGCTCCAGGGTCCCGACCTCCCATGGTCTCCCCCCCCGCCTCGGCGCCTTGCTGACCTCCCATGGTTTCACCTTCCGCCTCGGCGTCTTGTTGTCCTTCAGCTCCCCTGCCGGCCTGGTTCCCTTTACTGCCCTCGCCATCTAATTCGAACTCCTGGAGCCACTTGTTGAAATCAGCTCGGACCTCGCCTAGGTCCTTTCCAGCCTGGATGCCCTTAGGCCTGTCAACGGGCCGGGTACGGGCCGGAATTGATAGATCCGAACCCGGACCCGTCACACTGTATTAATTTCGGATCCGACCCAAATACCCGACGGGTCTCTTAATCTGTCTCCCGGAACCGCACCCGCCGGGTCCCGGGTCCGGGTCCGGTAAGATTCCAATTCAAGCAGAATATTTCACTAAAAATGTTAGGCAGCTGGCCAGATTATTTAACTTCAATCATCATTAAATCTTAGCCAAGGGTTGGGAGAAAGAAACAGCATTTTGCTTCCTCAAGCATTCAAAAGTAGGATACAAGTTCGTTTAATGTTTGCAAACTGAGGCATACGGCCAATGCCAATTTATGTGAAGGAAGTAAATTTACTCTGAGAGGTTTCAGAAGTGAACTACAAAGAAAGCGTGGCCCAACAGGATCTCACATAATTAGACCAATTAAACTAATCTTGTCGTATTGAAATAAAATTTTAGAGATTTAAAAAAAAAATGAAAATTTCGAGTTTCACATAGCTCACTGCAAAATGCAAAATAATAATGAGTTCACATAGTTGAAGATGCAAAATGCAATCCACACATAGTGGAGGAGTGCAAAATGCAATTAATCCAAAAATTTACTCCAAATAAAAATCTTTTTTTTTTATTGCCGAAATAGAAATCTGCCACATTTGGGTAAATTAATTACTGCGGACAAACAAGATGACCAGTCTAGAATTGCTATAAGTGCTTCTGATTGAATCAGTGACACGAGGACCAAACAATCCAGAATTCCGTGCTCAACTTTTATAGCTTAAACCATAAGCCGTAAGGCTTACTAGACGAGGAGCATCTACGGAGCTTACATGTGACTGTGAGAAAGAGAGCTTGGCTACTTGAAGCCTGGAAGAGCTGGGCTTCTTTGGAGCTACAACCGTCAGGCGTCAGAGATGGAGAGAGCGTCGCGGGTTTCACGGCGGACTGGCGGAGGCAGCAAAACAGAAACTGCTAGAAGCCTAGAAGAGCTGGGCTTCTTTGGAGCTGCAACCATCAGCGTAGGCGTCAGAAATGGATTTGGCTTCGCCTGTTCCACGGCGGACTGGCGGAGGGCGGAGGCACAGCAAAAGAGAAAAGAGAGTGAGAGGGAGATGTGCGGCTAGGGCATTAGGGTTCGAAAAATTGGGGAAATGAAAGAAGGTGTATGTCTTTTGGTGATTTTTGATAGATAGATTGGTATATTTTTCTAATTATTAATTAATTAAAACGGGTCGGGTCTAATACGGGTCGAAATGATATATCCCGTATTCGACCCGTTTTTCTGTTAGATAAAATGGGTTCGAATCCGGGTCCGGGTCGCGGTTCTATATATTTATTCATACCCGAAAAATATTGACGGGTCCGATTCGGATCCGGGTCCAGACCCGAACCGTTGACAGCCCTAGATGCCCTCGGCCATGCGGTCGCACAATTCCTTGGCATCTTCGTTGTAATAAGGAGCGTTCTGAAGGGACTCCAACTGCTCAGAAGAGAGAAAGGGCGTCGCATCGTGGACAGCCGATGTGTAGCCGAACATGTAACTCGGTAGGATAAGCTCGCCGAGGTCGCGGGTGAAAGCCTCCGACTTCCGGAAGGCCTCCACAGCAGTAACCCCGGCCTTGTCTATGGCCTTCTTGGCCGACTGTTCTTCTTGAGCCCATCTTCCTCTCTCCTCATCGAGGGCAGTAATCAGGGAGTTGTTTGCGATTTCGGCCTTCTTCTTTGCAAGCTCAGCCTTGTCTCGCTCCAGCTCAGTGGTCCTCAGCCTCTCTTCCAGATCGGCGATCTTCTTCTGGAGCTCAGCAGGTGATTCATACGTCTGTATGAAGTGCCCAAAGCGTTGGTGCATTTCAACCAAGAACGCCGTGGTGGAAGCTCAGGAGACCGAGGCGCTCTGCATCAGCTCGGCGGGAGAGAGTTTCCTGGTGTAAGTATTGTCCCGGGGTAGAATTGAATGCACCAGGAGCTCGTGTGCGACTCGGGGATCTTTGCATCGGTCGTTTACGTTTATATCCCACTCCGGACAGTACTGTGCGCCGGAGTGCCTCTTGTCCTCCCCGGCCGCTACAGAAGGCATATGGTGGAGGTTGAACAATGAAGACCCCGTGACGGGGTTCTCCGGGGTGATGGCTGCCGCTCGACCCCGAGGTGGAGAGGCTATAGTCACTCCACGGGAAGGAACTCCCACAGGAATGGCAGAAGATTTGGACTTCCCTCGTGCGCCCGAGGTGTGTGAGCCGTCGCCTATGATCACCACGGCGGGCTCGCAATCGCCCGTTGCCGTAGTGATTTTCTTAGCCGGTCTGGTGGAGGGTTCAGCGGAATCCTTGCGCTTCTTAGCTGCCCTCTTCACCACCTCGAGCCCTCCCGAAATGATCATGTCAGAAACCTTCACCACTGCAAAGAATGAAACAGAGTCAGTTAGAATTCAAGAAAGATAAACAAAGGAGGGAAATGGAAAAGTACATGGTCTCTAGAGCCTAGAAGAGAATAAGATAGAATGATCCGAGCTGATTAAGGCTCGACTGAGCCCGCCTTCCACGAGTACCCTTTCAGGGAAGTCCCAACAATTAATTCTGAGACCCGACCCCAATAGTTTCTTGAGGTTGTGTTCCTCCCACTTGCCCTGGGAGGTTTCTTTTACCGAGGTGGGAGGCCTTCACCAGAACCCCCGAGGAAAGTTCTCGGCCGGGACGAAAATGAAGTTTCTTTTCCACTCCTTTATTGAACTCGGGGCATCATACACCAACTTCGGAACCTTATTTCCGAAGTAGAACCAGCCCTTCTCACTCCCGCTGTTCTTAAGCGAGTAACATCGGCGGAAGAGGTTGACCGTGGGCTCTATCTTTTGATGTCGGCAGAGCAACTGGAAGCCGACAAGAACGCGAATCGCGTTAGGGGTGAGTTGAGTGATTCTCACCCCCCAATACCTAAGGCAGTCACGAAGAAATCTCATTGTTAGCACTCTGAACCCGGCCTCCAGTTGGTCTACATAGATAGCCACCCTATCCTTCGGTGGCAGGGCGGCTGACTGTTGTGGTTGGGGTACATAAATGCTGTAGTCCTTCCTCCAGGGGTACTTACGGACCACCTCGGCTACGGAGGCTTGCCCCATGCTACTGCTGAAACTCGGCATCTGGCCGTAGTTGAGCGTTGCCACGTTCGGAAGAGTGAAAGGTTCTTGAACACCCTCGTCCCTCGGGACCTCATTCCCGAGGTCGTCATTGTACAGGACCTCGGGTTCGACCTCGATTTCCTCGAGCTGTTCCTCCGGAGTCCTGGCCCGATGAGACGTTTCTGCCTGGTGTGAACCCTCGGCTCGGTGAGACGCCTCGGCACCTCCTCCCTCGACTTCAGTCGCTGTTCTCTTTTCGGAGGGGTCGGGCCTCTCTGCCTCGATGAAGTCGGGTCTTACTGTTTCTTTGTGTGTACGAGCTGTTCTAACCATTAGTACAGGAAAAGAAGTGGACTTACTTAGGAGATGTGGGTTGGAGAAATTACTGAAGAAGATGTGGTCTAGTAGGATCGCCGAAGTGAAAAGACACCGGAACAGAGCTCTGAAGTGATTTCAAATTTTGGTAAAAAATGAAACGGTGAAAAGATGCCTCTATTTATAGGCAACAGGGGAAAATCGAAGAGGCGCGACATTTGGGATTCCCTAAAACTTCCTCTCTCTCTCCTCATTAATAAAGGTGCTGTTCATCTGACACTCGATCTTACTGATCCGACGTTAAAGCTGACAGCCCCCGTTTTCACCTCTCTCCTAGTCCCATCTGCACAGTCGTGACATGTCCCTGCTATGTTCCGTGCTCTACACGCTCGTTAGCCTTAGGAAGTGACGACCTCGAGAAACCACGATCTCGCCCTTCTCGAAGCTTGGGGGGCTTAGTGAGGGCGGCCATTTCGGCTCGGCCAGTCCGAGGCCCTATCCTGTGTGGTCTCCTGAAGCCCCACATCGGCACGTTGAATACCAACGCAAATGCAGCCTATTTTACCACTTCGGCTAAGAACTTCGGGTCATACGCCGAAGTGACACCAGAATAATAAACAACTACTGAAGGCGGGAAAGGGCGTCTGACACAGGTCATTGGAATGATAAAAAGCTGCTCTGACACCTGCCCTCCGTATCTGACCACTGCCGTTATGCAGCTTCCCACACTGACCAGTCAAATCAACCTGATACGATGTCCTTGTCAAATCTCTGAGGACCTGTGTTGACAGTTCCTCTCTCCCAATGGTACCCTATAAATACCTAACACCTCCATTGAGGAAGGGGAGGACCAATTTCTGGTAAAACTTTACTAAGTTCATCTTCTACCTTATTGCTTCTTTCAAGCCGAACTAACTTAAGGTTCGGAGTTACACCGGGGGATTCAGCCCCTCTGGCAATCTAAGCAGGTGACCTCGTCCTAGGAGCAGTCTCGGATAAAGACGCTTCTCCAGTTCGGAAGACTCGCTCCAGTAGGACGGAAATCACCTCTTCACTCCACTTTCTAAATCGAACAATAGGTTACGTCTACGGTGAAAAGTTCACTTTTTTGCGCATAAGAAGCATAAACAATGCAAGAAGACCAACTCTACTATGTAGAGACGGACGAAGAAGTATATTCGGGCACCGGAGAAAGCGAAGTATGCATGGATCAAAAATATTAAATATTTTAAAATCACAATAAAAGTTCTCTTAAAAATTTATTCATCATCTAATGTCCAATACTTATATTTGATAAATTAAAATAGTTAATTAAATATTCTATTATAATATAAGTAACTATATGACATTGAGTCGAATGAATAATATTTTTTTCTTTTTTTGGCATTTTAACTAGTTGTTTATTAAGTTTCAATTGAAATAAAGATTTTATAAATATTTAAATTATTCAATAAAATTATCAATTTAAGATGAACATAAATATAAATACATTAAATTGTATTATTGAAATATTTAATTTAATATGAAGGAAAGACAAGATGAAATGGCAAGAATTTTTTTAAAAATTCATATAAGTACTTTATATTAGTAATCACCTTTATTTGTTATTATAATTATAATACCTGATCATAATCGATTGAAACTCATAACTAATACTATTTACAACTAAAGTTACTATATACTCATATTAAAATTTTCTTTTTTGCACTAAATTTTCTTTTATATTTACGCCTCAATTATTTCAAATATGAAATTCAATTAAAAAATAAAATGTACCACAATATTTGTTTTGACATATACAAAATTCACTAAATAATGTTGAAAATTTCATCCATTTTCCAATACAACAATTTCGCCCTTATTTTTTATCCAAAATTTATGCCGCCTAATGTACTAAATCGGGCTATTTTTGGAGTTAATTAAATTATATATCAAAATTCAAACAATAGAACTAGATGAAAATAGATTTGTTAAATCAATAATTACTTCTATAAGATGTTAAACTAAATAAAGGCTGTTTTAAACAAAAAAATCTCATTCATTTTACAATAAGATGTAGGTATCAAATTGTTGAGAACTTATTTGTTAAATTTGTTATATAATTTTTAATAGACTATATAATTTTATAAATATAAATTTGTTGTACAATATAAAAACAAAATAGGCAAAAAAATGAAAATGTTTATGCATTTAATGTATTAAATGTAGCAATTATTTCAAATACTTAAATTATCACGACTAAATGTCTATCATAATTAAGACTCAATACATGCCTCACCAAATACATCTAAATTCATTTAATCGAACCTATTAAATTTAATTTATTCAACTAATTAAAAAGCAACTAAATAAACTAATTAAATCACAAAACTAATTAAACTAATCATATACTAAATAACGTGGACTAATTATCAACTAACTTGCATAATAAGGTGAATTGCATTAAACCAATAATACTAATTTCGATATTAAGCTATGCTAATGACACAATTTTATGTACTGCATTTATTATAGATGTCAATTATTTCAATTAAGTCGATTAGCCAAACTAATTAACAAGTTTTCATAATCATAAGTCAATAAACCTAGGCTAAGTTACATTTACATTCATTTAATCAATCACTCTAAATACATTTATTAAACAAATTAAAACAACTAATTAATCTACTTAAACTAATTCAACTAAGCATGTATTGTGCTTCACTTACTAATATTTTGCTTCACGGGAGCTGCCAGTCAATTTTTTTTTTGGTCCACAAGCCTGCCGACCGCTTTGCATTTTTTTAAAAAAAAAACAATTTGACTGAGCCCGGCAGCCAACTTTTTTTCAGACCTTATCGGTTACCAGGCATTGTCAGCCCAGTAGCTGACAGCTTTTAAAAAAAAAAAAAAAAAAAGTCTCGCTGCCAGGCTGTGGTGTCAAAAGTCAAAAAAAAAATTTTTTGATGAAGTTTGGATGTCGGGTTGACACGGCCTGGTACCTATAGATTTGTACCACAAGCTTATCAGATCGGTACATGTTCGAATTTTTTTTTCTCAACCATAATTTGAGTAATTAGCCGAAAAATCGGTGATGAGCAACTGGGTATGGCCGCTGCTCTTGAACAAATGGACGGCTAGAGTGGATACTGGTGCCACATGGCTAATTGGCTACACTTGTCTGTCTTTTGGTTTTTGTCAATTCCAAACACATGGCAACGTTTCTTGCTCTGTATTGGAGTTGGAATAGTATATAGCCATTTAGGGTGCAAACGAGCCAATCTGGTCGAATTTTGGTCCAACCCAATCAAGTCTTAACTTAATTTTGTGAAACTCGAACTCAAGATCGATGAGTTCAAAATGTCAAACTCAAACTTGAACTTAAAAAAGTAAAAAAAATAATTATTTTATTTTTAAATAATGAATAAAATAATAATGAATGTGTTTGAATTGTTGAATTATTTCAAATAATATTTCGTTTGCATCATAAACACATTTCTCAATCCATCTTTTTATATTTTTAATTATTTTTTTATCTCACATATATCACATCACAAAAAGCACTACAGTAATTATTCCAAATAATATTTCAATAATACTCTATTTAAACACACTCAATTTTTCTTAACAAATAATAAAATATTAAAAATATTTATATAATTGTACTATATATATATATATATATAATCAAACTCAAACCGGCTGGTAAGATAACGAATTTAGTATTTTTGAATTCAAATTAGACTTGATCAACTTGAATTCGATGGTGCGACGTGTTGTACGATTCTTTGTAAGAAAGTAATCTGATTCATCCTTACTAATTTAGCTAAAAGTTTACAACTAATTTATAACAATTCAAAGAAGACAATACTTATGAAGTGGGAAAATTATTTTGCAAGAAAGAAATGTATATAATATTTAACTGACAAAGCAATATCCACATTAACTGAGAATCAAATAGGACGAGGTAAGAAGGGAAAAATGATCGTTCCAGTGATTTTTTGTGCGGAATTATTCTAATGATCTTCACAGTCTAGGTTGCGTCAGAGACTCAGAATCACTTGTCCTAGCGGGCAAGCTGAGTGGACTCAAAATCACTTGTAGTTATTATCAACTGGCCGTAACTTTCTTTGTACATCGTGTAACTTTTTTTTCACAGGATGTATTTTCACAACAGATAGTGATGGGTCCCACACTTGACGCGGAAATCGAGTTACATGGTATAATCTCAGCCGCACAAAATTTTGAGGGCCAATCTTGGCCCTTAACCGTGCAGGGACGGGGTCATACTGATGACCGTCCCTGCCCCAAATCCAAGCTGAGCTGTGAAAAACAGCAAACTGGCGCCTTTACCCTTTTATGCAGCTGCTATCTTCAACACCCTAGCAAATTACACAACTTGGAGTGGAAAACACAAAGCTTGCGTTTTTAATTGATCTAGACCATTAACATTTAGTTGAACTGCATAAAATTTCCAAGAGAGTATAACCAACTGAACTTTGCTTCAGTGGCCACTCTTTGTGCTGTAGGTCAAAAGTTTGAATCCCATTTGTAATGAAAAAAATCCAAAAAAAATGTCAGAACACTTTTTTGATCTAACTAGATCTATATACCTACTAACCCTTTTAGACTCCTCTTCCTGTAGAATTTGATAAATTAAATTCTACAAATATTATCGTTACTGAGGAAAAAAAAAATCATCGAGACCATGACAAGATGGTTTTCAGTCGTCCAGGGCCTTGGGCCTTGCCAACAGAGGCACTTTTACCCGAGAAACACATAATTGCTACCTTCCTCAGTATTTTATTCATTCCCTCTTCAAATGTGACTTCACAGATCCAAGGATGGAGGTAGAAGCAAACAATTACCAGCATTTACGATGCAAAAACTCTTTTAACAGATTTATTTATTGAACGATGTAGCAATCCTTTCACATGAATAATCGATGGCGTGAACATGAAACTGGGAAGGGAAACAGACACCTAATGGCTATCTGGTCTCTACTAAAGCAAAGGAATTATATCGACAATGCAAAATTTGTTACAAATGTTCCCAATCGAATTAACAATCTGGCAGGAACCACAACCACGGAGACTCGGCCTTTCTCGAGCAAATGGTAATTTTCTAAATTAAGCCGCAGCTTTCTTGCAGTAATTCTCAAGCCACTCCATTGTAACACTTTTCGGCCTCTCAAGTGGCAATCCAAGGGCTCGGTCCCATATTAGCTAAATCAACAGTAAACCAGAAGTTAATGCGTTAAAAAAAGGTTTTAGTGAAATGGGATACAGAAGAAACGTAGGACGTAATGAAAAGTACCTGAGAGCAAATGCCAATAGCCCTTGACACACCAAAGAGAACTGTATAATACCTGCTCAGAATTTATTTCCAAATATATATATATATCAGAAAATTATAGATCCACATATAATTGGGAGTATATGCCACAGTACAAGCACAAGATCAGTGGAAAGAAAACTAATACCTTGCTTCAGTTAAACCGTAATGGTTCAGCAACACACCACTGTGGGCATCAACATTAGGCCAAGGATTTTTTACCTGAGAGGCCCAAATTCAGATTGAATTATATTAAGTGTTTAGGGACCATTTAAGCTGAAATATGGGTCTTGGAAACAAGTTCAATGCTAATTTTCTGCCAAAGCTTCATTAAATAAAATTAGAAACAATGGCATGCGACCCAATTTGGTTGTCATACAAAATATTACAGATAAATCCCATGGATTACCGTACGAATCTCAACCAAAATGAGCCCCCAGGTACTAATGGCTCTGGACAAATTCTTTTGTGATTATGTGCATTTAAGCAAGGATTAAGCGCTTTTAAGCAATCTACTGATTAGTAAGTTATCATTTTACCTTGCCAAGTTCTAACAGAATTGGAGGTACAACTTCATAAAGCTTTGACACCTGTACAAGGAATGAAGAAAACGAAGTTTAGGCACTAAATATCATATCATATTATGCATTGCAATAGAAAACCAATCCTAGATAATCACCAATTGGAATAGCGGATCATTAGGCAAGTGCTTCAATGCAAACTCTCTCTGGCATGTGTATCTTGGATCTGTTTTGCGCAAAACTCCATGTCCAAATCCGGGAACAACCTATGGTTTTCAACATGAGAGGATAAGGCACCAAGCATGGAGCACCAAACCGAGTCCAATTCAAAAAGACACCTTTGACTTCATATGGTTGGCATGGAAAAATTAAAAGGCTCTTCATAGACGCTTGAAAATTTTGGTTTTAACATAAATGCAGTATTAAATTGATGCCCTATGCTCAATTTGCACTGGGTGCCACAATTCAAGTTTGGTTCTTTGCACCCATTTCATGGGGACAAAATAAGGAAACTTCATAAAGGAACTGGTCAGAGAGATGCACCCACATGAATATGCACATATATGTGAGCCTGTATCTGCATCTGCACATACAAACAGAAATATGCACGTGCACACACACACACACGAGAACTGAAGTAAACCAACAAAAATGTACAAATATTATGTTAATATAGTAATACCTTGCCACCGTTCAGTGTCTTCCAAACATAGTCTTTCAACTGTTCTTTAGTGATGTTCTCCCCACATTCTTCAACAACAGATTTAATCCACAGCAAAACTTCCTGAAATTATTCCAGATAGTGAGCAAACAAGGGAAATGTAAACCTTAAATCAGATATGCAACACCAGGTCACCGCTATAGATAGCAAAGGCAGATTAGATATATCTGTTATAACATGTTTCCCATGTTTCATCAGTTAGATGCAAAAGAATGCAAATAGTTTATCTTACTAAAGAACAAAGTCAGAGTAATCTCTGTGTGTAACTTGCTATGCAAAATATTGCCAAATGCCAGTTTCTGTAATTAAGTTATTGTTATGTAATGAAATACGAAAATAAGATTTGATTAATATCACCTGATTGCCAGTCAAAATGATTGCTAATCAAAATGACGGACCTAGGGATTGAAGTAATTTCAGATCCTACTCAATACAAGACAATATATTTCTACAAACTGATAAGTCTAGGTCATAGAAAGCACAGTGAGAAGCAACATTGATCAAGAACTCCCAGCAAGAATTTGGCTATTCTTTCAAAGAATCAAATAGCTGATCTCCATAAAGTTTAAGACTTTTCACAGTTTCCATAAGTTGTATGAAATGCAAGACATGATGATATAATTCCAGGACCAAAACATGAGCATGAATTCATGCAACATGAAGCCCAATGTCCAATTATAACAGAGTAACCTAAGGTAACTTAAAACATTTTCTCATTATACATGAATGCCATAGTAGCTATTAATAAACCAAATTTCCCAAGCACGCATAAAAGAAAACTGCAAAGATTTGCCTATCTAAGCTGATTTGCACAAGGAAAAAAGAGTCTGGCAAAAATTTATTGGGTATAATTAAAGGACAATGGAGTAGCAAACTTGTGCCCATGGGAATTACTGGTCATAAATCTCATCACATGAATAATCCTTCTCCAAGACGCAAAGAACACTAAAAAAGGTGCAAAATTTATCTCAAACAGAAATAAAACAACAAAGGAAGTAGACAGCATACCTGATTCGCCAACCCATGCAGCGGTCCAGCTAAACCATTCAATGCAGCAGCAAATGACAGATAAGGATCTGAAAGGGCACTAGCAACCTGATTTATAGAGATGCTATAGTTAGAGGAGAGAATGGAAAAATGTATGATGCTTACGCAAGGGGATTTAATTTCACACACACACACACACACACATATATATATTTATATTGGATGCACTTAACCAAATTTCAATCAAAGGTCCCAATGCACATGCTGAAACCTTATTAAATTAAAAGTTCAATACTTTAGCATGCTTAATTGAGGATGAAATCCATTACCAGGTGACCAGTGTGAGCGCTAACATTTCCACCTTCGTGGTCACTGCAAGAGAGGTATAAGAAAATGTATCAAGTATTATGTTGAGAAGTTAACAAGGCTCATTTAGATCACTGTTTGGTCTAAACAGTCAAAGAATCAATTGTTTATGACTTACGTATGGATGGTGACATAAAGCCTCATAAGCTCTTTCATTTCAGGGTTACCAAAACCAAGCATGTGTGCAAAATTCCCACCATAATCTAGGGAGTCGTCCATCGGTATAGTTTGCCCATTCTTGTATATTCTTCACAAGTAAAATCACAAACACATTAAGTTTGAAGAAATTTAAATTAAAATCAAACACAAAGAAAAAGGATCAGTGGGAAGAAAAAGCAGATCAGAGAGATCCCAAGTGCAACAAGAAATGTGAGTCTACATGAAAGTGAGAGGGTTAACAAAAACTATTTCAGTTTAATTAAGCAAATCCCATAATTATTTACCTAACATATTCTGCCAAAAATGCGTGTGTGCCTGAATATGTGATCCCTATTTAAAATCCAAGCATCACTACAACCCTGATATATCAGTCCCACCACTCCATATTAATTGTCCTCTTTGATCAAGCAGATAGCTATAAAATGGTACATATCATACATAAGTACTTCTTATGTCTGTGCAGACATCCTATAATCACCTTACTGGTTCAAAAGTTTTAAACGTAATGCCTACAAAGTGCTTTGATCACAGCGATATGTTATAGCGCCTGGAAAAAATTACCTTTTTTATGCAGGAAAAATTAGGACAGAAACTCCTATAATTAGAGGCAAAGGATGAGGATTGAAATTACACAAATTAATAGCTAGAGTTAGGACGTATAAACCATGTACTGACAATTTATTTTCCATAATGGAGCCCAAAGTTGTAAAATCCCAGCTTTGAAAATGAAGAGCTGGGATTGGTTGGCAAATAAATAAGGTTACTATGTGCTGATTGCCATTTGTAGAAGTAGCAGTCACATTCTGAATGATAAACCACCATAGAATTCAAGAATTGAATAATAAAAAATCATAGACTTCACAAACCTGCGGTAGACATAAGAAGCAACAGTTGGAAGCTGAGCAATCAAATTAAGAGAGTCTTCATATGTCGGCTCCCAGAATCTGAAAATAGAGTCGATTAAGTACTTGCTTAAGATGGAAGCCCAGTTTTCTGTCCAGTAAAAGCATAAGAAACTCTTACTTTGATTTGTGTATTCCCTTTTCATATGCTTTCTGGAATTCACTTTGTACCTGAAACAAGAAAACAAGTGTTCTCAAAGTTACTTCGAACATAAACCAAGAAAATAGCAGTCCGACAAAGCAGCTAAAAGTAACTGCACTACCCCTTACTTTTGCAGGTTACTTGTGAAACAAATAAAGCTTAATAAACCCAAATATGACCTTCCAAACAACCTAAAAGGTATTCAATTTCTGCAATAATGCTTCAGGCAGGTATTTGACTAGTCCATTTCTCCAACATATTTGTCACTTTAAAGGACAGGTGCTATAAAAAGGCCACGACTAAAATTTACAATACAGAAGAAGATCTAAGTAAAATTCTTGTCTCAAACTTATAAGAACCTATCAATTAAACTATTCATCTTCATGATTGATAAGTCCACCCCTGCCCCCCCAAGAGCACCCCGTTATACAAAGTCGATAGGGTATTAGTTGCCACATTATCTAAAATGATGACACACAGAGACAAGTTCAAAAGCAATAAATCAACACGGATAGTTTCTGGAAAGAAATTGACCCCTTATGAAATCATTGGCTTTTCCCTGCAGCTTTCGGTAAGTATTTAGACAGGAGTAACCATTAAAACTACGCTACACAAATGAATTAACATAGAAAGCAAAACGATGGATATCCTTGAATCCTCCACAAGCACCTGAACTAACAAATGAACACCCCCAAGTGAACCGAACAAAAAATAATGGCAAAACATGTTCGCGAATGCTGAAAAACCAAAAGAGAATATTGCAGTTTAGGACCCTACCTGAAGAGCCATGACACCAGTTGCAAATTGAGTCATTGGATGAGCAGTAACGGGCAAGGCTTCAATTGTCTTAAATACATGATCTGCAACCGGTAATGAAAATTAGCTAACAATCACGTTCATAAGGCTGATAAGGAAATTTGACATGGCCAAGGTAACCATAACCTCAACATCTGATGCATGCAAACCTAACACGGATTAACTATGAGCTATCTTGGTTGAGTGGATAAACTTTCGAGCACAAAAGATATTAATGTAGGGTATAATGATCAAATTATGAACTGTTTGTTACAAGCCTGACAGGTACTTAACCTGGAATAGTTGCACGACTTCTTAGTTCCTGAGATAATGAATCAGCTTGTTCTTTTGTTGGAACCTGCAAGAAGAGTTGGACAGCTAATTACCATGCAAGCACTAACAGAACCAAGACCAAATGGTTCATTTGCAACAAAAAGTTTTGTGACTTAAAGAGCAATAAAAGAACAGGTTTCAGAACAATGGCATAGCATAAGAGGACCAGGAGCAACACATCATTTACTCCCCCAGTATACTGATGATACAATCTGCCTACTTACTTTTCCTGTCAATAGAAGCCAGAGAAGACCCTCAGGCATTGGCTCTCCACTAGGCTTTGCTGATGGTAACAATTTCTGACATTCAGGAATAGATAAACCTCGAAAGCGGATACCCTGCAAAACAAACCAAAAAAACACACAAAAACAATGATAAAAATGGAGAAAAACCACATTAAAAAAAGACCAAAAATATACGTCTATACAAGAAGCAGTGAAGTTTCCCAAAGTAATCCCACCTCATCAGGGTCAAGCAATGAAGTTTCCCAAAGTAATCCAGTCATTCCTCTCATGCCACCGAGTACCTTCCAACATGCATGACAAAATCTTATAACAGATCTTATGTGATAAATCATCTAAATAAGAATGATGTAGTCAGCTACTTCCAGTTCATGAAGAGAACAGGAGATTTTTACCATATCAACTGTAATATTTCCCAGTTGAACTTTTCCATGTTCTGACTTAAGTTTTTTCAGCCGATCCTGTAACCATAAAAAGGTAAACAAATAAACACAGCTATCACAAATCAATACTCACACTTCTTGATCATGTGAAAATCCAACCTCAGGATGCAACTGCCAGATTGTAGCAATATAAAATTTCGTGTTCTAGTACCCATAACAGAAAAAAAGACCTAATGTAGACAACTGAATATTTCAGGTGCTAATACAAAAATTCTGAAAACTCAAAATAAATTAGCAAAGTCAAAATGACAACAAAGTAGCTTGATATCAAATCCGCAGAGGCGAAACAATGTGAATGAGCACCTGTTGTTCTGGAATCAGGTCCTTTAGCTGAGAACGAAGATCCTACGCCAAAGACAGAAGAAATTAGAGTGCCACATATACACAAAAGAACATTACCACAGAAAATGACAAGACTACAACGGAAAGACAAAGAGAACCACCTGCAATTCTGCAGATGATATGCCAATTAGTGAAATCAAAGGTTCCAGTAACAGTCTTTTAAAAATTTTAAATAAAGGATTCAGTTCATAGCAGAGATTCTTATGCAGAAGAGCAAGCACCAAACTCCATAAGCGACAACTTAAATGGAGGTGATTTGTCCAAAGTTTAAACATTTGTTCAGCATTCATCAGGCATGACAGTAAATGCAACTTTTTACCATACTGGATCCAACACATTTTTGCATCTCAAAAGGGAAATAAATGAATTTTGAGTTTTGTTTATTTTTATTTCCTTTGAAATTCAATCAAAAGATTCCGCTTGAAGCAGAATATACGAATCCATACAAAACGACACCAATTTTCCATTTTAAAACGAATAAACACAAATCAATTAACGCATAAAAACATCAATATTAAGGAAAATACCACAATAAAAAGAAGAACTACCAGATCAGGAGACGAGGTCTGAATTTGAAGCCAGCGAACAGAATTGCTCAGATTAGGCTGTCGAACCTATCAAATAATTCCAAGTGAAACCAACAAAAATAAAAAAAAATTTCAAAAAAGCTCATCACCTTTGCAACATTTATTTATTAAACACATTAATCACCAAAAAAATTAACTCTTATGCGCATGACTGTTATATCAAAGCGGAAAAAATAAACTTACAGCACGAGACCGCAGCTTCGATAGCAGCGAAACGCTCCGGAAGAAGACCATTACTGCTCACCTACAACACCAAAAAAAAAAATTTCACGTAATCAAAATTTTTGTATTAATTACTGTACGAATCACTAAAGCAAAATTTACGAATATTAACATCAATACACATAAATGAAAAAGGTGTAGAGATCAAGCATGACTAAAATTAACCAAAAAAAATTACGAATTTGTTAAGAACTGAAATTGATTAGGAGATAAATTAATTTCAGAGAGGCTGGAAAACGGTACCTGAGTAAAACCTAATTATGTTAGAAAGAGAGAGAGAGAAAGTGATGAGAAGATTGATGATGATGATGATGATGATGATGATGATGATGAATGAGCCAGTGAGTCACGAGTCGAACGGAGGCCGAAATACTGGGATCTGCCTCAGCCAATATAAAAAGGTTGCGGTTGACCAGTACCAAACAAACAATAATTCGTTGAAATGTAAAATTTCACGCCTTCATTTACCAGTACTCAAGAAGAACTTCGAGTGCTAGCGCATTTCCGTCATTTTGACTTTTGAGTTCCTGCGGCCTTCATCACAAGTCAAACGACGCTTGTTTGGCTTTACAAATATATGGGTATCTTTTTCTAAAGGGATAATTTTAGAAACCTCGTTAGCAGTTTCTGATAATTTCACATAAATACTCTCTAATATTAAAAATCACACTGATCCCTCTTTGACTGATATCTTTATATTATACTATATAAGAATGAGTTTAGAGTAAAGATTTCAACCGCAAGGATGGGGCTATTTGGAAATATGAGAGTATTTGAAGTGCAATTGAAGTATTGAATATGAATCATTATAGTTAATTTGATTTTTTTATAATTACTTAAATGTTCTGTCAGACATTTAAAGCTATGGGTAAGTTTAACATTTGGCAATATTCGATATTCGATTAAACATTGGGTACAATTGAATTCAACTTGTGTTTTAATGAAATTACATAAAAATCCTTTTAATCATTTAATTGGATTAACATCCAAGTCTCTTAATTTCTTAAAGCATTTTTCATCAGTTATTTGCAAACTTATGATATATAGATGTTAAGCCATAATTAATACTGATTAGTAGAGAAGTTTGGTTTTTTGGCCGTTACCATAGTAACCCCCATCTATTCAAATTCATTTCATTTACTTATAAATTTGTTCCACTACAATGATGTAGTCTATTGAATTCAGATGTTGCTATATTAGTTACTCCTCTATCCCATTTTGCAACATCTTTTTCAATAGATATGTTTTCTTTAACTAACCTACTTTTTTGGTTGTAAGAAATCTGTAATCTTGCAAGTTGTATATGCAATACTTTTTTTAGTGTTTTAATTCAATTGTCCATGTTAGATAGGCTTGATAGGGAAGAGATCACATTTGTTAATTGTTATTTGTGGTTTATAATAAGTTTATCATCATAAAATTTTTCATTTATAGATTGCATTTATTTCTTTTGTTGTTTTAACTATTAGTTACGGTAATTTTCAAATTGTTTGCTACTTTATTGATGATTCCATTTAGCCAATTTTTCACTTCATTTGATTTGCCAATGTATTTAACTATCTAGTTAAAAGTATTTGGCTGTAGATCCAAAGTATGTACTTCATTACTTTTAATTGTTTCTTGAATTGAATGGATTAAGATGTTTTAGTACTTTTTTGAGGTAATTATTCATCTAGATTAGCCTGTTAGTTATTGTATATCTTTGCAACTAGGTCAAAAACTGATGTTTTGTGATTGTAACCCCTACTGAGAATGAGATGTTTTGCTATATGTCCTAAATCATACAATAAATCATAATTGATTGATTGATCAATGTGGATGTTTCATGATGATATGCCTTTGGAATCAATATAAATTAAAGAATTTGGCTTGCAAGAACTGAAATTCCACTAGCAATGATTTCTTCAAGTATGCTAATTATTCAAATCTCACTTATATGACAAGATAATGAGGTGGATTGCCTTCATATCAAAATCAAATTCAAACTAAACAACAAATTTTAATATCCCTAAAGTGCATGAGCAGATATAAGTAGATCTTTTATTCTATTAGATTAGACACAAAGTGGTTAATTGTGTTTTATAATTATATTTCAGTGCATATTATATTTTTTACTCAATATGTAATTTATGATTTTTCTGTTTAATATCACATAATAAAATTGTCACACTTCAATTCTTATACTACAAAATATTAAATAATAATTATTAACTATCTTTAATTATAGGTACTAAACTCCCGCGCATGGCGCGGGCTTTTTCCCCTAGTATTTAACAATAAAAGTCAATCCCTGTCATAAAAAATAGCCTCAAAAGTGAAACAAAACTACGGACACACAATATTCTTTCAAATTTATCCTCCTTTTCTCTGGAAGAAAACAATTAACACTTTTGATGAGGAAAGTGCCAATAAAATAAAAGAAAAAGATTGCCATCAGTGTGATCCTCTCAAGATAGCAATATATATATATATATATATATATATACATATATAAGGCTGGCAAAAATGCCAAAAAAATTCATACCAACTTTAATTGAAGATATTCTATAAAAAAGTTATCTGTGACCATTATCAAATAGCATAGAGGTACATATGCAAGTCCAGCATATAATCTTCTAAAATGTTTAAATTATATCCATGATAAGTATTAGGCGACATTAACATGATAAATAACAATCAATACTTAAAAAACCTGTAAGTAGGTTTAATAAACCAAAAAAATTGTGATCTCTTTACCTCTAGTGATTTTGATAGAACCTAAATTGTGGTATATTAGTCATTTTTTTGCACAAAATCTTTCAATAAATGAAGTATCACAAACCACTAAGGCTCTAGTCCCCTGATTTTTTTTTTAAGTTATTTTGTTTTTTTTTTTCAAATAATTCTGGGCCTGTTTGGAACCTGAGTTTTTTGGGAGTTTGTCTAAAACTTTACTGTAGTACACTGTAGAAGTTTTTGAAAAAATTTTGTAGAAGTTTTTATAAGGTGAAAATTTTTTTTGTAAGATGCAAAATTTTGTAGAAGTTTTTGTAGAGTGAAAAACTTTTTTTTTTCTTTCTTTTTCTCTTTCTCTTTCTTTTTCTTTTCTTTCTTTCCTTTTTCTTTTCTTTCCTCTCTTCTTCTTCTTCTTCCTTTTTCTTCTTCTTCTTCTTTCTTTCCTCCCCGTTACCTCCCAACAGCACTCACACCCGCCACCCCTCTCCTCCCTTTCCCCTTCTCCTCCCGCCACCTCCCCTCTACCACCATGACCCCTCCCCCCCGCCACCCCCTGTGCCCCTTTCCCCTCTGCCACCCCCTGTGCCCCTTCCCCCTCTGCCTCCGTAACCCCCTTCCCCCCGCCACCCCCTGTGCCCCTTCCCCCTCTGCCACCATAACCCCTTTCCCCCCACCACCCCTTGTGCCCCTTCCCCCTCTGCCACCGTGACCCCCTCCCCCCCGCCACCCCCTGTGCTCCTTCCCCCTCTGCCACAGCAACCCCCTCCCCCCGCCACCCCCCTGCCCTTTCCTTTGCCAGTGCGACCACCTTCCCCCGCCACTTCCCTGCCTTTTCCCCAGCTTCTCCCGCCACCTCCCCTACGCGACCCCCTTCCCTGCCACCCCCTGGCCTTTCCCCAACGCGACACCCTCCTCCCACCACCCCGCGGACGGTGCTGAAATAGTCCCCTAGTTTCCGGCAAAAAGCATCGAGGAATTTACGGAACTTGGAACGCTTCGTCACGAAGGATTTGCTCTTCTGCATCCAGTTGAATAAGGAAACCATCACTTTGAATTTGATGTCAAATTCCTCCATTCTGGACTTTTTTTGCTTTTTCTGGGCTATGATTTTGCTTGTTCGATTCTTGGGATTCCATGTTCATTTTTTGTGTTTTAAAATGAAGGATTTAAAAACCGCCTAAAAGGGGGAGAGGGAAGGGGGCAAGGGAGGCAGAGGGGAAGAGGGAAGGGGGAGGGAAAGAAAAAAAAAACTTTGTGTATGGCCGGAATAGTAACCGGCGTCGGAAGTGGTGGTGGAGGTGGTGGCCAGCGGCGGAGGATGTGGTAGGTTGGGTGGGGGAGGAAAAAGAAAAAAAGTTTGAAGGGAAAGTTTTTTTGTGTATTTTTGAAGTGTGTAGGTAAAAAGTTTTGAGAAGTTTTTTAGGGTTCCTGTAGCAAAAGTTGTTAAAGAAACTAGTAGGTAAAAAACTTGATCAAAAAACTCACTTCCAAACAGGCCCTCTATTACAAGTGCTACGTGGCACTTTAGGCATATATATACCTCCAATTATTTGGTGCCAAGTAGCTGAAAAAATTATATTTTAAAGCAATTTCTTTTTCTCATATTTTTTATATTTGTTGGCACAAGTTTTTTAGGGCAATTTGGTCATTTGAAGGCTCTTAATGATGACATTTGGTCATGTCTACATGAATAGAGGAGGTCAGTGTAATTTCTAATATTTGAGGGTATTTATATGAAATTGTCGAAAACCTCAAGGGAGGTTTATGAAATTATCCCTTTCCTAAATTAGAGTCTAGACCCTCTAACAGTAATTTTCTTTCCTTTTTTTCTTGAAGAATGAAATATAAAAGCTTTTTTTTTTGTTCGAATAGGGATGTTTAAAAAAATAAAAAAATAGGTTTAGTAATTATTTAGAAAATTGTTTCAATTATTACTTGAGCACGTCTCTAGATATTTTTTTTATGTTACATACATTATGTCACAAAAATTATTTCAATAAATGAACAAAAAAATTTCAAAAAACCTTTAATCTAGATGTAACCCTTCCTTTTTTTCCATTTTCTAAGGAGGGGGAAGAGGGAATAAATATAGAGGAAAAAAAAAGGGAAACATAAAAAGCAATATCCAACATAGAGACGTAGATGCGTCATGGCATAAGTCACTATCAACAAGTCTAAACATAATCCTTAATCAAATTAATATGACTTATTTCATGCTAACTACAAGTTTAAAAAAGCTTATTATTGATTGTTATAAAATAGTCCCATTGGGATTATTATTTTTTGGAATTTTTATAGAAAAGTATATTATAACGATTTGATGTATGTAAGATGAAAAATGATTAGAAAATATATTCAAAGAAAACATAAAAATTTTTCTTAGAAAACTACAATCCATACACTAATGAGATTGTCGCGCCCCACTTTTTGAAGGTGTGAGAGTAGTGCGTAGGAGATGTATGTGAACGTGTGTGAAAGTGAAAATAAAAGGCCGTGGGATTGTGAAATGCGACGGTTTGGCCAAACAAAGGGTTTTAGGTAGAAAAGGAGTCGCCACTTGGTATAGAGTTAGGGTGTACCAAATCACCCAAAAAGTGATTTTTCGGAAAAGAAAAGTAAACAAACCCTTTTTAAAAAATTTTTAGGTCTACGTAACCAAAGAAAGGGATCGGAGGTCACATTTGATAAGGGAGAAGGCAAAGGTAAAGTTTAAAGCACTCCCTTACCCTAACCAAAGCTAATTACGTGACTTAACCCTTCTTTTCCTAGTTCTTCTACCCAAAGTATGTGTTGCATGTTGGATATGACTAATGAATGCGAAAAGAAAAATGCAATCCTAAATCTAAAATGTCTCTTATGAGACTTTTTGGTCCCAATCACATGAGTTGTGACGGCTAGTAAGGAAAACTCTCATAGAGGTCACAGGTAATGCAAATGAAGACCCAAAGATGTGTGCAAGTGTGAAAATGTAAGAAGAATGCATGTGTACCAATGTAAGAAAAGTGCATGTGTGCCCATTGAGAAAATAAAGGTGTTTGCGTGCAAGTGGATGAAAATATGGTATAATGGTAATAAGTGCATATAAATGCAATTTGAGTACAATTTGTGAGGTAGAAAATAAATAAAAGAAAAAGAATGTGCAAACATGGCATGTGAATTGCGAAAAATATAAGTAGTGAGAAAATGTGGATAAAAAAGTGAAGAGGTGATATGATGGAAATGAAAGTGTATGAACCTAGAGGAATGCATCAAGTCGGGTACGAGAATGACTCATAACTTCATGATTTTAATTTTCCCTTTGATTAGAAGGAAGAACTAGCGTGCTAAGGCTATTTTGTAGCCACACTCGCTCGTTTCCCTTACCGAAAGGGGACTCTCAAGCAAATGTACCCTATAACTAGCATAAGGATGCAAAAACCTAAAATGAAAGGGAAAGGGTTGGAGGGGCATGCTAAATGCTAAAAAAACTAAGAAAAATGCATGAAATGTAGTGAGACATGCGATTATGAACTAGCGAGGGAGATCCCTAAGGGTCTAGCGTTGGACTAGCCCATATTTATGAATTCATACTAGCGTTGGACTAGTGGAAAATCGAAACAATGAACCACAACTAGCGTTGGACTAGTGTGGACTCGGGAAAGAGGGCCACAACTAGCATTGGACTAGTATGGTGACGTCACACATTCATTGCAAATCAAATAAATCATGTAAAGTGTAATAAAGCAACTAAACACATAAATCATATAACACATAAGCATGATATCTAGATGTAAGACCCTAGGAAAGCGATTAACACATAACACATAGGCATGCAAAAACACTCAAGGCAAATAAAGTAAAGAAACCCCTAACTATTACACTTGGGGAGGCCCTAATACAATTTAAAAGGGGAAATAAATAATTAAAATAAATACCTAACTATTACAAATTTGGCATTCAAGTGCCTTTTAAATGATCAAAATCGAACTAAAAATAAATATACAAACTAAAGCCAATAAAGCGAATAAATAAAGCAATAAATAAAACATTTAAGAGGCATGCAATTAAGCACGTAACATCACATAGGGCACGTAGAGTCAAATAAGATCAAAATAAAGGGGTAGAGTGTACCTCCCTTGAAGTTGGGGCCCCTAACAAAGTAAAATGACTTATTTGCCCTCCAAAATAAAAGAAAAAGGGTCAAGGCATCACTTTAACTAACAAATAATCACATAACTATGAAATTGAACCATTAAAAGCATTTAAATAAACCAAATAACCCATATTCATCAAATTGAAACAAACAAAGACCCAATTGAAAGAATTAAAGAAAACTTGAGGAATCAAAGCTATAAGTTCCTAAAAAAAGAAAGGACTAAACTTTTCTTAATTCATTCTAAATTCACTAAAATCTGTCCATAATCACAATGAAGACACATCAAAGCAAAAAAAAAAACATTTTAAAGGACAAAATTGATCAACTTTTCCAAATTTATGGACCAAAACGGAATTGGGCAGAAGTTAAAGGGCTGAATTACAAATCTTAGAAGATTTTTCATGCATGCAAAACACAGCTCTCGGCAAAAAACTGAAGCTACTTTCCTTCTTTTGCTTCTACTGTTTCTACTAGAATTTTCATACGCAACCTCCACAATCTCAGCAAACCAGATGGATATAACAACTTCGAAATTACTCCAAATTAAACACAACTAAACATCCTTTAACAATGCCAATAGTTGGAAGAAATTCATGCGAAGTTATCATGCAAAACCACGAAACAAGGCTTATTTCTTCAATGCTGTTTTTTTCCTTCTGCAACTTTCTATCGTCGCATCTTCTTTCCATTTCATCATACAAGCGAGTTCAGCAAATACCAAAGTTTCAACTATCGACTAAACGAAACACAGACTCTTGTTGCAGAACTGAAGCAAAACATTCAAGTTGTCCAACAGCAAGGGAAAAGGGAGGAATCATAGCAAGAAATGCAAAAAACTACATGTATCGAGAAGGCACTGCAAGCATCAGCAGCTTTATGATGCAACCAAATGCAAAAAAATACAGCAGAGGTACGAGGAGATAACTTATGGTGATCATGCACACAGCATGCCAATGCCAACCAAACATGAAAGAAAATACACAAACAAACAGAGGGGAATGGGCATCAACGAAGGAAACAACCGAGACTCCACTTGCTGAAACTGTCGCTATTTCCCTGGGGTTTCATTTATCATACATACAGCTGGGAACTCAAGCAAGAAACCATGACACAACCTTATAGAAGATCTAGATCTTGAATCCCAAAACCCCAGCCTAAACTTACCTAAATCTTCTACCCCTGATCAGATTCATATAGCTGACGCACATGGAGGAAAACAGAAATAAAGAAAAAGCTTCAAAGACACGAATCGAACGGAGTATAAACAGACCAAACAAAAGATATCACCTTTATCCTGGCGAATCAACGAGAAAGGATCCTCCGCTCGGACTGAAGTTCTTCTCGCGTCTTCCAGATTTTTCCACCTTGCCCGTAGCTTCTTTTGCTCTTCCCCGCAACCCCAGCTCTCTCTCCGTCGTTACCTTGTTCTCCCTCTACTTTTCTTTTCGCCGTCACCTCCCTCTGGTTTCTTTCTTCCGCCGTCAAAACCCTCTCAAAGTTCTCTCTTTTCCTTCATCGTTTTCCTTCCTTCTTCCTCTAATCTGGCCCGTAGCTTTCTTGCCCAGAACCCCAGCTGCCCTCAGCTTTTCCTTTCAGCCCAGCCGTCCTCCTTCTCTCTCTAATCTCCCTCAGCCGTCGAACTCTCTCTAAACCCTCTCTCGTTCCTCCTCTATCTTCTCCCTCACCCTGGTTTCTAGGTTTTCTCCCCCTGTTTTTCCTCTCAGCCGTCAAGTCCCCTCTGTCCTCTCTCTCCTGGCTGCGGCCATCCTTTTTATAGGAACCCCCAATCCCTAAACCCTCACCTCAAAGGTGAGGATAAGGGATTGGTTTCTACCCAGATTTCCAGCCCTCCGATCTTCCAGCAATCTCCCCGTAAAAATGACATCCTCTTTTGCCGCTGCTGCATACACGGCACATTGTCCCTTTTTTTTTTTCAAGAAAACATTGAATTTAAATAAAAAAACAACTAAAGTATATTTTTTGAATGCTTTTCTTTTCTTTTCAAGAAATTCTATGTTAAAACTTAAAAATAAAAATAATAAAATAAAAAACTAAAAACTAAAAAGTGAATAAACTAACACGACAAATAAAAACTAAAATAAATAGTAAATGAAATAGACAACTAAAAGGGCAAAAACGAATAAAACCTAAAATAAAATAAAATAACAGCTAAAAAAGCAAAACGAATACTAAAACAAACAATAATGATCTAAAATGCTATACAAATGCAAACAGTCTAAAACAAAAATCATGAAATTAACAAAAATCAATAGATAAGAACGAAGCATACAAATTATTTAACAATTTGGTGTCTACAGAGATCTTCTTGTATTAAGTACTAATGGATGTCTATTTACCTTTTTAGTAAATAAAACTAGAAGTTTGTTTTCAATGTAAGTGCATGTGTGTTAAAAATGAAACCCTTACGGTGTTAGTCAACCATTGGACAAAAGGCTACCTCCAAAACTCACATAAATGTATACAAGTGTTGATGAAGAAAATTTTAGACACTTTTTTAGATGTCATTATTGAGAGACAAATAGAGTTATTGTTCAAAAGAGATATCAAGCTGAGGTGTTGTAATCGACCACGTTATTTTAAGCTTTAAGAAATGCTCCATGCTGTTAAGTGTGGTATTTCATTTGCAGCGTACTTTCAGTTGGAAAAAACATGAGTACCGTTCAATGGGAAGCTTAAATAAAACGAAAACAATTGAGGACATTAACTTGCACATTAGAAGTTCTACCGTTACAATCCTTTGACTGTCCACTCCTATTTTTTTTATCAAAGAAAAAAAAAGTATACAAATGAATAAATAAAAGGAAAACAAAGCCGATTGTTTAGAGGGAAATCTTTCGGGGACAAAAGGGCAACACTTGTTTTTTTTTTTTTTTTTTTTGGGTTCTAAAAGAGATATCAAAATTTTCAAAGGAGAAGAAAAATAGCAAGGTTTAAGTTGATATTAAAAATTTTGAGTTCTTCTCAAAATAAAGATTTTGTCATTTGTGAATGATTTCGAAGTCTCCATTTCATACAATGACTTTATGAATAATAACATTGGAATTGTGAGGATAGGAATAAGTTAAATAATATGGAGAAGGAAGTGTAAACAAGAGATTTGGATAGAAAACCTCGTACTTAGAATTGCCATCTCTTGCCAAATATCTACTTCGGAAACAACTTGAAAGTTCTGTACAACTTTTGGAGTTTCTGACTGGAAGGCAAAAGAACATTGAAAGGCCATCACCGACCGGCCCAAGAAAGGCAAAAGACCAAAACCCAGGAAAGGGAAGAGTGCTATCATTCTTGAAAGCCCAGAGGTTCCCACGACCACAAAGTCTCAAGTGTTTGTCCCTTTTCTCGCCGTAATTGTGTCTCATTTCCTTCGCCGTGTTGTAATTGAATTATTTATAAAGGTAAAATGACTGAAAAATAATATTGGAAGGTAAATTAATAATAGCAATATAGTTTAAAGAGATAAAGTGATAATAACCCTAATAATTAAGAAAAGCCTTGAAAACTTGCCAAATTGTTTATCATGAAACTTTATAATCTTCCCTTTTTATTAAGGAAAAAATGGGGATGCAAAAGTAGGTGATATGTTTAATTGAAAGCATAAAATATTAGTTAGTATGTGATATGTTTCAATTGAAAACAAACAGTTGAGAGTTAAGTAAACTTTGCATGTGAGAAAATCGACACAAAGGTCTTGATTCAAATAATAATGATTGGAATAAGATATGTAATTGAGATATTTAAAATCAAAGTAATTTAACTCAAAAGGTTTTTATTTTCAAATACAAAGTAATTTAAGTCAAACAAACAATAGTCTAGAAATGAAAATAATGGATTATAATAGCCTTACTTTTCCTTCAATTTCATGGAATATACAATGTAATGTAATGTAAACTTACTTTCATCCAATTATTAGAGAATATGAGTACTTGATAGAAATGAAGAATTACATGATAAATATGAATGCTTGATAGAATCCAAGATTTACATAACGAATATAAAAGGGAAAAGATAGTAAAAACTTTGAATAGTATTGGATGCTCAAAGGCATAACGAACAAGCAGAACTTAAAGGAAAAATGCACGTTTGATGCCAACAAAATTTTAAACTTTGAGCTATGATTTGTGAAATCAGATCTACAAAAGAAAAAGAAGCCTTTTGCACATGACAACTAGTAGTAGTTAGAAATTTTGAGCTATGATTTTTGTGAAATAAAATATTAATATAAAAATAATATATACAAAAATATATTCGCAATACTGAAGAGTAAAGTTTTGCTTGACTTAGATACACTACTGTACGGCATCGTAAACGTCTTCATCATAGTAGCACAATGAGTCAAATTTAGAAGCACCATTTTTAATAAAAATATGTATGCTTACAGGAGTCATTACATATTAGTTGTAAGGTATCGTCTGTTTCGCACATTGGAATTAAATTCGGATTCGAAATCGGATATTTTGACTTTGAAATGAGATCATTCATTCCAATACATTTGTTTGGTTCAAGATTTACCTCTCTTAAGATTTGACCACATTATGAGTTAAACTTTGAGGTTTGGCTGCATCTACCTCGTTTATGAATAATAGCAGCCAAACCTAACTGACCGAGATGGCATAATGATAGAAATACCCTTGACACATATGTGTGACAAGGTATTAAGATTTGAAGGAAAATGTAATAATTTAACAGGAAAAAATGGCATATATGAAATTATGCTTTGCCAAAAAGTTTTTGTCAAAAAGATGAATAGCCAGAAAAAATTATGAGAGAAAAAGTAGAAAATAATGCTAATAACGATAAATAATAATGATAAAGAAGGACTAAAAATGATTAACTATAATAAATTGTTGTACGGAGGCTCTATTTGGATTCCCCATTTTTTTCAAAAAAGTTTTTTATATACAATACTACGGTAATATATAAACAAAAACAACTCCAAAAACATCACATTAATATAATATATCAAAAAGAACTCTAAACATACAAAAAAAAATTAGAAAGTATACAAAAAATTTACACCATCTTCTTCTTTCATCTATCACCACTATCCCCTCCTTCCGCTTCTTTCTTCTCCCTCCCTCCATTTCGTTTCCTCCCCGTTCCTCCTCTCCTCTTCCTCCTCCCGTCCTTCTTTCTCCTTCCCCTTTTCCTTCTCCAAAAACATCACAAAAAATATTTATAATAAAAGTTTTTTATATACATTAGCTCTGTTTGGCAAATGATTTTTTTTTGTATATTTGTCTAAAATTTTACTGTAACTTATTGTACAAGTTGTAGAAAAAAATTTTTAAAGTGTGAAAATTTTTGAATATTTTGAAGTGTATAGTTTAAAAATTTTGAAAAATCTTTTGAAATTACTGCAGTTAAAGTTGTTAAAAAATTTATAACAGATAGATTTATCCAAAAAGTACTTGCCAAATAAGTTCATTGTTACAGTAAAATATTTTAAAAATACTATTAACCAAAAAAAAAGGTTAATCCTACTGGAGCGATTGAAAGAGGAAACGAAGAAAAAGACGAAGAAAGTTGGTGCCAGTCCCGTCAATTGCAAAAGGACACGAAGAAAAAGACGGAACAACGTTTTTGTTGCTGGTCCCGTCATTAGATTGATAGTAACATCCGGCTTTCCAACTTGATTTTGGCTTCTCGGATCATTCCCAGTCACCACAACCCCTCAGTTATTGCCTCCCCTAAATCCCAAACACAAAAAATATATTCTTAGTAATTCCTTCAATGCCTCCACCATGTTCCTTTAGCTGCCATCAATTTTTTTTTCCTATCAAGCACACGAATGAAATAGAAGTATTGACAGGTTTTTAAAAAATTATGTTCGGGATTAAGACCCACAAGATCGAGGTATTGTTGGTATTTACGGATTTAATTTTGGTTTGATTCATGATATGCATCTAGTTTGATTTGTTCATGGTTTTCTTTTTTGGGTAAATGATTTTTTTTTTTGTGTTTTTTCATTGAATAAAAGTTTGGTGCTTGCTATTTAGTGTTTTTTCAACCAAATTCATTTTAGTTTGACATTGGTCTGCCGTCAGCCAATTTAAATTAGTCTTTAATTGCATATAATGAAGGATTACCACCTTTAATCATTAA
The DNA here is from genome assembly GCF_036785885.1 of Coffea arabica. Classification (NCBI taxonomy): domain Eukaryota; kingdom Viridiplantae; phylum Streptophyta; class Magnoliopsida; order Gentianales; family Rubiaceae; genus Coffea; species Coffea arabica. Next base: position 25,546,508 of record NC_092312.1, on the reverse strand, counting down.
AAACAGAGGAAAAATGAAGAAGAAATAGGGCCTGCAGGTCTAAGAAGGGAATCAGGAGAACAAATATTGGATTAAAGAAAAAACGCACAGAGGGGTTTTGCTTCTGCTTCAGCAATTTTGGGTCAAAAATCAAAATCGCCAAGAAATTGCTGCCATTAGTAAAACCCCAGCTCACAAAAACCACGGAAAACCCAAAAAAAAAGTAGCCCATAAGAAGCAAAAGAATAAGTACATGGGAAAGCATGAACAAACTCAAGATGGAGCTAACTGGGGTGGGGTGTCAAAATGGGTGACTTGGACGGGTTTGTGTTGGGTAAAATGGGTAATGGGTATAAGTGAGTCAACCCATTTATATTCATTTAATTAAATGGGTAAGTCAAAAAATAAATTGGGTAAGCCAATTACCCATTTATAACCCATTTATTTTAACTTTTTATAAACTCATTTAAATTCATTTTTGCAAATTAAGTTATCAATTTATATCGCTCTTTGTACCCATCATTAGTTTTAAATATTTACTTATAATGCTCAATAAGCCTAATTACCAATTTTTTTCCATTTATACTCTATGTCACAAAATTACATATTATTTAATAATTGAATAATAAGAATATACAAATTTGAACTACGTAGTATAAAAGTTAATATAAAAACTTAATCCAAAAATTTTAAACCTCTAACATTTTTTTTTCATAAATAAATTTAAAATTCCATTTTAGAAAGATAAGAAAAGAGGCTAAAACTTATCATAAATTGGTAATGTTGAAAAATGAGCAAGTTACCAAATTAAGAGAAAATAAAATAATAAGATAAAACCAACAAATAATAATAATAATGAAACAAAAGTAGTTAACATCATGACAAAATGAAAAATTTGAAAAAAAAGGGTGGGGAAAGAGAATTCTAAATGGGTTAATTGGATTTGATGGATTACCCAATAATATTCATTTATTAAATGGGTATTATTGAGTAATTCATTTATACTCCTATACAAAAATTTAAGATCCTCGTACTCATCTATTCATGGACGGGTATGGATAAATTTAGTTAAGTGTGTTGGTTTGCCACTTATAAGCAGAGCCTGTGATTATTGCACCAGAATTTTTTTTCTAAAAAAAGAGACAACAAAAAGAAGAAGAAACTTGAACAAGATGACATTTTGAATAATGGGTTGTCCCCAGAAATTGATGAGAAGGCTGAAAACTTTGATGGGCCAGCTATGGAGTCCAAGAAAAAGAAGAAGAAAAAGAAGAAGAAACAGAGACGGGAAGAGTTTTTGAATAATGAGTTTTCTTCCAAATTTTGATGCAAAGAAAAAATAGAGAGAAAATATGAAGGTAGTGGAAACTGGAAAGAGTCAGGTTGTGGATGAGGCTGAAAAGTGAAGAGACATAGGAGAGGAAGGAGTTTAGGAAAGATGAATTCTTGGAAATAACTGCATAAGAGGATAGAGAACAAATTGAGAAAAGCCGGTAAGCAATTTGATTACGAAATTTAAGTACAAATTTTTCCAAATCTTTGGCTGCTGTCTCTTCATAGCCGACCACTCGACCACAAGAGAAGGAGTATGCCTGCACACGCCTTTTACAAAATCAAAGACACCTGCTTCTATTATCCATACGGGTAATCAAAACTCCTGTATGAACTAAGCTGTCATCTTCTGCTTCTATTATCCAATATCCATACGGGTACTTTGGCACCATTTCCACGGTTTCATCTACTTTGGAAAGCTGACTCATCTGTGCATGGTGAGAAGAGCAAGGGAAATTTGGCCAAGACATCATTACGGGGTCAGGCGAATGCAAGTATGCAACTATTAAATGAATTGCTGGATAGCGGGTAGGAGGGATTGAGTATGGGTCCCATTATATTTTTAGGAGAAATAAAATGCAAGTCTCTCAATAATTTATGGGTACTTGTTTGTACCCAAAAATTGGCATCAACCATCCAAATTGGTCAAATGCAATAATCCTTGGAGATATGTGGAAATGAAGCCGTGTGCACTCCAATCTTAAACTATAAATGCTTACTTGACAAAAGAGTTATGATTGTTTAAATTTAATTATTAATTGACGTAGATGAGTAATTATATGCATAAATAATTAAAAGGAATTAATTTTATATAAATTTTATTTTTTACAAAAATACATTTATTATAAATTTATTGAAGAATCTTGGTTTATAAGGTTATAATAATTTGGTAATTACAATGCTTAGGGTAGTTATGTGGGCAAAACGTGATTAAGTAAATAGAGCAAAAATTAAAAGTTTTCCCTAAGGATAAAATTGAAAGTTTAGAAAATGACATTAAAAAGTTTACACTAACTGCGATCCCTCTAAGTTCTTATATTGCATAGATAGTGACTTTTAACTGGAATCAAAATTATAAATGAATAATTAGAAACATAATTAACATAGTATTACAAAAAATCCAAAATCGCGACATAATTGACATGATAGATTTTAATTTAAATTTAGAAATTAGATAAGTAATCTTATACGTAACATGGTGACTTTCAAATCGATATCAAAATTTATAGATGAGTAATTATAAATATAATTAACATAGTACGCTAAGAAACTAGAATTGAGATTATAGATAAAATAATCATAAACATAAATCACATAATACAAAAGTTTCAGAAATTGAATGTTTGAACTATTGAAATAATTAGATAGTTACCAACTTAAGTTCTAACTCCGCAACTAGTTGTACTGGAGATGACAGACTATAAATCACAAATTTGACTAGTAAAATAGTGTCAAAATTTGAGAATTTTTAAATATTTACATTATCTAATGAGAAGGATAACCAATTATAGTAAAAATCAAAATTTACTATTAAAAGTAAGTGCTAAGTTAAAAGATTTGTTGTGATATGGATTATCTAATGATAGCAAATCCATTGAAATGAGCAAGCAACAATATCGAGACAAATGTCAATTACAATCTCGTGTTCAAATTAATATACATATCCAAACAAATGCACTTAACGATAAAGTCAAAGGGTGAGATCCAACACATTATTTAAAACACGAACATTGTTTAGACTAGTTACAATAGTTATATTGGCAAAATGTGATTAAGTAGTCACAGCAAAAATTAGTTTTTCTTTAAGGATAAAACAGAAAATTTGAAAAATGACATAAAAAAGTTTATACTAACTGCGATCTCTCTAATTTTATATGTTGAATAGATAGTAGCTTTTTAATTAGAATCAAAATTATAGATGATTTATTAGAAATATAATTAACACAGTACTTCAAGAAACCAGAATCATGACATAATTGATCTAGTAGATTTTAATTTAAATTTAGAAATTAGATAAGTAATCTTATATGTAACATGGTGACTTTTAAATTAATATCGAATTTGTAGATGAGTAATCATAAACTTAATTAACATAGCACTTCAAGAAACTATAATTGAGATAGTAAATAAAATAATCATAAATTTTAGAAGAAAATACTCTTTCTCTTTGAATAATAAAAAATTTAGAGTGGCAAGCATTAATCTCTTTGTCATTGGTAATCTTATTAATATTGAAAAATATATATATATAAAGATTAGTAGGGGTAGAGGGAGTGAGAGAGAGAGAGAGAGAGAGGTCAATTCTTTTTTCAAAAAAATAAAAAATAAGAAAGAATTAAATATTTTTATTATTTTTAAATCATTTTACTTTTCTGTTTATCACTCAATTTCAATTCCAATCCTAATATCGACAACTTAAAAGTAATACAATAATGTTAGAATCTTCTTTATTTTCTTTCTTTGCAAAATCTAATTTTCTATTTTCTTCTTTCTTATCTCTTTTTCTTTTCGTAGTATTAATAAGTGTGAAAAAATAAAGTTGAAAAAAACCCTTTTAGTTTTATGTTTTGGGATCTTTTAAAGTGAAAAAAATGAATAATAACCATTCCAACTTTTTTATTTTCAATTATATATAACAAAGGAAAACACATCTTAAAATTTTTTATTATACTAGTTAGATTAACAATGAGGTAAAATGCCTAAAAAATAATGTTCGGGATTAAAGCGATTGTATCACTATAATTTAAAGAAATAAAATGACAATGATAATGTAGTAATGCTATAAAATAAAAGGGTATTTTTGTTCAAGATTTATTGACATGTTGAATTGAATTATTTATGGGGGTTAAGTGACTAAAAGATCACGTTAAGAGGTAAACTGATAGTAGTGATATAGTTTAAGGGGGGTAAAGTGATAATAACCCTTTTAATTACTTGCATGCGCTTATAAATGTCATGTACACCAGTATAATATTAACTTCAAAAAATACTAGAACAAATTGAAAGAGCGAAGAAAATTTAGAAGAAAAAGAAGTAGGAAAAAGGGAAAAAATGTAAAAGGTATACCTATATTTTTTTAGTTACTACCAAACATTTCATGGGTTCAACAAAAACCCATTATCATTAACTAATAATAGTGAGAGTGAATAATAAATTTTTAGTAAATAATTAGTTTTAGTTACTTGGTTCAGCAATAAAGTTGGCCATCATAAGAGAAATTGAGGGAGTTTTTCACAATCTTCCGCACAGAAATTAAATATTATTAAAATTAGAAAATGATGGCATCGGATTCATGTTTTGAGAATAGCAATTTGGCATTTAATGTCTTATTGTCTCTCGGTTCTTTATGTTCTCCTAATTGAGCATTTACCTAGATGATGATTAATTTATCAACCCAGTCTAATGTATAGACATATATGCAATTTAGTCCTTTAGAAAGTCCTTCAAAAAAAAAAAAAGGCCTTTAGAAAGTCCCACATTCCTCTGCTACGTAATTCACCTATGATTGTCTTCCGGTTGCCTAAGCCTATGTGGACTCGTAAGCTTTTCATAATGGTCCAGGCAGAATTGTCGTGATTGTAGTGGTTCTGCCCGTGGTAGGAAGAAATTCCCACTTTGCACACTAGAAGCGACCCTATTTCCACTATAGTGCGATCCTACCGACAATGACAATAATGAATAATCACCCGAATGAATTTTTGTCTGTGGGGCTTCGGCTTCACCGCTATATCTAGCGCTTCTTAAAGATAGCACCAAATCAAAAAAGGATGGCCTGGCATCCTGTCCCTGGAGAGCTGGGCCCTCTGGATTCGAGCAATCCTTTGCATGATAATATTGTATTTGTTCACCTGGTACCAAATCTACCATTCAAGATTCTACTTTTCTTTCTTTTTAATATCTTTCCAACCTGCTTCATCCAATCTACTTGTCAAGATTCGTATTTTTTCCTCCTTTGTAATTTGTTCTTCCTGCTTAACCAGGAATACTAATTTGGTAACAAGATGTCGCCCTGCGCCTGGAGAAGCTTCGATAGCTATCTGGGCCTCCCGAAATACAGCTTGGTAGGTTGCTTTCTTTATGGGTTTTTTTTTGTGGTGATTCAGTCTATGATTTGCTTTGGTTTGAAATGGGTATACCTTGTGCTTGTTGGTCTTTTCCTGCATGTAATTGTTTATTTATATTTAGAAGAGGGAAATTTCCTAGAAGATATTATCCGTCTGCAGTTGTATTCTGTGATATCGTATGGCTGTCTCAGCAGAATACTTGATTTAATGGATAGTTAGTGACTGTTAATCTTTTGTTGATTGATAAACTTGATAAAAAAACAAGTTGTTCATCTCAAAAATCATGACTCAAATTCAAGCTCTTGGAAATTTTTGAGCTCGGTGCACCCTTACAAAGCCTTTGGCTTTGGAAGCCCTTTTGCCAGTTGGGAAGAAAAAGAATGAAATTTAGAGGATTAGAAGCACAGAATTAGGATTCAAAATTTAATTTCATTTTTAGGAGGAGATGCTTCCAACTGAATTTTGTAGAATCTAGTCTGTAATATGTGTAGCTGGAAATAACTTGGAAAGTCTTAGTTACTAATGCTTCTTTTGTAATTGTCTTCCCACTATTTAAGTATTCCGTATTGCTTGAAATATTTTTAGGACATGTCCATGAAATATTTAAGTATTCCCACTATTTTGGCTGTGCTGCTATTTATTTGTTGTACTTGTTGATCAATCGCGGTGTTATTGAGTCGAATGATGCTAATTAACTCAAGATGACTGTCAGTGAAACCAGAAATTGATTCTAACTAATATGCGTAAGAAGAGATTTTGGATTGCATTCTGTGCAAATTAGGAGGAGCTTTGAGCATGTGATTTGTTTCTTTGTGATGTGAAAATATGTTTATAGTGCTATCGGTTTGTAGACTTGGCATAGTAACTTCTATCTTTAGCAGTTACAGAAAATTCTGAATTCATTTTGCCTGATCATTGTTTTACTATCTAGTTTTGACAGTTCCACAATGTACTGGTTGATCTGCTTTATAATTGTCATGCTGGTGCTTTAGTGTATTAAAGATTGAGTTTTGTTGACAGGCAAGTGGAAAAACAAGATCTCTGTTCCAATCTGCAAATGTTGTTGAAAGGCAGAATTTGGAAGGTGGTATGGATGGATCCTTAGCAGAGAAGTATGCTTCTTCGCATGAGAGACTGTCTGATGACATACGGAAAGAGAATTGTGTATCAGATATGCTAATTGATTCATTTGGGAGGCTTCATACTTATTTGAGGATCTCTTTGACAGAACGTTGCAACTTACGGTGTCAGTACTGTATGCCAGCTGAGGGTGTAGAATTAACCCCAAATTCTCATCTTCTATCACAAAATGAGATTCTTCGTTTGGCGAATCTTTTTGTCAGTTCTGGAGTTGACAAAATTCGTTTGACTGGTGGAGAGCCAACTGTCAGAAAGGATATTGAAGATATTTGCTCACAGCTGTCAAACCTGAAGGGACTAAAAACCTTGGCTATGACCACAAATGGAATTACACTAGCAAGGAAACTGCCAAAACTGAAAGAATGTGGACTGAATTTGGTAAACATAAGCTTAGATACATTGGTACCAGCAAAATTTGAATTTATGACTCGGCGTAAAGGACATGAAAGGGTGATGGAGTCAATTAATGCTGCAGTCGACTTGGGATACAATCCTGTCAAGGTACGATCTTCTTCCAAAATTTGAGTCGCTCATCAGATGTTTTTTTTCTTCTGCCCTTTTCCATGCTGGCTATAGCTCCATGTTTTAAAGGGCTTTTGATTGCTCCCTGTTGATTGTCAGTACTTCTCCCAGAAAAACTCAAGTGTATTAGTTCGTGTGATACAAATTCTCTGTATTGTCTCAGGTCAATTGTGTCGTAATGCGTGGCTTCAATGATGATGAGATCTGTGATTTTGTAGAATTGACGCGTGAGAAGCCCATTAATGTTCGGTTTATTGAGTTCATGCCTTTTGATGGAAATGTTTGGAACGTCAAGAAACTTGTGCCCTACTCTGAAATGTTGGACAGAGTGGTAAGGTAGAACTCAGGCAGTAGCTAACCTGTTTGGGTTTTTGGATAATGTTGCTCATAAACTAAATCTCCCAATATTACTGAACAGGTTAAACAGTTTACAGGGGTTCAGAGAATTCAGGACCATCCAACTGAGACTGCTAAGAATTTCAGGGTTGAGGGCCATCAGGGTTCAGTTTCTTTTATTACATCAATGACTGAGCATTTTTGTGCTGGATGTAACAGGTTGAGACTTTTGGCTGATGGGAATTTCAAAGTATGCCTTTTTGGTCCCTCAGAGGTAAATTACTTTCTTCCCTCTCCTACAATGGTTCCTTTTTGGGTTCAGAGCTGATTTTCAATCACTTCCTCACTGAGAGTTTCCTTTTCAGGTCAGCTTAAGGGATCCACTTCGTCTTGGTGTTGAGGATAATGAGCTCAAGGAGATTATTGGGGCTGCGGTACAACCCTATTGTTTTTTCCTGAGCACACCAATATGCTCAATTAACTTTCACTAATTTGCTTGGGTTCTTATTCATTCAGGTTAAGAGAAAGAAGGCTTCTCATGCTGGCATGTTTGATATTGCAAAGACGTCAAATAGACCCATGATCCGCATTGGTGGCTAAGCTTGTGCGAAGTTGTATGTCTGCTAACTAATGTTGCTTATTACAGTAATTAATTTTGATAACCAATTTCAGTTGGCTTAAAGTTACGCTCTTCACATTTAATCATTTTTTTTTACCTTTTATTCTTTCACTAAGATCTACACCTCTAAATTCATTTGTTTCCCCTTCAATATGGAATTATCTGCACCACTTATGTTCAATTGGTTGGAGAAATGTGATTCTTAAGTCTTACTGTTATTGGTTCTTCTGAACTTCCGAGTGCAGTACTTGTAGTTGTTATGCTTGATTGGAACATATCAAACAGTACTGGATGTCTAGATTATAATCAGCCTTTGCTATGGGCTTGGGTCCCTTTGATACCTAGAATCTGATTCAGGGTGTTCCTTGCCTTGCAATCGTCACACATTTTCCACTAAACACAGCAAATTTAGTGTTGGCTGGCATGCGAAAACACAAGCAGACGACCGTTTTCCAAAAATTCTTCCATGAAATGTGAAAGTAACTGGTTCAAATTTAAAAAATGAAGAATGTGCTGCCTGGACTTGTGAACATAATCATTTTCTCAAAGTGCAAATTTCTAATTGATTTATCATTGTTGCTGTGTGGGTTCCCTAAGTGGTACCTGGGGGCGTCTTAGAGAATTTTGAACCTTATTTCAGGAGCTGAAGTTTTTGATTGCCCTTGAAAATCATGTCAAAAAAATGAGCAGAATTTGTTCTTGTTTGCTTAGTATATCAAAGTTTCCTTTGGTTGGAGGGCCAAAGGGGCGGCAAAGGTTTGGTTGCTGAAGAAAAATCTCTGATTTATACCCCTACCTGCCTAGCTATTTAGATACTTGAACTTACACACGGTATTGTTCTAAGCCTGCTCAAATAGTTTTTTAATGTTATTGCATGTACAGGAAGTGATTCCATGCCTAAATAAACTATGTTTGATGAGGAAATTGTGACCAAGTCGATTCCATCTGATGACTCTGAATTTATGTCTGGGTTGAGTGTCTCTGAAGCGCCAGGAAGAACTTGTCATCTATTCTGTAGTTGGATTTTTTTTTTTCCCCCTATCAGCCATTTTCATGTAATTCTGAATTTTGTACAATGTTGTGATATTAGTAATGTGATCGAGAAGCAAGGAGGTCAATCTCTTTCAAATATACAACATGGATTCTGGCAATGCAATGTAATGTAGTTGGACTCTCATTGGAACTCTGTTTCTATTTATTTTTGTTTTACCTTGGAAAATCATACAATTACCTCGCGGGGAGTTAGCTGCACCCACGAATGATATAAATACGACTGTTGCTTTGGCTTTACTGACGTTAGTGGCATATTTCTATGCGGGTATTACCAAAAAGGGATTAAGTTATTGGGGGAAATATATTCAACCAACCCCAATGACTCGTAAACTTTATTATGACCATCCTTCATTGGTTGACCGCGAATTCCATTATCCAGAAGTGTATCCACCGCTTCTTGTACTAATTTCTCCTGACACATTACTAATTCTCCTGGGGTAGATCTACTTGTTGTTAATATAGATTGGTAGAAGTGTTGTTCCGATAGATAACTCTTCTATAAAGTTCATTAATATCCGAGCTCATTAGTTTACCCCCATCTATCTGAATGATAGGTCTCAATTTGGCCTATAAATTCCTTTCTGAGTCACTAATTATTGAGATTTTAAACTGAACAGAAGATAATCTCCAGAAGTCCAGTGACATTTTCTTTTGAAGCTAATTACGGCCAAGTTACTCAGTTCAGCAACAGTTAAGCATGATTTGTACGTCAAACACACTAGTATGATGACACGGTATCTACCAGGGAGCAATTGTTTAGTATCTTTGCTAGAGCAATATAACATATTTTCAATTGTTTTTTCATAACTTCAGCATCGAATTTAAGCACACAAATACGTGTACAACAATTTATCTCACATACCTAACATTATATATAAAAGGAATACTGCAATAATTATTTTGAAAAAAAAATCTTTCAAATTATCTTCAATCCAGCCACATTCACAGTATCTGACAAGTCAACAGGTTGCTACGCCAACTGAAAGAGACTCTTTCTTAGGTTATACAGCTTCAAAGTTATCCGATAAAAATTTTTGGTTTGTACATTAGCTGGTAAAAAAAAATTTATCAGATACCATATTTCGGAAAATATATCAATAATCCAAACACACTCATGCATCAGAGTGCAGGAATGTCAACCTGTCTTTGTCTTTTATGTCCAAGTCTATTTTCTTCTCTCAAGTCATTACTCTATTTTCTTTCAAGTCAGCGTCCAACGTTAAAGAAGTTCAATTTTGATGCAAGTGGTTTTCTTATCTTCTTTCGATTGTCTATCCTCTTCAATATACCAAAAGCATACAATGAAGGCTAGCTAATTTGCATTTTCTTTCATTCACAACAACTATGGTAGAGTGCATTCTACGCGATACTGCATTTTTATTTTAGTATAAGCGAGAGAGTTCAAATCCGCCTTATACTTCCTTCCTCCAAACCACTCGACTCCCCTTCCTGAAACAGCAACTTGTATATATATATAAACACTCTGCACATAGATTAATAATACTCCACTCACATTGCTTTTTTCTCAAGGGTGAAGTGCATCTGAAATCATTTACTAATTTTTTAAATTTTCATGTCGTCCATTAGACTATTTTTGTACCAAATGAACCTCCAAAAGTGCTTCATTTAGACCATTTTGTTAAATTAGATAGGAGTCAGCTCTGAATTAATTACTTTTCAAAGATCATACCGTTAATTTCCAATGATTGGTTAGAGAGATCCAACCATCGATTATACTACTATCACCTTGCAGAGTTGCAGGGCCTTTTCTTTGCTTTTATGTGTGTATCTTTCTGTAACTTAAAGCATTTGATGCTATAAAATTTGTCGAAGAAATCAATTAAAGATAGCACATTATCCAAGTATTACACTATCTTACGGAGGAAATCTTATGCACTGAACCATGCAATTTGCAAGTTGCAAGTAGCAAGTAGGTCAACAGAAATATCAGTTACTTAAGGTTTTCTAAACTTGCAATTTGTGCATTAATAAACCAGCTTCCGCAGTAGACTCAGCAATTTGGCACAAATCAATCTTTATTATTTCTGTTCAATTGCATGTAAGTTTGACATGCAGACTTTTAGCTGCAAGTCTCCGCTTAGTTTAATGCCTCAACAATTGGGAGATGAAATTGACTGATTTATGATAATCATATAATACTTGGATAGTATATTAATTTACTTTCTTCAAATGACAAGTCTTGCTCTTCTCTCATGTATTTGAGTTTCTTGCATTGTTGGATTTGAGCACTTTTCTTCCATTGAATTTGTAGCTGCAACTTTTGCTGGTTGAGAGCAGGAGAAAGTTTGGCAGTTGAAAAATTAGTGAGGTATGTACTTTGATTTATTTCAACAATTGAGGATGATATATATATATATATATATATATATGCATGGACCAATGGAGATGGTGACAAAGGAGTAAGGGCATTAATAACTGTAGGTAATATAACAACATCAATGAGACTATGGTGATAAATCTCTCCAACCAATAGTTATAAATTAGAAACAAAAAACTCCCTAGATCATAAATCAACATCAATGGGACTATGGTCATAAATCTCTCCAGCCAATAGACATAAACTAAAAACAAAAAAACTCCCTGGACCATAAATCTGAGCATCTGCAAGTATCTTTACAGCAGACAATCATGACAATGAAACTAGAAAGTACAATTCTCCCCAACCAAAGAATAGTAGATATAAAAATTAGTATACAAGTAGTAAATGAGAAGCACTAAATAAGTTGATGAATTAGGTGCATGTAGTCTCACAAAATGAAAGACAATCAAAGCATCATTGCTAAGTCCCCTCCCTCTTCCCTTAAAACACCCAAAAAAAAAAAAAATATTAATCCAAGTCCAATGTTTCTTGGGCACTCATTTTTATTGATACTTTTCTACGTCAATTCCTTTGACATTTTTATGTTTTATCAGATTTGTTTCCCACTTACCTGTCTCCCTTTTTCTTTACTTTGTTATGGTAAGAACAGTACTGTGATTTAAAGTCAAAAAGAACGTGCTGAGAATTCAGGGAGGACTTCTACAATTTAATAGAACAAAATTTTCACGTAATTTGAAATTCTGTCATTTTTGGATTCAATTACTTTTGTTCTGGGAATTTATATCACCAACTTAACTGGTAAAATGCAGGTGAAATTTTGGCAGTTAAAAGGTTTGTGGTACACAGGTACTTGCCTTCATCTCATTTTGGTGGATACAAAATTCCTTCAGAAGAAAGATTAATGCAGCCTTGCCATTTTGCTGGGATTTCGTTTTCAGCAACTGAAAATGATATGTATAGACCAATTGAGATGGTGAAACATGAGGAAGAGCATTCCTAGCAGTAGGCAATGAAACAAGAATTATGCAACCAAACCTTATATGTCTCCAATCAGCAGTGATATATTAAAAATAATAGATTCCCTAAACAATAAATCTGTACATGTAAAATTATCTCAAGAGCAGACAATGAAACTAAAATTACAAATCTCCCAAACCAAAGAATAATAGACAACTGATTATACTAGTCACGTTCATGACAAGCATTATACTGAACTCATGAGTTAGGTTTATTTAATCTCACAAAATGACGAAAGAAAACCAAAGCATCATTGCTAACTTTTCCCACCCAATAATAAAGAAAAATAATAATAATCCAAGCCCACATAGCTAAATCGTTTGAGGGAAAAGATGACAAAAAAAAAAGTTCTTAAAAACTTGATTGTGCACACTGACGACATGAAAACCTGCTGTCATTTACATGAGAAAAGCCTGCTAATCAACAAAGTGGCATCCCACTAAACATGTTGATTTGTGATTGAGAAGACTTGACTCAGAAGAGGGAATTGACTCAGATCTTGAACCAAATTCATATCTATATCTCCAAAACCACGAAAAATCCCATGTGAAGTGCCCTCTCCTTTATACAAATACTCTATCTCCTTCTCTATCTTTGGTGTACCTTGCAAGAATCGAATTCCTTGGTTAGCCTGAGGCTGAAGCTGAACGTCAGTCCACAACTTGGGGTTGTTACTACTGCTGCTGATCATCCCTTTTGGTGGAAGTCCTCTACGTGCCTTCTTGATTCTTTCTTTCGCTTCAGCTGATTTTCCAGTAAGTCTTTGCACGAGATCGCGAAAATTTTCAACATCTGTCTTTATAACCTCAGGTGCAACTACGTGAATTATTCGTATTTTTGGCTTCAGCTTGGATATTATGTGAGAATCCTTGTGCAAGGCCAGCTGCTTGGAGTTTGCTGAGAAGCCTGAGAATAATGCATCATTTGTTTGTGGTTTGATCCTCTCCATTTCTTCTCAAAAATAACGAAAATAAAAGAAAGCAGGGGTGGAAAGAAAGAGATGCAGTTTGGTTATATCCAAGAAGAAGAAATTGGGGGGTAGTTTATATACAGATGATTGATCATGAGCAACTAGCAAACTTTAATGTCCAATGGGAGTAATAAAAAGGGGAAAGCCTGGATAGAATAGATAAGAACTTGTATGATAAGTTGTTGACAAGTGTATGTTTCCGTACATGTCATGTCATGGAGTTGAATTTCGTACTTTATGATCCTTTTGTCTAAGTAGTTTAATCTTGGATAAACATAATTGTAGGTGCTTTCAACATCTAGCACCACAATAATTTCCAAAAGAAATACAAGTATGCAGTGACTAAAGTCAACTCTTGTAATGCATGTAATCAATTTTGGACTTATTCTCCATTGATTATTTAATCGATTATATATATTCTAATTTTGAATAATTACCTAGTTTTTGTGATTTTTTCGATTGCTTTTATATTTTCATTATAGATTTTTAATGACAAAAAAAATTAAAATATATATCGCCCAAAAAATAGCTTTTACTGATTCTGATTATTTTTTATAATCAAATTTTGTAAAATTTAAAGCAATCGAGAACAAGACCTTTGTTTTTTAGCCTTTTTTTAAAAAAAGAAAAGAAAAGAAAACCTTTCAGTCATTTAGCTCTATAGTGTTTTCCATGAATGTATCCTCTTTTGTTCTTTTATTTGGACTAACAACAGCAGTTTTACACTGAATTTTCCGTTCAGAGTTGATAAGGGGCAAGTATAAAAAATTAATGCTCCAATTGCACTTTGTAAATCTGAAATTTCCTCATGCTCTAGCTTTAACTAATACTAAAAGAGATTGTTTCATCAGGTTTCTAGAAAGGTGTTGATATTTTGGTTAAGTTGGATATTACTTGATACTTATTTTCATACTGATACTTTTCTTTGAGCCCCTTTCTTTCTAAGAAAGTCAATTTCTCAAAATAATGACAATTTTTCATTAGGACATGTCAATTCTTAACTCTTGCATCCTAATTGCTCTTTTTTTTTTTTTTTTAAAAGTGGACTTCTTTCTTGATAAATGATAATTATTAGATGGATAGAGAACTTGACTTTCTTTACTTCATGGCTTTGGTAAACTTTTTCAAATTGGTAATATCTCATGTACTTTTCATGCGATTGTGTTATCCCAAAATATAACATTTTTTTGGGTCTAAAATTCTCTGTGCAATTTTGATTGTTAAGTCACAATGTAATATTTTTCATTTTTTTAAACTATTTTGCATTGGAGTCATTGGTTGGTATAATAATGTTTTCCGAACCTTCTTTTGAGCTTCCTAGAAACAGCTCAAAACTTGAATCCATACATATTAATGAAGTAAATGTTATACATATATATATATATATATATATATATACATTGTATTATTCTAAATAGAATCCATAAAAATTAATGAAGTAAATGTTTACACTATCGGATCCATTTTTAGAAGGATAATAGAATAAATCAATTGTCAACGGTTTTTACATGTTTATCAGAACCACTTATCACAATGGAAACTCTGGTCATCGCTTTGTATATGTTGGATGAGATAGAATATGACCCTATAATTGATAAGTGGATGGCTAGCCATTAATCCTCACACAATTCTGCGAACTTTTAGCCTTCTCGATCTCAAGGAAAATGTTTGCTTCATCGATCATGGATAACATTATTACTCTTGTACCGTACGGACATGTGAAGATGTGATTTACTGGCATAATACACAAAAGAAATCACAAAGTTGTAAAATGTGAGACAAGTGTAATAATACACAGTTTCATGTGAAACCCCAATTGACAACTTAAGATCTTGCTTGTACAATTCTTGAAAACAACCTTTTGGGCTAATCTTGGCAACGAACTAAGCTAGGTTTGTGACAAGGACACAACTCAAATCTTAACGCTAGAACTATATATATTGGCAATAATATACAGGTAAGTTTACTTTTCACAAGTTAAAAATACCAAACTTGCTCTTCAGTTTGCCGTACTGTCCTTCTCCCACCACAGACACAAGACAAGCAGAGATACACTCAAGTGCCACCTTAACTGCATTAACATCAGGTTGACTTCACAGGCTTGTGCTGATGTTTACATGAATAACGCAATTCGTTGCATATGAAGCGGCACATGCATGAATTGAGTGAAGGGAATCTATTGTGGCGTTAGCTTTTGGCTAATCGTAGGAAATTAGATGAATCTGGCAGACTCCAGAACTCTTTTTTTTTTCTTTTTTTTTTTTTGCCCCCTTAATAAGATGACAAGGAACCACATTGGTGGGAATGATATAAACAAATTACAACTCAACAATACTACATCTAGACCCACAAATGATGGGACGGATTCTAACATATATTTAGAGGACACCCATATACAGTGAGACTGGAATTTAAGATCTCTAATTCACAGATCTCAATTTTGACCACTAAACTAATGCAACGTTCATCACAGCATGGACAAGTACTTAGATTTGATAAAATTTAGAAAATGTTGCTATTCTTTCATGGTATTCCAAGTTCATTCGCATGATTGAGAACTTATATATAAGTTTCTCCATAGAGATAATTGATATAAGAGCCATTCACATCATGGTTCGCAGTCACGAGTCTTGGTCGCATCGCTGTTTCGGTTGTTCCACATCCATCGTGACATATCGATTGAATATCCGGTGATATACATATTATAACACATGAAAGTTTCCAAAAAATCTAAAAAAAATAACTAAAATTAGAAAATACCAAAAAAGACACAATTTGAAAAAATATCCGAGTCGACTCCGAGTTGACTATACATCACGGATTTGAATCGGCTAATATCGCTGAGTCAGAGCGAGTCGCCGCGGATATAATAATATTCGCGATTTAGAGATATGTATCATACCGGTCCTCTCTGCTCCGGTTATGACTCGATCGATACGTATCAGTATCGGTCGATATTGCTAACCATGATTCGCATAGTTGAGAGCTTATAAATAGGTTTCTCCATATAGATAATTGATATAAAAGATTAAATCCTATCAATCTAAAAATCGAATTATAAGATAAAATCCCACTAACAATACTGGATGGTTCTCTGTGGCATCTGCCATGCAAGCACTGAGGCAGCAAGGGGCAAAGGTGTATTGGCACAAATTGGCATGGAGTAAGCACTGCATTCCAAGGTTTGCTTTCATCGATCCTTTGGTTGCCATGTTGACGTAAGTTAGACAACTCTGGATAGGCTCAAAATTTGGGGAGTGCAAGTACCATCAGTTTTGTGCGCTTTATGTAATAAGCAAGAAGAAAGTACAGGCCATTTGTTCATTGATTGTAAAGTTTCTCAAGAAAGATGGCAGAAAATCCAGCTTATGTGCTGCACTTTCAGGGGGCAATATGCTTTGGAAGAAAAATTACAATGGGTGGCTCATCATTGGGTTGCTTTCATAGTATATCACGTTTGGAAAGCTCAAAATATGGTTCTTTTCAAAGCTAAGCCAGTAACAGCTGTTGGTATAATGCGAGGGATTGTTGACAAGGTTCTGTTTGGAAATTGGTGTAATTTCTTTTACGTAGATTTTTATTTTATATAGAAGTAACTAGTTTTCTAATTAATTTTAGATACTTGAAATAGTATTCAAGAAATTTCCCATTTTTATGAGTTTAGGAATTATGAGTTATTTTCTACTTCACATGAGATTAAGAATTAGTAGTTATTTCCTATTATTACTTGGATATTGACCAAGTAATGTAACTTATAAATAGGTGGGATTGGCATACTATAAGGTGGCACACAAGAGCACAGAAGGGTAACATGCAGCTTTATACATGGGATGAGAGATGGTACACAAGAGTTGTACTTGAGTTCAAATTATATTCTTGTATAGGATTTTTTTCTCATAATAAGAACGAGTTTTCTCTCCGTGGACGTAGGATCAATAACAGAGGCAAGCCACATTAAATCTTGTGTGTCATTTATCTTTCATACTTGTGACTTGTTTATCATTAAATTATTGTGTACTTGATATCTCAATAGTCGTTTATTCTATACTTGGATTCCAACAAACTGGTGTCAGAGTCGATTTCGTGGTTAGATCCTGATTAACTATTAATATCAAATGGATTGGTAGTTGTTATCAATTAAACAATTTAATAGTTGATGTCCTTATTTCAATGGCTTGACAAGAAATATTGATGGTGAAGGATGGGAAGGTGAAAAGTATGGAGACATTTGACGGTGAATCAAAGTAGGTGATTTAAGTGTTAAGAAAAAGATGGAGTCCAACGTCGATTTTGGACGTAAATCAATTGAGACTTTCTTACAATTCCGTCGGTTGATATTTCATCCTAGTGATTTTTAGAGTCGAATTATGTTCTTTGAGTGGTGTGGCATGTGTCCTGAAAAAGCAAAGGATCTAATTTTCAAATGCCAAAAGACATTGATGACTGCAAGTTTTATGTTATAAATGGAGTTTTGGAAACCACACATAGCGAGACAAATCCTAAGGATGAGAAGAAGTATGGTAATTTTACCATTTGATTGCCTTAATGATTAGGGTTAGAGCTCACAGAAGTGAATTCCAGCTTGCAAGTGACGGTGATAAGAAATCCTGCGGAAGAGAGATGGTGAATTGAGATACCTTCTCACGAGTCAACAGAAAGGTAGACTCGGTAACTACACATATTTTAATGCAGGTACAAGTTTTGCAATAAAAGTGAAGTCTACTTTTCACAAGTCAAATATAGCAAACCTACTCCTGAACTTTGGAGAAAGGGCATTTTAACATTTTAAACAAGAATAGCACTAGATTTAATATTTGAAAAATCCTGAAAAAGGGAACACGAAGAGTGGAAATTCACAAGTAGGTTGTAAGTATTAGGAAATTTATAAATAAGGTATTGGTTCATAAATAATAAAAATAATTTTTGTTGCACGTAAAATTACGAATTTATATTCATGTGTTGTAAACACGAACACTTGTATACACACATTCATTACAGTTGCACATGTGCCGATTTAAATGAGAACATTTATAAGATGCATACCTATATTCATCAGTTTTAGAGAAGTCAGAAGAGAAATCTTAGAGAATGACGAGACAAAACAATTGAAAGTTGGAACTCAATTTTAAGATAATACTTGAATTTTATTTAATTACCCAATTCTAAATCGCTGGTAATAACGAAAGGATCTAATTCTTTACTGGATTTATTCTCCACTAAATAAGACACGTATGGTGTCAGGTGCCTAAATGGCAGACACAGACCGTAATTGAATTTGGATTAAGTGTACAAATAAAAATAGAGGTATCACCATTAACTAGTGTGGCTGTGGCCTTGATCGTTCCGACTTCCCACAATGGCCCAGGATGCAAGAGCCCTTTTGGGGAAAGCCTCCAAAGTCCAAAGTTCTGTCTTAGAATGTAGATTTGTATGAACGGGTGGGCACACACTTGTAGCCTGATCCCTTTTGGAGATTCAAGCCCACTGGAAGACTGGCAGGGCATATATATATACATTGGGGGTGGTGTTTTGACTAGGTATTATTTGCACAACAGTTATTTACTTGCATTGTAAATATATTTTTTAATATTTTTTTAATCTTTCTAATCACTTTTTTTTTAATTTTACGTACATTATATCACAAAAACTGCTATAGTAATTATTTCAAATGAACTCCTGTCCAAACACACTCAGTATTTCTTTGATCACTTCATTTTTTTTTTTTTGCCATGTTAAAGCCAAATGGAATTCAGGGTGAGCAACTTGGCCCCTTCAACTTTGAGAAATTTTCCTTTTAGGTTTATATTTTTGAAAAATTATAAAACTTGCTCCTTATTTGCATCTCTTGAAATTTTTGAAATTTTCATGCTCATCTACTTTGCCCCTAATATTTTTTGAAATTCTCTTTCTTATCTATATTGCCCTCTCTCTCTCTCTCTCTCTCTCTCTATGTATATATATATATGTATATATATATATATATATATATTTATGTCTCTTTCTTATTTACGTTGCCCTCTCTTAATAAATTAAAAATTCTTAATTCTTACACTTCACTACAGTGTTGGATCTAAATAAAGTTAGTTATTGATGTAAATCCAACAATAAACTCTTTTGATGTTTTTAAACTACCACTACATTATGATACAACTTAGATATCAAAGAATAATTAAAATAACGTTAAACAAAAGTATGTTTAATACAAACACCATTTAGTTGGAAATTTAATATGATTACATTTGATGTGGTATCAGAAATTGAATCCCTGACTCTAGGTTTCTAGTTCTACCACTAATTGTAGAATTTCTTTACTTCAAATGGTAGATGGTCCTGGGTAAATTAACTTAATCCTCTCTAACTTGTCACCTAACCTCATTCTGAAGATATTTTCATGTTCTTTTTGCATGCAAAATGTAATATGTCAATTTGTCGTGTGACGAACTAAAGATATATCATCTACTGAGGCAATGAATTTTTTTTGTTACGTAGTAGGGTGTAGCTCGAGTGTGTAACACGGTTGTTATGCATTAGTACGTAACAAAAGACCATTGCCAAACGCTCGGGAGTTAAGAGTAATCTAAGGGGGACCCATAAGATACCCACGTTCAGCCAATTGATAACTGAACGAGAGTCCTATGAACCTTAAATCCAGGTTGAAGAATTCACATCCAACCGATGTGGGAGGGAAGCACTCCACCCCCTAGCACACCCTCACCAAGTAAATGATATTTTTCTGTCAAGAGTCAGAAACACACACATCCAATTAGATTAGAAACATTCGAGGGTTAACAGCTGAAGGACCCAATTGAGAGTAATCTAAGAAGGACCCACAAGAAACCCACACACCAAGTAAATGGTATTTTTCTGTTCTGTTAGTCTTTTTTCTTTTTTCTGTTCTATTCTGTTAGTCGTTCTCTAGTAAATGTGTGAGTCTCTACTGAGGCAATGAATTTTTTTTGTTACGTAGTAGGGTGTAGCTCTCATGTTACATATTCTAATGGATTGGCACCTGTACATTTTAACCTATGATAATAATACCCTCAATTAGAGTTAAACTCTTAAAAAGGACACGCATCAATGCAATACATGAGAGTGTGTAACACGATTGTTATGCATTAGTACGTAACAAAAGACCATTGCCAATGCAATACATGAGAGTGTGTAACACGATTGTTATGCACTAGTACGTAACAAAAGACCATTGCCAAACACTCGGGAGTTAAACAACTGAAGAACCTAGTTAAGAGTAATCTAAGGGGGCCTCATAAGAAACCCACATTCAGCCAATTGATAACTGAACGAGAGTCCTATGAACCTTAAATCCAGGATGAAGAACCCACATCCAACTGATGTGGGAGGGAAGCCCTCCACCCCCCAGCACACCCTCACCAAGTAAATGGTATTTTTCTGTCAAAAGCCAGAAACACACACACACACACACCCAATTAGATTAGAAACACTCGAGAGTTAACAGCTGAAGGATCCAGTTAAGAGTAATCTAAGAAGAACCCACAAGAAACCCACACACCAAGTAAATGGTATTTTCTGTTCTGTTAGTCTTTTTTTTTTTCCTGTTCTGTTCTGTTAGTCATTCTCTACTAAATGTGCGAGTCTCTGCTCGTGCAATATGCCATTTGCCAACGCCAATTTGGTCAAGCTGCCAACAAATTGTTAACCACGCGGGACTACATTAAAGTACGCAATTTCTCTATAGGCAGCTCCTCCTCTGCAAAGTTAGGTAAAGTTTGACAAATATTCAATAACCCTATGGGATATGACCAATCGCAGCCTTATAAAAATGTGAAAGACTTTCCGTTCAATCATACTCAAATATTTGCTGGACCGACCAATCCTATAAAGTGTTGATTGGTGATTATTTTTAACTAATATGGCAATATTCAATTTTCATTAGACACCTCCCATTTCTCCAATCGATCTCGTAGTAAAATAACATATCCAAAGAAAAAAAAAAAGAATGAAACAAATATATTGAAGCAGCCCAATTCTTTATTTCATACAGGTAATAAGTACCAGTACCATATGACAAACCTTCAAACTAAAAGCAAATTGTAATGTTTTGTTGTTGAGAACAAATGAAGATCAATATATACAAAAATACAATGACAATAGTGTCTTAACTCTTAACTACACAGAAGAACAAACCAATACCTAAACACACCAAAGTTCAAAAATATAATTACGAATTCATCAACGAAATCTCGGCATAATTATGTTTTATGCAAAGCTATAAAACTCTTCTAATCAATCAACCAGAATCCTGCGCAGTTGACCTCTGTCTGCTGAGAGATCTTCCATCATTTACCGTGGGTGACGACTCGCCTCCGGCCGGCATATCCGCCAAAGCCGCCGCCATGCGCTGGATGCTGATGGACCGAGCTGGCTTGAAACTGAAGGACCTTTGTGTTTTTGAGAACACGTTGGAAGACTGAGATAGAACAAGATATACTAGAGCTTGAACTAAAACAAACAAGCCCACCTTGAACAGAATATCCCCCAAGTTTTCTACGATTTCCATGGCTAAAATTGAGCAAGAAAGATCAAGATGAAAAGGGTTTTGATCAGAAGCGTATACAAACCGATGAACGAAAGAAAATGAAGTTGAGACAAGTCTGGCGCAAAACAACCTCTCATCTTTTTATATATGATATGAAGACCAGAGGAAGAAAATGAGATGGCCGGCCCCTTTGACTGGAGGGGGAACGAGGAAGGTACTGCGAACAGGAACTTTCCTGTCTACAAGTGTGAACTATGAAACTTGAAACACGTGATAATTTGGGACAATGGAGATGATCAAGTCTAAGGGTGTCAATCCTCGTAGTTGTGGAATTATTCGCAGTAACTTCACAAATGTCGTAGGAAAGTGTACCATTATGATTTGACTTTTCGTGATTAAGTGCTTGAATTTGCAAGCAACAAGAGACTTGATTAAAGGCACTTTCTGGATTTCACTTTTCTGTAGACCCTTTTGCTTTCAGGGTGGGTAATTGGATTATCAACTTGGCAACTTTGGAGTTAGACAACTCCGAATAATACCTGTCCACTACGCAAAGGGCCATATCCCAGACTTGATTTAAAGCAACATTTGAGTTTGGGATATGGTCAGATGTCATTCATACGTGTCCTGCACCATCGGCACTTGAAGATTTGAATAATTGTCGGCTTGACATGGCTCAAAGGCAACACGTAACGTAAGTAGCTTGATATCCTTCACGGGGACCATCATAGGCTGTAGAGACATCATTGCTCGTATCATAAGCATAAAAGACGATTTCAATTTAGGGATGATTGTAGAAACTTCTTGTGAGGTTTCTAATAATTTCATTTAGAATCCTCTAAAGTTTCAAAAATTATATCTACTTAATTTGTCTATTTAAAATAACAATACTAATCTTAATATTTTAATAAAACTCCGTTGTTGCCATATTTATACGAAAAAAATGGGTTTTACAATTTTTTTCCCATTTTCCTTGTTATCTATTTCTCTTATATTTCATTAGAAAATCCGAAGAACTATCGTTATTGTCTCTAACCTCTATCCTGATCAAACATTAAATTAGTAACACTTTTTTGATAACTTTTACGATAATTTTTTTATACTGTTAGTGTAAATATATTTTTTTTCACAAATAAATTTATATCTATGCCATATAACATGAATTCTAATTTGAAATTCAAATCACACATATGTGGCATACATTCAAGGCTGCTAGTGTAAAAAAATCACTGTATTGTTAGTGCATAAAAGGTTAATCTTAACTTTTAATATCATCCCATTTTTACTAGCATAAAAGGTAAATCCTAACTTTTGATATCATTCAATTTTTTTGCAACTTTTATTTTTTTTTGTATCAAAATCAAGAATAAATCCATAATAACTAAAAACAAATGGCCCAAAATCACTATCAAACTAGTTCCACCATTGAACTAGACCACAACTTTTTAAAAAATCAAGATAGCACTTTCTTCTCTATTTTAAAAAAAAATCTATATTTTCAATAAATTACTATGAAAAGTAGCCTAGTCCAGCAATAGATTTATTATTATAATTGATTATCAAATAACAAATACCGGCATGAAAAATTTGATACTCATTCCTTTCATAATTGCGCCAAATTACTTTACAATTGTTTAGGAGAATAAATCGAACTTTATAAGATAAGGGCATTTTAGCGTATTTATTAATTTTTTTAACCCTATCTTAAGTTTTAATTACCAAAGTGTCAAATTAAGGAGGTAATTGTAATTTTTAAAACTTTGAGAGAATTAAATGAAATAGTGAGAAATCTCAAGAAAGGTTCTTGAAAATATCCCTTCAATTTAAAATGGCACTGTTCATGGCAACTTAGCATCCCTTCATTTTAGGTTTCTTGTCGTGGAAGCTGTTAGGTTGCTAAGAATGTCCTATTGTAGTATCACCAAAAAGTTCAATGGCAGTATGTAAATTGTTTAGGTAGTACTTTTACTGATTAACCAACACGTTTAGTTTACGAGACTTTGGTTTAATGGTAAAAGTGGAGATCTCAAGAATTAGAGGTTCGCATTCTAATCCCTTACCCCTCTCCTTGTATTTGAAATTCTGCTCCTCCTTTAATAGAAAAAAATAAAAAAAAAATGTTTATTGACATAATTTGAATGATCGAATTACATTTTTTTTATTCCAAATATTCCGGGCATGTGCGCTTTTAGTCCCTAAAATTTTGAAAAAAATCAAATATAGTTCCAAATGTTTTAATCTCTAAGCACATTTAGTCTTATTAAATGATTTTTATGAATTGCTACCGAAAACCGTCATGTGTTGTTACATATTGGCAATTAATTTTTTAAAAAGAATTTAAAAACTTGAAAAAGTGTTGTTGTCCATAATTTGTACTACAACAGGACTAATTGCTGACATGCCAATACGTGAGTAATTAGTCTCTAGCCCACAAAAGCAAAATTTTGGTTAATACAAAAAATTATGTTAAAGACTAATTATTGACGAGACCACGCATGAGTAACTAGTCATCTTTTATCATAGATTATGGTCAACGATATTCCATAAAAAAATTTTTAATTTGTTTCAAAAATTAATTGCTAGCGCATGACCTGATACTGGTAGTAATTAGTAAAAATCACTCCCTAGGACTAAAGATACATAAAAATTAAAACACCTGGGACTAGATTTGCTTTCATCCAAACCGTAAGGATTGAAAACGCTCATACCCCAAACATTTAGGATCAAAATTGCAATTCTCTCTAATTTGAGAACCTTATGAGCTACAGAATTCCATAGTTGAGAATGAGAAGCTTTAAAAGTTTTTTTTGTGTGTAAGAAACATATTTTATTCTCACGTTTTTCCTCCAAAAGTAAACGATAAAGTTTTATTTGCCGACAAAGTGAACCATATCAACAAGGGCTAATTTCTCAGATTATTTGCATTTAAAAAAAACAACCGTCAAATACACCTCTGTCAGGGGTCGTTTCTAATTGTATAGCGGCCGTGCTGATTGAACACGGCCCCATGACTAAAAGTTTGACCGAATGTTCTCTGCAAAAAATTCAGTGGTGCACGGTAGGTGTCAGACAGGGACGTGCTGACTGAGCACGTCCCGAACTGACAGAAAACTGAGTCGGTCAAATTAGCTGTCAGACCAGGACGTGCTGACTGGGCACGTCCCGGCTGACTGAAACTGACCCAGTCTGGGCATTGTCCCCGGCTGACAGAAAACTGGTTCGTCTGGGCATGAGAAGATTCTTGGATATAAAGCCTCCTCCTAGCATGTCTTACAGAAATGTGCAATTAGAAACGACTTAGATCAAAATAAGTGAACATAACAAATTATAAATACAGGAATAAATTATAAATATAAATTATGGACTTAGATCAAAATAAGTGAACATAAGAACAATGTGTATAATTTTCAGAAAATTAAACATTGCCTAAAACATATAAAATATCTAAAGCTGCATATTAAAAACAAAACAAAGGAAAAATAAAAAAAAAAGTTTGGTTTTTAAATGTTGGGTTAAAAACCAAGAAAAGAATGGAAACATAAAACTAGAACTGCCCAGATGAACCAGTTTTCTGTCAGCCGGGGACAATGCCCAGACTGGGTCAGTTTCAGTCAGCCGGGACGTGCCCAGTCAGCACGTCCCGGTCTGACAGCTAATTTGACCGACTCAATTTTTTGTCAGTTCGGGACGTGCCTAGTCAGCACGTCTCTGTCTGACACCTACTGTGCACCACTGAATTTTTTGCAGAGAACATTCGGTCAAACTTTTAGTCATGGGGTCGTGTCCAATCAGCACGGCCGCTATATAATTAGAAACGACCCCTGACAGAGGTGTATTTGACGGTTGTTTTTTTTAAATGCAAATAATCTGAGAAATTAGCCGTCAACAAGGCGATTTTTGTTGCAGTGTACGCCTGCTCTCTCTCCCGTAATTCGAGCAAAGTGTGAACCGACTCCTTCTGGAAACGTGATACGTGCACGACTGGGAAACTGTTGAAAGGATGTGCAATGCCAATTTTCTAACAGTTTATCTGTTAGAACTTCTATGCTTCCTGCAACTCTATGCTTTATCTTTTGCCCTGCAACTTTTATTCTTTTACATCCGTCACACTCCACTTTTCGTACAACAAAACAGGCTTTTTTTTATTTTTATTGTTTTAATGAAGGCAAACACCAACAAAACGGGTTTCTAATTCTTGTTTTTCGCATTAATTACCGATCACGAAAATTTTCCAACAAAAAAACAAGTTGTTTATGATCTTTTACGTACGAACTATGGTCCAGTTTGGCAAATGAATTTTTTGAATATTTGTCTAAAACTTTACTGTAACTTACTGTAGAAAATTTTTTTAAAGCGTGTAAATTTTTGATGTTTTGAAGTGTACAGTTTAAAATTTTTGAAAAGTTTTTTGAAGTTACTGTGGTTAATGCTGTTAAAAAACTTGTAGCTGATAAATTTGACCAAAAATGTATTTGCAAAACAGGCCCTAAGAATAAACAATCACTAGTGTTGCAATTGAGATTCGACGGTACCACTCTTAAAATTATGCCAACAAGAGTCCGACCCAATTCAAGTTATCACGTGATATCTAATTTTTCAATGATTCAAATTGGCTTGATTTAACCCCAAGTACTTTGTCCTTTTACAAATCTGAACCAAAAATTATGCTAGTGTTGTTTGAATTACCCTCGGCCAATATATGCAATCCGAAGAAGTTGTTCCCATGTTACGCAGTAAATTGAGTTTTAGAAAATAGCTCCCTAGAACACGTACTAGAACCCAGAGGGTAATTTTTCCTTTTTCATTTCCAGTAAGAAACTATAGGACATCTATTTCTTCATATGAATGCTGAAAGGGTCGGTCCAACTTGTAAATGCCATGTCTTCGAATTCTGCACAACGAAAGCAGAGCCTCCTTTGCACCAAAGGGAAGGCAAACAGGCAAACTTGAGCATGCAAGGTTCCTGCTGTCACAGGATTCAATTCTTCAAAGAGTTGATGTCCAAGTCACAAGAGCTTAAAACATCTGCTATCTTATTTTCTTGAGAGGAGAATATGTGATGCAAATGCCAGAAGTCAAATTCTGGCCCCCAAAACAAATGACTTCACATCTAGAGAAAACGATTATAAACATAGAGTTGTACCAGCGTTACAACCTGCGCTTCATTCCATATATGCTAGGAGGAGACGATCACAAGCTACAAAAGTAAAATCAATAAAGCAACCAGGCAAGACATGCTTAATAAGAAATAACTACCAAACAGCCAGAAAACAACTATATGCAAGCTGATAGGTCATATTTGACAATGGCAAAACTTCTGTCTGATGCCATTTGCAGATAGTGGAGAACTAAGGTAAGAGGAAATAGGGAAAAGGATCAGAAATAGCCATATCAACAAAACTTCTACAGCTTTTTATACAATGCCTTGAAATCACCTAAGATTAAATATCAAATCTTGCTTTTTCTCTGTCTGAAGTAAGAATAATGGTTGCAGCGTCAGTGTGATGAAAACCGTGGTGTTCGTCTGCCTATTCAAAATTGCATAGTTTTACAAAATTCAGAAATCACATTAGTCACAGCCACCAGAAAGAGAAAGCGGGGGTGTGTTAGAAAACCACAAAATTCAATTGGTTTTCTTGTTCATGTTTTGGATAAGCTGTTTCATTTGGAATCTCCAAAACATGAAATAAGCCAATCCCAAACCGATCAGCACATACAACCAAATTTTCTCTTCTTTACTTTCCTTTTCTGACTCAACCTCCACTATACTAAACTCATCCCTCTCCACACTTCCCATCAAACCATCATTAACATGCCCATATAACACATATACCCTATCCTCCTCTCCCACTGTAACTGCACTGGCCTGCTTCTCAACCTCAAGGCCAGTTTCATCAAACACTACTCCTTCACCCCAACTATCTTCACTCTTGACAAAGTACAACTTCTCTTGACTAACCACCAACAAAACCCCGTCACGTCTAACTGCAAGTCCATCACCTCCCATCAAGTCCTTGTTCAAAATCACCCTCCATGCACTTCCGTCGTCAATGTCAACTTTGTACAATTTACCACTATTTGATTGAACCACTAATAAATACCCCTTCGAGTTGAAAACCACACCATTTAAACCACACTTGTGATAGGATGTGGTAAGGTCCACTGGATAAGATTTGAAGACATTAGACTGCGAAAACACGGAAGCTTCCCCGTCGACATTGACTTTCCAAATGATGTCAGCCCCAGAGTTGGTGACATAAGCATTCCCAGAGAAATCAACGGCAACATCATTTGCAATGTCGGAGGATTCATCTGAGCCAGATTTCACGTCTGGATCGCTGAGGAGAGGGGTTAGGAAGAGGCGGCGGCCAGAAGAGAGGTCGTAGGCAGCGAGGGCGTTGTAGGCAGGGGAGGAGGGGTGGTGGACACAAACGAGGATGCGGTAGCGCTGGCGGTCAAGAGAGAGGCCCACGAAGGAGGAGTTAGGAGGGAGGAAAGAATCTGAGATGATGGTTTCAGCCACGCCAGCATCAGATACTGAGAGGAGGGTTGGGTGGCAGAGGGATCCGACTATGAAGTGTTGGGCTCTCGGGTCCCACTTGAATGACTCGGGGAAAAGATTATGCGATTGGAAATTGACGATGTGAGGTTTACGAGCAGAAGTAGGACCCACAAAAAAGATAGAGCCAAGGATGAGGAATCTGACAAGAGTGGCTGCACAGGTGCCTGAGAGAAGTCGGTGAAGGACAATGGAGATTTTGGGCATCATAATGATTGAAGTCTTCTGCTACGATTATCTTGCCAAGTGGTAGGATGTGTTGCGAAAGAAATGAACTCTGATGAGAAATTCATTGAAACATTTCATCAGGTGCTATACTAGAAAAATATCAATTTCACCTACTTCTAACGAAGAATTAACCCTCCATAAACATGCTTACTCTCAAACTCAGCTAAACTAAGCTATGACAATGCAAACAAGGGAGGAATTAGTTTTCAGAAAATATGATCTTTATAGGCAAGAATTCAAAGGCAAAATACATTCGGAAAGCACAAAATTCCATAGTATGCTTAATACAGTCAGAACTTCTAGGTTGCTACTTTCACCCATAAAATTGAACAGTCATTCATACCATTAATCATTACTTTCCACTGGTAGGTGAAGTGGATTTAAAAGCAACTCAATAATATTCTGTAACACGGTATAAAAGTTAACAAATTTTTCACTCCATTAAGCCTAGAAATTCTACCCAATATTCTACAATATGTTTGTAGCCATTTATTGAACTTCCAGTTCAACTGATGATGGTACCTGAATCGGTCCTGTGATTCTGCTAACGTGCGATTTTGCTGCGTTTATTTGTCGGTCACAAGAACACAGCTGCCTGGTAATTGGTTTTGGTTTGTCTGGGTTCCCATCATGGCTGCACCAAAGATTTAAATAGGTTAATAAAAATTGCATCTTAATCAGTAAATCGACCAAAAATTTTGGAGATAAAGCAAGGTACAGATGATTAGAAGTACAAGAAAAGGAAGGCTTTAGTATGTGCTTACCCGGTTCCTTTGATTCATATCTCTGACAGAATATTTTCGTCACAACCAATGATCAAATATATGCTATAGATCAACCGATTTCAGCATCACAAGAGGGAGAGAGAAATAGTGAAACAGAGGAGAGGGAAGAAAGCAACGGAGACAAAAACAGCGAGAGAAAGGCCTGACGCCAGGCGGATTCGGGTGGGGAATAAGGGATTAAAGAGGAGTAGGAGGAGGCAGCGGCGGAAGGACGAGGAGAAGCAGCAGGAGGAGGTTGGGATACACAAGGGATATGGAGTACTTGACAAACGGCAATTGCTGAGAGGCTGAACAGAGAGACACCACCGCGCACTGAAATGACCAAATTGTCCCAGAAGAAAAAGAAAAGTTGCTAGAAAAGATAAAACACAAATAACTTAGGTAATTTTCTTTAGGGATAATTTCAGAAATCCCATTTCAAAAATCTCTCATGAGATTTCTAACAATTTCATTCGTCTCCCTGAGATTTACAAAATAACGTTAACCTCACTTGGCAGCATTGTGGGTCCAATTGCTTACACCACATAGGAGAAAATTACTCATATACCCTAAGATATTATGTTTTATTGAAAGTTAATATTTGACAATTAAGTAATTTTTTTTTCCAAACGATAGACAATTAAGTAATTAGGACACTAGTTAATTGTTAGTAACTAATTCACGAAAACAACTGTTGAAATTTTTTTTAATTATAAATAGTAACCTGCACTTACAAAATAGTGTCAATTGATGTCTCAAATATTTGTTCACTCTCAGAAATTGATACACCAAATTGATATTTGTTTGGATTTTTTCACTCTAAAAAATCTTCACAATTGCCTTGCAATTACACCTGCAATATTTATTATTGGTGCTAAAGGATATAGATAAATTTCATGATTTCCTCTTTGTAACTTGACAAAGCTATAGTTTCTGCACCTATACTTCACCTTCAACTTGTGAAATTCACACAAAATCAATATTTTTCCACCTCAATTTTTGCTGCATCAAGTCAAAATGAGATCCATCTTAATACTTCTTATTGCCACATGCAAAATGGCAAATACATGAAAAATAGCCGTTGTAATACAATGCACTAGCTGTTGGTCAAACTTTGTAGAGAAAGCCAATTGTTTCTTATTTTTGGTTCTTTGCTATTTGCACTTACCTTTCCTCACTTTTATTAATATATTTTTATTTATTTATAATACAAGTTGTACACAAGTATAAAGGACATTTATGAAATAAAAATTTTATCTCTCTTCTCAAAGTACTTTCTTAATGGTATTTTTTTTGACTTGAACTGATTTTGTTGCCAAAACCTTAACCTCATGGGAGATTAGTGTAATTTTGTAAACCTTAAAGGTGGTCAATGAAATTGTTGGAAATCTCAAGGGAGGTTTCTGAAATTATCCCTTTTTTATGAGTACATTAACAATGTATATACTATTACTGTTACATTTATGATACATGTGCAAACTTAAATTTTATATAGTTGTCATTTATTCAAAACTAATAGTATAAGCACAAATTTCATTATCTAAAATAAAAGACAAGAAAACTTGATAAATATCAAATGTATTATATCAAATAATATGAGGATTACAATTTTTGAAAATTTTTGAATAAAAAATTAATCTCCTGATTATTCTCTTCAAAAGACTTCAATCGAAGAGTAGACGAACCTCTTTCCCCAATCAAGACTAGCCCGCTTTAGTTAAAAATTAGTTTTTTGGAATATGGCAGACTAGGGCTGTTGGAGTTGAGGCGCTGATAAATGTGCAATGTGGCAACTGCCAATGTCGATTTGGCCGGATGCAACGCTTTCTTTGGTTACTAGGAGGTTATCGGTTGTGCTAAGCACAGCCTAGACCCCTATAATCTATTGTCATATATTTTTGTATAAAATAAGATTAATAGTAATGTTTATGAAATAGTATTCTTAAAATTATAAACTACCAATCAAGCATGCAGCTAACAATATAAGACTAAACAAAACCAAGAAACCATTAGCATTGCAAAAGATAAGAGAAGATGACAAAAGATTGGCAAGTAGTGTTACAAACAGCTTGATATCTTCAAGTGCAAGTTAGTCTTACAGAGATAGGAGATGACTTGCTGAATGCTTAATATAAAATGCAATGAAAGGCTGCAATTACAAAAGATCACATATTGAGATCCATTAAGGTGCACAAAAGAACAATTTCTTAATGGATGTCAATATTATGTCAAAAGATGCAAGATTTGTAATTCCGCTATAAAGTGCTTCAACATTAGCAAAATTAGCAATTCAAACGGCTTCAAGGAAGTTCAGAGTTCATTATCACGCTGCTTCTTCAAGGGACTTCCAGGTGCATTGGTGGGCAGCGAGGTAGATGTATTAGTTTCAGCAGAATTCAAACCAATTTCAGAAGGCACAGTTCCAAAAACCAAGGTCCTTTTTGCTATGGTCACTGGGGGCGGCACTTTGTTTGCAGTAGCAGAAGATTCAGCGATGGTATCAAGCAATTTTTTGGTTGATGGACTGAAAAATTAATTTTTCTTAGCAGACTGCAGGACAGTAGCATGAAGGTCTGGAATTTTTTTCATTCGTTTCTGCAGTCGTGATTGCCATTGGAATGTGAACTGATTCCTCAGTAGTGTATGCCTTGACAATATTATACTTGCCTTCTTTCTGGCCTTGATAATCTGCCTCATAGTAGCGAATGAAACACACAATAGAATGCTTTCCGATTGCAGATGTTAGTTCAGCAGAAAAGTTAAGCTCCTGCAATTTTTTGTTTTAAAGTATAAATAATTAGCAAGTGTATCCTGAAATATTAGCTATTTGTTTAGAAGTAGAAGTTCTTATTGTAGATTTTGACTTGGGCAATGATATTCAAATTCTGAGTAACTTCATGTTGTGTAAAAAGAATTGGATCCCAATCATAAGTTATGGAAGGAAACAAAACATATTGTACCCAAGGCATTATGGAATTACTGTGAATGATGGCAAAGCCAAATAATCTTTTGTTTCCTACAATCATTACACTTTTACATGGTGAGAGCAGTATTCATACCCAAGAAAAGAAGCATAAAAATCAGATTACTCGGTAGTCATTACTTGTGCCTACTCATCAGACTATTCTAAGTCTGTTGAAATTATTTGACTCATTCTGGACATGCAATTCCAATTCGATTGAGATTGGATCTGTCATGCAAAGAATGTCCAATGCTCTAATTGTCCAATCGTGCACAAACTTTATTAGTATCAAATATACAGTTTCAATTGTGCACAAAATTTCTATTTACTTATTTACTTAAAACCAATCAAATCTGGCAAAGAAGGGGCTGGAAGAGGTAACTCGATATCTCATTTACAGGATAGCTCAATTGGACTCAAATCTCAGAACCTTATCCAGAAAAATATACCCATTGACAGCTATCATTGTTTTTCCCTGAATACCACCACCCTCCTTTTGCTTTATAGGTTTCTTACAACTAAATTGCTAATAAATTATCCTCATACAATAGTAAGAATTTAACAGTTTGTGGCCTCAGTAACTAATAGAAAACGCTACAAGCATGAAAGTTCAAATTAGCAGGCAAACCAACTGGCTGAGTATCATACACAAAAACAACCAAAAAATGGAAAACAAAAATGAAACCGGCAATTCCACCATAAATAAAGTCCATATGATATAGGAAACTTTAAAGTTAGCAGAAATATAGAAAACTATAATGGGCAGCAGAAATATAGGCACATGACAGGTGTTGGGCCTGTGCAATAATAAAAACCTGCTCAACTAAAGTTAATTTCTGTAGATAGTGGTAAGCAATATCGAATCCATAGGGATTGGGTGTAACTGTTTCTTTTCAAATTCACAGTAACCATGGGGTATTTTTGTGTAGAAGGTGACAATCAAATAAATGCAAATAAAATCCAAGAAACTACTAAAGATTAAATAACAATTTACTAAAGTCAAATGAATGATAACTAATGATCTAACCAAGAAATAACTTAAGCAATGGTTCACCTAATTGATCATTGAAACAAAGGTAATTTCAATTATTTACTAATAAATAGGTTATAACTGTCAAACAAGCGATGACAGTCAACCCCTCATTACTGTGCCGGTGATTAAGGTACGCCCGTTAATCACTGCCCTAATTGAGAAATAATTTTAGGTACGCCCGTAAGATTTAATTCCTCAATTACCTTATGTATTAGAGGAGCGCTATTCTAACCAAATAATACACTACCAGAGTTATTTTAGATTAGTCCGCGTATTCTCCTGACACAAATCTAATCATGCCTGTTGGCACTATTTTGAGACAATTAAACAATTACGGATTTAATGCCTTAATTGACAATAAATTATCAAGTTAACTAATTATCTGAATTCAAGACAATCAATTAATTAATTAATCATAAGTACTGCAATCAAAGAATATGCGAATACCAATAAATAAAAGGAAATGATAAAATTAAATCGATCTCACAATTTTTAGGCGAGTCAGAGCCTCCGTTGTCCCTTGACTAGAGTGAGAAAATTAATTCATATTCGATGCAAAAAACCTATACAAAATTGAAAAGAAAACCGCAGCCATTGTCTTGGGAATTTGGCAAATTCAACTCGTCGAATGTTGACGAAAAGCAAAGTCACAGAGAATCATTCAATGTTTCAATTGGTCTTGACATACGAGTGAACAAAGCTACCAAGAAGAAAAGTCAAAAGCTAAATCTCCATTAGTACTAGTTCCCTGCTATTCCTATTTCCTATCTAATGCTCCTATTCTAATACCTAGCTATTGTGCGGCGCCCCCCAACGGTGAGGAAGACTTCGGTCTTTTGTTTCCTTTTTTCAATACTGTCTTCCGCAAATTATCAAAAAGGGTCGCGTCTTGATATTCCAAAAATGCCCTTGAACGCTTGCTTCTTGAACTCCTTCCTAATGACTGTCAAATTGGCACTTGTTATGATATTTTCGTTCTATTCGCTGAAATAAATGCAAAATATCAAAAGTGAGTAGAATATAGCAATTAATCCACATCGGGTCAGGTAATAGGGGAAATTAATAATAAAATAAATGATAAAATTGCAACCTATCAATTCTCCCCACACCTAAATCATGCTTGTCCTCAAACATGAGAACATCAAACAAACACCAATATTTGACAATGGCCATTGCTCCATCTACCATATTGCCAAGATATCAAAAAAAATATATATCAAGCATAAGTGATCAATACCCAAGAAACATCACCCCGGTTAGCTTCTAAACCACAAACTCCTTCAATTCTAGGTTAACTAATCTAAAAAAAAGGAATGACACACAACATTTATCAGCAAATGGTCCAATTATTAACTAAAATCTCAACATTAAATCCACAAATCGGCAGCTGACTTTTATCACACACTAACATAACTGTTACTTTTTTTTCGTTATTTATTTTTGGGTTAACAACATAAAAGCCCCCTGTGGTATAGCTATTATACAGAAAAATCCCCCGTGGTTTCATATCATACGTGTCGGTACCCTATGGTTTGAATTATTCTGAAAAATCGACGGAAATCGTCAAATGTAACAGGGTTAAGTGAAACGACGAAAATACCCTTTTAATATAAGCGAAAATTGCAGAAGTATCTTGTACTGGTATCGATACTGATGCTTCTCTCTCTAATGCTCAAGATTCTGATCGATCTGAAGGTGCAGGTGTTTCTGAATGTCTCCATGGCGAGGTTGATATTGGCAGTCATGAAACTTTTCAACCAAATGGGGATCAAACCAATAGAACAGCAGAATCTGGGGTAGTGTCTCAGTTGGTTGAAAGCAAAAGTGAATGCCGCCAGACCAATGGTAATGATGTGATGCAGATTGATATTCCTAATAATCTGATGCAGGTTGCTATTCCAGATACTAAGTCTTTAGAGGACTAGAAAGATATAGGAGTTGGAGAATAGTACCAGCATGATGGACAGGTTAACCATAAAGAGCAAGATTTATCAAGTCCAGAAAATGCTTCTAAGACGGACCCAACAGAAAGAATGGACGAGAAAACAGAAAAGCTTCCAAGCTTGCTGAGTATACATCAAGCTGGATATGTTTCGCCACCACAGAATGAAAATGAATTCTCCATAACAGATTTAGTTTGGGGAAAGTCAGAAGCCATCCTTGGTGACCTGGACAAATATCTGATCCTGCTGATGCTTCAGAGAAGGCAGTCAAATATTACAAAAAGGACTGTTTTCTCGTAGCATATTTTGGAGACCGAACTTTTGCCTGGAATGATGCATCTCTCCTAAAGCCCTTCCGGCCACATTTCTCTCAGATAGAGAAGCAAAGTAACTCAGAAGCATTTCAAAATGCTGTTAGCTGTGCTTTGGATGAGGTTAAAAGACGTGTTGAGCTAGGTCTAGCCTGCTCTTGTATACCAAAGAGATGCATATAAAGATTGAATATCAGATTGTTGAAAACACTGGGATCCAAGAGGAATCAAGCAGAAGAAAAGGTGTCGAAAGGTAAAGTTCTCTTGTTATTAAAGTGTGAAGGGTAAAGTAGGCATATTAGGAACAAGTTTGTGGTAGAAATCTATTTTCCACAAGAAACACGCGCATTTCCAGTGTGTTTAAGAAAAACGCCGTACATTTGACGATTTCCGTCCATTTTTTAAAATAATTCAAACTATGAGGTACCGATGCGTATGATATCAAACCACAGGGGGCTTTTCTGTATGATAGCTATACCACAGGGGTTTTTTTGTTTTTAACCCTTTATTTTTTTTTCTTTTTTTTCAATAGCACAAAAAACTTAGTCTCTAGCTGTCGGAGCCTTTTGACGCGAACTCTAACATTTGTCAGATGAAGGAGCCCGGTTACTCAACTCCTATCGCTATACGACCACGTACTCATAGAAATTAATACATTTTGATGCGAGAATCGACACTTTAGATGAAGATCCCTGGTTACTCAGTAGTAACAAATAGCGGAGTACAATCAATTTTATTTCACAATCAGATAACACAATATCTCACAATATCACAAAGAAAAAGCAGCTGGCCTCATTTTTTTCAAACATGGATAACTAAAGTTAATCATTGGACCAATTCACATGAAAATGCCAGCAATAATTCTCAAGGCCTAGAAAAGTTAACCAAAAATTAAAAGAGTCAAATAATCACCGATATTCACTAAAGAGATGTTCTTGAGTTCAACCACATTAATTAGATACACTTTTTATTATTAAAACATGGCAATAGTAGAATTAGAGTTAATAACCCAACATTAAACTTTGGTATTCACATGAGAGTTAAGCACTAAAAAAAAAGAAAGAGAATGAATGAAAGATAGACAAATAACTAACTAAAAATAAAGGAAAAAAATAGAAACTAAAAATTAGTAAAACTAGCACCACAGCTGATCCCCCCACACCTAAACGATACATTGCCCCCAATGTAGCAAATAAATATTAAAAGTAGGAGATAGGGCAACAAAATTTCCTTGAAATCGGGTCAAAATGGTGGGTGATAACCAAAGTGAGGTGTAAGACCCGCATGATGCATGAGAGCTGCCAAATACAAGTGGGTTTCCGAAGCACGAT
Organism: Coffea arabica; assembly: GCF_036785885.1. Classification (NCBI taxonomy): domain Eukaryota; kingdom Viridiplantae; phylum Streptophyta; class Magnoliopsida; order Gentianales; family Rubiaceae; genus Coffea; species Coffea arabica. Next base: position 25,509,489 of record NC_092312.1, on the reverse strand, counting down.
GATGGAGCGGCTGGAAGTGGCGGCGACGTGACGTGGATGATGAGCGAGATAGCGGCAGGCGTGAGGGGTGCTCGGGCGAAAGAGAAGAAGAAACAGGGGAGAAGAAAGAAAGAAAAGAGAAAGAAAGAAAAAGCAAAGAAAGAAAAAAAAAGAAAAGAGAAAAACAAAAACAAAATAGTTTTTTTTTATTTTTTCTTTATTTTTTCATTTTTAGTTTTTTGTAAATTCTAATTTTGGAAATCAGAAGTTATAGTTAAACGGAAAGACCCATTTTTTTTTTTGGTAATTATAATTTTTTTTATTTTTTTGAATATTATTATTATGAACAAAACTTATTATCGAAATTCAAAATTAGAGAGTAACAGGAAATCGAAATCTGTTTTCGAATTTTGAATACTTACCTTTCCCGCGAACGTGACGTGGGCACGTCAAGAGGGCAGGAACTCTTCTGACCATGGGCTCTCCATACGACTTGATGCGGGCGCGTCAAAAAGGCAAGAACCTTTCTGACAATGAGCTCTCCAAACGACTTGACGTGGGCGCGTCAAGTCAAAGAGACACCTACAAATCATAAAAAACGAAAATTGAAACCCGAAATCAGTCAAATTCAAGGAAAACATATTTAAACTAACAAATAAAAACGAACAAATGACTAAAAGAAATTGGGCTGCCTCCCAATGAGCGCCTTTTTTTAACGTTTTTGACTAGACATTGTCATGTTTGTTCATGGAGGATAAAATCTTGTGACTCGTTTTAATGATTCATTCTCTATATAGTTCTAATAACCCTCGTAAATAGAGTAATTCTTGAGTACACGAGTTACAGTCTTCCATGGACTAGTAAATGGCGCCAAACAAATCAACGATAATTTGAATTCTCCATTCAATCCTCCCTCACATGTATTTATTGGTCCAAGATATCTTGCATCGCCACTCTTAATTTATTCTTGTCATGAAATTCAAGATTTTCTAGTATAATAAAGTCAATTCATTAACAGAAATTAAAGAATAAGAGTCAGGAGAATATTGATTAAGAAATGGAGGAGATGTAACCGCATTTGGAGGTTGTTCATTGGATTCATTCACTTGGACGAGTTGATATTGAGGGCTCATTTTTTGCACATCAACTTTTTTTTCAACTGCATCTTTAGATTCGTTTCCTTGAAACTCTTGCAGTTCTATGCCATTTGACCGGATAATTGCACTCTCATCTTTCTCAAGGTTGATGTTGATCTGTGAGGGCAATTCTTCACAAATGTAAGAAGCCAATTGCGTTATCTTGGATGTCAGTAGATGCACTTGATCTGCCATGTTACGAATACTCGTTTGTGTCTCCTGATAAAATCGATATGTATTAGTAGCTAGTAATTCAATCATTTTTTCAAGAGACATACATGACATGGATGATGGTTGTTGAGACTCTTGCTGTTGAAAATTCATTGGACCGGTCGTATAATTAAAATTGGAATTATCCCACAATCCTTGATCATACCTGTTTGGGTAAGGGTCATACCACGTTTGAAATCGAGGTGAAAAATCTCCAAAAGTATCAATTGGAGCACTTAGATTATCTTAAAATGCAGGGCATGTGTCGGTTGAATAATCTGAGACAAAATAAGTTTCACAATTTGCAACAACCCATTGATCATTAGGAAAAACACGAGTCTCATAACCCCATTCAGGAATAAAGTCCAGTCTATCATCAAAATATGGAATGTTAACAGCCATAAACTATATAAAAAAATAAGAGAAAAATAAATAAAAAAATGAAAACAAGATGAACTCAAAAAGAAACAAATTAATCTGGCACCAGTCCTCGACAACGGCGCCAAAAATTGACAGGTGTCGGGCATGTGTAATAATAAAAATCTGTTCAACTAAAGTTAATTTCTGTAGATAGTGGTAAATAAGGTCGAATCCACAGGGATTGGGTGTAACTGTTTCTTTTCAAATTCACAATAATCAGGGAGTATTTTTGTGCAGAAGGTGACAATCAAATAAATGCAAATAAAATTCAAGAAACTACTAAAAATTAAATAACAATTTACTAAAGTCAAATGAATGATAACTAATGATCTAGCTAAGAAATAACCTCAACAATGGTTCATTTAATTGATCATTGAAATAAAGGCAATTCCAATTATTTACTAATAAATAGATTATAATTGTCAAACAAGCAATGACAGTCAACCCCTCCTTACTGTGCCAGTAATTAAGGTACGCCCATTAATCACTGTCCTAATTGAGAAATAATTTTAAATACATCCGTAAGATTTAATTCTCCAATTGTCTTACGTATTAGAGGAGTTCTATTCTAATCAAATAACACACTATCAGGGTTATTTTAGATTAGCTCGCGTATTCTCCCGACACAAATCTAATCATGCCAGTTGACACTATTTTGAGGTAATTAAACAATTACGAATTTAATGCCCTAATTGACAATAGATTATCAAATTAACTAATTATCCGGATCCAAGACAATCAATTAATTAAATAATCATAAGTATTGCAATCAAGAAATATGCGAATACCAATAAATAAAAGGAAAGGATAAAATTAAATTAATCTCACAATTTTTAGGCGAGTCAGAGCCTCTGTTGTCCCTTGACTAGAGTAAGAAAATTAGGCCATATTCGATGCAAAAAATCCATACAAAATTGAAAAGAAAGTTGCGGCCATTGTCTTGGGAATTTGGCAAATTCAACTCATCGAATGTTGACGAAAAGCGAAGTCACAGAGAATCATTCAATGTTTCAATTGGTCTTGACATACAAGTGAATAAAGCTACCAAGAGCCTATGCGAAGAAAAGTCAAAAGCTAAATCTCCATTAGTGCTAGTTCCCTGCTATTCCTATTTCCTATTTGATGCTTCTACTCTAATGCCTAGTTATTGTGCGGCGCCCCCCAACGGTAAGGAAGACTTCGGTCTTTTGTTCCTTTTTTCCAGTGCTGTCTTTCGCAAATTACCAAAATGGGTCGCGTCTTGATATTCCAAAAATACCCCTGGACACTTGCTAATTGAACTCCTTTCTAACGATTGTCAAATTGGCACTTGTTATGATATTTTCGTTCTACTCACTGAAATAAATGTAAAATATCAAAAGTGAGCAGAATCTAGCAATTAATCTACATCGGGTCAGGTAATAGGGAAAATTAATAATAAAATAAATGATAAAATTGCAACCTATCAGCACATGAAGTTCATGGTAGTTGAAGGGGAAAATTAAGAAATCTATGAAGGGAAAAAGAATCGACAACTTTAAGCAAGATGTATTAAGCTGGTAGTTGTATTATCATGCAAGAGTTAAACTTGTAGCAGAATTTTTTGTTGCCAAGATTGTTAGCTTACCTCATTATGAGCTTCCCAAAATTGAAGCACTGTAAATGGGATAAGCTTTTCAGCATCAAGGTCAAAGATAATAGTGTTTATGGAGCCCGTACTATCATCCATAGTAATCCCAATTCGGGTCCTATTACACATTGGAAATAAAATATTATATTCTAATTTTTCATTACAAGAGAAGGAAACTTAATTTGGTAATTACCTTGCTACAACTTTGCTCTCTTCTTTGCAAGATGAGCATCTCATAACCCATCATACGTCAACATTGATAGCCTTTTGGCAGTTCTCACATGCTTCAAACCAGAATTTTTATTGCCCAGGGGTCAAACTGATTTTTCTTATTATCCAAGTTGTTTTCACCTAATAGATGTTTTTGCGAACAGAAAGAAGAACACCTGAGTCTTGCATTATTTTGGATGGCTAAAAGATATAAATCAAGATATAAATGAAAAAGGAAGATACATCTTTGAGTGTGTTAAGTGCATTGGCTACACTAATCATGTCATTAGCACTTGGAGGTGGCAACAACTTAGATGAATCTTTGTATGCCATTTGTTGTATCAACTCTGCAATTTCTTCTTTATTTGCATTATACCTATCCAAAAAATTAATGCAACAGACTATAATTTATCAAAAGGATCTAGAAAAGTTTAACTTAAATGATGAAAGAACATACGTACCATTCTTTGAGTGCATTTGCTTCAGAAGTGGGAGGATTAATCAGAAGGCCACTCCCAGGCTTAGTTGTCAGGAATAAGTCTAATAATAAAAGTGCTAGTTTTCATTAAGTAATAGAGCAATTTAAAAGCTAGTGATTGGTATCTTCATTTTTGGCTTGTTTTTTTAGGTGAATGGGTAGCAGTAGCATAATTGTCAAAGGGTTGCAATAGGACACAAAAGAAGATTACCAAAGGGTTGTAGTCATCAACAGGCTCATTGGACTCTTAAAAATGTCATCAACCACTGGAGTTTGGAGTGGATGATGAAGAATGTTTGCATCAAGCTTTAAGTTTTTACCAATTTTCTCCTTTATTTATTGTGCTTTATTTGCAGAAAAAGTATAACTATCAATATTAACAAAATCACCTTCTCAAATAAGCAATCATTTGTTTCACAAAGAATCACACAAAACAAATAGCACCAATAAACTTAAAATAAATGAAGCAGAAACTGAAAAAAAAAACTATTAAAAAGAAAAGGGAAAAGTGAAATTTTACTTATGAAAATATAGTCACATAAATGAAGAAAAGCTATTCATAGATTCAAGAAAGACAACAAACTGACCTTCAAGTTAAAGGATTCCTTAGAGGAACCGCAGCAAAAGGAACCTATCAATTGAAGCATCTATGTATATTAGAATTTATTAATCTGTGTATTATTTATACGTCGAAAATTTGGCAAAAAAAAGGGGAAGATTTTTTCTCACCAAAGAGACTCCAGAGAACAAGGTGTAAAGACTCGGAGGCTTCTTCTTGTAGTTCATAAGGCAGAGGAGCTAGCACCATGCACTGATAAATACGTCTATTCCATTTTTTTGATTTCGTAAATCACTGGAAAAGGTCCAAGATAAGTGAATAGGAAACCTATTTCTTATCATAACTGGAATAAGAGGAAAATTACATCTAAACAGATATTTCTCATTATAATCGTACGTCTGATGAGAATTGAATAGAAGCATGATTTGAGCGGAAAATTGAATAGCAAAGCTAATAAGAATAGAATGCCATACCTAATCTAACAAAAAATCCCCCAATTTCACTCCTTTAAAGTACAATTATCACGTGAGTGTCCAACAATTGGGCAACATAAAATTGATACAGAAATGGGTTAAGTAGTTCACCTGCTCCCAATTTTCCTCCTCTAAAGTATAAACACCATGTGAGTAATCAGCAATCAAACGTCTGCAAGAGTAGCCATTGACCCACTGGCTTGAAAAAGGAACTCACAAAGCCCATCTCACAAATCATGAAAAAATCCAAACTTTTTACATGCTTGAAGAGGGTTGCTGACCTGCTGGGTTTGATAGTATAGGCGTTTGGAATTGGACTTGCTCAGAATAGGTGCGGCGAATTTTTGCTCAGAATAGTCATGTGGTAGAGAGAAAAGAGGAAAAGGTTTCAATGGCAATCTGACTGAGAAAGAAACAGTGCATTGCCAAAAGAAGGAAAAAGCTTCGGTCAAGTTGCAAGGAATATTTGACTTTGCCACTTGTTAGAGAATTAAGAAGCCTATGGCAAAAGATAAGGGGAGCACTAACGAGAATTGAGAAAGGAACAGTTCAATGCCAAAAGAAGGAAATACAAGGCTTCGGACAAGAGAAAGCTTTAGACAATTTGCAAGAAACATTGTACGTTGCCATTTGTCAGATAATTAAGAAGCCGCGTGGCATAAGGAAAGGAAAACACTAAACCTTGCTCCCTTCTTATATACAAGGTAGATATTATACTGGACCATATTATGCAATTTTTTTGTAAACTAAGCACCAACTCCTCCTCTATCAAGTTAGGCAAACCTTGTCAACTTTTGGATCAGTTTAGGACTGCCGAAAAGTTTAATCAAATGATCAATTACAGTATTGCGATCGGAAACAAATTATTTGATAAATAATTTTTCCAAAGAAAAATTTCACTTGCATCATAAACATATTTCTCAATCTACCTTTTTATATTCTCAATCACCTTTTTATCTCACATACATCACATCACAAAAAGTATTACAGTAATTATTCTAAATAATTATTTGGAATAATACTCTATCCGAACAAAGTTAAACCATTTTGCCTTATTATATAGTATTGTTTGGTCTACCCCACTTAAATTGTGAAAATCTATGCCCTTGGATAGGATATTATTTGAAATATTATTTAGAATAATTACTGTAACACTTTTATGATATGATATATATGAAATAAAAACGTAATTTAAATACAAAGAAAAAGTGAATTGAAAAATATATTTATAATGTAAATATCTGATATAATTTTGTATCCAAGCAAATATGTCAATGTTTGACTTTCATCAATGATCAAAAATCAAATACCTAATCCATCTTTTAAAATCGATCCCTGAGTAAAATGATATTTCCACCAAAAAAATATATTGAAGTAGCCAAAAACCTTTTCTGTTTTTTTAAATCCAATAACAGTAAACTTCAAAGTGCCAAACAAGAAAATCAAAATTATTTATTGTTGAGGCCAACAGAAAATCCATATTTACAAAAGAATCATAAGAGTTGTGTTTCAACTACTCTCAAGGAACAAAACCATACCTAAAAGGCTAAAAACACCAAAATCAAAATACTAATAATAATAATAATTGTGAAATCACCCACAAAATCTAGGCATAAAGTTTTATGGAAAAATATTCTACTCTTCCAGAATAATCAATCAGAATAATATTCCTGCAAGGTTGACTTCTGTCTGGTGAGAGATCTTCCACAATTAGCAGTAGGAGACGACTCTCCTCCGGCCGGGATATCCGCCAAAGCCGCCGCCATCCGCCGGATGCTGATCGACCGGGCAGGCTTGAAACTAAAGGACCTTTGTGTGTTGGAGAAGACGTTGGAAGACTGGGATAAAATAAGATACACTAGAGCTTGAACTAAAACAAACAAGCCCACTTTAAACAATACATCTCCCAAGTTTTCTACGATTTCCATGGCTAAAAATGATCGAGAAGAAAAGGGTTTTGATCAGAAGTGTAAGCGACTTATGATCGAAAGAAAGAATACTGTTAAATAAGTTGAGATGAGCCTCATGCAAAACCTCCTTTTATACATGCAGCGTCGAGGAAGAAAAATGAAGTGGCGTAGTACCTCTTTGACTAGAGGCCGGGACAGAGGAGACAGGAACTTTCCTGTCTGGTAATATGCACCGTAGTTGTGACTTGTAGGCCTTGCTAATATTGGAGATAATCAACCGGAGGCATTGACCACTTATCCTTGTACATTTGTTGTATAAATTCCTGATCGATTTAAGTGTATCATTATGACTGGCTTTTAATGATTAAGAGCTAGAATTTGTGAGAATTTGGATTTCTATTTTTTTTTTGTTGAAATTTTAGTAGAAAAAAGTGTACTACAGCGATTTGATGTATATGAAGTGAAAAAAGTAATTGAAAATTATATTTACGGAGAGCATTAAAATTTTGTCTTAGAAAATAAAAATCCAAACGACATTACATGTTTAACCATTTTCCCTCTCTCTCTCTCTCGTTTTTTTTTTTTTTTAACTCTGATTTGCCTAATGAATAATACGTTTATTGAGAAACTCTCGTGCTAAAAGATTGATGGCAATCATAGGGCATAAAGTAATAAAGTTTCAGAACATGGTCAAATGTCAATATTACGTGTTGTGTGTATTGAATAATTTTCAAGGCAACACGTAAAAAGCGCTGTCAATGACGGCAAACTCGCAAGTTAGGGACACCATTACTCATTCCCCTTTTCTCTTAGTCCTTTCTTTAAAAAAAGAAGAAGAAGGATTTGGAGAAACATCATTGCTCAAATCATGTTGTATAAGTTCAGACTAGTCAGAATTATTCAAGGCGGCTTGTGTAGTGGATAGTTTTCCTTTTTGATATCTCAGTTTATGATTATTTTTATTTGTGTTCCCATTTCTTTCTTTGCAATTTTAGCGACTTGGGTTGATAGTTCTAGGTGTCATGTTAAAATGGTTCTTCTAGAAATTAAATTAAAGATAGCGTCCATGATTCACCTTAGATGGTAACAAAACGGAACTTATGGGGCTTTTGCTGCAATTTTACGTTATAATTTCTACCACTTACTCTAGTATCAACTGAATCAATTACAGGCACGGCTAGCAACTAGCAAAATGATAGCCAACACAGGTTGGTCCAGTTGATAACGACGAACTTAAAACTGTTTGGATCCTTCAGTTTTTCAAAAACTAATTTTTCAAAAATCTTTTAAAAAGTACTCTAAAAGCTACTCTGAAAAGTGGTCTAAATTTTTTTTTATGTTTAAAAAATATCCCAAAATATATTTTAACTCTACTACTCTTAAATATTTCAAAATATTTTCTAAAAAATCCCAAAATAAACTCTAAAAACTCTGCTACAGTAAAATTTTTCAAAAACACCCTAAAAAACAGCTAATCCAAACAAAGAGTGTTTGAATGTCGTTGTCAATATGAAAACTGTATTGGTAAGCAATCTATAAAACCCTTATAAGGGGCTTACAATCCCAAAGATATACCCTAATGCCAAACCGACCCAACCCTTGTAAGCAATATATGGTACAAAGGGGAAATACTGACTCGTGGTGGTGATTAGAGCCAAATATACTCAAAATTTTTCCTACCAAAAATTGAAAAAAGATAGTACGATTTGCATCAAAGATCTCTCTGTTAGACTTTATTCTTTTGTATCCAGTACAATTTACTTTGTATTAGATTGTATTGCATCCTTTACACACCGGTTTGTTTAGTGTAACAAACTATTTCACTTTTTTGCCTTTTGCATTAGTTAAACGTTACATTTTCCTCAACTCATTTGCTTGGGGAAGTGAACTAAATTGACATTTTTTCAAACACGAACTATTTGAGATCTTAACATAGTTTAGCAAGGAGAGCAAATCATGTCATGTCTGAATTACTTTTGGCCAACGCAATCAGTTCAAAGTTGTTCCACTTTTTTGCAGCTAATTTGAGTTCAGAAAAGAGGTCCCTTGAATATGTATTGAAAACCATAATAAAATTTTCCGTTTTGTTCTTAAGCAAGATTATGATACATCTATTTCATCGTTACAATGGCATCCTGAGAGATATGTCCAACATACATATGCCGTGTCAAAGAATCCTACATAACAAAAGAAGAACCAAGATGCTGAAAGGGTTCTTCACGCAACGAACAAACGAGTTGAGATAAACGAAAAGATTTGTGAAATCCAATGCTGCACGAGAGGGAAAGGCAAGCAGCAAATCGAGAATGCAATATTTTTTTGCTGTCATAGGATCCAATTCTTCATATTTTTCACGTCATGATGGACAAATCACAATGCTTAAAACATCAGATATTCTTTTTGGAAAGGGGAATATGTGCCGCAAATGCAAGAAGTGAGTCAAATTCTGGTTCAATAAGGACAGAGTTTAAGGCTGGTGCCAACCTTTGATCTTTAAAACCACATGCATCATTGACCTGCTCTTCTAGGTATAAGCAATGTAGCCATCAAGTTATACCATGGTTAAAACCTGTGATTCATTCCACACTAGGGAGGGGATAATGCCAAGTTATAAGAGTGAAACAGATATAGCAACCGCCAAAACATGCTTAATAAAAAGGGCTACCCAGAAAGATAACAAATTTAAAATGTGCAGGCAAGCGTCATACTTGGTAATCGCAAGCATTCTGGATGACATTTGGCCATAGTGAAGAACTAAGGTAAGAGGAAATTGGGAGAACGATAGAAAGATCACCATAGCCTTGTCAACCAAAACTTTTATAGCTTTTTAAATGATGAAATGTAACTGTCCTAAATTTTAACATCAAATCCTGCTCTATCTCGGTTTGAAAGAAAATAAATCAAAGTTTCAGGAATAATTGGTGCATACAAGTTTATTACAACCAATACTTTGACTCCTGTCAACTCTGTATCAGGAGGTGAAAATCTATACACTTGACATCACATTATTGCAAAGAAGCCTCATCCTTGAATGTCATTTAGACATGGCTAGGCAATTGACGTGCCGGCACCTAAGAGCTATAGCCTATACATAATCTGCAGATAAAATTCAAATTATGTTAGAAGGGAAGCCTTATTGCTGCTTGAACAATCTGCAAAAACATGAAAATTGGATAGATAAAAACAAATTCCACAAACACAAAGTTTGTGGCTCACTAGTAGCAATGCACGCATGTCAAAGACCTTCCCAGGATCACATTATTGCTTTTCTGGGAGCAAACTGATTTCAAGTAAACATGAAAGCATCCACATAGACCACCAGAACCAAAGAATAATTAGATCGTTTGAGTAACTGATCATCGCAGGAATCTTCCATATTTGCAGAAGCATCAATACACCCCAAAGTAGCAACAAAGGTATGATGAGGTGCTGGTACCAAAGCTAATGCATTAAGTCCTTCACCACAGGACAATGAAGCTGTACACAGGCATAAAACTTGTTGCCAGTGTGATGTGGATGATACCCGCAGCTCATGGAATTTTACAAGCAGTGTCATAAAAAAAATATCAAGAGAAACTAAGTATAAATGCCGAAATTGTGACAGATAAAACGGGATTAAAACCTGATTGGCTGCAAGCAACTCAACCTGTGACCCAGACATACCAAACAACGCTGCTTGGAGACAGTTGTAAAGAGGAAAGTTACAAAAGAAAAAGAAAATAGTTTCTCATCCATAAATTCAGCCAGAGCTAGATTACAACTCCTAAATGCAGCATCCCGGAAACAATATAGAAAAAGTTTAGGTGTTAAAATGGCATGAGTGACTGCATGAGGACAAGTATAGAAAAAGTACGCTACTAGAATTTACTACTATGTGCTTGCAACTTGTGTGCCATGCAGAATCATGTTATCCAAATCAAAAGGTCAAAGAGTGCCTTACTTTCAACAAAGACAACACGTTAAAGAGAAATGCTGCAAACACTACCAGAATTTACTACTACATAATAGCAAAATTCAAGCTTACAATTGCAGAGTAAAAAAGTTATCCCTAGTTCTATAAGCACAGGACATGTTGAAGAGCGCAGTACCTGCAAATGAGGCTGATGCACGAAAAAATTTCAGATTTTGATCATTTGTCTTTTTTAAGCTTATCTACCAAGTTCAAGACAGCCATAATTAGAGAATTACCAAGTGAACAACGGGAAAGTTATAAGCAGAGACACAATGAGTGCTGTCTGGGAATGTTTTTACTAAGACCACAAAGTCCCAAGCACAAACAAAAGCATTAGTAATTAATCTAACATCCAAATTCCAATTATATGATAAAGCTGCATAATTACAAGGCCACTCCAATACAAGCAACAGTATGCTCTTGACTCCTAGTCATTTAAGTGGGCATCAATCATCTTCATCCTAAGCAACATTGCAATCGTAAGCAGTAACATCAGTTGCTACAGGTAAATTTGAAGCTTGATGATAGCCTAGAATAATGTTTACTTTTCTCCTTTCAGATAATCGAAGACAATGGGTATTGGAGTATGTATTCTAGTGGCCAGATAATTGGCACATGTGATAATCTGTACAAAAGACTTCCCACTAATGCCATGACAAAACAGAGGCCAAAACCTCAAAAAAATATATGGAACAGATCTAAAGCTTTAAATGAAGAAATGAACCAATTTCGACATTGACTTGAGTTCAACAGTCTATCCATTTTGGCAATTCACACGAATAAAACGTCCACAGTCACTTAATACCAGGCAATGTTTCCATTAACAATAATACCTGACAGGACAAAAAATCCAGGAATCAACATCACTTAACACATTTAAACACATATCACCAACATCACTTAACACATTTAACTCATTTAAACACATATCACCAACATCACTTAACACATTTAAACACATATCACCAATTTACATTTGAGCACCCAACAAAAGAATCAATTTTACCTCTAATCTTCTACGCAGAATGGCTTGAATAAAGACTTCCCGAAACTCAAGACCTCACAGCATCCCCCTTTATCACTGCCCCTCCACCCGCCACACCAACACCAATCTCCCCATCTCCACTTCCACTCCCGCTAGCACCGCCCTCCGTTGGCCACCTCGGCCAACTGGACACTGTCTCCGCACTATTAGCCCTCTCTACATGAGCCCCAATTCCACCACCCACACCAACACCCTCAGCCTCCCCAATCTGCGTTGGCGATAACAAAACGTCATTATCCCACTGAACCCTCCTATTCCAACTGCTACTATACTCCTCATCATCATTTCCATTGTTATACTGTTGCCTCCTCACAACATTCCTCAAAATACTAGTAAACCCGAATAAATCTTGCTCATCATCCAACAACTCATCCAACCTCGCCGCCCCAATAAAAGTCTCCCTCCCCCGTACTGCCTCATTCTTTTTCCTCTCATCAGACTCGCTAGGGAGCCTATACCTACAAACCGGGCACGAATTATTCATCTCGAGCCAGGGGACAATGCAATCAGCATGATAAGTATGATTACAAGGCAATACTTTTGCCTCAGAAGATACAAGAAATTGGTCCTTACAGACTGGGCAGACTAAAGAGGGATCTAAATCAAGAAATGTGGAGTCTACAATTAGATGGCTGAGGGATTCTATAGCATGTTTGGAAGCTGGGGAGTTGAATTGAGGTGGGGTGGGGCTGGTTTGGTTGGGGATGTTGTTGGTGTTGGTCATGAGGTGGTGGATGAGGCGGTGGAGATATGGGCTTTCCAGGAGGAAGGTGTCTTCGGAGGGGTTTATGGGATCCATTGGGGAAAAGGGTTCAAAGAATGATAGGGGATTTGGGTAGAGATTGGTGGGGTTGGGATGGGGAGAAGGGGTGAAGGAGTCCATTTGTTCAAGAAAGTCATGGCGGCAGTGAGGGCAGATAGGTGGAAAAGTGGTGGTGGAGGTGGTGGAAGGGGTGGAGGAGCAGAGAGGTTCGAGGAGGACACTCATGTCACATTCATGGCACCAGTAAGTCTGGTGGTGGACGGTGGTGGAGTTAGTAGCTCCGGCGACGGTGGTGGCCGTGCTGTTGTTATTGGTGGTGGTGGGTGGGGATATTGACATTTTTTTTTGGCCTGAGTCGCGGGGAATTAAAAAAATTCAGGAGGATTTATTTTACCGGGTAAAGGAATTTTTTGGTACTTTATTCTCAAGTGAGAGGGCAGTGGTGAAACCAAGTTAAAGATATAAAACGGAAAAAACAAGCAAGGGGGTCTCTTCCCTCTTGAGCCATTTGTTCTTAGATGTAGTTTTAGGGTCCGGCTGATAAGTCTATGGCTGAAAATTAATTCACTCGTGACTTTTTTGGATTCATAATGTTTTGTAATAGAAATGTTTTACCATTTGATATATTAAGCACTCACGGGTTTAGTCACATGGTAGCAGCGTTCCCTTGGGACATTCAGATCCCGGGTTTGAAACTGTGCTATGGAGACGCCTATGCACTTATCGTGCCTTGATCGGGTTAGGGCGTCGGGCTCGAGGCGCAGGGATTAATCGAGTTTCATAAGAATTGACTCGGATACCCCCGCGTCGACCAAAAAAAAAAAACACTATTTCATTTTCGTTTTTTTGAACACAGAAATATCTTGACTTACGCTAGACTAGTCCTCCTGCGATCACACAGAGCTCATCCCAACAAGGTCCCACACAGTAACCAGCGGGAGGCAAACTGGTAACCTTGGAGTAAAGACCCAAAGAGGTTACCATCAAACTACCTGTTGGATTCATAATATTTGTGCAATATTTCAATTCAGTATCATAATCCAGTTAGTTATCAAACGCGTATAACTTAAACAATTCAGTAACTTAATACTTTCAACAATAATTTTCAAACTTCAATTTGCAGTTTATCAAAACAAGCCCTGAATTGTTAATTGACAAATCTAATACATTTGAGTGTGTAATACACTGTGTATCACATTAAGTGATAAGTGAATACCTTATCACTTATTTTTGGAGTAAGTTTACTTTTGAAATTCGATGCCATTTAATTAATTTAAATGTTTTATATTTTATTATCAAATGCATCTAAATATATTAAGATCTGGATGCATTGGATTTAATTGTTGAATTGGATTATTAAGCACATTCTCAATTACTATTCAAACGAATGCACTTATTTTTATTGTCACTTTTATCCAAATTATTATTTAATTTTTATTTTTAAATATTATTTCTTGATCAAATTTGGATCAAATCGAGATCAAATTCGGGGCAGTTATCAGTACTTATTTTATGAGACAATTAAACGATTAGTGTAAAATGAAGGTAACAAACAAAACAAGATTAATACTAGTGATTTTACGAAAAAAATGTAGATAATAAAATAATTAATGTAAACATAAGAACTATATACATAAACATTAAACATTGTATAAAAGATCATCATCTAATTGCAGAACCTATCATACCTTTAGACTCTTTTTTTTTTTCCCCAACTTTCAATTTTAACCAAGAATAATTTCCCCAAATGTCTCCAGCATTTTTTGAGAATTCTGATTAGTGACCACTCAAACAATCCGATGCCGATTAAAGAATAGCGGACTGAAACATGTGACAAGGGTAGGGTCCATCACTTTATTTTGGAAAGAGGGGTCCATCAGTTTCTCGTGCGCTGTACCGTAGGTTATTTTGGTTGGACGAGTCAACTTCATGAATCGACACTGAAAAACGATCTGGTTTAGAGAAGTAAATATCAATGAAAAGTAAAACAAACAGCGTCGCTTTGGCCGAGTGGTTAAGGCGTGTGCCTGCTAAGTACATGGGGTTTCCCCGCGAGAGTTCGAATCTCTCAGGCGACGATTTCTTTTTCCCACTTTTTGTAGTCTGCACTAGGGGTGCAAACGAGCCGAGTTCGAGTTAATTTTGTGAAACTCGAACTCGACGAGCTCAAAATATCAAGCTCGAGCTCGAGCTCAAGCTTAAAAAATAAAAAAAATAATTATTATTTTATTTTTAAAAAATAAAAAATAATTATTTATTTTTAAAAATGAATAAAATAATAATTTTTTAACAAATAATAAAATATTAGGGATATATATGTAATTTTACTATTAAATAAAAAATAAAAATAAATATATAATTGAGCTCGCGAGCCGCTCGCGAACCAACGAACTTAATGTTTTTGAGCTCGAGCTCGAGATCGACTTAATTGGCTCGAGCTCGACTCGAACTCGATATTGACGAACTCGAGTCGAGCTCATATTCGAGCCGCTCGCGAGCGGCTCGATTCGCGAAACACCCCTAGACTCTGCACAAAACTGAATCTACTTTTATTTTTGGTGGGATTTTGTTTGTTTAGTAGAAAGTTAATAGTTAATGGAAGAATCTGCAGGATGCTGATCACATAAATTGAGTTAAAGCATACGGAACGAGGAGTACTACGTTTTGATGCATGAAATTGGGGTCCTGGTTCTTTTGGGAAATAGTAGACATAGATGGTTGGAAAGTGTCATCATCATCCTATGTAATTGGCCATGAATCACTATCATGGGATAAAAAGTAGTTTTACATTACTTTCATGCTTTTGAGTAAAGTTTCTGCACAAGTCATTCGCAAATCGTTAAGAGATGTGTCTCGGTGTGGAACTGTGGATGACACTGACTTTTGCAATTGCACGACACAAGTTAAGTTAAATGAGGTTTTATAAAATCCATAATAATTTTGAGTAGTTGATTTGAAGCCTAATTTTAGGTGTTCTTAAGCTTTTTACGGTTAAAAAAGATTTCATTCTTCGTATAAGGCCTAGAGGTCTTTTTTTTTTCTTCATATAAGCCTATAAGGCTTAGAGGTCTTTTTGGAATAACACTTTTTTCTAAAATTTCTAACTCATAATCATGGATTTGATTTTTTTTTTTTTCAAACAGCTTCTTAACTTTTGATTTTGATTGCGTGGTTTTAAAGTTGAAGCATTGTATAGCTCCTCGGTGTTGAAGTTTAACAAGAAATTATTGATGTGTATTTTCTTTTTCTTTTGGTAGGAAAAATACATACGGATTTCGTTACAATCACTATTATAAGACAAAAACAATGTTTTTGATATCATAAGTTGCTTACATAGGTTCCTACAAATAATCGACCAACACAATTTTACACCGATAACGGAATTAAAACACACTTGTTTGGATAGGAGATTATTTGAAATAATTACTGTAACACTTTTTGTGATGTGATGCATGTAAGATAAAAAGGTAGTTGGAAATTGTGTTTATGATGTAAGTAGAACAACATTTGAAATTTTTTTGCAAATCTTCCTATCCAAACAAACTCTTATGAAGAAGTGAACTTGTATTGGCATTGACGTGTATAGTTTGGTGCTGGGGATAAGAGATAAGACTAATACCAAGGTTGCTCCATCTATACAAGTCTAATGGATCCATGGTAGTAAAAAAGTGGAGAAATAAACCTGCAATCAAATCCAACTCAAATCGACAATGTTGGATGAGTACAAATGAAGCGCATCAAAATAATACTACAAACAACCCGTGGTGTTGCGTTTGGATGAGCTATTATTCAAAAACTAGTTTTCAAATACAATGCCATAATAATACACATATAAAAACAATTCCAAATACACCTCATCCATATAATATATCAAAAGCAACTCACAAATATATTAAAAAAAGAATTTAAAAATATATAAATTTTACAACATCTTCCACCTATTACCACCACACACTACAGCCACCGTCACCGTCACCTCCCTCTTCCTTTCTCCCTTTCCTCTTCCTCCTCCCTCTTCTTCCTTCTTTTCTCTTCTCCTTCTTTTTTCCTCTTCCCCTCCCTCTCCCTACCACCCCACCCCCTCTCCTCTCCTCCCACCCTACCCTATCTGGCCTCGACTAGATTGCAACGAGAAAGAAGGGAGGAAAGGAGGAAGGAGAGAGAGAGAAGAAAGAGGGAGGTGGTGGTGGTGGTTGTGAGCGATAGTATTAATTTTTAAAAAATACTTTAAAAATTTTTTAAATTTTAAAAGATATCCTAAAATATATTCTAAAAATCCCTTCAAAAACATGACAAAAAAATCTATAATACAATATACACTGTAATAGTAAAATATTTCAAAAACATTTTAAAAAACAGCTAATTCAAACACAATGTGGCATATAGACAGTGAAAACACCAAACAATTTGAAATCCTAATTTTAACAGTGAGAGCAGCTTAAGGGGCCATCTGGCCTAACCCAACTGATTCATAATTACATGATACAACAAATTACCTAACTTGAGCGAAATTGGGTCTGAATTGGCTGGTTTCTTTGGCTTGGCCAGGGAGAGGTTTCGTAGTTGTCCTTCTCCTTTATTTGACCCAATCTGGTAGTGTAAGACTCACATATTAATTGAGTAAAGTGGAAAAATGACTAGTTAATGGTGCCTTACAAGAAATGATTAAACTTCAAACTTTGACCCAAATAATCCCTAAAAAGAAGAAAAATAACTTCAATTTCTGATATATGGGAGCCCCCCCCCCCAAAAAAAAAAAAAAATTAGACACTGCTTCAAGCCTCCAAGCTTTAAAGATTGTATGCTAAATCTTTATGTATTACAAGAAAGATATTATTCCTTTCAAGTTTTAAGTGCTTTAGTAGCAGGGGAAAAAAAGAAAGATTATTTAATCGCCCAAAATTTCCTTTTCTTCTCTTTACACTGAAATTCTAAATCATCTCCGTCCATTAAATAAATATCCTCATTTTTTGGTAAGTTTGAGGGTAACCGTGCAAAGGGATATGGACCCATATAACTCTTTAAGTGGGACTGATTCCAGTCCCTCTCATTCCAAAGTTAAACCCAGAAATTAGTGGAACAATTGATAAGGCTTTGCACTAGTTAAAGCAAAGTTGGAAGGGTGGAGGAGGTTGGAGATTCAGACACATTGTAAAGTAGCAGCAGAGAAAATTATGTTGGGGAACACTGCTGACCCGAAGATTGGGTGACTCCTGCATGATATTTAGGTGCTGCAGAGGGAATTTAGAGTGTGTTACTTCTCTTTTGTTAGAAGGGACAAGTTGGCAAAGTATGCCATTAACTTGATTAGTGAAGTTAAGTGGAAGGGCTCCTTCCCTCTCTGGTTAGTTAATCTAGCTAGAGTAGATGTAGGAGTAGGAGCAGTTGCTCGAAATTAGTACCAATTGTCAGTTTTTAAATAAAATGTTATCGTTGGGAAAAAAAAAATTGATAAGGTTTTGCGATTCCAAAATTATCAATATATAAATTGAGAAATCAAATGAATTTCAAAAGCCACAAAATTTTCAACATAAGTCATAAATTGATTTCTTTATCCCTTGCCACAGCAACTTTCAGAATTAAAAGGGTTTGTATTCCTTTAATTACTATGTCCCCAGTGCCGAATGGATTAGGTGATCTTACTTACCACTCGGTCAATTCCAGTTAGCATATTTCAATCCTACCAAGCCCCTACAGGATGAACCGAACTACTTGATATTTGAATCGAACTTTGACTTGATAAGAGTTTGTTCTAGTTTGGTTCGTCGACTAATCAAATCAAATTTGAACAACATTTTATATTGAATAACATTCAAATTTGATTTAAAAAAAAAATTTCATTCAAACTCGGTTCAGCGAGTAAACAAGCCAAATTTGAACAAATTTCAAACTCGTTAAAACAACGAAACAAGTTTTAACATTAGAATGTTGGACTTGATTAAGCTCATCTAAGTTCCTACTCCTCATCCAATTATTTGGTTGGGTAATTTACTACTAACTCTCCCATCTATGCTACATGGAGTTGAAGTGCTTGTAAGATCTCCTCTACTTTCTCATTTATGATTTGGGCCAAATAGTGTCTAGAAGAATACATGAGCAGGCCCAGTAGGGTTTTCTTTTGGGGGCCAGCCGAGCGCCTAGATTTGCCGAGGCAGCGTAATTCCTCAGTACTCCCAACTTTAAAACCCTTCGCTAAGTTCATTTCCAGATCGTCACGCTCACATCGGAAGCAATTTCCGACGACCAGATACGTATTTTTGTTCATCGGTCATGAACTTTTACATTATTTCTGCAATTGCCTTTCTTTGAATCTTTCACAATTTTTATGAATTTGTTCCAGTAATTGAGTTTGGATGTTAGGTAGAACTATTATTGGTTAAGAAAATTGGGTTTCCTCGGAGTAAATGAGTTAAACATTCCAAGATTGATGGAGTAGGTTTTTTTTTTTTTTTAAAATTTCTCTCTGTATTTATTTTCATGGAAAATAGTTGTTGTTTGGGAACGAAGAGGCAACAAATTAGAGTCTCTGAATCGCTTTCTTGATAGCGTTTTCAGTGCTGTACGTTGCCGATAACGAAAATGGGGCTGAGATTCTGGCATGGGCTATTGATTTTTTTCAGGCTTATGCATTCAGATGTCCCAACATTGTAATCTTTTCAATTTTCTCAACCTTGTTCAGGTAGATTGAAACAGTTTTCCATAGCTGGTTCTGATTGAATGCTCATGCAGGTTAAGTAGACTAATTTTAGGTATTTATTACATAAAGTTTGATGCTTGTTGCCATTACTGTCTTGGAATGTTCTGAATGCAAAACGGCTTATTGTAGCTTATTCAGAGAACTTAGGTGCCTGGTCCTTTGGAATGGACAAGGGCTATCTTACATCCAAAAGACCTTTAAAACTTAGGTGCCTGGTTGGAACTTGGATGTAGGGTACACCCTGGCTGTGCCAAGTGATATTTCAGAGGTGCTTATAGGAGAAAAGTTCTGATGGGTAGCATGCAATTCAATGGCCATTTATACCTTCACGTGGAGCAGGTGGCGCCACGGTTTTGGCTTATGGGAACTGTTGGATGGCTAAACTCTCCATTTAGAATTTGGTCACTTTGTCTTCTAATCTATATTTTGGTGCTACATCATGCTTGACAAGCAGACTCTGTTGTACTTGATACCCTAGCTTGTTAAGCTTTGACATTTTATAAAAAATGGGGTGCTCAAATGAAGTTATTAAATGATCTTCTGTGTCAAGTTTCAGTTGTGTTTTGGAAATATCATGATCGTAAGATAGAGATTGATTTCATATCAAGCATATGAATATTCCAACAGCAATTTTAAGATGCATAAAAGCTGTTAATCTCACATGCGCTTACACACACACTCCGGCTCCCCAAGCCCTCTCCTTTCAGGTTCATCATTTGCCAATCCGTTTTACTATTTGTACATCAAATTTGCTTGTTTGTGGAAATGATTGCTGTCATTTGGTTGCTGAATTATTAAATTGTCTTCAGTATGGTTGGATTCTCTGCATTTATTAGTTGTGTAGTTCCTTGCGAATACCGGATGATCAATGCATTAGTCGGTATTCGCTATTTGAGGTAAAACTATGGATAAAGGAGAGTAATGCATGGGGAGTTGTGCAAATGCCAATGTGTTACTACTTCCTGCCCTTCGTCATTGTGTAATTCGTTAAATTGACTCTGTTGAAGGATTTTGCACTTAAAGATGTTTTAGGGTGACCCTGCAAATTGAACTGATGAGTGGCATTCTTGCTTAGTTTCCTGTTTTCAATGATTGCTTCCTAGACTCTAGCTAATCTCTGATTTTTCCACAGGGCCACAGCTGAATAATCTGTGATCTCCATGTCCTAAATGAAGTTGATGCATCATCTAATCATCCAGATATCCAGTTTCAGTTCATTGTTCTGGGAATGTGGATTCTGTTAGGACTTGTAACAGTCCAAAATCGACATTGAAATTCTGCATTGGATAATCTATCAGGTTTAATGTTTTGCTAAAGATCTCATGTTAATGCACATGGATGGTTCATGCTTTCAATTTTCAGGTTAAAGCTTTGCAGTGGCTCTTGTAGGCAAATTCCAAATTGAACCTTTGCAGTAGTATTAGGCATACAAGCCTACTGCATGAACTCATAGGACTTAATACACAGTTGAGGACAGAGACGCAAAGCCAATGGTGGTGAGGGCCGAACAATCAAAATTTAAAACCAAAAATCATCTACCCTTTAAGCTTATGAATGACTAAAATGGACACATAATTTGAATGCATCCTAGTATTAAGAACTGAACAATGAACTCTCAAAATGTTTATAAATCATATATTGGGTTCTCAAATACTACACACATTGTTCAATCTTATGCTCAAAGTATAGCGCATAAATCCATGTTACAAGGTTCTGTTGCTACCTTGTTACATCGTACAGAATTTACACTTAATTTGGGACAAAATATACAAGCAGCAGGGCCAAGAAATTCCCAACGGGCCTAGCCTTCTTATTTCTTCTGCTCGATGAAGTACCCTTATTACATCAACCAGAATTAACCTTGGACGCCTCGAGATCAGCGGCCTGTTTGAGGAAGCTATCATCGTCATCTTCGAGAGCCATCTGAATAGGGCAGGTGCCGAGCCCATCAGCTATGGCCAACATAATTTTCTTCATTTCGTTCCTAAACTCTTCCCGATCGATCGTCCCGCTGTTATCGCAATCGAACTTCTCAAAAATCGAGTCGTACAGCTTAGTCAGCTCGTCCGGCGGCGTGGCCACGTCGACTCCGAAGTGGGTTTCCAGGAGCCGAAACGACTCGAAGGCTTTCCGCAACTCTGAGCGGGATAAAACGCCGTCGTTGTTCAAGTCTAAGGCCGCGAATTTCTCGTCGGCGCTCTTGTTGAACTCGGCTTCGTTGGCGACGAAGTCTCGGACTGTTGAGCCGTCGATTATCACCACCCCCATCTCTCGGTTCTCTCTGTTAGGCCAAGTGTGTGTTTTCTTGCGTGTGTTGTGCGTGTTCTTGTGTGGAGCGGTGAGTTGTGGGAGCTGGATTTATAATTGGGAGAAACAAAGAGCAATTTTTTTAATCATTTTTGTTTAATTGAGTCGAGATATTTCGCGAGACTGTTGAAAAGGAGTCGCTTTTGATTTCGAACCACGGACAGACGTTTCGGGCACATGGTTTTGTTTGGTGGGAGTGTGGGAGCTTCTTGTCAATTGTAGGTCAAAACAGGACGTGTTCCATTGCTACATGACTTGCCAATACTTTTTTTTTTCCTTTACTTATTTTTTGAAGGAATTCTTACCAGATTAAATCTTATATGCACTAACGATGTATACATTATTATATGATTAGATATACAATATATATATATATAATTTAAATGTAGATTATATTTGTAATGGAAATGATTTTTTTTTTTTTTGGTATAATGAACAATGCAATTCGTTAAAAATAAAATAAAATCACTTTAGTACCATCATCCGAGAGAGGGATACTCCCTAATATGCCTTCCAAAAGAAAGAGAATACAAAGAAGGGTAACCATTCGAGACGTGCCCTAATTGTCCCATAAGTGTTCTTCACTGGGCACTCTGACAATTATTTTGAACATTGTAATATTTTTTGAACGGAACGGAGTTTAATTTTATGTGAACTGGACACACAATTATCATGCATGGAATTCACATGAATAGTAACAAAATATCACACCTCTATTATTATAAGGAATAAGATCATTGAAGCAATTTAATTAAATTTATAAAACGTTAAAAAATGTTACAGCATTCAGGTACAATTGGTCTAATCTGATAATCGTTCTTGCCCCGCACTCTCCTTCTCCTTGATCATGGCATGGACAAAAGAAAGAGAATACAAGGAGATGGCAATAAAAATTCCATTTGGTTGCGGTTCTTCTTCGTCAGTGCATTGAAACAACGGTTGGCTTCTCGAAAACGATATGGGCTGCCGTAACTGTCCCCACACTGGCGTTCTTCACCGATTCGTTGAAAATTGATAAATTAACAGAGAGATATATATCGACATAAACAATTCTACTTGGGCTCTTGCTTAAGCTTAAAACAAAGGGTTCTGAATGAATTATGGAGTGAGTAACAAAGTTGACCCTATAATTGGTCTCTATAACTATTAGGCTGGAAGATGGCATGTACGGATCGCGCATCAAGGAAGGCTAAGAAACCGGGGTTCCATTGAGGCCACTTGTAGAACATGAATCTATGGATGTCTTTTCTGAGTGTCCCTCGATTGCTTGTATTTGACAATATCAAGGCCATATTCAAAAGGTTTTTGACAGTTCTTGGTCAGATTAACATGCTTCCTCTAGCTATGACTAAAAAGCCAAGAATACAAGACTCTAGCTGTTTCAACGAAGTTCCAAATCAGCTGCTGAAACACTTTGGGTTGTGGTTTTTTTTTTTTTTTTTCCTGGGTCTAACGGCAATAATTTACGCTACTCCTATAACCGGACTTGTACAGGGGATGAATAGGTCCAAAAAGTTGCTTGAGTCACTAGATTTTTTATTACTCCAACTCTTCAAAATTATTCATTTGACTAAATCTAAAGTGGAATAGCAAAATAAAAGTATAATAAGGGAAGAAGGTTATAGGGAGGAGGAGGAGGGCGATCGAGCATTGATGCAGATAGGATTGGATGCAAATGCAGTATTGCAGCTGGTGATAATTTACTAGATTCTTCTTTGGGTTACTTTTCTCATGCGGAAAGTATATATGAAAGAAGAATATTTATGTCATCGAAATAAGACATCAATAGTTTGCTGCAAGGCTCAAAAGTGATGTCCAGACAGAGTTCAATCTCGTTGATTAGAATTTTATCCACCGCCTATGCAAAAGTGCAATAAACTGTTCATTGATTTTACCTAACCATTTCTTCGACACATTTTTTATCTCGCATATGTTACGTTACATCATCGTTATAGCACATCTTTCTACAAAAAAAAAAGTTCAGAAACTTACGATCCAAACAAGAAGATTTCAGTTCCCTTCTTAATAATAAGGGAATATGTTAAACCCTAACCACATACGATTGTATTTGATCACTGACCATTTTATATATTAACAAATTAAGAAGCATCCTCAATTCTCAATTGATTCCACAGGGAGATGACGAAGCATCAACTCTGGTCAGATCTAACATACGTCTCTTTCAATTCAATTCCTCAGCAGCTGAAATTTTTGTTCTTACATAATTATATATGATGATTCATGCGATTTGAACTTTATAATAGTCCGTCCATTTTCGAATATCCTTCACGGATTCGAACCTAAACATTGCAAAATGAGTTGCATTCCAACGTTAGAATCACTTTGAAACGTTCCGCACAACCTGTTACATATCATACAGACGGATTTCTCTTGTTTCCTTCAAATTTTACTGTCTCATGAATTTGCACGAGTTGCAGGCCTAACTCACGAATTTGATTAAACAATGATTCTGGATTAGAAAGTCCAAAACTTTCCTAGGATTAGCTTTCCATGCTAAAATTTTTGTTTCCCAGGACTGCAAACAAGAATTAGTTTTTCGTGTTAAAACATCTACTAACCTCGTGGATTTCTCATCGGATTCTCCACCAGATTTTATAGAGCAATTCATGCTGGACGATTTCTAATAATCTCTAATAATAGTCATCTTTTTTTTTTTTTGAAATAAAAAAGTCCAAAATTTCTAGAGTAAATAACATACAACGTTATGCTATCTTACTGATCATCATCAACGTTTACTGCTTTGGATCAATTTGCACACACTAATTATATGCTGTAGGCCATCCCACAATTAATTATTTTGATGTTATATATATATATATATGTGTGTGTGTGACAACCACCAAAAAATTGTAGTAAAAGTAAGCCAAGAAAAGGAATTCAGTCCCACATACATAAGACTAGTCGAACTTTTCAAGAACATAAAATAAGCCTCAAAAGTACAACTAATTAAACAAAAACGATATTCAGCTCATAGCCAAATTACAAGTTCATACACCCCTTCTTCCAGAATCAGATTTAGTCAAAGATTTAAGTCTCACAAGCAGGTTGACCTTCCTCTCCCAAGAGCAACTATATCCATCTTTCCTCTTCTTCCCTACAAGCTTTTCCGGTGAGCCCTCCCAGTTATCCGGCGAACCCATCAGCCTCCGGTCAAAACTTTCCAGTGATTTTGCCAGGTCATCATATTCACCACCCCCATGGTGATCTCCTGCTCCTTCAACACCCAAAATCTTTGCTTGCATGGCAGATATCACAGCTTTGACCGCGACGTCAGCATCCTTCCTATTCCTCAACAAGATTTCAGCAATCTGAGCTGGCGCGAGGGCCCCACCTGATCTTATACAGCTCTCCGCAACATCAAAGGACGCATTTGAGTCCACCCCCA
This sequence comes from Coffea arabica, assembly GCF_036785885.1. NCBI lineage: Eukaryota > Viridiplantae > Streptophyta > Magnoliopsida > Gentianales > Rubiaceae > Coffea > Coffea arabica. Next base: position 25,484,335 of record NC_092312.1, on the reverse strand, counting down.
AGTAGTTCTTCACCAAGGCCTTGAACGCATGCATGCCGCACGTGCCAAGGCTAACATGCACGTCCATGCGCCCGCATCTAACAAGCGCCGGATCGACGTTGTCCCTGTGGTTTGTGGTGAAAACAATCACTTTCTCTTCTCCGCAACAAGACCACAGTCCATCCGTGAAGTTCAAGAGTCCTGATAAAGTCACCCGCCCCTCATCTCCACCTCCACTGTCACTGCAGCCGCGATGATCATGTCTGCTAGGAGGACCCTTTTTGTGGTTGTGGATGGATGATTCTCCCCTAGTCTTTGCTAGCCGGTCACCGGTGAGGTCAATCGAGCAGTCTATGTCTTCAATGACGATTATTGAACGATTGGTTGTTTGAATGAGCAAAGCCCTCAGCTCAGAGTTGTCTGAGACTTTGCTAAGTTCAAGATCGTACACATCATAGCATAAGAAATTTGCCATCGCTGCAATGAGGCTGGATTTTCCGGACCCTGGAGGACCGTGTAACAAGTAGCCGCGTTTCCATGCACGTCCAATTTTCTGATAGAACTCCTTTCCTTCAGAAAATGCTTTTAGGTCATCCATGAGTTGATCTTTTAGCTCTGGCTCGAGTGCTAGTGTCTCAAATGTGGAGGGGTGGCGAAAGGGAACGGATGACCAGCCGGATTCATACGAGCCATGTCCGTTGTTGGTAAAGAGTCTCCGCTCTCTTGAAACTCTTTCGAACTCCTCAGCTTTTGTGGTGACGTGCTGGAGGTAGGGGGAAAGGAGAGTGAGGCGATGGCGCTTGGGAAGCTGGAGAGTGAAGCTTCTCTTTTCTTCGAGGGAATCTTGGATGGTCTCGACATGGTGAGTCCAAGAGAGATGGTGGCCGTCGAAAGAGTCGTGGACTGTATGATTTGGTGCAACAGTAAAGGCAATGCGGTTGGAAGATTTTGATCTTGAAAGGCTTAGACGGCGACAAGAGGAAGAGGGGTAAACAGAGTTTAGATAAAGGTTAACATGGCGGTAGAGATCATTAACGTCAACTCCACAATAGCCATTGAATTCTGGGATTTCAAAGTAGGCATGTGGGCTGAAGAAATCTTGGAGAGATTCATAGAATGAGTGCAGGAACGAGAGGAGTTGGGTTGGAAGAATGTTTTGGAGGACTGTCAGAAGGCCTAGCAGAGACCACAACTGTGACAATATCTCCATATTAATTTTCTGATGGAATTGAGGTTTTGTCTTTGTTTGTTGATGGAGTTGGATGGCGGGTTTTATATGCAAAGAGAAAAGACAAAGAAAAGCGCTGGAGTTTGCATGATATCGTAGAGGGATTGTTTGTGGCGGAATGGATTAGGATATGGTGGGATGGAGCCAAAGACAGAAGTCTGAAAGACACTGTTTAAGGGTTGAGAAAAGCAGCAGTAAAGATAAAGCAAAAAAGAAAGCAGAATGGTCTGCGTCTTTTCTTTTCTTTCATGTAGCTGAAGCTGAATTGGAGTCACACCATACTTTGTGCCCTTGAATGTCTTTTTGTTGAGTGAATAGATACAAAAAGAGGAATGACTCTTAAGTCCAACTTTGTTTAGTAAACAACTGAAGTTATAGTTGCTGTTTCAGCTCACTATATCATGCCTATAATTAATTATGTTTCTTCACCTTTGATTTGCAAAATTAATATTGTGGTTGTTGGCATTTGTTTACTAGTCTCTTATTTCGTCATCCTCAAGCGGAATCTTTTTTGTAGTGCTTGGTCACCTAAAATGAAACTCTATGGTAATTTGTGACTATTGTTGACGCATGACATCATAGATGTTGATTTCAATCTCAATGGCACGTTTTCTGCACTAATTGTCTCTTTAGGAAAGACTTTTGGTGGCATTTTAGAATACCTTTTCCACTTATCACAACATTGAAATATGGCACACTCCTTAAATTTTTAAGACTGTTCCTCAGCTACTTATTGGTCGAACTAAGCTAAGCAGCCTTGGGCATAAGGTGTGTTGAGTTTAGTAAAAAGCATGAATGATGGACACCACGTCTTATCCATTTTAGTCCTTATCTAATGTACGATCATTAGTGCCAACAGGAATGACTGACATGAAATTTGCCAAGAAAATGAGGAGCCCATCTTGGACGTTACAGCAGCTGAGGGGATTTGCTTCCCGACAAGCACTAAATTAATGAAGATTTGCTCAAAGAACTGAAGAAGGTGAGGAGAGACATGCAATGTTCGAGACATGTGGATAATTACTCACTTGTTCTCTTGGGTCTGGAAATATACGTGCACTCTAAATTGTCTAGATAATGCTTTACCTTTTGTCAGATCCGTGGACAAATTCAAAGAGATGTTGTATATGTGCGTTATTCTTGATTTTGCAAAGGCCACATCAATTGCTGCACAAATCTTGGATTTTTGAGAAAGTAGTTTGAGTATTTTTACAACTTGCTTGTCAACCATTTATTCTGTGAGTACGTACAACTAGAAAAGGGTTCAATATTGTCGTGCATGAAATTTTGGATGTAGAAAAAGTGGTTTAAGATTCAAATCTATTCAACTCTTTCATCCCTCAATGAAACAAATTTGAGTCAGTCTGCGAAGAGCTATGGTGTAGCTTCATTTCAACCATGAAATCAATTTGATTTTAGTACTTGCCCTCTAAACATTTGATAAATGAAATGATGTAGCTTCAATGCTCAACCATGACCTCACCAGTAAGTGTTTTATTTAGATTCATTTATCGTAATCTTTTATGTTATCAAACCAACCCTTAATCTTGTTCTATCAAACCTAATCCTACACTGCAGCAGTGATTGGTTTAACAATGTCTATGTGTCTGTGTCTGTGTGTGTGTGTGAGGAGATAACCGCTCCCGCAATGGGACATAAGCAGCTGGGCACCTTTTGCTTTCGATAAATGCTTTTGTTTCTTATTCTTATCTTTATCCATCGGGTAGTCTTTACAGGCAAGACAACTGTGCAGTCAGAATCATGGGTCTCCAGGTATTCTTCATTTTCTAAAGTACTCATCAATTGGTCATCATGAGACAATGAACAATCTACTTACTACTGCCTCACTCCTAATCATATTTCTGACGACCCTTATGCATCACTTTTTGTTGTTAAAATAGTGGCTGTAGTACTTATCATAAGTATTCATCTCTTCATTTATTGCTGTCGAAGATTTTGAGGTTTAATCAACTATGAAGTAGGAAGCAACTATTTTGTTGCGTAAAAGTTAATTAAGTAGGAGGAAGTAATAGTGGAAGAAAAACAAATACATGTGATTTGTTTGGATGGCCCATTATTTTGGAAGATACATGAGGCACTAATTGTCCCAAGAAATTCCCTGCAGCCAAAGCTTTAGATAATGTTATGCGCCTCCCAATAAAGTTACAACATTCGTTTATTTTCTTTCCTCTTTTCACTCTTTTTCTTGCAGTTGGAGAAAGAGCCATCTTTAGCTTTTTATTTTTTTCATCTTTACCAATATTCCTTTTAGCAAAGTTGTATTTATTTCCTTAACCTAAAAAGACATATCTTTTGCAATCGAAATTTTTTTTACATGGTTTGGAAAGGAACATTTCAGCAAGAATTGCCCAAAATTAAATATTCTTTTTCCTTTTTAGCTCTTTCACTTTTACATTATAAATGGTTGAAATTCTAATACCCACAACAGAAAAGAACAGTGCTTTCTGTTGACATGTAACAAAAGCTACAAGCATAGTTGGTTTAGGTGAAAAAATTAGAGGTTGTCAGCCCAATGGGAAATCAAAATTTCTTGAGAATAAGAATAAAGACAAAAGGAGACTCACGGGGAATGTCAAAAATTCAAATGCCTCATGTTATTCCATTATCGTGCCTGATCTATGTCACCAATAACGACATAAAGGTTGCATCCCATATCTTATTCTTCTGCCATGGGAATTTATGTCTATTGTTGGTTTGATTATTTGATGATGAGAATGTAAAAGGATATTAAACCCATTAAGAGGGTTTATAATGCAATATCTAGCTAGGTATTCTTAATATGATTATTATTTTGGTGAAGCTAATCTTAATTACATGCTAAGTAGTCTTCTACATTTTTTTTTCTTCTACTTGCAATCCCTTTACAAATCATCCATGAATTATCTGGTTAATTTTCCACTTGTCCTATCCATATCTTCTTCACCTTTAACTTATCAGGTTTTGCCTTTTGCTTTTTTGGGCCTAACACTTGGCCAATGGAAAACATTATTCTCACTCCCAAGAATACCTTCATTAAAAGACCTTTTTTTCATTGTTCAAGTCGAAAACCCTTTGTAATTCTAAATGTGATTCTTTTTCCAAGACTGTGCAATCATGACGTAACATGCATTCTTTGTTGTTTCTTGCTTATAGCATTGACAAATATTCATGATCATTCTGCTTTTTACTGTTAGCAATGAATCATAAACATAAAATGGTGTACCTTTTTTTTTGTGGTTTTCCCTTCTTGAGCTCATGTTGCTACCATCTTTCTATGAGCTACTAGTCAAAGGCTTTAGGAGTCTTCTTTACCAAGTTAGTTGTGGATGCCAAAAGATGGGGGGTAAGGGGTGGGCAAAAGAAAGAAGCATCAATTCTGTCTGAATTATAGCTTTATATGAAAGAGGAAAAGAAAAAGCATTTGACAAAAGCAATTAACAAAGGCCTACAAAATGAAGCTTTGGATTCTCTTTCAATGACAATTTATGTATGCGTGTGCTCATCTGCTTTTTTTTTTTTTTTCTTTTCCCTTTTTGGTTTTGAATCAGCTGAAATCTACAGTTTTAGTCTCTTGTTTCTTGTTTTTGGGCTGTTAGAGGCCAAAAGCTTTATCATACTACCAGCGTTTTCACTTATCTAATCTGAAAAATAAGCAAAATCCAAAATTTTATATTTTGGTCATTAAGGAGAATGAGTTACAGGGGAGGAATGAGTTGGGCAGTACCGGAGCAGGAATATAAGTGAGAAATTCCAAAAGGAGACTGAGTTACAAGGCTTGTAATATTTTCACCCACGAGCAAAGTCTAAATTAAAGTGCTGAACTCATTCTACTTTAAGTCACCTTTTAATGATGCAAAATTCTATTATTAGAATGAAATAGTTGTGTTACTACCCTTTTTTCCACAGTTTTCTTAGGCATTTGCCAGTTCATGTCTTAAAATAAATGAATAGGTACTCGAGAAGAATTACAAACAAACAAACAAACAAAAAATTGCAGGAAGCGAGTTCAATAAATACATTTGGATCATTTTCAGTTTAGTCAAAGTAGAACATATACTCTCTTCTAGCATTCCTCCACGAAATACAGAGGCCCTCTTGTGGGAAAGCCCTAGGCCCCAAACCTAGTCCTGGTTTTGACTAAATGGCCCTCCAACGAGAAAATGTTGAGCCCATAGCCCACACATTCGCAGGATGGGCTGCCAATAGAGAGAGATGGCCGAAGTAATATAAGTTTAGGGTAATTAATTACAAGCCTTGTACCATAATCAACCCCAACATGGCCATTCGTGACCTGTTCATTGAGATTGCACTGCGCCAGCTTTCTTCTTGTAGTGTGCATAATATCTAGAAGATACTTATGTATACTTGATTTACTACCTGCATTGGTAGATTTTTTTCCGTTTTAAGAGGAGACTGTAAACCTTATCACAAACCTCATGCTATCTAAGCTAATAATCCTAATTAATTAACATTGAACATCACTTACTATTTAATCTTGAACGAGAGAATGTACCTGTGATGTTTATGAATCACAACAAAATATGACTTATGCTTACCCAATAATAAATCTTGACATATATTCTTTTTGCATGTCTTATATATGTTTTCTCTAAGGTAGATCTTATGTTATATGATGTAGTTAAATCTGCAGGATCCAACTCTGTGGCGTCCTGCAAATGATTCGTAGATAACCAACTCATTCATTCCAATTACAAATTTGTTATGCAAAACTCTATTAAAAAAAAAACTTAATTAGCGTTGTGAGAGGGATGGAAGGGAAGCTGCAAAAGATGAAGTAGAAGAGCAAGTGCTGGAGATGGAGCAGTGGGAGTATGGAGAGTGGGAGAAGTGAGGGATGAAGTAGAGGGGCAAGGGCGGAGGATGGGGGAAGAAAATGCAGCGATACATAGGAGGGAGGAGGAAGAAAGATATACGTTCTTTTTCTCTCTCGTATTTTTTTTTTTTTTTTTTTCCGTTTCAAGTTTGCTTTGATTTAGATCTTTTTCTAGAATGTGGGTAACAAGAAGTGAAAGTGCCCAAATTTGTGCATCCGACCCTCAGCCCCCTTAATTAGGGAGCTCTTTTACCGGCTCTCACTCTAAAAATTTGATATTTGTAACAATTCACGTGATTTCTCGTTAATCCAATCCTACATCAAAATCTATTTAGCTATTCCCTCCTCTTAAATATTACAAAATCAGTCAATGCATCAATAACGAGAAATCACATCAAATAAAAATCTATAAACCCTAAATCCACAATCATAATTATTCTTAATTCTCTCAGCATCCAATTTTTTCTGTCACTCTTTACACCTTTTTTTTTTAATTTGAAAATTTGTAATAGACTTAGAATTCTAAAAAACCACTCTCAAATAACTGTGATTTACTTGACTTGGAATTCTAAAAAGTCACTACTCTTATAATGAAAAAAAAAATTTGTTTGTCGGATGTTAACGTTGTTACAAATGTTAAATTTTTAAAGTGAGACCCAGTGAGAAAACTCCTTAAGGAGGCTAAGGATCGGATGCACAAATCGGTGGGCAACGGGTTTTGGGTATTGGAAAATCACTTAGTTCAGAGGTTTTGGTACTTGAAATTACAATAATTTCAATACTACGCGCTTGGTCCAATGCAATAAAAATTAAAATATTAGAATCATGCCTCAAAATTTGGCCGTTCATGATTCCCGGCCAAATTGGGAGAAATTGACCAAAACTCTAGTTAGTGAGCCCTTTATCCATTATTCCATTTCCCTTTCTATTTCCCAAGCTAGAACCGAGCGCCCCTCACAGTGGTCTACCAGATACTATCAATGGGAGTTCATTACCCTCTTATTCCCATTGTGGGGGTACAAAACCTCCCAATCAAACGGTGGTTAAAAAATAAATTGAGTCACGTGGTGTGCACGGGGAACGAGAACGGCGGAAAGGGTCTTGGAAACCACCGGTGTCCTTATCTAGCAGTTAGATAACATCCTATAAGCGTAAATCACAAGTCCAAATACTTGCCTCCGTCTCCGTTTCTCCTTCCATCAATTCCAACAATGGACTCAACACCATCAACCGAGGTGCATCACGACGCCCATCCCTACTTTCGTGTATACAAGGATGGCCGGATAGAGAGATTCACAGAGTTCCCCTACACCCCGCCGTCAGAGGATCCCCAAACAGGCGTCAAATCCAAAGATATCCTTATTCCACCTGAGAATAACGTTTCAGTCCGCCTTTACCTTCCCAGAACCACCACTCCTGATGAAAAGCTTCCCATCATAATCTACATCCACGGAGGTGCTTTTGTGATTGAATCAGCATTTTCTCGTGTATACCATCCCTACCTTAACTCCCTAGCAGCTGAAGCCAAGGCGATTGCTGTTTCCATCGAGTACAGACTAGCCCCGGAGCATCCTTTCCCCGCATGCTATGATGATTCTTGGATAGCATTCGAATGGGTTCTTGCACATGCTAGCTCTGCACAGGGTCCTGAAGCGTGGATCAATAACCATGCCGATTTTGCTAGAATCTTTTTGGCAGGTGACAGTGCTGGAGCTAATATTGCACATGATGTAATGGTCAGGGCCAGTGAAAAAATTGGACCAGGGGATGAAGTAAAGATCGCGGGGATGATTTTGGTGCATCCCTTTTTTGGTGATGGTAAGCCTGATAAGATTTTCTCCAGCATAGCCCCAGATAGCAGCATCAGCTGTGATGATCCCCGGTTGCATCCTATGGCGCATCCTGATCTGTTGTCGAGGCTTGTTTGCAAAAGGGTCCTGGTTTTAACAGCGGAGAAGGATTTCATAAGAGAGAGAAGTTTGCTTTACTACAGCGCATTGAAGAAAAGTAGATGGGATGGAGAATTGGAAATGATGGAGACTGAAGAGGAGGGACATTGCTTTCATCTGCCTAACCCCACTTCTGAGCGTGCCAGGGTTTTGATGAAACGAATTGTTACGTTTGTCAATCAGGACCCCTCGTAAAGGACCTCCCACCAAGAGATCTATTTTCAATCATTGAAGAAAATAAAAAGGAGAGATAGAAGCTATAGCTCTCCCTCCTTTAGTAGAAGTTTAAGAGATTTGCCGAACTCCAACTCCAATTTCATAACTTCTGTCTCACTTTCTGAATGTTCTTGTATAGAAATTGTTGTATCCTTAATCCAACATTGGATTTATATGTAAATAATTATGTATTGCAAACTGTCAATTAAGGTTAAACTCAATTAAAGTAATCAAATATAGTTTGGATTTAATGTATCTAATAGGATGTGGGCCCTTTTATGTGTAGAAACTTATGAGCTCCTATTTCAATGATGGGCTGAAATAGGGCTCCAAAGGTAACAGGAATGTTACCTATAAATAGGGTTATGGTCCCCAGGTCACAGGTATCGTTTTAGTTGTCGTATTTCCTAATACCACAAAATATCTCTTCTCTGATATCCCATCGTCAGGAAAGATATCAGAGATAAACTAAAGGCCTCTCTCAAAGGATCAGTGAATACCTGTTGACCTGGAAGGTCACCCTAAACATCTAAGGGATTCAAGTATCAAGTTTATCAATATGGATTCAGGTACGCTTCCGCTATTTTACAGTTAATTTATTTCTTAATAATCGCCATACAGATCTTGGGTTTAAAGGTGATGGTTTTCACCGGTGGTTAGATTTAGATAACCACCCTAACAGAAATTTCTTTTATTATTTTATTTTTTTCATATATTGTTTTTTGATTTGCTGTAGTTTGCTTTTTATCTTATGTTTTTTTTTCCCCTTTTTACTTTTTGAGGAAGTTCGTGAAGGATAGATAGCAATGTAATACACTATGAGAAAGTGAACGGTACAATAAGTGACGTCGAAGATTCGTGGTGACCGAAATAGGTGAAGTGCATGTGTGGATGTGTAAATAATTAGACATTAACTTCCATTCCAAGAGAAGCCGGAAAAAATAATTTTGGGTTGGTTTTACTTTGGATGCAATATAGGACCCTTCGCTTTAGTTTGACAACATGATGATGCTATACGGCAGCAATGGCCGCTGAGATTTTGTATGATTTGGACTTTAGATTCGTACACTTGGAAAAAGTTTTAACTGCTGAGGAGCTGGCATCTGTCACCGGCCAGGACCAGATCTTGAGTGAGACCAAGAAAGATTGGTGTGGGCAATTATAGACATTATGTGGGCAATTTTTCCAGGTGCAAGTAGTGGTCAGCAGTCCCTCCTTAAATTGTAGGCAAGGGTTTAAATTTTAATTGTAATAAAAAAAAATTTAAAAGTATTATCATAGTATTTTTTTGATTTAATTGGATCTGTATATTTACTAGTTTCTAACACAAGTCTCTTTAGGTCCCCCTTTCTTTAGATTAAGACAGAGTAGGTTATACAATGTATTGTTGTTGGTAAAAAAAATAATAATAATAAAAATATATATATATATATATATTGCCAGGGAATCGAAACAGGCTTTTCTATCCTTGAATCTAGTCCATTGGTCTCCAAAATGCTGCTCCCACTCGTCTTGGGACTTGTAACGAGGGAGATATGGCTTGAAGTCCAATCCACTCGTCTTCTGCAGGTGGTCCTTTTGGATAGGGAGGACTAAAACGTAGCAATGCCACTAAATAGAAGACATCTCCTTCACGCAATACAACAGAAGCACGGCTATCCCACCTAATCAATTGAATTCATTTGAAGCCAAATAATTAAAATTTTATTTTATTTATTTTTTTTAAAAAGAAACTTTGGAAATGTTTTGAATTTCATTCATAACCCATCAAAATTACCAAGACCACAAATTCACAACACGTACAAAAGTATGTCACAGTTCCATTCAATTTCCAAAAAAGAAGGAAGAAGAATAAATATGAGGACATGGTAATGGTCCATAAAAGCGAATTTTAATAGGATGCTAACCATTGGTTCATCATATCTAGCAGGTTAGGAGTGAAAGAAACAAATTATTAGCGTGCACGATTACCATTTTGTGACATCAATGCAATTTAGTAGCAGTATGTCAATTCAAATAAGTACTACCTACTTACTTCTAGACACGGCTACATGCCATTGTCTATGATTGACCCCATTGTCTATAATTTAGTTGCTGCTTACGCGTAAGCCAAGACCAAGAAGGATTGGTGTGGGCAATTACTCACTTAGAGGTGGGCAAATATCACAATATTTTGAAATTATACAAAATTCACGTCTATGAGAATTTAGATATTGTGAAATTAAATTTTAATTTACATTTTAGAGATTGCAATTTAAAAAAGGAAGTTTGGAGTTCGAAGGAAGTCAAGAAAATCGAAAATAGAAATGTAAACTTGATAAGAAACAAAAAATGAGATAAAAGTGCGTGGTTGTAGCATTAAATAATTTGGGTTAAAAAAATAATTCTTTTTGAACTTTTTTCAATTTAATGGACAAAAACAAAATTAAAAGATGAAAGAAAACATCAATAAATTAAAAATAAAGAGGTTTGATTAAAAAGGGAGTGACGAAAAAAAGAGGATAGAGAGAGAGAGAGAGTGTTGAAAATTAAAAAGAAAGAACCATGAGAGGATGAGATTTTGTAAGAAAAATGGAAAAAAGAAATATGAATGTTTACTTTATATAAATAAGTTATCAAAAAAAACTAATAGGATGTGATGGTGCAACGGTTAATACATTGGTCATCTATTACAAAGATCTTGAGTTTGAATCTTAATAGTTGCATTTTGCAACAAAAAAAAAAAAGGGAAGGTTGAAAATCGGTTCAATAGCGGTTCGACCGCGATTTTTACGGTTCGACCGATTCTTGACCGATTTTCTGACAAAATCAACTGTAGCATTGAACCGGACCGGTGCCATGGCGGTTCGCGGTTCAACCGGTCGAACTGGCCGGTCTGGTCCGATTTTCAAAACATTGGAGGTGGATGAGCATCACATAGTAGTTTTAGTATGAAATGGCAGAAAGTTACGTCTTTACAAGTAATCTAACCCCTTTTAGGAAAAATCTTTAACCTACCATCTTGGATAGATAGGATAATGCTACAGTGCCTATAGTTATGATAACGATATTAGGGAAACCTACTATTGTAGGTTTCTATTACCTTTAGTGACAGATCAAGTTTTTTAGCAACTTTTTAAATATTATATTAAACTAATTAATATTAATTTTAGTAAGTTTTTAATTAAAACTAGTAAGTATATGCCTGAAAGATAAGTTTTAGTCAGAAATAGAAATTTACACTTTGAGTAATTTAACTTACTTATTATTTGACAAAATTTACTTTTGTTTAAATTAAACTTACTAATACTAAAAGTAAAAAATTTCCATATTTAAATAAAAAATCACCTTGTCACTTATCTCTGGAATTCTGAACTGTTTCAAATTTTAACAAAGAATTCTATCACAACCACAACACTTTTGAATTCAAAACAACAAAAAAGCCTATCTTTTTTTTTTTATCATTTTGGGTTAAAATTAGCAAAAGTCCTACCTATTTACACCTTTATTGTAACATTATTTTTTGTTGCAATTTCCTATTTTAGTTATCCATTCGACACTAGTACGGGCATAGATACAAATTAAGCAACTACTTTGAGGAATAACATTTTTTATTATAAAATTAATTTGAATTGAATTAACAATTTGATATTTTCACAAAAAAAGTGTAATTTTTTTGTTAATTTTCAAAAAAAATTTAAAAAAATATATTCTAGCAATTGTTGTCATTGACACTTAATTGTCTAGACCAACTTTTATCAGCACAAAATTAGTGTCATTGGGAATAATTGAAGCTCTGATATCAATACTCTATTCAAATGTAAATATTCAACCTAAGTAACTAAATAAATGATAACTAAACAAATGAAATATGAGTTCAATTGATCGTGTTCAAACTACATATTCTGTTAATGGTTAGTATATATGAAATTGTATTTTTCATATGCAGAAAAATAATATGCATTTTATATCTAATAACAAATAAATTACCGTTGTTTTGAACAAATCAAACCTAAACTCATGGTGTGATATGCATATAGTTGCTCACATTTATATTTATACCATCGTCCTTTCTTCCCATTTGCTTTTTAAGAGTACAAATTTCTTTTGATTATATTGGTAAAAAAAATAACATATATTACAAATTATTCTAATTTATTTAGAAAATGTTACTAATTTCATTAGAAATTATGAAATGTAATCATGGTTTATTAATTTTTTACTAAACATAAATACTGCATATTAAAAGGAATAGATATTTGATTTTGTTTTACTTTGATTAGAAAAACTTGTGGTAGTAATAATGAAATAGTGACAGGGATGCAATTTTCAAATTAACAACCAACGTACATTTAATTAAGGAAAATATGCCATAAAGTAGTAAGATTTACTCATTTATAAATTGACAATTTTAGCAGTTTATATACCATCAACCTATAAAAATTATGATTATTATAAAATGACATTTTATAATAATTTACATACTATTTGCCAATTAAAAATAATTTTGATAAAAATGTGCATATAAATCCATATTGTAAATGATACAAAATATATTTGAAACTCACAAAACTTAATATATGGGTAAATTTACTATAATTTTCAAAGATTATGCTACATTAGTACAACCTTAACTTTTATACCTGTGACCTAGAAAATAAATTTATTAAAACACTTAACATTTGTAAATGATACATACAATATGTATTATACATTTACGTTACCAACAATTACTAACTATGATACATTTATGAAGGATAATCACAGCAGTTGAGGGAATTTGCTTAACGACAAACACTAAATTAATGAATATTTGCGCAAAGAACTGAAGAAGGTGAGGAGAGACATGCAATGTTCGAGACACGTGGATAAAAGGGGTAATTTTCCAAGAATTACTGTCAAATCTAGAGAATTCGGGATTTCACGCGTACGGTGGCAGTTTCCAAAGAATGGTGGATTCCAAGTCCGAAACTATACTGGAATAATTATTGTCTTTTTCTATTTAGTAGTTGAGTACTATGAGGAAACTATTTTTATTAGGAAATCTGTTAGATTAGAAAAGTTCATATAAACTAGGATTCTAGACTATTAGGAAGTCTTTTTAGCTTGAGTTTGACGGAAGAGAAGGACAACAAGAAGGGACAAGAAACAAAACGGCTTCGGCCTCAAATCTATTGCTATTATTTTTTTTCCTTCGATTGTAATATTAAAAAAATTATTATTCGTTATTTTCTTTGGAGAGTCTCTGATGATAACGGAAACACTTAATTCGCGCGGGATTACTTCAAGGATGATGAACTAATCATCCACTTCTAGTCAAGAGGACAACTGAAGATTTGGTTCAACGATAACTGTGAGATCTAAATTATTTTAACTGTTTCCTTCATTTATTGGTATTTGTATGTTTTCTGCTTTTAATTGTTATAACTATCGTGTATGATTGAATAGATGCGCAATAATTAATTATTCACGTTATCTATTTGCTAATTGCGGGTAGTTCAATCCGTAATTGTTCGATTACTTCCGTCCCGGTAGCAACTGGCATAATTGAGTTTATATCAAGAAAACATACGATCTAATTTAAACAAACCCTCGTACCATATTTGTTAGTTAGGGTTGGATTTTCTAATTTCTAATACAATTTAGAAATTAAATCTTACGGTCGTATCTAATGTTATTTCTTTGTTAGATAAATAGTTAACGGTCGTACCTTGACTATCGAAAAAGTAAAAAAAAAAAAATTGGTTGTTTATCACGTGTATGACAACTATAACCAATCTATTAATGAATGTTGGAATTATATCTGAATCGATGATCAGTTGCATGAACCATTTCTGAAGTGTATTCTTGGTTAGAGTTTTCCCAATTATTTCTTTCAATAAATTATTTTGCGCATTTAATTTATTTAGTTAGAAATTCATTAGCATTTAATCCCAAAATCTCTCGTTTTTCTTGACTCGAAAGGAACGAACTTTTTTTCAGTCCTTGAGGAGACGATCCTGCTTGTCACTGTCTACTAATTAGTAAATTTTGTCAATTAAATTTTGGTATATCGGATTAAACAAATTCTTCGGAATCATGGTGAATCAAGTAACACATTACATATTTAGAGTCCCTACTTTAGTATCTGGAATTGATTGTTGATTACTTTTGATGGTAGTTAGATTTTTGATTATTATTACATAAGTTCAGCACCTGTTAGTTTTTTGCGCCGTTGTCGGGGACTGGTGCCTGATTAATTTGTTTCTTTATAAGTTCATCTTGTTTTCATTTTTTTATTTTTTTATTATCTTTTTATATATAGTTTATGGCTGCTAACCTTTTGTATTTTGGTGGTAGACTGGATTTTATTTCTAAAAGGGGTTATGAGACTCGTACTTTTTCTAATGATCAATTGGCTGTTATAAATTATGGGAGTTATTTTGGCTCAAATCATTCAACCAACATATACTCCGCATCTCAAGATGGCCTAAGTGCTCCAATTGACACTATTGGAGATTTTCACCCCAATATCACACGTTGTATGATCCATATTCAAACGTGTATGATCAAGAATGGCGGGATAATTTCAATCTTAATTATGCAAAAGGGTCAATGGATTTTCAACAGCAAGAGTCTCAACCGCCATCATCTATGTCAGGTATGTCTCTTGAACAAATGATAAAATCAATAGCTGCTAACAAACATCAATTTCATCAGGAGACAATAGATTTTCATCAAGATACACAAGCGAGTATTCGTAACTTGACGGATCAAGTGAATCAATTGACATCTAAGATAGTGAAATTGACTTCTCGAATATGTGAATAATTGCCCTCACAGACCAACATCGACCTTAAAGAAGATGAGAGTACAATTATCCTGACAAGTGACATGGAACTGCATGAGTTTCACAAAGAAGAATCTAAAAATGCAGTTGAAAAGGAAATTGAAATGCAAGAAATAGAACCCTAATATCAAATTGTTCAAGTGGATGAATTCAGTGAACAATCTCCAATTGCGGTGATATCTCCTCCATTCCTTAATCAATATTCTCCTGATTCTTATTCTTTAATTCCTGTTAATGAAATTGATTTTATTATACCAGAAAATTTTGAGTTTCATGACCGGAATAAGTTAAGAGTCATGATGGCAAAATATCTCGAACCAATAAATGCTGGTGATGGAAGAGTGGGTGAAGAATTAAGATCATTATTTATTTGTTTGGCGCCATCTACTAATTCATGGAAGACCGTACTTTGTGTGTTCAAGAATTACTCTATTTACGAGGGATATCAGAACTACATAGAAGATGAAGCACTGAAACGAGCTACACGATTTTATCCTTTGTTAATAAACAGGGCAATGTCTAACCAACGACATTAAAGAAAGGCGCTGCTTGGGAGGCAACCCAAGCCTCTTTATTTTAGTTTTCTTATATTTATGGAGTTTATGTTAAGTGTTAGTTTAGTTTAGTGATTTGTTATTTTTGTGGCAGGAAACTGGTAGTTGGGTGTGTCCGCGTCTAAATAGTAATGCCTAAGGAAGGCAATTTTCGTCTGCGGGCAAAAGACTCTTCAGTAGTTAGACGTGTTCTCGCCAAGTGGTCACGCCTAAAGAAGGCAATTCTTGTCTATAGTCAAAAAACTCTCTAGTAGTTAGGCATGCCCACGTTATGTGGTCACGCTTAAGGAAGTTAATTTTCGAGAGTTGGTCAGAAGACTCGAGGACAATTAAGCGTGCCCACACCTAACGCAGTGGTTCAAAATTTTTTTTTCTTTTCTCTTCCTTTTCCTTTTCTTTTTCCATTTTCTTTTTTTTCTCTTTCTCTTTCTTTCTTCCTTTCTCTTTCTTTCTCTTTTATTCTTCTCCCACTTTCCTTTTTCTTTCTTTCTTTCCTTTTCCAGTCACAAGACCACAACCTTAGGACCTCAAACTCCGCTGCTTGTGCCGTTTCTGCTTGTCACCATCGCTACCACACCATGCTGCCGCCGCTAGCCACCTCCCATGATCATTTCCATTTCCGCTATCTGCTGGCATCTCTGATTTTGGTTTGGGGGCAGTGAAGATCCATCATATTGGCTTCACACTACCAATCCCACCTATGCCATAACTGCTCGAGACCTTCCATTACGTGCTAAGGGAAGTTTCGTTGTCCCTTTTATTTCGTATTCTATTCTTTATCTCTTACATTAAGGACAATGTAAGATTTAGGTGTGAAAGAGAGTAGTATATTGATATTTTATTGAAAAAGTGCAAGTGTAGGCATTTTTATTGAAATTTTTTGTTTGACTTTGTTGAATTTTATCCAATTTTTGCCCATCTTTGTGCATATTTGTGATTGTTCCTGATAAACGATGGTTAGATGTTTCAAATTTTTCTATTGCTAAAATTTTACACTCTAAAATGTTAAGTATGACATGGTTAAATCTAAGAGTATTTTTTGGTGAATATTTGAGATTTTGTAACCTCTGCACTTTTCGGTTAACTTTTTTAAGTATTGTAAATATTTGTCTAACATTTTTTTTATGCAAATTGGTTCAACTATTAATTTTAGTTTTTCATATTTAAGAAATGAAGCGGGTTTGTGTGATTTTTAATTTTAATTTGGTGCTTATTTATGAATAGTATTCGGCTATACTTCACTAGTATCGTTGCCTAGTAACCTGAGATTTTCACCACAAGTGTCGATTTTCGCATCAAAAAAGTGACAATAACTATGAGTATGTGGTCCTTTTGCGACAAAAAATTGAATAACCGGGCTCTTTTATTTGGTAGATGTCGGAATTCGAGTCAAAATGCTTAAATAGCTAAAGACTAAGCATTTCCCTTGAAAAAAAAATCAAGTGTAAAGATATTCTAGAAAATAAAAAAAATTTACTCGCTAATAGTGAAACATGTGGAAGTGTCTGAATGAATTGTTAGCCCGCTGATCCATGAATTTTAATGTTGAGATTTTGCTTAATAGTCGAACAATTTGCTTTTGAATACTGGTTGGATATTTTATATTCTTAACTTAGTTAGTCATAAATTGGAGGAGTTCTTAATCTTGAAAACTAATTGGAGAAATATTTCTTGGAATTTAATCACTAATACTTGACATGTGTTTTAATTGTATCTTGGCAATAAAAGATCTGAACAATAGCCATTGTTTGAATTTGATTGTTTGATTTGTTGTTCTTACACTTGAGGACAAATATAATTTAGATGTGGGGGAAACTGATAGGGTGTGAAATTATTATTTAATTTATAATTATTTTCCTTTTTATTCTAGCCAAATATTGCATTAATTGATTGATTCTACTTATATTTGATATAATGGTGCCAATTATAGGAAAATAAGCAAAATGTGATAAAAGGGATAATTTTCCAAGAATTACTGTCAAGTTTAGAGAAGTCGGGATTTCATGCGTACGGTGGCAGTTTCCAAAGAATGGTGAATTTCAAATCCGAAACTATGCCGGAATAATTATTACTTTTTTCTATTTAGTAGTTGAGTACTATGAGGAAACTATTTTTATTAGGAAATCTATTAGATTAGGAAAGTTCATATAAACTAGGATTCTAGATTATTAGGAAGTCTTTTTAGCTTAAGTTTGACGGAAGAGAAGGACAGCAAGAAGGGACAAGAAACAAAACGGCTTCGGCCTCAAATCTATTGCTATTATTTTGTTTTCCTTCGATTGTAATATTAAAAAAAAAAACGATTGTTCATTATTTTCTTTGGAGAGTCTCTAATGATAACGAGAACACTTAATTCGCGCTGGATTACTCCAAGGATGATGAACTAATCATCCACTTCTAGTCAAGGGAACAACTGAAGATTTGATTCGACGATAACTGTGAGATCTAAATTATTTTAACTGTTTCCTTCATTTATTGGTATTTGTATGTTTTCTATTTTTAATTGTTATAGCTAGCGTGTATGATTGAATAGATGCACAATATTTAATTATTCACGTTATCTATTTGCTAATTGGGGGTAATTCAATCTGTAATTGTTCGATTACTTCCGTCTCGGTAGCAACTGGCATAATTAGATTTATGTCAGGAAAACATGCGATCTAACTTAAATAAACCCTCGTAGCGTGTTTGTTAGTTAGGGTTGGGTTTTTCTAATTCCTAATACAATTTAGAAATTAAATCCTACGATCGTATCTAGGATTATTTCTTGGTTAAAAAAATAATTAATGGTCGTACCTTGTCCATCGAAAAAGTAAGGAAAAGTTGGTTGTTTATCACATGTATGACAACTATAATTAATCTATTAATGAATGTTGGAATTATAACTGAATCAATGATCAGTTGCATGAACCATTTTTGAAGTGTATCTTTGGCTAGAGTTCTCCCAATTATTTCTTTCAATTAATTATTTTTCGCATTTAATTTATTTAGTTAGCAATTCATTAGCATTTAATTCTAAACCCCCCGTTTGTCTTGACTCGAAAGGAATGAACATTTCCCCAGTCCCTGAGGAGACGACCCTACTTGCCACTGTCTAATAATTATTAAATTTTGTCAGTTAATTAATTCTGATATATCAGATTAAGCAAATTCTTCGGAATCATGGTGAATCAAGTAACTCATTGCACATTTAAAGTCTCTACTCCAGTACCTGAAATTGATTATTGTCTACTTTTGATGGTAGCTAGATTTTTTATTATTATTACACATGCTCGACATCTGTCATCAATCATACTCACCAATGCACTAATTGTCCCAAGAAATTCTCTGCAGCCTCAATAATGTTATGCGCATCCCAATAAAGTTACAACATTCGTTTATTTTCTTTCCTCTTTTCACTCTTTTTCTTGTAGTTGGAGAAAGAGCCATCTTTAGCTTTTTATTTTTTTCAACTTTAATAATCCTTTTATCAAAGTTGTATTTATTTCCTTAACCTAAAAAGACATATCTTTTGCAATCGAATTTTTTTTTCATGGTTTGGAAAGGAACATTCCAGCAAGCATTGCCCAAAAATTAAATATTCTTTTTCCTTTTTAGCTCTTTCACTTTTACATTATAAATGGTTGAAATTCTAATACCCACAACAGAAAAGAACAGTGCTTTCTGTTGACATGTAACAAAAGCTACAAGCATGGTTGGTTCAGGTGAAAAAATTAGTGGTTGTCAGCCCAATGGGAAATCTAAATTTCTTGAGAATAAGAATAAAGACAAAAGGAGACTCACGTGGAATGTCGAAATTTCAAATGCCTCATGTTCTTCCATTATCGTGCCTGATCTATGTCACCAATAATGACATAAAGGTCGTATCCCATATCTTATTCTTCTGCCATGGTAATTTATGTCTATTGTTGGTTTGATTATTTGATGATGAGAAATGTAAAAGGATATTTAAACCATTAAGGGGGTTTATAATACAATATTATTTTGGTGAAGGTAATCTTAATTACAGCTGAGTAGTCTTCTGCATATTTTTTTCTTCTACTTGCAATCCCTTTACAAATCATCCATGAATCATCTGGTTAATTTACCACTTGTCCCATCCATATCTTCTTCACTATTAACTTATCAGGTTTTGCCTTTTGCTTTTTTGGGCCTAACACTTTAGCCAATGGAAAACATTATTCTCACTCCCAAGAATACCTTCATTAAAAGACATTTTTTTCATTGTTCATGTCGAAAACCCTTTGTAATTCTAAATGTGATTCTTTTTCCAAGACTGTGCAATCATGAAGTAACATGCATTCTTTGTTGTTTCTTGCTTATAGCATTGTCAAATATTCATGATCATTCTGTTTTTTACTGTTAGCAATGAACCATAAACATAAAATGGTGTACCTTTTTTTGTGTGGTTTTCCCTTCTTGAGCTCACAAGCAAAGTCTAAATTAAAGTGCTGAACTCATTCTACTTTAAGTCACCTTTTAATGATGCAAAATTCTATTATTAGAATGAAATAGTTGTATTACTACCTTTTTTTTCACAGTTTTCTTAGGCATTTGCCAGTTCATGTCTTAAAATAAATGAATAGGTACTCGAGAAGAATTAAAAAAAAATTGCAGCAAACAAGTTCCAATACTTTTTTTTTTTACTTAAAGGCACATCTAACCCTAGCCTACTCGTACTCCTAAAGGGGGGAACCTACTCTTTGGAATGGCTCAACTTGATTGAGGGAACCTGATGGGGACTAAATCACCATTAGACCCTACGGATGTACTATACATCTGTATGAATTTAGAACAAATCTCATATTGAGGCACATTGATGGGAGGTTAAGGGTTGGGTGAACCCTTGACCTCCCATCCATAATTAATGTGGTGGCCAACTGCTCTAGAGGGAGTTAGTTAACGACTTCCAATACTTTGGATCATTTTCAGTTGAGTCAAGGTACAACATATACTCTCTTTTAGCATTCCTCCATGACATACAATGGCCCTTTGCCGGAAAGCCCAAGGCCCCATAGTCCTAGTTTTGACTAAATGGCCCCCCAACGAGAAAATGTTGAGCCCGTAGCCCACACATCTGTTTATTTCTAAGTGAAAATGGACACGCATTCGGTCGTGGTTCGCAGAATAGGCTACTAATAGACAGAGATGGCCGAAGTAATATAAGTTTAGGGTAATTAATTACAAGCCTTGTACCATAATGAGCCTCAACATGGCCATTCGTGAACTGTTCATTCAGATTGCACTGCGCCAACTTTGTTTTTGTAGTGTGCATCATAACTAGAAGATACTTATGTGTACTTGATTTACTACCTGCATTGGTAGATTCTTTTTTTTTTTTTTTCTTTTTAAGAGGAGACTGCAAACCTTATCAGAAACCTCATAGTATCTTGACTAATTAATGTCCCTCCTATCTAAGCTAATAATCCTAATCAACATTCAACATCACTTACTGTTTAATCTTGAACAAGAGAATGTACCTGTGATGTTTATGAATCACAACAAAATATGACTTATGCTCACCTAATAATAAGTCTTGACTATATTCTTTTTGTATGTTTTTTTTTTTCAGCAACGACACAATTGTATAATCTATTTTATCCTAATCTAGAGGGGAGGGGGAGCTTAAAGAGGCTGTGGTAGGGGCTAGTGGGTATACAGACCCAACTAAACCAATAAAGTGTTATGGCACAACTCTTAGATTTTTTTCGCTGCAGATGAAGAATCTGCAGGTGAGGTTCACCTACAGCCTAAAGAGGGACTTGGCCACTGCGCCATTGGCCCAGTGGTTTCTTTTTGTATGTCATATATATGTTTTCTCTAAGGTAGATCTTATGTTATATGATGTAGTTGAATGTGCAGGACGTCCTGCAAATGATTACTCGAAGAGCACAAAATCTAGTCAGTTAATCCAAGTTGGAACTGTTTTGTATACCTGCAATACATGATTAACAGCTTATTATATATAGGTGTGAAGTACGATGTACCACAAGGGTGACCAGTGTCCATGGGTAGTGGTACCATTGCTTCCTCCCCGGTCTATCCGTTTTCCCCGATTAAAGCCAATGTGAACCCGCCCCATTGCCCATTGGCCACCTTGGTACACGGCATAAATTGCTATAGATATAAAGGAGAATTGCAAAAGTTCATATAAATTGCTAATACAGGAAGTGTCCAAAGGTTCAACCAAGGCAACCAATATGATCAGCTAATGGCGCAGCTGGGATGGATCTTGTTACTCATATCCACTGCATCACCACTGCGATAGGTAAGTTGCAGTAGAAACTGAGGATGGCAAGGCTCAAGATGAGGAAGAACACATGAATTTGGCCACTGCAAATCCATCTCCCTCTGCCACTTTTTCTTTTTCACTTTTTTCCTTTTTTTTTTCTCTCTCTTAAACTCTTTATCATTACTACCATCACCTCCCATAGCCTTCACCACCGCTACCTGCTTGTACGTATATCGTTGATCAATTGCAGCATGATTCGTAGGTAACCAACTCATTGATTCCAATTACAAATTTGTTATGCAAAACTATATTAAAAAAAACTTAATTAGTGTTGTGAGAGGGATGGAAGGGAAGCTGCAAAAGGTGAAGTAGAAGAGCAAGTGGGAGATGGAGCAGTGGCAGTATGGAGGGTGGGAGAAGTGAGGGATGAAGTAGAGGGGCAAGAGCGGAGGAGTGGGGAAGAAAATGCAGCGATACATAGGAGGGAGGAGAAAGAAAGATATGCGTTCTTTTTCTCTCTCGTATTTTTTTACCCGTTTCAATTTTGCTTTATTTTGGACCTTCTTCTAGAATGCGGGTAATGAGAAGCGAAAGTGCCCAAATTTGTGCATCGATCCTCAGCCCCCTTAATTAAGGTGCTCTTTTACCGGCCCTCATTCTAAAATTTTGATATATGTAACAACTCATATGATTTCATTAATCCAATCCTACATTGAAATCTATTTGGCTATTCGCTCCTCTTGAATATTGCAAAACCAGTCAGTGCATCAATAACGAGAAATCACATCAAATAAAAATCTATAAACTCATAATCAAAATTATTCTTAATCCTCTCAGCATCCAATTTTTTCTGTCACTTTGTACACCCTTTTTTTAATTTGAAAATTTGTAATTGACTTAGAATTCTAAAAAATCACTCTCAAATAACTGTGATTTACTTGACTAGGAATTCTAAAAAGTCACTACTCTTATAATGAAAAAAAAGATTTGTTTGCGGATGTCAATGTTGTTACAAATGTTAAATTTTTAAAGTGAGACCCAGTAAGGAAACTCCTTAAGGATCGGATGCACAAATCGGTGGGCAATGGGTTTTTTGGTATTGGAAAACCACTTAATTTAGAAGTTTTGGTACTTGAAATTACAATAATTCCAATACTGCGCGCTTAGTCCAATGCAAAAAAAATTAAAATATTAGAATCATGCCTCAAAATTTGGCCATTCATGATTCCCGATCAAATTGAAAGAAATTGACCAAAACTCTCGTTAGGGAGCCCTCTATCCATTATTCCATTTCCCTTTCTAATTCGAAAGCAAGAACCAAGCGCTCCTCACAGTGGTCTACCAAACACTATCAATGGGAGTTCATTACCCTCTTATTTCCAATGTTTTGAAATTTGGACCGGATTGGCCGGTTTGATCGGTTGAATCGCGAACCGGCCATGACACCGGTCCGATTTTATGCGATTGTTGACTTTGGCAGAAAATCGGTCAAAATCCGGTTGAACCGTGAAAACCGTCGAGCCAGATTGAATCGGCGATTTTCCGGTTTTTAACTTTCCCCCTTTTTTTTTTTTAAGTTTTGCAAAATGCAACTATCAAGATTCGATCTCAAGACCTTTGTAATAGAAGACCAATGTATTAATTGCTGCACCATCACATCTTTTTAGTTTTTTTTGATAACTTATTTATATAAAACAAACATTCATATTTCTTTTTTCCATTTTTCTTACAAAATCTCATTTTCTCATGACTATTTCTTTTTAATCTTCAACTCTCTCTCTCTATCCTCTTTTCTTTTATCACTCCCTTTTTAATCAAATCTCTTTATTTTAATTTATTGATGTTTTCTTTCATCTTTTAATTTTATTTTTGTCCATTAAATTGAAAAAAGTTAAAAAAGAATTATTTTTCTTTAACCCAAATTATTTAATGCCACAACCACTCACTTTTATCTCAT
Source organism: Coffea arabica (assembly GCF_036785885.1). Taxonomy (NCBI): domain Eukaryota; kingdom Viridiplantae; phylum Streptophyta; class Magnoliopsida; order Gentianales; family Rubiaceae; genus Coffea; species Coffea arabica. The sequence continues at coordinate 25,460,578 of NC_092312.1, read as the reverse complement.
TTTTTTTGTTTCTTATCAAGTTTACATTTCTATTTTCGATTCTCTTGACTTCGTTTGAATTCCAAACTTCCTTTTTTAAATTGCAATCTCTAAATCCCAAAACGTAAATTAAAATTTAAGTTCACAATGTCTAAATTCTCATAGACGTGAATTTTGAATAATTTCAAAATTTTGTGATATTTTTGGGTTGGATTTAGATATAATTGAAATTGAGATGAAATTTATTTGTTTTAACTTATAATTTAAAAAATTATTTTTAAAAATCCAAGTTATTAAAAAATAGTAAACTTTCATCATATAAAATATTAAATTAGTCCATTACATGTCTTATTTTATGCATATATATATTTATATAAATTATTTTTTAAAAAATTTATTAAATCGAGATTGAATCGATCCGACCGGTTAAATCTCGACCCTTTCACTTTACCGGTTCAATTAACGATCCGATTTTTAAAACATTGCTTATTCCCATTGTTGGGGGGAGGGGGGTACAAAACCTCCCAATCAAACGGTGGTTAAAAAATAAATTGAGTCACGTGGTGTGCACGGGGAACGAGAACGACGGAAATGGTCTTGGAAACCACCGGTGTCCTTATCTAGTAGTTAGATAACATCCTATAAGCGTAAATCACAAGTCCAAATACTTGCCTCCGTCTCCGTTTCTCCTTCCATCAATTCCAACAATGGACTCATCCCCATCAACCGAGGTGCTTCACGACTCCTATCCCTACTTTCGTGTATACAAGGATGGCCGGATCGAGAAATTTGCAGAGTTCCCCTACACCCCGCCTTCAGAGGATCCCCAAACAGGCGTCAAATCCAAAGATATCCTTATTCCACCAGAGAATAACGTTTCAGTCCGCCTTTACCTTCCCAGAACCACCACTCCTGATGAAAAGCTTCCCATCATAATCTACATCCACGGAGGTGCTTTTGTGATTGAATCAGCATTTTCTCCTCTATACCATCCCTACCTTAACTCCCTAGCAGCTGAAGCCAAGGCGATTGCTGTTTCCATCGAGTACAGACTAGCCCCGGAGCATCCTATCCCCGCATGCTATGATGATTCTTGGATAGCATTCGAATGGGTTCTTGCACATGCTAGTTCTGCACAGGGTCCTGAAGCGTGGATCAATAACCATGCCGATTTTGCTAGAATCTTTTTGGCAGGTGACAGTGCTGGAGCTAATATTGCACATGATGTAATGGTCAGGGCCAGTGAAAAAATTGGACCAGGGGATGAAGTAAAGATCGCGGGGATGATTTTGGTGCATCCCTTTTTTGGTGATGGTAAGCCTGATAAGATTTTCTCCAGCATAGCCCCAGATAGCAGCATCAGCTGTGATGATCCCCGGTTGCATCCTATGGCGCATCCTGATCTGTTGTCGAGGCTTGTTTGCAAAAGGGTCCTGGTTTTAACAGCGGAGAAGGATTTCATAAGAGAGAGAAGTTTGCTTTACTACAGCGCATTGAAGAAAAGTAGATGGGATGGAGAATTGGAAATGATGGAGACTGAAGAGGAGGGACATTGCTTTCATCTGCCTAACCCCACTTCTGAGCGTGCCAGGGTTTTGATGAAACGAATTGTTACGTTTATCAATCAGGACCCCTCGTAAAGGATCTCCCACCAAGAGATCTATTTTCAATCATTGAAGAAAATAAAAAGGAGAGATAGAAGCTATAGCTCTCCCTCCTTTAGTAGAAGTTTAAGAGATTTGCCGAACTCCAACTCCAATTTCATAACTTTTGTCTCACTTTCTGTAATGTTCTTGTAGTAGAAATTTCTTTTATTATTTTACTTTTTTTTCATATATTGTTTTTTGATTTGTTGTAGTTTGCTTTTTATCATATATATATATGTATATATATTTTTTCTTTTTTCGTTGTTAAGCGACATAGAAGATTTGTTGTGACCGACATAGGTGAAGTGCATGTGTGGATGTGTAAATAATTAGACATTAACTTCCATTCCAAGAGGAAAAGCCTTTAACCACTCGACTCTATTGTAGTAATCTAGCTGTTGTGACTTGTGGACATCTTTGTCATTTCCCATTTTATTTCTTTAAAAAATGCCAAAATACCCCACAAATTTTTTTTAAAATTTTTTTTTCCTATTATAAGGTAGGTCAAAGATGAAAGAATCTTGTTGCCCTTCTTTGACTTTCCTCTTATGAAGGTTGTCGTTTCAGTTCACAAATTCTCTGGCTACAAATTAAGAGGCCCTGGAATATTGAATCAGAAAACGTATACAACAAGAAGTGGAAAAGCATGCCACAGGAGATACAAAACAAAAGGCACAGTCAATATAATTACACAATGCCCAGCCCCCTTGGCCTAACTATAGGAGCAAAATTCTTCATTGTTTTCGCCACTGAAGTTGATTAATTACAGAACACAAAAGAAGTGGCCATTCATTAACCATTCCCCTATTACTGCTATATACTAGAGGTCAAAAGAAGTACATAGAAACTCAGCCAAAGAGAGAAAGAGATTGACAAACTCAATTCTCAATTATCACCCTTGCCTAAAACTCAAAATATACATAGTTGTGACTAAACACCACAAGATTTTTCACCAGTTTTCTCCATGTTGCAGATATTCCCACTTAAAATCATGATCACCACAATCCAGGAGAAGCCATCTTCATCATCTGCTTAGAAGAGGGAACCACCGCTCTCTCAAGCCAGATTGGTAAGAAACCATGAAGAGAAGAATCACAAGAAGCAGACCAACACCCCATGGAGTTCCACCAGCCCTGTGAAGTGAGTCTTGATCAGGAATTGGTAAATAAATCCAAGACCAGTCAAACGAAGAAAGTAGGTGCATCGCTAGAAGAAGTAGTAAAGGAGAAACCACGAGGATCAACTTAACCTGATCAAACAAGGGTTCGAAGATATTCTCATAGTTGATGTACCATGTGACACTAACAAAGGTGAACAATATCAGAAGGAAGAAACAAAGGTGTAGTGGCAAAGTGGGCTGAGAATAAGATGAAGAAGAATAGTTATCAGCCATTTTTCCAGCCAATTTAGTCTTAGCAAAGCTTAAGGATAAAAGGGTTTGGAGATTATTTGCTGACTGAGCTAGGTGAAGTGTGTGTGACAGTTGGGATGTGAAGAGTGAAGATCTGTCGAGCTTTGAACACTGTTTATATAGCAACTCAGGAGTTGTTTCTTTTTTTTTTTTTTTTTTTTGTCAAAACTGAGGAGTTGCTTAGCTATGCCAACAATTCAATTTTCTTTAATTGCATAATCCAAGAAGCCCACTTGAGAAGCCGGAAAAAATAATGGAAAAATAAGCTTTGGGTTGGTTTTACTTTGGATGCAATATAGGATCCTTCGCTTTAGTTTGCCAACATGATGTACAGCGGAAATGGCCGGTGAGATTGTATGATTTGGACTTTAGATTCGCACAGTTGGAAAAAGTTTTAACTGCTGAGGAGCTGGCATCTGTCACCGGCCAGGACCAGATCTTGAGTGATAGATGGCCCCAGTGTCTATAATTTAGTTGCTTACGCGTAAGCCAAGACCAAGAAAGATTGGTGTGGGCAATTACTCACTTAGAGGTGGGTGACCATCACATAGTAGTTTTAATATGAAATGGCAGAAAAATACGTCTTTACAAATAATTTAGGGAAAATCGTTCAAAACATCCCTCACATTTTGTAAAATAACTTTTTTCGTCCCTCACTTTTAAAAGTGTAATTTTATATCCCTTACATATTCATATCGGACAAATTTAGTTCTTAACTAGGTTTCCGATTATTTTTTTGCCGGAATCCATCGTGTACAAGGCAGGTAATTATTTTTGAAAGATAAATTTGTCAAATTATATTTTACATAATCTGATCTATAGTCCTCCACATTTTATAAAATAAATTTTTTCGTCCCTCACATTTCACAAAATGAATTTCTCCATCCCTCACATTTCAAAAAATGAAATTTTCATTTCTCACTAATTATGTGTGTGAATACATTTTTTTAAACACATGTATATGTCTATTTGATTTTGCTTAATAATAATAGCATAAACACATGTATGTAATTGGGCCCAACTTGTGGGTTATCTTCTCTTTTTGTATGATTATGATTAATATTTACCAATAGAACCTTAATTTGCATATTTTTATTGTATTTTGACCGAAAATAGTTTTGTTGGCCAACTTGACAATGAATGCAAGATTATTTACTAGCTAATACCAGATTAAATCAAATGATCACGTATAATATATGGTATTCGTATTGTTAAGTGAAATCAAATAGACACATATATATATTTATGCTATTCGTGTTATTAAACAAAATCAAATAGACATATACATGTGTTTAAACAAAATATATTCACACACATTTTTTTTTAGGGTTTCCCTCACATACATAATTAGTTAGGGATGGAAATATTCATTTTTTGAAATGTGAGGGATGGAGAAATTCATTTTATGAAATGTGAGGAATGAAAAAATCATTTTATAAAATGTGAAGGACGAAAAAATTTGTTTTGTAAAATGTGGAGGACTATAGATTAGATTATGTAAAATATAATTTGACAAATTTACCCTTCAAAAATGATCACGTGCCTTGCACGTGATAGATTCCGGCCAAAAAATGATCGGAAACCTAGTTAGGGACTAAATTTGACCGATGTGAATATGTAAGGGACATAAAATCACACTTTTAAAAATGAGGGACGAAAAAAGTCATTTTACAAAATATGAGGGACGTTTTGGACGATTTTCCCAATAATCTAACCCCTTGTAGAAAAAATCTTTAACCAACCATCTTGGATAGATATATATAGAGTAGGAATCTATTGGTAAATAATTGTGGTTAAGAAAACAATAGTCTTGACTTTTCTGATTGATATTATCTTGCGAAAGATGTGACAGGAAGTCGGTAATTATTCATCTCCTTAGTTTTACTCGAGAAAGAAAAACAGCAATTGTAGTGAAACCCTTGAGCAACAAAAAATGTGCTTTAGGTTCATGGTTACATTTGTTTTAGACGATGTGAATGAAATGGAGAAAGAGACTATCAAGCTTAGGTCAATTGAAACTAGAAACAAATCTAATTGTCGGTTAAACCACTACAAAAGCATCTGACGTCTCTCTGATTGATGTGAAGCTGAAAGCACAAAGAAAAACTAAAACCCTACATTGATTAACTACTTTAATCTAACTTTTTCTAGTCAATTTGGTTAGTTGGTGAAATGGGGCTCCACTTACTTCTCTTTGGCTCTAGATCATCCCCTCTTTAGATGATGACTAAACCTTGCTATCTTTTATGCTGGACCCAACACTTTAAATCTAGCTTGCTGCATGTTGTCACGATCTAGTGCTACCTAGGTCAAGTTCCACACAAGACTTAGCCATTGGGGAAACCATTGTAGACAAAAGGAAAGTCTGCCAAACAAAAATATGCTCACTTGGCAAGACTTGTGCACGTGTATGTTCTAGGTACTAGTATACAACAGCTCACTGAAGAAAAATAGTGTATAGCTCCGAGTCTGATGCAGTAGATGCATTAATTTAAGTGTTGAATTATTGTAACAAAACAAGAAAAACAGGTCCCTCTAGTCTCGTTGCCTACTAATAACTTTTGATTAAGTCAACATGATGGCTGCATCTATTAGTAAATGCAACATGCAAATTCGGCTCTTTCTCTTTTATTCAACATCAGAACTTCAATTATGTAATTCTTGATGAAAGATGAAAAAGAATCAAGGAAAAGATTGTGGTAGAGAGATTCTCCTCGCCCATACTTAGATATTTTGGAATGATTGTTCCATATCATTAAGCAATCATAGCTTGGATACACTATTAAGCAATCTTTATTAATTGAATTGGGTTTAACGAACTAAATTTTTTGGCATTAATTTAATTATTACTCCATTCTCGAATACACTATATACTTCAATTCATGATTTCGTTGTACTGAAGTACTAATATTCCTGGGCCCTTGAGAGATTTAATCTGGATTTCTCTCGACGCTTCTTCTCTTTTAGAGTCTCCATTCTCCAATCTCCATCTGATGCATCCCTCAAAAGGGCATTTAGAAAGAGCAGTTAGCCAGAACGATCCAAACAGTGGCCCCAGCACTTTTTTAAAAAAAATTGGAAAGAATGTCTCCAATTAGAGAGACCACTTAGATTAATTAACGTTCTTTAAGGATTCTGAAACAAAACTAAGTCCGTCCTCCTTTCTTGTTCGTCATGTCAACAGATGCTAGAATTTGATGACTGATAATACGGTCGTAGACATTTTTCTTTTTTTGGGGGGAGGGAGGGGGGTGGGGGGAGTTAATACGGATAATTGGATAAAAAGTTAGTACAAATGTTGAGGTTTGAATGACACTTAGATCTACTATTCAATGATCAGACGATGGCTCTTAAAATCTTTTCATTGCGAGATTCAAAATTCGAATCTTGAGCTGACAGCTGGGGATGAAAAGGGTGATAAGAGGGGTGGGAGGAGGCCAAAAAAAAAAAATTCCACTATTTTAGATAGAACGAATTTTGGTGCTCCCATAAGATGCTTCTGAAAATATGTCAACTTTTGAGGAGATAATTATCCAGGTAACAAAGAGGTTCTTCACTTGGAAAAGCTGCCCTAGCTAGCCAATTGATCAACTTGGCAGTAGACGGCACCAATAGTAGTGGAGTACCAGAGGAAAACTGCACAAGTCACGTAAGATATGTCTGTCTGCAAGCGCAAACAACTAAGGAAGGTAACCAATATGATAAGGAAAAACAAATAGCTCGGTTTTATATAACCTGTGATGAATGTTGTTAATCCTGCCCCATGTATCACCAGGATCACAGGTGAAATTTTCGACCAAACTTGGGACTACAAATGTGGAAGAAATAAGAGTAACTTAGTTGTAGAACTACTTACAATTACCATGGTTATTGGGGGAGAAGGGACGGCAACGATTGCAGGAAGCAACTGCTCCTGAAGGTTCACGGCCAAAATTTGGCTAAAAAAAATGTGAAGTCTAAATTGCATCTTGTATATCGTTTTTCACACTATTTATGGAGTTCTTAAAATTTTGTTTTATAGTAACACGTTATTGAAAGTGAGTTACACCGTATATATACAAAATTATATCTTGTGCATTTTGCACAAAATCGATCCAAACGGTTTTGTGACAAACCGTTGGAGACCCTTATCCGTTATTAGGTAACACATCTTCTTTGAGTGTATCATGATTGATGTTGAAGCCAAGAAAAGATAAAGGCAGTGAAGGGGTGCTTTATTTAGAGAAACATCAAAACCATATATATCTTAATGGTGGTATAATGCCATTCCACTACTCTAACCATCTTTTTAGGCTTGAACATTTAAACGTATAAAAACTACGAACTAAGACCTTTGCTTCAAAAAAACAAGGGGAAAAAAAGAGAGAGAGAAAAGGGCTCATACCTGCATATTTAAAACAAAAGTGTTTGCTCAAAATATGAGACATCATCTGAACAAATTAGGAATACTGAAATAGACTTCTTAATGAAACTAAAATCTCCATTAATAAACCTATACCAATGCACTGCTCCTCAATCCTCTTATAATTTATAATTTATTTGATCCAAATGTGTGAGAACGCCGAAAGTGCAGTGCCAAGAGAGCAAGGCATCTTTAGTTCTGCCGTCCATTTCTTTATGTGTGCGTGGCTGGTCCACTCTACCTCCTTTATGCAGAATCATGGATGTTTATTTTCTATTACATAGTGATGGAGTGCAAAATTCAAGAAATGGTAGTACCCAAAGAAAAGGGTAAAGAATGTAGAAAGGAGGAAATGATTGTTGTTTCACTTAAAGAATAGTTATTTTAAGTAATACTCTGTCGAATGTTGAAGATTTGAAGTCTTGATGGAAAGAAATTATAAAGTATAATATAAGAGAGTTTAATATTCATTAACTCATTCTGGGTGCCAATGAAGCCAAAAAACAGCAGTGCGGGGAAAGAAAAGGTAAGGAACGTGGTGGTTATATAAGGATATTTTGCATTTTAAGATGGTGATATTAGCTGAAATCTTAGAATGAATTGGTATCTGGATCTCAACACGAATTCGACTCTGATAATTAACAAAAAAAATTTTGTCAATAAGATAATCTTTAAATACCAGAAAGAATAATTGAAGGAGTTTTACCAGCTGGGCAAACTCCAAATGGCAATAAGACTGATTTTGCTAAAGAGTTTCGCTCCATTTGGATTAGTTGTTTTTTGGGGTGTTTTTGAAATATTTTACTGTAACAGTGAAAATGAAAAATTTTTGCATTTTTTGAAATATTTGATATATTGTATGAAAGAGATATTTTTTAAATTTTTTTATTTATGTATGACTGTAATATTATATTTAAAAAATATGCCAATCCAAACGAATCTAATTTTTAAGTAAGAGACGCAAGCAAAGGAGTCCAAACTAATTTTCAGTTAAAACTCAGAAGGGGAATCCAGAGCCCACCGATCAGGAGGATTGAGCTAAAATACAAAACCATAGGACTGGACCAAAACCTTCGCGGGCTAATAGAAATCTTAAACTCAGATGTCAAGAGCAGATTATACGTAAATCTGGACTTGAAATTATCAGGCCACTTTGGATTTGGAGTGGGTTCTACTCTTCTTTTCAGCCCAGCTATTAGACAGCATAAGGACCCAAATTTGGTGAAGCCGGATGAGGTGTAGCAAATTCAAGCGTCAGTAGAAATTGAAGAGTCTTATTTTCATCTTGTAGTCTCATCAAATGTAAAATTGTTTTGGGAGAGTCAAATTGGATGGTAAGACAAAAGAAATTATAAATATAAGACCTCTCACTTATAAAAAATAAAATGTAAAATTGTTTTAACTTGATGTAGTTTTCACCATTTAAAATTTTTGCCATGTTCACTACTAAAATTTTAAGTGGGATTTCTTTCAAGAAGTTTAGGATAATATATCCTGTGCTTGAACATTAAATTGTTTCAGCTTCTAAAAAACACAAGGGATCCTCAGTGCCACTTTTTCAGTGTCACTTCTATATTTATGCTAAATGTCCTGTTTATTTAATTTATCATGTGTTGTTTATTTAAATTTCTTCTACCATCACGTGATAAGTGGGATGGACACCGGATTTGGCACCGAGTAGTGACACAGAGAATCCCAACTGTCTAAAAAACTTAGGTTATTTTGTACTTTGAAATGTGAGGTACGCTTTTAAAGTGTTTTTGTGGAGAGTAGTACTTTTTCCGTCCCAATTATTTTGTTATATTTAAGGAATGCAACTTTTAAATAATAGCGGTTTGATTGCAATATTTGTGCTTTTCTTTCTAATCTTACCCTCAAAATTTCAAAATTTGAATTTGAATAGTAATATGCATATAATCAAAGGAAGGGACTGTATTGAAAAAAGAGACTGAAATGTGCTTTATTTTTCTCGACATGACAAATATTTAAGACATTTCAAAATGGAAAATACAACATTTTTTTAATAGGACAGAAGAATTTTTAGAGTCAATGAGCATCATGTACTCCATCCAACAAAAAAGTTAATGTTTAGTGGGGGCATTAGTGCGCTTTTGTATGGACATTATTCATTACTTGATGATGATAGTATGGACAAACTCAGTACAATTAAGGGACTTAATTTACTAGCGAGCTTTTGTAGATCATTAATGCTATATTTTTCTGGTCGTTTTAATTGATCTTTGATAATTGCTTGTTATAATTATTTCAGTATTTTGCAGTGCTTTTGACAAAGAACCTTATTGTGATTGTGTCCTCAACTAAAAAAATTTTCTACTGCACCCAACCCAAGAGCCTAAGTTAATAATGTGACGTCATATTACATCAGCAATGTGGGTTAGGCTAATGTTATATTATGAATGAGGTTCATGACTCAAGACATTTGAGCAACCATAAATTCCACAAGTGGAAACATAGTCCAGATTCACCCAAGAATTTCTCTTCATCTTATTTTGGTAGTAGTTTTTCTAGAACATGATTAGGTAACTTCTAGCTTTTAAGAATCTAGCAAATAACATGCCAAAATTTAAAACAATTATATGTTCTTTATTTAATTTCTAGGCACCTTCCCAAATTTATTTTTGAAATTGGTTATGTTTAGGGCTGCAAACGAGTCGAGCCGAGTCGAGTTTTAAGCTAATCGAGCCGAGTCTCGACTAAATTTTACCAAACTCGAGCTCGAGCTCGAGCTCAACGAGCCGGCAATTTTCGAGCTCGAGCTCGAAAAAAAATAAAAAATAAATAAAATAATATTTTTTTCTGAATAAATAATAAAATATTAAGGATATATACGTAATTTTACTATAAAAATAAAAAAAAATATATATATATATAATATACGTAATTTTATTATTAAATAAAAATATAAAATATATATATATATATATATATATACTCAAGGCTCGCGAGCTAACGAGCTTAATATTCTTAACTCGAGTTCGAGCTCGAGTTGGACTCGAGTTGGCTCGAGCTCGACTCGAGCCGCTCGCGAGTCGATTTGTTTGCAGCCCTAGTTATGCTTTCTTCATTGGTTAGCTAATGCCCATTTTCACATACCTTTTCTTCTATTACATGAATTTCTACTTTCTCATTTTTTGGCCTTTTCTTTTCCACATAACTTTCAGCTATCTATTTTTAAGTCAATGTTTGAGATGAAGTCATTCACATGCAAATTGACATCACATAGAATAAACAGAAACTGCAAACTAGCATGAAGCACAAAAATGGCACATAAAACCAACTATTTTTAGAATAGTTGGCCACCAAGAAAGCTTTAAAAGGGATTAAATCCCTTCACCTACATTCTAATATCCATACTTTCTTAAGAATGTCGTTAGCAGTTGCGTAGGCACCCCTTTGGGTCGATGATAGTTCAGTCCCTTCAGGATTTTTCTTGAACCTCTTTGCCTTAGGTCCCCTTTCCCTTAATATAGAATAAGTGTACGTTCGTTATATTTTAAAAAAAAAAAAAAAAAAAAATGGCCCAGAACCGTTGCCTCTAGATAGTGGGTTGGTGAAGTGGGGCACTTTGTGAACACTTTCAGCCAATACTCTGACACTTGTAAACAAAAGCTCTTCAATTTTTTTTTTCTTGTGAGGTCATCATATGCTGCCTTGAAATTTTAGGAAGTCCTTGGAATATTGGAAGAATCTCTTCTACAAAGAACTGAAGAGTAAAGAATGTTTAAACACTTTTCAGCCACTAAAAACTGAGCATGATTGCCACCTCTCACTTTTTCATCCCAAAAAACATTTGTTTTCTTCTATCCGCCATGCTTTCATCAATCATGCTGTGCCAAGTAATACAAGGAAGTGAGCTTAATGATTCAACAGGATGAAAGGCAAAGATACAATATTTCATCTTTCCACAAGCACTTTTTGGCCTTCTCCCTATTTAATCTATATATTACATAACCAGGGGCTGCTAAACTTCTCATTCTCTAGCTTATGGCATTGAAAATGAAGTCGAATAAAGGGAAATTGTGTTTGATTACGCTAGCGTTGGTGTCACTGATGTTCGAATGTGCAATTTCTGATGATGCCAAGGATAAGCAAGAATGTACAAATGCTCTAGTTGGGCTAGCCACATGTTTACCTTATGTTGGTGGAAATGCAAAGTTCCCAACACCAGATTGTTGCAGTGGTTTGAAAGAAGTCCTCAAGACCAACAAGAAGTGTCTGTGTCTAGTAATCAAAGATCGAAATGATCCAGACTTAGGCCTCAGCATCAATGTTACACTCGCTCTAGGCCTGCCATCAGTCTGTAATGCCCCTGCCAATATTTCTGAATGCCCTGGTGAGTAGACTTAGACGATATTGAAGAACAAAAGCATTTAAACCGAAAATCCCAGAAATTTGAACTGACAATTCTTTTAGATAGAGCAGCATAATTAAGATCATTTTGATGATTATGCTGCTTTTATTTTTGCATCTTTGATTGCGATTATTTCCTCTGAATTTGGCTGTGAATATGCAGCTCTGCTCCACTTGGATCCTAATTCACCCGATGCACAGGTTTTCTATCAGAACGGTCATGCATCTAGCAGTATTGCTGGTAGTCCTGTAAGCGGTCCTACTGCAACAGGTACAGGAAACAAAAAGTATTTTATATACACAGTACAATTACAATAGGATACTTAATGGCTTAATTGGTGAATGGAATGTTCAAATGGATGATTTGGATGATTTCTGCAATTAGATTTAGTACAAGACTTGAACCATTTTACTGCTTTATTAACCTGCTGGTTCCCCTGCAGCAGCCAGTAGTCCAGGACCAAACGCTAAACAGCACAGTGATGGAAATCGTAGTGGAAAGCAATGGTTTGGAGTGGAAGCTGTTGTTACCACTCTATTCTTGTGGTCTTTCACTTCAAACTTGATCATTTAAGGCGAGCAAAAAATCAGATGATATGGTTCTCCTTGCTGTTCGGAATACTGTACTTTGAGCTTTTCTCATTTTGTTCCAAGTTATGATCCTGGTGCTCATTGCTGCTGCTTGTTATCATAGCTTTTTGATGATTGATGAACTTTTCTTTCCCCCATTGACCATCTACGGTTTTCTGGTTGGGAATCTTTTGTTGCAGTACATAGAAGATGAGGGGGGATCCTTCTAGTTCTAGCTGATAACGTTCCTATGAAAAGAAAAAAGGCACTTTATAGTAGTGGTACTTAGATATAGGTTGGAATAATGTAGTTGAAAAGTGTAGACTTGGTTCTGCAATCAATAAAATGCGTCAAATCTTTAAGCGATCTCTTTATGGAAGTTCTTGTACTGGAACAATGAACCCCTGCGCATATAAATCTCCAAGAATTCCAACACCAGTTTAACCTCGAGTATGTCTCTCATCCACATTTGTAAACACTACACAATATGTAAAAACTCAGACCAAGGACAATTCCAGTGCTGGATTAAATAGGTCATTGAAACTGTAAAAGCGGGTTTGAACTGAGCTGATCTCAGAGGATAAGCTGTCCTTGTAAGAGAATTAATAGATAATCCGACCTGAGCACTCCAGAATAGAAATTCCAGATTGACAAGGGTTTCTTCCTTGAGGTTAGTCCGATGCTCAAATCAGATATGAGTTTTTTATTTTACGTTTGTGGAATACTGATGGAATTATTCAACCAGCTTTCAATTATATGAAAAATTTTATCTTTCCACTTGCACTTAACTATTTCCTTAAGCCAGGAGTTTAATACCAAGTCAAATTCCGGGCAAGATTCTTTCAATCATATGATTCTTTCTCTTGTTGAGTGTGGTTCGTGTCCTGTTTCTGGTGCATGCCATTTCTCCTCTTCAGCCTTTTCAGTGCCTTGAAGCTATTTTTTCTCTTTCCATTTGATCAACTTTAAGAGTTTCCGGATTCAGAATCTTATGATCTGATGAATTTCACGAGCAAAACATTCAGGCCCTTTATAGTAGTAGATTGGAAATGGAATCCTGGAAGGATCCGATCTTGGTTCTATCATCAATATACCTTCATAATTAATGTGCCTTCTTCCCTACTTGCGTGGATGTTTTGGAAAGGACCCTTTATAATGCGCATCTTCAAGAACCGGCAATCCAAACTTACCTACACTAGTTGAAGCCTTATCAAAACGAGGAGATTTTGGACAAGGAACTTATGGAAACACATACTGTAGTTTTCATTGCGTAACAAAATTGTCTGCACCATCAGTTTTTGTGAAATAGATAGGATAACATGCAATCTGATCCATGTCCGTCTTCACATGTGAGAGATTCCTTTAATCCTTTTGCTTGGATTAGGTTTCAGGTTTCAGAATCAACAGAATTTCTGTCTACAATGTCCTCCATCAATCTACTAATGACTTATACAAGCCAAATTGAAACCTGGCTTGCTTGTTTTTATTGTCCCCGGTGGCCAGTTTCCATCTTTTTCCATTTTTAGCACAAAGTATTGCCAATTACTGGTTACAACTTGCAGAAATACAGAGACTCTGATAGTGAAAAGCCATACCAGTTTAGTTATAATTGGATGGCTCAAACAGGCAATCCCTTGCCGTTTACCGCAAGTCTATGTGAAATACAGTCAGATTTTGCAGCAACTTTGCACGCAGAGATGATGTCCAATGCTTCCAACCGCCAAGACACTGAATTTTGTCAATCCTCTTACATCAATGTAAGGGTGGTTGATATGTTTCTTAGACGTATTTCTGCTAAAATGTATAATTCTAACTTTCTAATTTTGAAGTTTGATTCTTGAATGATGTTTTAATCAAATGTCAAAATCTGATATACATGCTGTCCATGGTATAATGCTTTGTTCATCTATTTACAGACTACTGAGAAATTTTATATCAGTTCGAACCAGGATTAATACTGATAATTGGATAAATAAGATCTTACAATCTCATTCTATCTAATGTGAAAACAATGAGTTCATAATCTTATTTGGAACATTTTTATTAGTCAAAAATTAACTACAAGACTTGTCAAGTAGTTGCCTCACATGAGAAATTGCAGCCAACTATCCAAAAGAGGCCGACTCTCCCCACCCCCCCCCCCCCCCCAAACAAAAACAAACACGAAAACCAATCCCATTTTCCGACCATTTTTCCACGCTTCCAAGATATAGCTTTAGATCGACAGCAAATTTGCGGTTGTACTTAGAAACATGAAGATGATTCCCTACCCAGATGCAGCTTGGCCCTGTATCATTTTCGATGCAGAATTTGTAAGCAAACTTTTTAACAAGTCCTCCACACTTCAAGTCAACAATGACCTCATGGCGAGCTGAGAGCCTGAGACTGAGAGTGGCAGTTTTGAGGGCGGTGATAAAGGAAAATAGAGGGTTGCTCAAATTCCGAGGCTCCGTAGATAATACTACTCGGGACTTCCTTGAAAAGATACTAACAGACGAATAACGTAATCAGAGCCGCAGAAGCTGCTTCATCAATTTCAAGAATACGCATTAATTACTGCTTTAGTATACTTATATATTCTACTATTCCGTTCCTAGGGACGTCAAGTTAATAATTATTAGTCCTGTATTCCTTTTTCATCTATCCCAAATTATAGTTCATTTTTCAATTAAATTAAAAAATGTAGTTGTATTTTAATTTTTGTAAAATATTCTTATTCAATGTGAGTAGTTGTTACTATAAACTTACCCCATTTAATAAGAGTTGATTCTTTTTTTATCATCAATTCAAGTTCCCATAAAGTTATACCATATTTAATGTGAGGGTATTTTAGAAAAATAGCAATCTAAATTTACTTTTTCAACAAAGTTAATTATTTTTTCTTAAACTGTGTGGAAAAAGAAACAGGACTATCAAAGTGGGACGAAGGAGTACGATTTAGAGTTGAACATCGTTTTATGTTGAGATAATATCAGAAACCTTCGGTTATGTTTGGATTGCATTTTCCGTCATTTTTCATGGAAAAATTACTGTAGCGATTTGATATATGTGAGGGAAAAAGGTGATAGGAAAATATGATCACGGAAAACGACAATATTTTTCGACAGAAACAAGCAATCCAAGCAAGGCCTTCCTCCGATTTCTGACAATTTCGTTCAGCTCCTCTCAGGTTTAAACATTTACACTTATATCACTTGGCATGGTAAAGTACCTATAATGTCCTTCACTTGATAGACAATTCACAGTTTAAGACAATAGATTTATAAAGCCAAAAAAAAATCATATTTTTCTTTCTCGTGTCTATTTTCACCCTTTTCTTTTCTAGATATTATATTACTATGCCATTTTTTATTATTTTCAGTTTTATGAATATTAGCAAACTGAGATTGTAAAATCAACAAAGGAGCAATTTATGTGTCAAATTAGAAAGAAATGATGAGGCTCGCAATAATAGAGAAATAAATAATGAAATTGATTATTAAAATAAGAAAAATGACCAAAGATGCGAAATTGTAGTATTTTGTCTATTATCAAGAAAAAGTTTTGTAAAATATCAATAATTTGCATACGGATTTGTTTCGTTGGATTAGTAATTGTTGGTTATGATTTTGGCATAGAGATGGAACTTATTTTTTACTTCTTAGATGTTCATATTTTTAAGAACATAAAAGTGTTATAATGGTGGTTCTATACTAGATTGCAAAGGTGTTGGAGTCGTTGAGATTTAATTTTGGAGCATAAAATTACTTATCAATAAGTGAGGAGGGTATGTGTGTGTGTGTGTGTAAATTTTTTTTTTCCATGACAAGCATTGATACTGTGTATGCAGCTTGGGATTTTTTAGACAACTACTTGGACTTGGAACTAGAGTTTATGTATGGATAGTTGTTAAATATTAGGATCGTAGATGTGTGCAAAATATGAAAAAAAAAAAGGTGATTGAGTTGATTATATTTTTCTTTGTTTATTTTGTACAAAAGGGTAGTTTAAGATTTTTAAGAGAGAATCTAACTTCTTGGGCCTACATTGTTGTATAAATAGTAAAAATAAGGAGATATATGTAATTTTTAAAACTTGAGAGGAGTTCTCTACAATAATTAAAAACATTAGGGGAGGTTTGTGCAATTACCCTTTTAATTTTCAAGTTCATAAAAAAACTCATTTGCAAATAAACAAGTCAATATTGAACAAAATTTCAAACTCGTTAAAATAATTATACGAGTTTGAACATTATATATTTTGTTTAATTAGACTCGTTTATATCCTTATGGGTAAGGGCAGAATTTATTTTTGCCACTTTTCTAGAAGTAAACTCCAGCAAAGACTTGTTTGGAAATTTTGATTTGGAGATATAAGAAATAAGAGGTATGATTCTAGAGTACTTTTCACTTGTCAAGAATTTAATGGAAGGACAACACAAATTTGATGAATTGAAATGTTATTATGTTTCTTTTTGTTTTTACTGTAAGTGATTCTTTTAGCAATAACAAATAAATTTCTCAGCAAATAAGTACTATAAAGTTTGCAAAAAGAAAATGCGAAGGAGAAAAAAAAAAGGTAATTAGATTGCATGAGGACCCAAAAACTATGTATGACATCGTGCTTTCTTTGTTGGGATAATTTCAGAAACCTCCCCTGGTGTTTCTAACTATTTTGTTAACCTCCCTATAAGTTTTAAAAATTACACTAACTTCCCCTAAGATTAATTATCTTATAACATTTAGATCCAATCGATAATTAAAAAGTAATATTAAGAGAGAAAAGATAATATGATTCCATCATTGCTTCTCATCCGCTACATTATTTAATTTATTTAATACCAACCCATACATTAAAAAAACACTAAAATTTATTATTTATCATTAGGGATCAAATCGTATATAGTATCAAAAAATAGTATATCATGTTATATTTTTCACTTAATACAAGATTCAAATTACTCTTTTAAGTTATACATCCATTATCAAATATTATCAAAAACAAATAATCAAAAAATTTGCAACCAAAATATTATAGAAATTAAATTTTAACATCATAAATATTCTTATGAATATATTAAGGTTAGTTACTGAGAATTTTATGGTATCAAAGTTCACTTTTTAATATATTTTGATTACAGATTTTTTGTTATTAACCATGCTTGACGATGAGTTTATGATCGAAAAGAACAACTTAGATCTTACATTAAATAAATAAATAAATATATAAATATAATGATATACTATTTTTTATGCCACATGTGATTTAATCCCTGATGATAAACAATAAATTATAGTATTTTCTTTAATATTTGGATGGATATTAGATTAATTAAATAATTTAGTTGATGAGGGGGTAATGACGGAATCATATTATTTTCTCTCTCCCAATATCCCTTTTTAAGTGTTGGTTGGACCTAGATGTTATAAAATAATAAATTTTAATGGAGATTAATGTAATTTTTAAAACCTGAAAGGAGGTCAGTGAAGTAGTTAGAAACCTCAGGGAGGTTTTTGAAATTATACCTTCTTTGTTTTGTCGAGTTGCAAACATCCAGACAGTTCCCATCATGGACAGTTTCCACCATGGACAGTTCCAAGCGTTGAAACTTGACAGGTAGTTGCATTACCAAGCAAACCGCCGTAATGAGAAAGAACAAAACGAAACAAACTATAGTTCACACTTGTTATCACAAGCTTCTTCACCGGCAAAGCTTTAATGAAATACAAGAATCTCTCTTTCTTTCGCACTTTTCCCTTTTCTTAGCAGTTCAGTGTATTCTTTTTCCATTAAAATAGAGGAAAGAAAAAGGTGCAATTCTCCTCGAGAAATGCTTATGTGAGTTCTTGCATAATTCTAGTCAGGTACTGTGAGTTCCCTATTTTTTGGAAATGAAAATCTGAAACCTGTTCCATGTTGATAGATTCTAACCAACAGGTATTGAAAGGGGTCTTGACGCTTGCAGGTTAATTTGCTTGCACCATGAATGCATAATAAACCATGCATTTCTCAAAGAAACATATTTTGTTTGTTTATTTTTCCTTTTTCATGTTTTCTCTCTCATTTGTTTTTTCCTCTCTTAAATATGGGCTAAATTGGACGCAGATAACCATTTATTACTTAATAGCAGCTGCTTATATGGTTTTGATGAATTCATTATCGTGATTTTTTTTCTTTTTACCAGGAATGTTGGTTTTTCCTTTTGTGCCTTTGTGGTTTCTTCTAACCATGGAAAATTTGTGCACTGATTGAGCCAACTTTCTTGGATTTTCTCTTGATAGATTGAACAAAATAAATATCATGGAAATGATTATGGGGATCGATGCAGAAATATATTCCTCAGTGTCCAGCTATTGGAAAGTTACTTAATTTAGTCGTTATAGTATCTGTTATCTCAAAGCAACAATCACTCAGAACCATTACTAATGGATTTGCGTGTAGTCTTTGTCTTGTGCAGGGGTAAATGACATCCTTAGCCTCAGACAGACTGCCAAAGTTAAATTCATCCCTTATATTAGGAAATCCTAGCAGACTACCAGTCCTCTAGGATTGAACTTCTTGCTTAGATTTCCAAGTTGCTATGGCGGTCTTTTGAATTTTTAGAGGTAAGTCAAAAGTGTAGTGGGATTCTGAATTAAAGGTAGTATAAATGTATAATCCATTCATCAGCCTGTCTCGGACAAGGTTCAAAGAGTTCAACTTTTTGTCCTTGCGGAAGACTACATTACTTCTATTTTAGCAAGTTGAATGATAAAAAGATGTGTCATTTGAAGATTGCATATTAGATTAGTACCGTTTAGATGGTAGCTGTTGTTGTGTATAACTTTTTCTGAAACTTCTTGTTTATTGCAGGGTCTCCACTAATTGCTATAGTGAATGGCAAGCCTGTTAAACATTATGATCAGCAATACTGAAGATGAGGAATTGGGCACCAAGCCCCTCAGGAGGTTATCTGTCTTCTATTATGGTGTAGGGCACATGCTGAATGACATAACATCTGCCTGCTGGTTCACTTATCTCTTGGTCTTCTTGACTGATATAGGATTATCCCCAAGGTTTGTTTTTTTTCCTGACTAATGAATTTTTCCATTTCCAGATCTTTCTTTTTCTGGTTTGCTCGTGCATGTTAATTACCTAAAAAGTGCTCAAATGTATTACTGCAAAACCACTTTCAAGAATCTTCAAAGCTGCACATTCCTATTTGGCTGAATAATGGAATGCAATTATGTTCTGAGTTGCTCAGAAACTGTTGTGGTTTTTCATGACAGAAAGCCCTTCGGGTATGATAAGAATGCATTTTAATTTACAATTTTCCTCCTGATGGTTCTCTTCCACGTTGCTGTTTTAGCACAACTGTGCTTTAGAGGATGGCATGTTCTGAAACTCTCTCTGTTTTTTTTTTTACTTGGATCCTTGTCTGCATTTATCCAATTGATAGTCTTGGTAAGAATTTAGCAATCTTTTAGCCGTTGAAATCCTATATTAACAGTAATTTACTGTATTCTACCACTTTAGATTTTATTAGTTAACAGAAAAGAGAAACAGAGTTGGAATAAACTCCTTTGCACTAAAGAATCATAAATTGTTTCTTTTCCTGTTGAAGGAGGAATGAGTAGAGTTACTATCTCTTTCTGTTCAATCTGGATATTGGTTTACCTGGTATCTTGAACTTGTTTCATTGATTTATTTTGGATTGATTTTCCGTATCTTGTCGGATCCTATGCTCTTCTTTTCATGATTTATTTTATCAGTTTTTTTGGCAAGATATGACTATTTCTAATCCATTTGCCATTTCTGTTTGACAGTAATGCTGCGGTTGTTATGCTTTCTGGCCAGATAGCTGATGGCTTTACCACCATATTTGCTGGTGAATTGGTATGTACCAAGATAACACAATTCAGAAACATTTTAGATTTTTGTATTTTAGGAGTTCCTATCATGATTTTACTTTCATGCTTGAAACACTGTGCTGTGGAGAAATATATCCAATCAATCTGTCTTCTGAGCCATTTTTCACTTGTTATGTTTCTTTCTCATAAAAGCAGAGAATAAATGGAAGATTTGTGCTTGTAATTTTACAGGTTGTTGTAGCATTCTGAGCATAATATAGTAGTTGATTTGTAAAGAAATTAGAAGTGGACTTGTCTGACTGTATCTTTGTTGAAAATCCTGTAACCGCTTCTAACCATCACATAAGCTTATTGCATAGAAAACATAAATCCAGGAAACTCAAAATTCAGAGAAAGCAGGAATATGGGATAGCTCTAAATATGCTGCTGTGCATGGAGTGACCCTCATCAGATGCGTTATGCTTGTTTATCCAACCTTGCTTGTTTAACTGTCCGTGGCACATGATTTCACAACCAATGCAACTAGTGTAAGAAATGATTTTTCCTGAATTTCTAAATTTTACATGGCGGGAATCAGATCCAAGTACCTCTAGGAAAATCTTCATCATCCATGAAACTTATTTCAAACCTTGAATATCCTAATAACTTAATATTTCACATTCTAGATTGACAGGTTTGGACACTTCAAAATATGGCATGCTGCTGGATCACTTTTAGTTGCAATTTCATTTTCTTCAGTCTTTGGTGGTTGCCTCCCGTGCAAAGTTCTTGGTTCCAGTTCTTCAACTCTGAAAACTGTTGGATATAGCACATTTGCTGCAATCTTCAACGTGGGTTGGGCTGCTACTCAAGTGTCGCATATGTATTGACTCCTGCTCAAATTTAATCGGACAACTGTAATTGGTTTCCTTCTGCATATCTGCCGACCCATATGATCCATTTTATAGATATGCACTGTCATAATTGCCTTAGTTTCTGTATAAATGCAAAGATTGCTATAGTCTATGATTTCACCAAGTGTTAGACATGAACGTCCCTTTTCTCTCTAAGCTAGATGGATAACAGTCCTGGGCTATTAGTTCTCCTATATGTATGGGAATTCCTCTACCATATATTCTTCTTCATTTTAAGCATCCCAAGGAGTATATAACCAAGTTTTGACATTGATCTGCAAGAGTTCACCAAAGTCAAATGCCAGTTCTTAAGAAAAGTCAATTACACTACTTTTCCTTGCTGTGCTGTTGCATTAAAGTTAGTTAATGGTTTTTTCCCAAAAGAAATGACTGTATGGCTGATGACTCATTGAAGGTCAATGGTGAATTGCATCACACTAAATTCAACAAGTAGAGTAGTTTTAGCTAGCTGCCGCAACGCTTTTACAATGGTTAGAAGCTCTCTCTACTGCTCAAAGCTTAACTTTGTTTATGCTTTCAGTAAATTAATCAATTTATGTTTTTCTCTGCCTTTTACCCTGAACTTTTTGTTGGAAGGTTGCCAACCTTAGCTTGTATGCTGTTGCATTCTTTGTCTTCAAGGTCAAAACATCAGGAACACCAATTTCTGTTGAGAATCAGGTTTCTGAAATTTCAGAATGTGCTTTCTTTTTTACTTTCTTTCATTTATGTTCTGAATTTCCTAAAATTGGAGCAGTACCGCTGGATTGCATACATATCAATAGCCATTGGATGCTGCTTTGTGGTTGTATTTCATCTTGGAACTCAAGAACCAAGGTTTGTCATGTATTCTAATCTTTATTTGGCTATTTAAGGACTTATGAGCTCTAAGGTGAATGTATTCTGTCACTTAAGGGAGTACTTTCTTCAGTTTTATGTTGATCGCGAAAGCATAAAGTAAGCATCTCATCTTATTCCTTGGATTCTATTTGAAGTTGGGGAAGGGTGGGGGAAAGAATTATTCATCCCTAGAAAATTATGGTCATAACTCTTTAAGCCTCTGCATTTGAGGGGTGATCTTGACCCATGGAAAACTTGAACTCATAATGTTATATTCAGTAGGTCATTCACACTAGCTAGAAAACTATAAATTTTAGATAACATAATTGTTAATTGTTTTTTGACTGTTCCATTGGAAAAGATGCTTGTTGTGCTGGAAATTATCTTGAGACATTTTCTTTTTTCATTTCTTTGTAGTCCTTTTCTTTTGGGTTGAATCTTAAATAAAAAACAAATGGGAGGATATCTGAACATAAAGGCCTCATCCCATGTATAGCACTTCTTTCTCGGAAGCCGAAAACAAAATCTTTCCTTATATTTTTTTTTTTTTTGGGATTATCTGCTATTAGTTGCATTACTTAATATTTTGTTGCAGGTTGAAACAAGATGTTCACAGAAAGGGTTATGCTCGAATTTATTGGACATACTGGTTTAAGAAAATTCTGTACTACCAAGTTGCTCTTGTATATGTGCTCACTAGACTGGTAACCAATGTTTCTCAGGTCAGTACAGTGTCAATGTCAGCTACTTTATCGATTGTCTGAAAAATCATTTGAAGAGTGCTAGACTGCTAGGTACATGAGCTTAGTGCATTATCTGAATTCTCATGAATTTTGGTTTCTGGTTACATCCGTGGCTTAGGCGTATCTGGCCTTCTATGTCATCGATGATCTTCAGATGTCCCAGTTTTCAAAAGCTTCGGTAACTCACTTAATACTAATCATTTTACAATGTTAGCATTTTTGCTCTTTTACTGATAGTTCTTCTTTAAAAATGTTTAGGTTCCTGCTGTCATCTACATTTGCAGCTTCATTGTATCGGTCCTGCTACAGGTTTCTTTCAAATCTTAAAACTGCTTTTGTTTTTGTGCATAGTCCTTGTCTATATGTTTTGTATAAAACATCCTGCATTTCTCTCTGTATCTAGGAAATGACATGGACTGGGCCACGCTTAAAGTCCTATTATTCTGCTGGAGGACTACTATGGCTATTTTGTGGTGCAGGAATATTTTTTTTACCAAGAAGCCTGAGTTATTTGATGTACTTCTTGTCAACGGTTATTGGAATTGCAAATGCCCTCATTATGGTAAGCAGTAAGTTCTGTTTTAGGCTTTTAGCACTTCTGCCCCCGTAGAGGTATTCTGGAACTTTAGATGAAGTGAACTGAAAGATGTAGAATCGGTATTTTTATTAATCAACCTGAAGTCTGAACCATCCACACCAGGCCAAGTATGAGTAGAGGTGTTAACCTTTCTCGTGTTAATCTCTCAATTTGAGATTACACCGGCATTTACATTTAAGTCCTGGAACTTCCAGAGTAGATCTAGCTGTCAAATTTCCATTCTCGTTAGAATATCTGAAGAAGTGCATTTCAGCAGGAATTTCTCGGTTAAAAAAGGTGGTTTTATATGTTGATTTGTGATAAAGGTTCAGTACGCAAGCAATTAACATGGAGTAGAAAATTACAACATTGCAAGTTGAGAGAACAAGTGTAATGAAGATCATACTAAACAAGTATTCATTTCAATGGGCCTCTTGATCTTCAGATTAACTTGATAAGATTTTCAAGGCTGGATGAGCTGGATATTAATTAACCAATCAGTTCTGTGGCTCAGAAAAGCTTTTAGAGTTTATGAAAGTTGGGAAATTCTTAGAACTTTGTATCAGTTGAATCCTATACACTTGTCATCTCACTGGACAAACTCTAAATCCAACGTAAGGATATTAATCAGATACCTGTCTCAATCATGAAGAAGAAACAGGATAATGAGTTTTTGTACTGCATTTATATCCTGTTATCACACCAATGTTTATTTTGCAACATCAGGTGACCGGAGTAAGCATGCAAAGTTTCCTAGTCGGTGAGGATGTCCATGGCTGTGCATTTGTTTATGGATCATTGAGCTTTCTGGACAAAATTTCATGTGGAGTAGCACTATGCATTCTTGAATCATACCAAAGTAAGCATCAAGTATCTTTTTGCTTTGCACCCAACTTCGCTTTATTATTTACCTGTCCTCTGTGTATGATTTGATGTGGGGTTTTGAATTTCTACATCCTACAAGTAGTAGTGAATTGAACTATTGCAATTAAACTTGTAAAGTTTCTCTTGCAGCTAACACTTTTTAGTGGCTTTCACTGACTTCGGGAATCATATATTGAAATATGTACTAGCAGGGAGTAAAGCTTAGAATTGTTCATGCAAGTTTTTTCCTTTTCAGTTTGGTCTTCAATATTTTTACTTGGCAACAGCTCATTTTCTCCTCTTAGCGATAATTCTCTACCAGCATTCTCTTATGCATTTAATCTTTTCGTTTTGGCGGTTTAAGGACAAATGCGATTCAATGATCAGCATCACCGACTTAGTTTTCATTTTTATGCAGATTCATCTACCCAAGTACATTCCTGTAGCCCGACAAACTCCTGTTTCTCTGTTTCTAGATTTGGATTAGGTTTTGTTCCTGCCGCTTGTGCACTCTTTGGTGTGGCAGTTACATGCAGCATGAAGCTCCAGCCCCCCACTCCAAAGCCTTTGATGGAACCCTTATTGGCGTAGATTTCGCAAGACATGACGTTAAATGTACAGCAACTCTCAATAGAAGAATCATACGCAGACAATGATCAAATGAAACGGATCGCTTTTGACTGCCAATTCAAACGCAGCTCCTCATTTTCTCAATGCAATCTTATCAGCTCTACTCATTGATGATGTTATACTTTTTGTTTGCACTGTTTACTCTTTTCTTGCCTGATTGCAGACAAAAGGTTTTGTGGTTGTTGCAGAAAAAGTTGGACATAGAAATTTGCAAACTAGGAAAAATATAACATTTATGCACAATCTCTCTTGCAAACATTTATAACATTTATAACACATGCTTGTAAGTTTTACTCTTGATTGCCAGCCTTTAGCAGGTTCTTCATTTGTTCACAGTAATGCTTGGATGCTTGAAGTTTTTACATGGTTAGAAACTGTGAGATTTCATTGTACTTTTCAAAAACCAAATAGGATCAAAGTCTTCATAGTAGTGGAGGAAAGAAAATCAACACTTTCTTCCTTCATTGAATGTATATTGGTTGGCATATGTATTTTCTCATCAGAAGTCTTATTTAGTTAATGTTTTTATTGGGCTATAACTCATTTTTCAGTTTTTTCTTGTTTCCTTTTTCCTACTGAAGTACAAGTACAAAATTGTTTTTGGAAATTAGTATTGCATTTGCATTCAAATTTAATGATGAGCAATGTTGTAAGGGAAACTTCATCTAGCAGTAAAAGCGACAAGGTGGATGATCAGACAAGCAACTGTATGTCACTTTTATAGTATAAAAAGATAGTAAAAGCAAATACTATTCTTTAAACTATTTTCATAAATAAAACCTTCCATAGTGTTGAAAGCAATTAGCACGTAAAACTCATACATTTGAGCAAAAAAAACTCAACAATAGATGAAATTCAATTTCAATATCATACAAATAATTTACTCAAAATAGACGACTTTTTTTTATGGGAGTGAAAGATTAAATTTTTATTATAAACAGAAAAAGTCAGAATTTGAAAAATCACAGAGTTCGAAGTTTCAATTACTTCATTTCTCTCGTGCTCTACATGAATAGAAACAAATAAATAGATAAATATAGTTGTGAAACACAAAAAAAGGACAAAAAAAAAAAGAACATGCAGTTATTCTTCTCCAAATGTGCTGAATATTTCATTGATTAAATTCTATATTTCATTGACATTTGCACTTCAATTATATGTATGTATATGTGTATGTATGTATGTATAGACATTATTAAAGAAAAGTAGAAAATTTAGAAAAAGAAAAACAAGTTTAGAAAGTTTAAATATGAGAATATTATTAACAATTCTTCACCTTTGATATTGCCATATAGTGTCACTATCACTTCAAGGGTGCGAAGCAAGATTTTGAAAAACTCAGGAGAGTTAGGTGATATTTCGCGAAACCTTAAGGGAGGTTTCTGAAATTATACCAAAAACTAATCCAGCATGATTTGTTAGGTAGGAATATGTTTTTATCATTATGCGAAAAGATGTACTCAACATTCCTCTCTCATGTATGGGGTTTGCCAAAAAAAAAAAAAAAAAAAAAACCAAAGTACACTAATACATAAATAGGAAAGTTTGATAAACATGTAAATGAATACTTCTTCACTCTAGATTTTTTGGTGGTTTATTGTTGTTTAATCTAATTATCCTTCTACACTCTTGCAACATGTAATCATGCTGCTACTCAAATGACAACTATTTAGTTAGTTGTGAGGATTCCATTAACCATCGTACTCACAGGATATGGTTTTCATGGTTTTATGGACTGAAGTGGCTCAATATATAATTTAGAGACCAACTTAGATGTCGAGAAAAAGTTAAAGGATGCAAAATGGTATTAACTCATATATAATTGTCACTATTGACTCTTTATTTCTTTTTAGAGCAAATTATTCGGATGGGCATTAAACTTTTGCAATCGTCGAGTTTTAGTTATTGAACTATTAACAGTTTGATTTTGGCCATTGAAATGTCTAAAGTTAAGATTCAAGGCCATTTCGTTAAATTTAGTCGTTAAGTATGTCAGATCTGATTAGCCGTGCAATTCCCAAGACAAAAGAAAGGGGCAAATTAGGAAGTTTGACATGCATCTTCTTATTCTTCTTGTTCTATAAACCTAAAGAAGGAGTAACCAAGAAACCACAAAATCTGTTGCTACTGCAACAAGGGAGAAGGAAATAGAAGAAGCCCAACTTGGGTTAGAGGAAGTAAGAGCAAGCTGCCTTCTCTGCCTCCGTTGCCGTCCACAGCCTCCGTCCTCTTGTCCATTCATCGGCCGCGTACGCCTATCTCGATGGTTTCAACCAGTCCTCCTTCTCTTGAAGACAAAATCGGCCAAGCAACAGTCACAAAAGCAGTAAAAGCTCTTATAAAATGGAGAAAACTCCACCCCAGAGCAACCCATCATAAATCAGATACAGGAGAAGAAGAAAAGTAAGAATTTCTCGAAGATGAAGATGGTAACGAAAAAGAAGATTTCATTTAGCTCCTCTTGACCCTCAAGAAAATGCCACCGAAAGATTCGTCCAAAATATCCCACAAAATTTCACTCCTAAACTCGCTTCACTCTCTGGCTGACAACAACCTTAGCCTTTGCCTGATTATAGACGACCGGACCATCAAATCCCCGTATAAAATTATTGCAGAATTCGATCAAAAGAAGGTGAAGTCCGAGGATATTCCCATTGATATGATTGTCAAGCTATCCACGTTGAAATCAGATTGCAAGACTCTGGAGGGAAGGTGAAAGCTATATCAATCATACGACATGTTTTTTTGCGGATAAAAGGGTTCTTTCATTGCTTACAGGTGTTTTAGGGAAGCATTTTTATAAGAAGAAGAGGAAAATTCTGGTGCCGTTGGATTTGAGGAGTAGGGATAATTGGAAAGAGCAAATTGAAAAGGCAATAAATTCGGCATTTTTATGCTTTGGGAATCACGCGGGCACTTAGATCTAGCATACTTAACGATTAAATCTAATAGAATGGCCTCGAGTTTTAACTTAGACATTTCAATAGCCAAAACCAAACTTTTAATAGTTTGATGACCAAAATTCGACTGCAAAAGTTTAGTGGCCGTCCGAATAATTTGCTCTTCTTTTTATTACTTCTAATTCTAAGAAAATTTATTGAGGTGAGACCTGTGCTCGTTTATAGTTTTTAATTAATATGAATGAGTTCAACATAGAAAAAAGACTGAAAATCAATATTTTTAAACAATAGATACAAATATAATAATTTCTACAAATTAGAGTTCTGTCTTTAAGTCATATGTCACTTGATTTTCCAACATCAATATTCTCCTACCCTCTCCTGTATAGTATTTCTTCATGTGTTTTCGATAAAAGTGAGGTATGAAACTAAAAAACAATTATTAATGAGCAAATAAACCGTCTCAATGATAAATGTAACATGCTCAGCATGAGTTAAATTAGCTAAATCTAAAAGTTTTTTTTTGAAGAATTAAACCAATTAGGTGCACGAGTCTTTAAAAAATGATGTGCACAATGAGGTCTCAAAAGAAATTTTCATTTTCAGTTTTTGAGATATCAAAAAGAAACAAAAAACAATTTCTCAATCCTCCCCCCACCCCCCCCCCCCCCCCAAAAAAAAAAAAAGACACACACAACAGAGTGTGTTAAAAACGCAGATCATTGAAGAAATTCAGGATCCATTCCGTCTCTCTCTCTCTCTCTCTCGCACTCACACCGGACACACACAGTGTCTTACACTCAATTGGAGAGAGCGGTTTTTTCCATTTAAATACCATTTACAAACACTCCCGATTTATCTCCCTAAAAAAACCAATCATTTCTTCCTTCTACAATTAATCAGAGAAAGCCCTCGTAAAATCGTTGTAGAATTCATTAAAAAAATCGATCTTTGATTGTGCTTAAAGAGGAAGGAGAGCAAGAAGGAAAAGGTTAACAGGAGAGGAAAATGAGCTGCGCGGATCTGGTGACCACGAGTTCCAATGGAAATCTTGATGACCAGATTTCTCAGCTCATGCAGTGTAAACCCTTGTCCGAGCCTGAGGTAATGATTTCAGTATTGTTTTTATTTTTGCATTTGTGGCTTTTGTTTATAGACTCTTTGCGGATCTGAGATTAATTTTTTTCTTGAAGTTGAGCTGGAGGTTGCATGAACAATTAGATTCATGTTTTAAGATTTGTAGCATATTTGGAACAGGTTTGATGGATTGCATGTAATTAATTCGAATTTTTTAACTTTGTTTGAGAAAAATATTTGGGAATTAGGGTTTTTTGAATTGTAGTATATAATTGGGAGATTTGTAATGAAGTAGAATAGTATTGCAGTTTAGGTTTTTTATTTGGTTTCTTGATAGTGTTAAATGTTAGCTGTTGTTGTTTGTGGAAATGGGGATTTTTTTTCATTGGTTGACAGAATTCATAATGGTGTTTAAAGGAATGAAGGATGTGGAGAAGAAAGGAGAAATCTTTGGGGCTGTGTATTTTGGTTTAGGGAAGCTGGACTAGGGACAGATGTCTCGAATAAATAAAAAGCCAGCAATGAAAGTCACTGGTAATGAAGTTTTGAGTTTGAAGAATTTTGATTGCGAGTTTAGTGAAGATAAAACATTTGCTGTAAAAAAACAGTCCTTTTTTTTTTCTGCCGCTGGGGGGAGGGTGGTGTGGGTATGTCAACCGTTGGAACGCTGGGTTGACTACTTGGATGCAGTAGCATCAATTGACTGGATGCACTCTATTTCTGATTGTTAGTTGGACTTTTTCCGGAAATGTTGATGGTCAAAGTGATTGAAAAAAGCCAAAGAGGCTATATCAGATTGTATAAACATTATAGAGGAAAGAAAAACTGAGGTCAGCAGTGCTAGAGATTTTTGTGAGTGGCAAGAGGGAGAGGGACAGAGGTGCATGTAGAAATTGCAATTGGCTTATGGTGATTATAGTCTATATGGTTGAGGCTACTAGTCTTGCAATGTAAGAAGAGATAATTGAAAGAAGTTATTGTTACCATATTATGGCTAGAGTTACATTATTTCTTTGTTAGTTTTCTTCAAAAATAACCATTTTGAACTTTCCAGAAGGACCAATGCTGGAGTACTTTTAGGCAGGAACTTATGTTCAAAGCTTGTAGTGTATTAAGATCAGTATTGGCTGTATTTGGGTGTACGTCACTCGAACAAATTGAAGATTGTCAGACTAGTTCATTGACATGCTTGGCTTTTAGTAGCTCTGATTTGGTTGTCAGTCTAGCATGTCTGTTTCTTTTTCCATCCGTAAATAACACTACCATATTTTCCCTCTTAGCCATTTCAGATGTATGAATCGCTTTTTCATGCTTTTTTTTTCGTAAATTATATGTACTTTATCTAATCACATTGGAGAACAGCAATGTTTAGGAAAATTTAAGATACCATATAATGTGCCTTTATGATAAGATCCTCTCTCTCTCTCTCTCTCTCTCTCTCTCTCTCTCTCTCCGTGTGTGTGTATGTGTGGCCTTGGTGCAAGTGTTTTAATGCTAATTAGGAAGAGGGATCAGTAATATCTTTGTCCCCTTTTTGAGAAGGTGGATTATTTGTTTTACTCTTTAAAGCCATTTGTGTTCTTTTTGGGTTCTCTAGTATTGTTGCTGAAAGGATAACCTGGACCTCAGTATACTCTTCTTTTACTGGACGCAGGTTAGGAGTTTATGTGAAAAGGCAAAAGAAATCCTAATGGAAGAAAGTAACGTCCAGGTATTGTTGCTTTTGCTTATTGTTTTGCAGTGCTGTGCTTCACTGTGCATGGTTGAGATCTACTGCTCAATTAGTATCTACACGTTGTTTTCAAAGGCTTATGGGGTTGAGAAGTATTATGGGATGCACAACATGAATTCACTCAATATTAAATTTGAGGATGTGTAACTGTATTTAATGTAAGGTATCTATTTAACAACAAAGAGACCAAGTTCTGGAAGTTAGTTATCTTTCCCATCATCCCTTTTTTGGAAAATACTAAATATGTCAAAGATGTTTTTCCTAATAAAAAAAATGTGGCAAAGTGCAGTTTCAATTGATGTTCTACTTGCTTTGACTTGGGCATGAAAATTGTATGACAAATAGGAGAATGACCATTTTGCGATAAGTTTGAGCAGAATAGTGGTTTTATATATCTTTTGCCTTGATTGGAAGTAGATGTTATATCTCATGTTTGTAAATTTTTCGAGTAAACCTTTGACGTGCTAAATTATAAATACTTGTCAACTTATGATGTCGTTTGATATTTCCTTTAGTTTTTTAACCTTGATACACAGGTAATTACAAAATTCTCTAATCATTGGTTTTATTAGCATGTTATTTGAAGCTTGATTTGTTCTTTGTGCTAGTATGATCCCTGATGTATGTTGTAGTTGCATCGAATATTGTGTTCACTAGTGGGCCTCATATTGGGTTGTATATATTTCTGAATAGTTTCAAATTAGTGTTGTATTCTCTTTTTTTCAAGTAATATTTATTTTGTCAAAAAGCAAAAAAAGGAGAAAGATAAGTGAGGGATCTTGGATAATTTATGATTTTATTGACATGTTTTCTGCTTGGTAATGATTCTAGCATATAAGTGCATGTCAGGGATCATGCTCATGTCAATGATTATATAGAAATATTGTAGCATATAATTTCATTTTGAAAGTATTTGGCATGATGATGCTGCAGTTCAGTGAACTTGAAGATGTAATGCATTTTCTTTTTCTATTCACGATAGTTCTGTTATTTCTTTGATGCAGCCTGTAAAAAGCCCAGTGACCATATGTGGTGACATCCATGGGCAATTCCATGATTTGGCTGAACTTTTTCGCATTGGAGGGAAGGTACTTTTCATCAGCTGTGACAGTTGTATTGTCTTTTTGTTTTTGTCTTTGAGCTAGCAGAAGTAAAATTTGAGCCCAGCCAAAGGAATGTCACTGGGATCGAAGTGGTCTTCTGATTTTATAACAGGTTGAAATGTTATATATGGTAACTTTATTTTTTGTGCTCACTTTGAAATTTCTGTGTATGCCTTGGTACTTGCTTGTATGGTTTGTGATGTACTGTATGTCATTCAATGTGTATGCACTTGTGTATGAGAACTAAGAATTTAGGTTTGTGACTCTTTAGGTACTGCTTTGGTTGCATATTAAGCCCTTTGGTAGGTGTTTGGTGTTTTTAATGTTATTAGAATTGCAGTTAAGCATGGCTAATTCTGCTTAATATCTTTTTTAGTCATATCCGTTATTCTCTATGCACTCACTGAATTTGATTTTTGATTTTTGTGTATAACGGATTTTGCTGTGACATGTTTGCTTGTAATGTTATTTTATTTTCAATGATCAAGCTGAAATAGAAAATTCAATGTAAATGAATCTAAATTCCCAGGGATTTTTTCCAATAACCCTTAATTGTGAAGATGATTTTGTTACTATGAGCAATGTAGTTAATATATCTTTGCTGCAAACTTAATTATGAATTTAGACATGCTATGACTATTAAACTTCCAGAATTCCCATGGATGTTTTCCTCCTATTCCATGTTTTCTTATACATCTTATTATAACTGTACTAGAATTTGAATACATGGCAAAATGGAAACTTTGACTAGTCAATTTTTTTTCATATTTTTAGAAAGGACGAAGCAAATGGTGACTATTGGTTGTTACCAGTGCTCAGGATTTGTTGCCATGGTTTACAGGATTGGAATGAAACAATCTGCCATTTAATATTGGTTTCTAGATGCCACTTTTCTGGAAAATTTCAATTTTGTCGATGGTGTTGTCACAGATGTCTTCTATGCAACAAAGAAAGAAATGTTTTATTTCCTTCATTTGCTTGTTTGGCGTATGTGCATATTTATGTCGGTGGAATCTTGTATGGATTATGTAGGTCATTTACAGGATACAGCTGGTACAATGGATGTTTATTTGTTATGCTGAAAAAGTTCGTTTTTGATTGTTTCCTGTGACTTTCGCACATTTAAAGTGGAATTGGCTTATTGCTTCATTGTTGTTGCCAGTGTCCAGATACAAATTATCTGTTTATGGGAGACTATGTTGATCGTGGGTATTATTCTGTCGAAACTGTAACAGTAAGTACCAGCTAAACCTATGCTATATGTGCTTTAAATTTATCTTATATCTATGCTTTGAGAAATCTGTTTAATAATCGCAAATCTATTTTATGTGGTTCTATAGGATCTGCTATCTACACTTTTGAGTAGTCTGTCTTGTGATAACAAATCTACGTTTGTTATTTTAGACCTGTTTTGCTTCTTGTTACAATTTTATTCTCAAATGTAGTCATAGATGTATCTGAATCAAGGTAAATGTCTTTGCAAAGTGTAAGTAAATCCAGAGAGAGAACAGAACATTGTTATTTCTTGAATAATAATTAATTAGAGCATAGATATATCTTGTGCATATTGTTCACTGTTTGTGCTATAAAGCTGCATAGTATTTGTGGCATGAGTTCTTTAGATGTGCCTGGAAATAATAATATACATTTGGATAAAGCTGAGCTACTTTATAGCATATTTCATGCATTTAGTTTTTGTGGCTAGTTGTGAGATAGTTCTTAGCAGGGATCTGGTATAGATGTTAAAGTATGTTGCTCAACAAGATTAACTCATGGACCAAAAGTATAAGCAAGTTGGATGAAAAAATTGGTCTCTTTGCTCCAGTACCTGTCAAAATTCTGAATTATTGACTCATTTGTTCTAGATCTCTAAAATTTTGATTTACAGGGAATTGGGCCAATTAATTAGGTTAGTCTGATCTGGATCCTTAATATTTTCCATTTTGCAGCCTTTATGAAGCTGTTCCTAGTGATTTTAGAGTGATGAGATTGCACTTTGATGGATTATATCAATGAAACGCAAAAGCACCAATTGCTGGGCTAATACAATAAAAGGAAGCTCATTTAAAATGGTTGCTTAAGTCTTCCCTATTTCAAATCAAATTTTTGTGTGTTGATAACTGTCTATGAAGGGCATGGCTTTAGTGTAAAGCACTGAGATTCTATTATCTGGTAGAGCTTGAATTTTGTTGAACTTGTTTGCTCTTGTTTTGATCAGCTTTTAGTGGCTCTTAAAGTACGCTATCCACAACGAATCACTATTCTTCGAGGGAATCATGAGAGTCGGCAGGTACTGGTTTACTCCTCTTACTGTCTTTTAGCAAAGACTGATTAAATATTTTGCCATGTTTTGCTGATAATCTGGACCCATCTTTATGAATTTTTCATTTTTGCTGTTGAAACATAGATTCTAAAGCATATCTTCCTCAGATGTTGTTTGTCATTTGCAACTTACAATTTTTCCCCTCTTATGTCATTGCCTTCTGTTCTGAAGGTCAGGATCAGGGTGAGGATGGTATAGTAATGTCGTTTCTGGACAGCTGACTTTCTTGAGACACCAGGTTGAGCTGGAAATTTATTCTAATGTCTAATAACCTTGCCCTTGTATGGCAATACAAGCAATTAAAAAACTGAGATGTTGGATGCTTAACAGCTCAAGGAGTTTTTTTTTTTTTTTTTTTTTGAAGTTCTTGATGAATTTGAGATTGCGAACCTATGGCGATTATTGGGTGGCTTTTATCTTAACAAATGGTTGTGACAGAGCTCAATTTTTGGAGTTATCATGTTTGGAGGGGAACGATGCTATGTTTTCTTTATTTAGATAAGTGTGAAATAACCTTGCTCATTTGTGGTGAGAAGGATGTGGGGAAGGTGATGTTTTATATTTAAATTGTATTTATGTTGATTCATCATGTTTCGTGAATTATGACTGACCAACTTGTGCTTAAAAAACTTGTGTTTCCCAACAAAACCTGCAGACCAGCGCTGCATTATCACCTTTCTCCACGGCCATCCCCCACCACTCAACCTACCCTCCCCCTCCTCAACCCCCACTGCTGCACCCTCCGACTCCTGCCTCCTTCCTCCTCTACCTGGCCGTCTTCCCTCTTTTCTCCCCCACTCACCCAGTCCTCCACGGCCCCCATCAAGGTGGCAACTAGATCTGGTCACAATCTGGTCTGGATCCTGTCACAACCAGGTCTATTTGTGGAAGGGGGTGGAGGACCGGTTGGATGGGGAAGAAAAGAGGGGAGAGAGAGGACGGACGGAAAAGGAGGAAAGAGGGAGGAGGGGCAGCTTTGGGGTTGGGTGAAGGGTTGACAGTGGGGTGGGGAGGAGGAAGGAGGGAGGGAGTGATGGTGGGAATGAGCATCTGTGATGGATGAGTTGTGGGTGGGGCTGAAAGGGGGGGGGACATGTGGTGGGGAGAGGTGGAGAGTAGGTTGAGGAACAACCCAAAAAATGCCCAGACCTAACAGTTTTCTAATAACTTTTTCTTCAGTAAAATTTTTTTTTGAAAACACCCAATCTGGATGAGCTCGTATGCATTAATGCTGTTTAAATGAAAAGTACGCTTTCACTCCTTTCCAATTTAGTTACTTGGTTTCTATTCTCTACTGGATATTTTGTATGGCAGACCACTTTCGTTATTGTCCAAGCTAAAATGTATCCCTATGTTGCATATTGTTTTCAGTGGATTCTTCCTGCTGTTGTCAATGGTGTCTGTTTGCTTTTGAGTGGAGCTGTGTACTGTAGTTTGCTATGCATGGTCTTTTTTATTTGACCTTCTATGATTTTGAGGTTTGGATGCAGATTTTTCGTGATTTTTTTCATTTATTTGTTTTATTGCTTTGCCTTGTTTAGGTATGATCTTTTAAATCCTTTTACTGCCATATTGTTTTCAAGTTTCAAGACACAAAAAAGTATCTGTGCTTAGTAATAGGGGCTAAACATGTCTTTTGGTTTTTGCTTGCAGATTACACAAGTCTATGGATTTTATGACGAGTGCCTGCGGAAGTAAGTTCTATTTCTTTCTAACACTCATACCACCTCCTCTTCCAGCCATTTGATTTATATTGATTTGGAAACTGTATTTTCCTTTTCTCTTCTGAGGAAACTAGATAGATCACTTGACTTATATTCAGTTTTCCCTGAATTTGGTGGCAGGAAGTCTGCAAGTGTAAAAGGATTATTAGATGTGAAAGTACCAGTTACGATTGTACATATTGAAACTAATATGACACGTGACACAAAGGAACACGCCGGCAATGCTAACAAATTATTGTAGAGTTTTTTTTTTCCCAGTTGCCAGTTGTGCAATATGAGTGGTTTCAAGATGAATGCTATGTTTAATGATTTTGTGAAATTTAGATTCATTCTGAAGTACCATGGGTAGGTTTTCTTTCAGAGGAATTATGGGTTTCAGGATATTGCCCCAAAAGGATATCTAACGAAAATATTTGCAATTTCATGAGAACATGAGTTCCCTAATTATGATGTCTTGCTCAAATAATATGATAATATCTTTTACTTTATCTTTTCCGCTGATGGGGGCGTGAAATTTGTTTTTTATTTTAATTTGTTATATTTGTTTGTTAATTTTTAACAGGTATGGAAATGCTAATGTTTGGAAGATATTCACTGATCTTTTTGATTATTTTCCATTGACTGCGCTGGTTAGTATGGTTTCTACTCGTGGGGTTTTCCTCCTCTTCTTCCCATCCTCTTCCTCTTCTCCTCCAATTGAAACTTTTCTCCTTTTGTTTATTGTGTCTTCATAGTCTCATTTAAAAACATTGATAGATTAATTTACACGTTCTCTTAAAAAATTGATAGATTAAGTTACATGTTCTAATATTACAAAATTATGCTGATTTTATTTCATAATTTGTCTAACTCAGGAAAATTTGGATTTTGTAGTGAGCTTAACTTTAAATAAGGTGCCATGTGCTATAGCCCCAGACAGACCTTTGCACCATGATGCACTATGGGTGACTAATAATTGTGCAAGTGGCATTTTGATTGTGTATATTCTACTCACACAAATAGTTGGAAAATTGAAATTTTAACTTTCTTGGATGCTTTAATTTTCTTCATCGTGACTGTCCTAAATGACTTCCTCCATTATAACTTTCCCTACCTTCTTTTTTAGCAAACTTTGGACATGTAAAACATAATTAACCAAGCTGATATTGGAGATTAATGTATATGTATGTCCATTCATATATACTCAGCCAAGTAAAGCAAATGTGTTTAACCAAGTGGCATTTTGATATGTATGTCCATTCATATATACTTGGCCAAGTAAAGCAAATGAGTGTTTAACCAAGTGTCATTTTGATTCTATATATTCTACTCAGGAAAATTGAAATTTTAACTTTCTTGGACATTTGAATTTTCTAAATTATGATATGTCTGTCTAAAAGACTTGCTACATTATAACTTTCCCTACCTGTTTTTTTTGTAAAGTTTGAACTTGTAACTTTTAGTTCATAATTTCCTATGGTATTATTGATGCACTATTAACCAACCAAATAAAACAAATGTGTATTTATATGTGGGCTTTTATTGACAATTTGTGGTAACGTAAAGTGCTAGCACTGGACTCTCCTTTAATGGACCAAAAGTTCCCTTGTGATGTCATTTAATGAGTGTGTTCTCCTATTCTAAGAAAAACTCCATCAAATAAAAATCAGGGACAAAATTCATTTTTTTTTTCTGTCAAGTCAAAACCTTTGATTGGTCTTCTACTTTAAAAAGACTTTCTATCGCCCACCCTTAGGTTCTCAAATGTGGTGTCAAGTAATACTCTCTTGTTGCTACCTCACTCCAAAGCTTAATATTAATTTGTTAAAATTACAAACAGTCCATGTTATGTTGCGAGAACAAAATGTTTGGTCAGTATTTTATCAAGGACATCTTTAGCAGTTGGTGATAAATAGGATTCCAAGTTATTTTGAGAATTCAATAATGGTTTTCAGCCAATATTCCATTATTTATGACTTTAACCTTTGAACTCATCAACACATCACTGGCAATCAGTTATTGTGCATGAAAATTTTCTCTCTTTTCTGGGATTTAGTTTGATGTATTGACAAATTATGCCTCGTGAACTTTAATTTCTGGACTTTTTTTTTTAATTTTGAGATTCTTATTTCTTGTGCTTTTGTTCTGCATGTTCTGACAGATTTTTTTTTATTTATTTCTTTGCTAGGTTGAGTCAGAAATATTTTGTTTGCATGGTGGATTGTCCCCATCTATTGAAACCCTTGATAACATAAGAAATTTTGACCGTGTTCAAGAAGTTCCGCATGAAGGCCCTATGTGTGATCTTTTGTGGTCTGACCCAGACGATCGTTGTGGTTGGGGGATTTCTCCTCGAGGTGCTGGATACACATTCGGGCAGGTATCTTTTGTGGTAATTTCTGGTCTGTTCTTGTTTAGGTATGGTTTTCTCGTGATATTGTTTTGTCTACTTTTTAGGACATATCGGAGCAATTCAACCATAATAACAACTTAAAGCTCATTGCGAGAGCTCACCAGCTGGTTATGGAGGGTTATAATTGGAGCCATGTAATTAGCCAACCTCAGCCTGTATCCTATGTTTATTAGAAACTTTTGCTTCTGGTCAGTTGATTGAAATGTATATTGCAGGAACAAAAAGTAGTTACTATATTTAGTGCACCGAATTACTGTTATCGCTGTGGAAACATGGCATCTATATTGGAAGTGGACGACTGCAGAGGCCACACATTCATCCAGGTTTCTCTCTCCGTCTCTTGCCTTGGTCCATCCCCTTGTTGGGTTTTTTTACTATGCTTGTTAAAATTCGTTGTTATTTCTTCACTTATCTTTGGGGGTTTATTGAGACTTATCTTCAGTAATGATTGTAATGAAATGGTCTGATTGCTGGGAAAATTTTATAGTTTGAGCCAGCTCCAAGGAGGGGAGAACCTGACGTGACCCGGAGAACACCTGATTATTTCCTGTAAATCCTTTTGATAGTTGCTGACTGCATACATGGTGGTGGTTGATTCTGGTCATCATATGTTCGAGGTTACTCATGTTTAGCCGCCTGCCAGAGTTCAGTCAGTGGTTGAAGGCCAAAGAGGCGGCTTTGTAGAATGATTGATAGCTGAGGTCCGAACATCCAATTGATTTAAATTCTACTCTAACCTAGGAGGGTGGAGGAGGAGGCAAGGCTGTGATGATGCTGTGTATTGTATCGTTTACTTTTGTTTTTCTTTCTTTGTGTTAATTCCCATAATTATGTGTTTTACTATATCTATATTTATGTTGCTCTGATAAAATATTTCAGCAAAATTGGGATTGACTTTGATATAGATGAAGAGATTCATGATTCAGCAGCTTGCTCTTTTTGGGATCCTTTGCGGCATAAAACTCTCTTTTAAGTCTTCGAAGTTTTGAACCCTCGTAGGACTCTGCATATGCTGTTTAAATTGTAATTAGGCATGTTAGTAGTTAGGGTCCTTTGATTCTGATTTAGATCAATCGAATTTAATTAGATTTAGATTCAAATCTGGGCCTGAACCCTTATGGGTGGTATGAGAAGGTATGTCTAATGAGTATCTGTGATATTGGGTCTGTTTGGAAGCTAGTTTTTTGGGCAAGTTATTTACCTACAAATTTTTTAACAACTTTTGTTACAGGAACTCAAAAAACTTCTCAAAGTTTTTTACCTACACACTTCAAAATACACAAAACGCACTATTGTTTTGAATGTATGGTAAAGAATTAAAGTAAAAATATTTTGGAAATATATAGAGTTACAAGAATAGCATAAATGACTTGCAATTTTTACTTTCAAATAATAAAATTATCATTCAAGATGTTGAACATAATACTATGAATTCAAAGAAAGTACTGTTATCAACTAAAACTATTTGTTTTCAAAGATTCATCTGCAGTTACATTCAATTTTGTATTTGTTTGTTTTTACTCTTTCTACTTTTCCTAAATATATGTTTGTACCAATTATAATGAGATTATTTCATTTATATATGTATTTTTGTAAGATTTGATTTAAATCTAGGTTTAGTTTTCAATTATATAAAATTAAAATCTAACCAAACTATAACTCATTTATAGGGTTTTGATTTGATAAATTAAATTCAAATCCTATCGAAATATATTAGGTCTAAATTAAATCGGGATAAAATTTCATCCATTGACATTCCTAATCATAATTCAGAGTTAAAATTAAAGACTGAAAGTAAAACTCTACTCGGGCTCGGATTGATTTGAGATGGTCCCATCACCAGGGTCAAATCAAAGGATGTCTTTTTTTTTTTTTTTTTTTATCAATTGTCATTCCTACTCTAACTACGGGGAGACTCAATTGAGCCTACGGACCAATAGGGATAGAACCACCTAATCAAAGGACGTCTTCGTTCCAGCACTTTTCTAAGTTTGAGCGTGAGGTGAGGTTGAAGCGGACCCTTGAACAGCTAGGCAGCTAGCTATAGAGACATTGGGTATACAACACATCATCTTACGTGTGCTCATCATCGAGGTTGAAGTTATCTTCTTAATTTGGGATTAAAATTTATTGGCTATCCAAAATGGAAAAGGAGAAAAAAAAAGGCTCTCTTTGGATTTGTCTTTAATTTTTGAAAGCAAATTACTATAGTTCTATTTAAAAGTTGAAAGACGGATCAAATTATTTGATACTCAAACCATATTCGACTCGATAATAGCTTGTTTATGCTCAACTTGCTAGAGTTTGGTTTGCTAACTAAGCTAATATTTTGTGTTTGATAAATTTGCAAATGCAAACTGAATTAAGCTTAATTCTAATTCACGTCCAAAAATTTCAAACCATTCCAATTCGATTCAATAAAAGCCGTTAGTTTAGCAGCACTAGTTTAGAAAAGGTACCATGAGCTTTACTTCCATCATTATCATTATTACTATATAAAAGGTATCATGAGTCTTGGTACTTTAGAGTGCGAGGGTAAGCAGTTTTTTATCTTACTTTTTGGTATTCCAATTATGCCATTTTAAATTTATTATTAAAGTTTTATATAATCTTAATTGTGGGTTAAAGTTTTACTAATGCATCATCTGGCCACCTCACTCCATTTAGGCAAAAGAACCACAAAACTAATAGCACATACCGTATCGCATCCAAGGGAAGACAAAAGGTCATAAGTGACTAGAACTCCAAAACTAAAAAATCAGATTTAATAGAGAAGACGCCATCCATTGCATATTCTAGGGATATGTTACCACCCAAAAAAAAAAAAAATCCTGAGGATGTAGTTGTAAGTGGTAGTGCATTAATGTTAAGCCGAATGCTACCAAGGATTTGCATTTGCGGCTTACTGTGTTCCAGCTACTCTTCTTGTGTTTGCTTCTGTCTCATTCCCTCCAGAAATTCTTGCCATGCCAAAATATGAAAGTTTCGGGTTCATTTCTTTGTCAAGGAGAATATTGCTTGCTTTGAGATCTCTATGAATAATTATGAACGGTGCGTGAGTCTTGGTGTTGGTACAGAAGAAGCCCCCGAGCAATCCCACAAATGATGTTGAAACGCCTTTGCCAATGGAGCAATGAGCTTCTCTCTTTGTCTGAACAAATTGGCACAGAACTAATAGCACGCACCGTATTGTATCCAAGGGAAGACAAAAGGCCACTATGTTGCATCACACCACATTGTTAATATTTCATGTTGCATCAAATGGATTTTTCATGTACAAAAATTTATGACACCTTTCTAATTAAAATAGAAGCACTCAAGTGGAAAAAATACAATTCAAAATAGCAACCCATCATTATCATTAATAGCAACCCTCAAAACAACAAAAACTAAAAACTACTCATATATAAAGTGAATAGCAAATGAATCAAGAACATGAGAATAACATTCCAATGAAACTGTAGTGGAAGACAAACATTTTTACGAGCAGCGATAGCTCAGTGCTTCATTTGTATTGTTTTTTTGTCTTGTTTGGTAGCCAAGTTTTCCCCCAAGTTTGTCTGCTACAAGGTTTTTAAAAACTTTAATTACAGTACCTTCAAAAAACTTCTCAAAGTTTTTAAACTATACATTTCAAAATATTCAAAAAAAAGCACACTTCAAAATTTTTTTTAAAAACTACTACACCAAGATACAGTAAAATTTTAGACAAACACTCAAAAGACTCACTTGTCAAACGAGGTCCAAGTTTATCTAGCAAGTCATGTAGAAGCCATCTCCAATTGGTGAGGAAAAGGAGAGAAAGAAAAGGTTAGCATACATAATACTCTAATTTGTTAACCACCTATCCTATCTCGTGCATAGAAACTAATTGCACTCAAATTAATGTTTAATTTAGCATCGAAGATAGATCTGCAGTATTATTATTGGTGCCTGCAAAATTCTATCAAATGCTGCAATTCAAAGAGGAAAAGAATCTACTAGTATAACCAGAAGTCTAAAACGCACTTACTTTAGTACACCCTTAGTTTTTTCACAAGGTTCTTCTGTTTCCCCCTAAAATTACGCGCGCCTCAAGCCAAAACTTCTCCATATTCTTAATTGATTTACTAGTTAGCGTTTTAGATTAGTATTCAAAATCCATGAGCTAATGTTCTTGTGGTAAAGTAAAAATATACTCCCTCCGTCCCGTTTTATTAGTCTTGGTTTTTTTTTCACACAGATTAAGAAAGTGTAATTAATTTGGTTGGAAACATAAATTTAGATTAATAATTTCCTAAAATACCCTTATGCTAATCACGAAGAGTGCATTGGAAAAGCTCAATGTATTCAATGTAGTGAGTTAGTATTTAATAACAATGTATTAATAACAAGATATTTAATAAGGGTATTTTAGACAATTTGAAAGATTATTACATTCCTTAATGGGGAAGTGGACTACAATTTGGGACGGACGAAAAAGGAAAACAAGACTATCAAAGTGGGACGGAGGGAGTAGCATTCCCAACATATTTTCTGCTTTTGGGAGCTTAGCCATTGGTTTTGAAGTACAAATCCACAAGAAGTCCATCTTGTTTTCTGTGCATTCCACCAAGCTGCTTGGCCTCCTGACATGGGAGATTCCTGGTTTAACGCACGCAGTTGAGAAGCTGCGACAATTATATATTTTTCTCGATAATCTATTCAGTTGTGTTAACGCTTGCCTGCTAAGGTATTTGGCATTGAATACATAGAAAAATAAGAAAACAATCCTTTGATTGGACTAAACTAAACTAACATGGTGGTACCGCCCAATTAGCAGTCCAATGGACCAAATGCTATGGAGTTCAAGTATGACTCTTTTTTTTTTATAAAAAGTAAAAGTCATTAACAAATTGTTGAAAATTATCCAACACTATTTGATTTACTTTACTACTACTCTAATGGAAGGTTAAACATACAATACAAATTACATATTTACAATTTAATAGATACAACAGATTTGAAAAAATTATGAACAGATCTAAAAATACAAGAAATTTCAAAATTATTTTCTAATAGATAAATCGCTGTAGATCCCTTATGTGTATGCTGCAATCACCATATTTACTGATCAATGGTTTTAATCTCCAATAATGATGATGAAATCGATCGAAATAAGTCAATAGTTCCAAAAAAAAATTTAGATCCGATAGCTAGATCTAAAATAAGTTAACATTTAACAACAAAAAAACACAAAAATTTCCAAAGGAATCCCTAGGGGAATTGAAAATTCTCACTAGGAATTCCTAGGAAAAACAAAAAACTCCCGCTAAGAAAAAACTTAGGAAAGACTTTATTAGAAAAACAAAACGAACATAATTAATTAAATTGATGACACAAAGGATTAAGAAAAAGGAGTTTACACGTTAATTAGCAACAAATTGTATTTGAAGCTATGTTGACAATCTTGGATTTGAAACAGTTAACCAGTAGATTTATTGATCGGAAGCATCTCCACAAATTAAACTTTTAGCTTGCCCAAATTTTGATTTCATGAATATGAGCTAATGTAAGAGAGGACTAACAGTCTTTCTATTCATTCCTAATTG
Source organism: Coffea arabica (assembly GCF_036785885.1). Lineage (NCBI taxonomy): Eukaryota > Viridiplantae > Streptophyta > Magnoliopsida > Gentianales > Rubiaceae > Coffea > Coffea arabica. The sequence goes on along the minus strand of NC_092312.1, from coordinate 25,417,002 downwards.
GCTGTTTTATCAACACACCGGTTTGCGATTCGGGTTATGGTACACCAGCTAGCAACGCTTCGTCCAAATGTAATTTGGTACTGACTGGACATACAAATGCTGCTAATCAATATAAGCTCAGTGTTTTAGTAGACTTTTATATAGCTCAATATGAGCCGGTACTCACAGTGTAATTTTAATCTTATTATCAATAGAACTTTTTATCGATTCTGGGGAAAAAAAAGGTAGAATTGAAGCAAATTCAAAGATTTAAAACATGCACATGGTGAAGATAAGAAGGTAAAACTCAATAGCTGGGATGAGAAAATTATAAAGTATTAATAGTATATCATAAATTTATAGTTGCAAAAAAGTAATATTACAAGCCAAACAATAAATAAAACAAGATGGCAGCAGAATTAATTTGTGGGCTGCAAATCAAAGCAGGACGCAGGTTAAGCCGCAGCCAAGACTATTAATCATATAATTTCTGCTTAGTTTCTACAGATTTCAACTTAATTGGTCAATGGAAGAACTGGTTTCTTGTAAAGCCCCATTTGTTGTTTTCGCTTAAGCTTGATCAAATGGCTTAAAGCTTTTGCATAACGACTCACCATCCTTGTGAACTTCAATCCATTCAGTCCTTCTTGATCATGCTGTTTAACAACCAATTGAAGCTGTGGCTCTTCCTGTGAGAAATGTTGGCTAAGGCTCCTTCCACCGATCAGCTGCTTCAAGCTCTTCTTTTGGTCGTTTTCCGATGCTTCACTCAAACTAATGCTGCCCTTTTCTTCATCCCCAATGGCAAATTCCAGGGCACATTCTTCTTCTTCATGCCATGCTTGAAATGAGCCTTGATCATGATCATCTTCAACGAGATTCAATGATCTTCGAGTCCTCTTTGACATGGATAAATCATAGTGGAATTTATTTGGCTTGGACTCGCTTCCCATTTCCTAGAGCAAATTAATGTAATGGAGCTGTTTCTTGAACAAAGTAATATAGGATTTCGAATCCACAAGGGTTTGCCTAATAAATAAAACTCATGGCTAGTATATAATGATGAATGGTGGTTTGATCATCAAGGGTCTTTTATCTGCCAAAATGTGCAGGCCATTCATTCATCACTGTTCAAAAGGTGGCATGTCAGTTTTCTTGGAAGGTCTATTGATCCGGTCCATTCCTACTCCTTTGGTGTCATCAGACTCATTGGACTAAACTCTGGACTGGAGTTGACATTTTGTACCGTTTGGAAGTGAGAAAATTTTGGTGGCAAATGTATGATATATTGATTATGTTCCTCATTTGGTTGAAATTCATCTCTACCATTGATGAAGTTAACTCCAAAAACAAGATTGGTATTAAGCTGGCCACCCTTCGTTGTCCTACTTACTGATGCAATTATCATTGATGTAGCCCTTGTGCCACCTCCCTCTGAGGTAGGTAACCGCAACTAATAGGACCAGTGCACCGTGCGATTAGTAAAGTTGAAGCAAATTTTCTTTTTCTGTTGCAATTTTTTACCATTTAAAGGGTGCTTGGCAAAGGGAATAGGAAACACTTCAAAAGACAATAAATTAACCTAGTTGGTTTTTAAACTAACCGAAGCTACTTGAAAAGAGAATTAATAGACCTGGTTTTTTTATGGGTTAAAAACAAAAAAGTCTCATGTGGTATACCTAATACACAAACAAGCCCCCCCCGGTTGTTTCAAAACATACAAAACGACACCTCATGTTTTGAACTAAATTATAAACTAACAGAATTCGTTAAAGTTAACAAAAATGACGGTTTCGGTTGTTAAACTTACCGGATTCCATTAAATTTAACGAATTCTGTTAGTTTACAATTTAGCTCAAAACATGAGGTGTCGTTTTGTATGTTTTGAAATCACAGGGGGACTTTTCTATGTATTAGATATACCATAAGGGGCTTTTTTATTTTTATCCCTTTTTTAATTAACGGAAGCTAGTGCACTTGTGCTTGTTGAATCTATTTTGTGTAGATGATACCTTACACTCCATAACAATTATGTCAGAAGCTAATCTTGGATGACAAATATCAGTTGCTTATTGAGGATAAAATTGACGCTTTAGTGATTAATTGAGTTTAGAATGTATGGGTTACAAACTGGTGTTGTTAAACTTGGATTGAACTTTACTTGAGCCCAGGAACAGGTCCAAAAGGCCGTTCTTTTTTGTGTTACAGATATGAAAGTCAAAATCTAAATCATCATAAAGCTTCTTCTTCTTGCTTGAGAGAGCATCAAATTTTGATGTTTTTATCCAATAGTTTGTCTTTGTGCATTGTTAATCACTTATTGCACATCTCAAGCATGCCCTTTAACTGCAATTTCAGAAAAGGAATTGGGTATAAGAAGATGTTATCAGTACTCTTTAACTTTTTTAATCATGCAACAGGAAAAAATGCAGCCATGCATTTCATCCTAAAGTACAACATGAGAAAAGATGGAGTGGTTGTAGTAATAATAGATAGAGGAATACTTTTGCAATGTTAAAGAACCAAAGAGAATGTAAAAACTACTTTTAATCCGTGAAGTTTCAACCGTTATCACTGGATCAAAACCTTCTCGACAAAGAAATTTTATCATGATAATAGTATGCAGAAAAGAAATATGGGTGAAAAAAAAATATTACAAGATCACTGATTAACTTGGGAATGCATAAATATATGTGACTTACCATATTTTTCCTTTAACTTGGGAAATGCTCTGATTTCTGAGCACAAGACCTAAATTTCATGTAATTAGCATGAAGAATAGGAGACAAAAGTTGGTCGTTTTTTAGTCTCAAGTCCAAAGCTCAAGGTAATTATACAATTTCAAAAGAATGCAAAGATTAGACAAGGATGCAGGGCTTGGGTTATTCATTGCTGTAACTGGGAAAGCTATGGGTATGTTTGGTTATCAAGATTTGCCAAAAAAAATTTTCAAATTTTGTTCCGTTTACATTATAAACACAATTTTCAACTATCTTTTTATTTCACATACATTATATCACAAAAAAAATGTTATAGTAATTATTTCAAATAACCTTCTATCCTTGCTAGGCTTTGGATAAAGAGCTGTATCAAGAGAAGGCTGAGTTGAAGAACGAACTTAACTGTCTGGAGAAGAACTCTATTTTTTAAATTGAAAATATTTTTTAAAAAATTAATAATTTAAACTTTTGCCCCCACAAAAAACTTTAAAATATTTTATATTATACATATTGGTTTAAATATGTTAATATTCGCTCCTTCAACTTAAATTTTCTACTTCTGTCCATGTTAATATGAATAATCCAATGGGCTCTTACCCTTTTCTTTGCAATAGCTAGAACCACCGTATCTTCAAATGGATGGTGAGTCTTCAAAATGCCCCATAGAATGGTCTAAACTAAGGTGCTCAAATCTATTGTGATCCGTTTTATTAAAAGTGTTATACTTTTCATTTTGAGATATCTCGAAATGTTTGTTATCTCACCAAAGTCAAAAATATTACTTTGGATATTTTTTTCTAATGTTGTCTCCAATCTTATCTTACAAAGTCAAAAAGGTTAGTTTTGATTTTTTTTTTTAATGTTATCCCCACTTTTATCTATATTTCACACTAAATTCAAATTTAAAATTTGAATTTTTGATGATAATTTTGGAAACAAATCTATTAACATCATCATCAATCCACTATTTCTTAAAAAATTGAAATCCCAAAATGCAAAAAATAATTTAAGATGCAGCAAGTATCCTTTTTAGAATAAATTAAAATTAATGACTCAAATTGAACCACGTCAATTACAATTCACGACCACCATATCATTTCTATCTATTAAATCTCTTCATGGTTCACGCTTAGGATTTAAGCCCAAGGATGATTTGTTAGTTTTCTCGCCTTTAAGCCCAAGATCGTGGGGTAGTTATTTTGGATTTAAGATCCACAGGTGACCTATTCTGTCACCAATTGGCTGAATCGGGTTGCTTTGTGCGTCCCCCTTAGATTGTTCTTTGGGCCGTTCTTTGATGACTCCCTGAGTGTTAATCTAACTGAGTGCGTGAATTCTTGCCGTTCTGTGAGACGAAAAAAAAAAAAACCCAAGGAATCAAGAAGCTGAATAATAATATGTATTAATTTTTCCTACACTGACAGTATCTACACTATTACGTTGGATAAATTATAATCATGTAAAATATGAATTTAAAATTCAACTTTTACACATGTATCATGAATTCTAAGAATACAATATATACACTATTAGTGTAAATAAAATTTACTCTAAAAATATTAGTAGTGAGAGACTTTTAAGTGATATAAATTTGGTGGGTTCTACCCCTAATTTTTAGTAGAAATGGAAGAGCCCCTATCAATGAGAAAAGCGACAATTAAACATAGTGATTGCTGTCTGAAAGAAATGTGGTAACTTCAAACTTTGACTCAATCCATCGTGTAGATGAGATTGAAATAGACATAGGTTTTCATAATTATATATTAAAAAAAAAAAGCACTTGTCCACCTTCATCTACCCTTATGATAAACAGAAACGAAAAAGATATTTAACTGTAGTTCTACCTGTACATAAATTATTTATTTCCATAATAAAATCAATAATATCTGGTCTGGTAATGAAAGATATGCGACATTGATGGCCAAAATGCAAACAAAGCTGGGTCACCAGGGCTAGAACAGCAAGGCCACTGAAATCATCATGTAAAAAAAAACCAGGAGCAACATGGGCCATGGAGTGTCAACGGGCTTTCTGTACAAAACAACCAAGCCATTATTTGCTTGATATGAAGTGGTTCTTAGCTAAAAAAAATTCATTTTCATAGACATCAATAGGGAAAATAGTTTAATCGCTTAATGAAATATTTTGTCATTCACTTTAAAATATTAATTTTATGTCCTTTATAAATTCAAGTAAGTAAAATTTGGTCTTAACTTAGGTTTTCAACTACTTTTTAATGTAAAATCACCATGTGACTCGTATGCTATCATTTTTTAGGTACAAAAAGATCGAATCCCATTTGTTTAGAGACAAAAAAAAAAATGAACATGGATCGGGTCAGATTTTGTTTTTCAGAGAAAAAATAATTTTTGGATCAAATTTTACTTTTTAAGAGACAAAAATGAATATATATCAAGTTATTTGTTTAACTACAAATGATATCTAATCTCTTTGTCCCTGAAAAATGACCGCGTCTGAATTATGCAATGGATTCAAGGTAAAAAGTGATCGAGAGCTTAGATTTGGACCAATTTTTGCTTACTTGAATTTGTAAATGACATAAAATTAATATTTTAAAAGTGAATGATGAAAAATTTTATTTAATAAATATAAGAGACGTTTTTTTTGAACAATTTTTCCATGTCACCATCAAAATGAGTTGTTCTGTATTGTATATGAAAATTTTGATGAAAGTGGTTGTAATTAGCTTGGTTTCTTTTTCTTCTTCTTCTTTTTTTTAATTTTTGATTCCAATATGTTTGCTTAAGTGATTCAACTTTCCAAATTGTTGAATTTGTCCTAAAAAGATAAGCAACACAAGAATTGGAAGGAAAAAAAAAAAAAGCTACCTGTTGGATTTCTCAAAATACAGCTATATATTTAGTAGATTTAATTAATTAGTTGTGTCGGTTGCTTGCGATGTGGTGGGCTTTCCTTTTTGCAATCTCTTCTCTTTAATGCAAATGTCATAATCTAATAAATAATCTTTGATGAATTTAATACTAATCTATTGGAACTTTTTTTTTAAAAAAAAAAAGGTGAATAGGCAAAGTCAATATAATCTTACCGGCCAACCACTAACATATATTTATTAAGATTTCTGAACAAATAAATATATTGATATTTGATTCCTTTTTTTTTTTTAATTCATTTAACACTTCATCCTCCTTACATAGAGCAAGTAGAGTCCAACAATAGAAATTGGGGTACCAATATCCCTCCTTGTATTTAAAAATGATATGATAGTATCATTCATTCAGGAACATTTCACATTTAAGATTGAATGGAAAAATAATGTACAAAATTGTCTGCTCCTTGGCTACAACCCTTTTATCTTTCTGTTTTTTTTTTCAACAATTGAAAAAGAGGAAATACTAGTCTATTTCAAGTGTTGTAATTTCCCTTTCAATAAACTTGGAAATTCAAGTGGAAAGAAATTTACAAACTATCATATGTTTGATTTCCATGTCCACTACTGTGGCAGATTCTATGAATATTGATAATCCGATAACCTTTTTAGTTGGTGAAAGGGGGAAAAAAAAAAAGTTAAGGCTAAGAATGTTGTGATGTGCTTGGACCAATTTTGGGAATTCGAAATCTCACCACAAACTTGTTGACAACTAGCTGTTATATTTTAATAGATATTATATTAAGTGGTTCGGACCGTTCGATTTGAATAAATTATTATTTAAAATAATTATTACAACACTTCTTATATTATAATAAAATGTAATGTGATTTACGTAAAATGAGAAGATAATTAAAAAATATGATAATAAGAAAAAATTTTTGTGATACAAATATAAATTTTTTAAAAATAATCGCATATTCAATGACTATTGTCTTGAAAATACTGGATCTTGTAGTCCTCATTGACATGTTCGGCTAGTGAAAATGAACAAAAGATTTTGTTTCCTTCTATCACCCAAGATCAACCGCAGACCATGGCAACTATTCTTTTCTTGGGTATTAAATTCCACAGGACAGATAATTATTTGTATAATTTATTGTACTTGTTAAATAGAAAATTAGACAGATTGTGAAAAGTAGAGCAAATATATTGAGGTCGAAATGGTAACAAGCCTACAACAAAGTCTTGATTATTATTATTATTATTATGACATTTTAGCTAGCGAGACTCCAAAACACACATAGCACATAAATTTGGGTGTGTTTGGATACGAGATTATTTAGAATAATTATTGAAATATTTTTTGTGATATTATGTATGTAAAATAAAAAAATGTTTCTAATGCAAGCAAATAATTTTCTGGCAGATAATTCCTATACAAATACACTTGTGAGAATAAGGATTACCAAACATGCTTACCAGTGTCATTTGTTTAGGTATTCTTAACAAATTGTCGAAAAGAACTTTTAAAAATGTTTTATTATCTAATTTTATTTTTTATTGAGAAATTGCTATTATGATTATCGATTAAGGAGAAAATAGAAATTCCTCTCAATTTTTCAAAGGGTCGATTTTAGAAATCTCCCTTGGGGGTTTATCCTAATATCACTCAACTCCCCTGAAGTTTCAAAAATCTCATATAGCTCCCCTTAAATAACAATTTGTGTTATATAATCATTCCTTATGTGTAAAGGTAATATTAAAAAATACATTGGATGAGAGAGATTATATTATCTTTTCACTTTTACCCTTATGCAATTTGATTTATGAATGATGAAATATGAAAAAAAAATCACAAAGAAGGTGGAATATTATTTAGAATATAAGAAAATGTAAGTGCAATAACTAATAAATTTATTTGCTTCATAACTAGAGAATTTGTTACGTGTAAGGGAAACTTTTGAAACTACTTCAACATTATAAAAAGACAAAAGGTTCAAGAGATTGATTGCAAGAAGAAGGAAATTAAGAGCAAGATTTAACAGCAAAGGGACAAAAAAATTTTGTCGCAAACAGGAAAATTAAAAGGAAAATTCTTGGAGATTGATTGTGGCAAAAACGAACACTAAAAAAAAGAAAAAAGATTTTTGCAGCAAATAGGGAGAAAATATTTAAGTTATTTATTTATTTTTTGTATATTTTAGCTTGTAGGATTTTTTAATCTTTTCCCAACCTTTTGCTACTTAAAAAAAGTAGAGAGTAACTTTTGTCATTTCAATGCTTCTAATTGAAATATCTAATCACATCATATGACAGGAGGAGGTAAGTACAATTTTTAAAAACTTCAGGAGCACGGGAGATGTTTCTAAAATTAACCCTTTCTCCAAAGAAAACACCTCAAATTCAAATTTAATTGGTGAAGAAGGAAAACCAAAAACAAAGTGCAGCAGGGGTAAGATAGAGAATTCATGAAGAGCTGGAAGCAGGGCACCGAAAAGTCGATTTTTATCTAAACACGGCGTCGCTGTCCGAAGTATGAAGCCCCTCCCTCCTGACATTTTCAGCTCCAAGCAAAATGGATATGCATCAGACCAAGTATCAACCCATCACTCATTTTCTTGACTTGGTCGTGACTTGTGTTTTCATCAACATAGTACTGCAGGACTCGCAGCATGAAGCCGGTGAAAGTGGCAGGTATTTAGCCAACTTACCATTTTATCCCCGGAATGGAATTTCCTATTGAGTTTTGATATACATACTGCATAAGAATTTTTTTTTATAATTTGTGAAATACATTTTTTCAATTATTTTATTTTATATATATTGTATTACAAAAATATTACAATGAGTGATAAAAAATCAACCTTTTCTAGATCATTTTTATACCAAATAAACTCATTCATATATGGATTTAATCTTTTCTATACTATTAAGGTTGAATGACAAATAACTATGTAAAATTTGAATTTAAAATTTAACTTTTGTATATGTGTCGTGAATCTAACGGTGATAGTATATATAAAATTTATCCTTCATATATTGCACCAAAATTTTCATGTGTTTCAACCAAATTGATTGTTCCCTTTTCCAATCATTTCTATTTCGCTTATAATTTTGAACTCATCCTAAGAGAGAGATGGTAAATAGTTCCACGTCTTAAAATTATATACTTATATGAAGTTTTTTTTTTTTTTTTTAAAAAAACTGAGATGAAGAATGATTCAAAACTTATTAATAGTATTAAGATTGGTAGGAATTGTGGTTGTCTAGTCACTAAACATCACAAGTTCAAATAGGTAGAGGTTCATGTTCACTTCTAAGAATTGCAAAAGAAAGAGATCTTGCATCCCTTTCTCATTAATCTCCCTTGCAACTTTAAGTAGATGGACCTAAAAAAGGGGGAGAGAATACATATAGCAAACATTAAATCCATGAACTAATTAATCATGATTTTTAGCACATGAGGTTTCAAAATTTCTTGAGTAAAAAATCTCAACGGCCATTAAACTATTGATCGAATTATATTTTGACCATCAAACTATTTTTCATCAATAATTGGCCACTAAACAACATGATCAGTAAACACGTAACCATTTAATCGATAATTCCTTTTAATCTGTGAAATTAGCAGTTAATCTATGAAATATGGTCACATAATTGTTGAATAAAATTGCCTCTGCACTTGTCATGTGTACTACTAATTTCACAAATTAAGAGTAATTATCGACTAAATGATCACGTGTTTACTAATTAAGTTATTTAGTGGTCAATTACTGATGAAAAATAATTTGATGATGAAAATATGATCCGATCAATAATTTAATGCCCGCTGAGATTTTTTGCCCAAATTTCTTCCACGTCCAAGATATTGTAAGTGTAAAGGATCATTTTCCCTTACTATTTAGAATCATTATACTTTTGCATGCTCCACCGTCAAGTACTATTTCAAGGCATTCATGGGTTATGTAATGTGGCAACAAAAAGGAGATGTGTGAGCTTAACTAATAATACTCAATTATCACTCATTTATTCTCTTGGGCCCTTCATCTATTGAATCGCACTATTTTTTTGCATACATAAATTTTGAATCAATGCTTGGCTTGCTAATGTGGATTAACACTTAGTTGAATCAATACTTGGCATACATAAATTTCAAGTGTACTATTTATCTTTTTGCTACATAGTCTTCTTTAAATTTTAATTCTTTTTGCTTTTTTTTGGTAACAATTAATTCCTTTTCCTTTTCACTTCCTTATTTCTACTAACTTTCAATCAATTTATTAATTTTCGCCATATATATATATATATATATATATATATATTTATTCGTATCAATTGGGTCTTACTAAATATTCTTATCAATCATTTATAGTTTTCTTTTTCTAAAGTCTTTCAACAAATTATGTGTAGTCCCATTAAGCAACGAGTTAAGAACTAGAAATATATAAAATTTATGTTTTGTACAATGGTAATGTAATAACTAGCTTCAACATCAACCGATATCCGATTATTGACCTGCAAATTGCACATTGAACATTGGGTTAGTGGCATAGAAAATTTTGAATTAAAAAATTTTCCTGTCTAACGGTTGACCCGTTCAAGTACTTGTGTAAATGTTGACAATCTGCGGAGTCCTCACAACCCCTAAGTTGAGTGCTAACATTAGCTTACGTAATTGGTCAATGAGATGCATTAAATTCAAGTGGTTTTACTTTCAAAATAACTAATATTTTAATCTTTTTGGAAATGACAAATTAAATGACCAAGAATACCAAACAAACTTCAAAAGTCAGAAAAAAAAAAAAAAGGACACCAAACAACGGAACACAAGTTTCCCAAAAATGGTTCACCTTTACTGCACGGCTCTTTTCCTAAAAAAAAAAAAAAAAAAAAAGTTTTGAAAACAAGTTTAAATCGGAGTTCAACAATTATTTCATCGTATATTCAAGTTTTTACAAAGTAATTGAAATGAAGATTACAAAAAAAGTACCACAATAATTAATCAAAAAAAATTTTCAAATAACCTTCATTTTTTATAAAGTAACGTATAAAAAACATCCTTTTATATCTGTATGGTAGTAGATTAGAATTACACGAGTGTGTTTGGATGGACTATTTATTACTTGCAAAAAATTATTTGTTTTACATTAATTTTTTTTATTTTTATAATTATGAATTATTTTTTTATTTTACATACGTTACCCCACAAAAAAAACGGTATAATAATCATTCTAAAAAATTCTTTTATTACCAGAGAAGTTTGGAAAGGGGAAAAAAAAGGAAAAAAGAAAATCATTGGGAAGAGGGCATTTCGGGTATATAAATGGACAGGGACTCACGTTCTCTTTTAAATTCTATCATGTCCTCTGAATCTTGTCTGCAGATTCATCAAACAAAACGACAAAGCTAAAAAAATGCACACTCCAAAGTGCTACTACCACCCTGTAGCCTCGCCTATTTATCTATAGCCCTGTTTTCGTCATCACCTTTGTTGGCTTCCCCATACTTTTGGTTATAGTATAAACCTCGTAACCTGAGCCCATCTTTCTCTTTCTCCTCAGTCGGTTGCAGTCTCTCTGCAATTTTGCTGTGTCCTGGTACCCTGTAGCACTAGTCATATACTATACGGCCTTTTTTCTGTTTCCTCTGCCAGCAAAAGCCACTTCCCAATTCGACACTTGTCCCAAAACTCAAAAAAGAAAAAAAATATGACTCCTCCAGAGCCATTTTCAATTCACCGGGCCAAAATGTTCAGTCTTAAATCAGAAAGTCTTGTACTTTTGTCTTTTATCTTTGTCACTATCATAAATTGACTAAATAGGGAGTATTTTGCTAAGAGTTTTTTTTTTTTTTTTTAAACTTTTAAACTCGCGAGTCACCATGTAAAATTAATTGTACATACGAGATTAATCATTAATTGTGTAATTATATACAGGTAGCTGCAGCTATCCGAGACTAAGCATGAATTTGTTGGTGAATTATGACATGGGCAACCCTTTATGTTAAATCTTGTACTTTTGCTGGTACCACATTGTTTAAAGAACACTTTCTTTTTAGTGCTTGTGTTTCACCCAAGAAGGGCAGAAGGCCCAAAAGGGTCCTCTTTGGGGTCATGTTCTCGAGTCTTGAGTAAATTAACGGTGTCTGTTTTCACTGTAGTGGTGTGAATTTGGTTGGGTATTGAGCGGGGGAAAGAAGAATAAAAATGGCTTCTTTAAAGCCTGGTATATTACTAAAGCTTTTGCAGAATGTGGATAACAAAGAGGCCAAAGTTGTTGGTGAACACCGCTCTGCTCTTCTTCAGGTGTGCCTACTGAAAACCATCATATGCTTGTTTTATTGCATAATAATTGCATTTGAAGATTTTGAGGACTGATCTTTAATGGGATTTTACAAATTTATTTATGGGTAGTTTTAAAAATGAGGGATAAATTAACCTTTTGTTAATGATTTTGAGTGATAGTTTTATCGTGTCGGTGATAGGAAACATACATTCATGTCTTGTGATACTTTTGTTTGCATTTCAGGACTCTCAGGAATAGTTTTTAATGGGATTTCGTTATTTATTAGGCAAGCTTTTTCTTTTCTGTAAATTTCAGATATGTTGTATTTTTCTTTCCTTTTTTTTGGATAATCCGGGGACCTTTTTTTTTTTTTTTGGATAAAATAGGGATGATTATATCAAGTATAGGTCGTTGTAAGTTTGTACCTTCACATCACATTCTACTCTGATGGGCTTTTGTTATTTCTTTGTGATAATTTTATAAATGTGTGTACTTTTTTCTTCTTTTTTCTTAATATTTTGACGATTTGGGTGATGACATTTTGTTTACGTATGTTTATTTACTTTGTGGGTAAATTTTTGTTTTAAATTTTTGGGTGGTTTTTGATTTTTATCATATTTTGGTTGATGATTTGGGTGCCGATATCTTTTTAGGTGATTGGAATAGTACCTTCATTGGATGATGATCCATGGAAGAGTAGGGGGTTTTATTTAAGAGTATCGGATTCAGTGCACTCAGCCTATTTATCTGTCTTAGATGAAGATGTAGAGTTGATATTGAGTGACAAGATTCAACTGGGTCAATTCATCCATGTGACCAGACTTGACCCTGGCTCCCCTGTTCCAGTGCTCTGCGGCTTAAAACCGGTGCCAAAAAGGCGTCCTTGCATAGGGGAGCCAAAGGATTTGATTTCGAGCGATGTTTTGACAGTTAGGAAAAATGTGGACTCAAAAAGGGTGAAAAAGAAGGTGGGGCTTGATAAGAAATCCTTGGTAAAGGAGAATCTAAAGGGGAAACTGAATGGAGTTTTGGATAACGAAGGTTTGAAATCAAGAAGGCTTTCATTGAGCTATGGGAATGTTGGTGGGCTGGAGGTTAGAAGGTTGAGCTTGGATTCGATGAGGAAAGGATGGGATCGGAGCCCTGGGGGTAATGGTAGTGTTGTATCAGTATCAAAGTCAAAGTTCAAAGAGGGTTCTTTGGGTTTGGATTCTTCAAGGAGCCCTGCAGGTAATAATGGTGTTGCACCGGTGTCAAAGCTGAAACCCAAAAACGTTTCTTTGGTTTCAGATTCTGTAAATAGCACCGCATGTAATAGGGGCGTTACATCAGTTTCAAAGTCAAAATCCAAAGATGGCTCGGAATCTGTGAGTTATACCTCTAAATGAGGATTACTTATATATTATACTAGTGGTTATATGCTATTACTGTTGTCTTGTGTCTGTTCTACTTTGCTGCTTCTGTTGTGTCTCCCCTCCTACTGCCTCGTCCCTTAACATGTGTAATAGGAGTTTATGAATCCAGAAGGTCTTTGTTCTACAAAATTATTGTCAAAATGAAGTTTATACCCTTTTGAAATAGAAAGACAAGCAATTTTGCAAATGTTGAGGACCCTATTGATTTGCCATTATTTGATACTCTGGTAATTGAGTTGGGAGGTCATTGGTTGGATAATTCCCTGCTTTTACGCTAATGTAGGTTGTTCTATCCCTTCTCTGTTCTAATAGTTGTTGGTTCCTTGGATGGAGTTTGACTGTGTAAACAATGTGGGCATGTATAGAGTAGGAGATGCATGGCAGAGTATAGCTATTTCCCATAGTATCTATAATTGGCAGTTAATCTTCACAAAATACTTGTATTAAATTTCTACCTCTGTTGCGGTTGAACTTATCATGTCCATTAGAAATAGTATTATGCTATAAACTACAAATGATAGGCTGGAGGCTATGAAGACCGCTACCTAGAGGAGAAACATCTATGCAAAGTCTAAGATGATCCATCTTTTTTCATCCATAATCTGCCATTAATAGATAAAATGGTAAAACCTCTTTTTCTCTGGACGGTAATGCTATTGATCTTATACACTCGGGCCAAATCTTTCTGAATGACTCTTGTACTTTAGTAGGAGCAGAGTATTAGTGGTATTGTTGCTTCAGATGAGATATGGCAAAGTTAACGGTTGAATTCCAATATTCCTAAGGAGTGGTGAGCAACATAAAATTTATTCCCGTCAGGAGGAAAAGTATATATGCATGTCCTCTTTGATTTTGGGTTACACCCAATCACGAGTATACTGGGTGACTCACTATTGTACACCTATTGGATATCCATCCTTAAAGGACAAGTGACAGATTCAGTTTCCCTGCGAAAATATGCAGACCTCGCATGTAGTTGTTTATTCTGTTACTGGTTTTAATTTGTAGTTCTGCAAGAGAGAGGCAAAGCAAAGTTTTAGTTACTATCAGGAACCAAGCTCTAAATAAAGTAATGGTGAACAAATGCTACATGTTTAACCACTGTGCCTGAGATTGTTAATTTTTTAATTTTCCTAAATCTTTATTGTCCCATGGTAGGTTCTTCCTGGCAAGAAAAGTTCTGATGAGGATTCCACATTAAAAAATTCAAGCATTTCACCTCTTAAATCCAAAAATGGGATAGCGTCGCCAAAACTTATAACCAAACCTACTAGGAAAGATCTGAGGTCTTCAAACAATGAAACTCTACCAGCTCAACTTAAGAAGGTGTATCTCAGTTTTGGAAATTGGTCTGACTCAAAGATCTCAAGCAAGTCAGTTCCTCCGACCATCCATAATCTTGGAAAGGTATGCATATTGACAAACATATAGGCTTTGAACTGTAGACCACGAAAGCTTGTTGTACTCATTGCATTCATGATGTATTCAGGAGGTAAAAACTTATAGGAACAGTTCCTTCCTGTCTGCTGCACATGCCATGGAAGATGCAGCTGCTGCAGATGGTGTCATTCGCTGCATGAGGTACTAATATTTGTTATAGCTGTTTCTCTAACTGTAGCTGCGGATGGTGTCATTCACTGCATGAGGTACTATTTGTTATAGCTGTTTCTATGACTGTTGTGCAATGCATCTGGTAGTGTTATTATTTGCTATTACTAGAAATTTGACCTTCTAATTTGCAAATGCCTGATTAATGCATGAGTGTCTATTTTATATCATGTTCATATGTCGGCACAAAATTATCTCTCTCGTTCACTGAAGAAAAAGAGAAAAGGCACATAAGTTCTCACTTGCAACTGAAAAGGAACTTTGTCTTGCAGATGCAAGAGTATTTGGTCTTCTTCCATGCTTATGATTCCTTCGTTGTCTTGTATTACTTCCTCCATGTTAGATTGAAGTCCATGTTAAACTTGGCACAATTTTTAACTAAGGATTGGAGTTTCTTGCTTCAATCCTAACTAAGCATTCACGTCCTCAAGCTGCTTTGCAAATTTCTTCTTGTATGAATATTAGTTGGTCCAATGTGGACATCCATTCAGTTGAAAGCACTGTATAAATTGTAACTAATTTTTCAAATCACCGGTTATTTAGATTGAATTGAAATTCCATTGTAGTAGGCTGCACCAAAGTGTGAAGAACTGGCTTAATATTGGGATGTGTCAACAAATCCAAATAGATCATCAGTCTTTCATAAAAACCATATGTTGCTGTGTGGAATGAGTAGGATATAAAAGGTGGCTTTGATTTTCTTCATCCTATGATTTGGTGAAGTGTTTCGTGCAAAACAAGAAACCTTTGCTTCAAGTAGCTGGAATTCCTGGGTTATCCTGTTCATCATTTCAGCTAATTGAAATGTTCTCAAGTTGAGCTCAGCATATATGTTCTTCTCAAATTTAGCTTCATAATAGTTTTCTTAGGACTCTTAAGAGCTTTTTGATACCTTTTAATGTGATTGATGCAAGATATCTTTTCTCTCGATTTTTGCTAAGTGTAATTTTGTCTAGTGAAGATCATTTTCCATGTTTCCTTTTTTTGGCAGCATGTTTGCAGAACTGTGCGAGTCATCTGAAAAAGATTCTGCTGGACAATTGGTGGAGCAGTTTTTGAACCTTCAGGGGAATATGCAGAATGCAGCAGCCATGATTGAGGCATTGGTTGAAACCAGGACTCTTGAGGCAAAAAGAGGCAATTCTTGCAGCAGTCAGCCCCCATCACCAGAAATGTGCTCTAAATTTGCAAGCAAGAATGCCTTATCATGGGTACAAGCTGCAGTTGAGACTGATCTTGCAAAATTCTCTTTGCTCAGAAAGGACGAAAAGAAAGGCATTCAGAGTGGTCAGAATTGCTTCTATGTGATGTTAGAAAATGCTCCGAAGAAAATTGAAGCTGAGAACTCCCCATCAAAAAATAAGAGAAGCCCTAGAAACCATGATAAAGTTGTATCAGATTCCAATGCAAAAAATCCGCCTCGAAGTTCAAGGCAGCTTCCATCAGTGACAAAACGGGCAACTGTTGAAACTGAAGAGTGGTGCAAGGGAAATGGGTTGAAGGATGCTGCAAGTTTAGCAGAAAAGTTGCTCTTAGTATCTCGTGGATGGTTCCTAAATTATTTGGAAAATTTCTTAGACAAGGACTGTGGACTCATGAATGGCGAGGCAGATTCTAAAACAGCAAGTCTCCTTGGACAGCTTAAGAGGGTTAATCAGTGGTTGGATGATTCATTTCCGCAAGGTCATGGAGTTGATGAGAGGATAGATGGCTTAAAAAAGAAGCTGTATGGGTTTCTGTTGGATCATGTTGATTCAGCAATCCTCTCAAAGAGGTAGGTTACAGTGGAAACAATTGACTTTTTTCTAACTCAACTGATTCAACTTGCTTTCACTAACAATCTGCTATAAAAGGGTGTTCTTGTTTTGCTTGCAAAAAATTTGTCATGGATGCAAATGCAATGCATTCAAAAGCTTCTAAAAGCGTCAAAGTCCATTGATTGAATATGGAAGGGTATACTTCATTATTGAGATGTACAGGTGAACTTGACAGCTTGTTTTTTCGTTAAGATTGGAAATGTATGTGAATTCTTCTGCTATGTTATGATTATTGGTTGATTATTAGGTCTCGCACAGGAATGTTGGGGAGGGAAAGGGGCCTAGGATGGAGGTGGTGGGGTTTAGTAATAATGATTTTCTCCTCTTGACAAATCTGAAGTGATAATGCCAGAAGTGAGTTTACCAAACTCGCGATGTGAATTTATGAACTATATTTGAAATCTGCAAAATCTTGTATAGTTGCTAAATACTGGAAACAGTACTGATATGAACCTCTCATATGGATAGAGATGTAGAATTTTTGACAGGAGTAATCTGAACTTGTCATGACATTGACAGTTCACAGCTGTATTTTATTCATGTCAGTCTGGAATTGCAACAATTTGTTTATAGCACCAAAATCTCAAAAAAAAGTCTTCTCACCATCATTATAGGTTAAAGAGTTCTAATGCTTTTGGCTGAGTTCCTTTCATAATTTGCCAACCAATTAGCACGGCTCCAAATTGCTTCATTACATCAAAAGCTAAAACATTAGTACCCTATTGCTCAGAAAACCTCTCCTTTGAACTAATATGATGTTTTGCAACAGAGTTCATGGAATTCTAACAATATTGCCAGTTCTTTGTGACTTGTAATACGGGCACACCCCTGGGTGTCCTTGGCAGTAGTTAAATTCGTAAATCTGCAATTGAAAATTTTGTTCCTAATCTGTGGCTTGTTTGTAAACAAATACTCTTTATCATTTTGTATAAAGGGTAGTTGATTGGGTACCCTATTCGTATATAGACCGTTGGACCTGCATATTGTACTAATTGATATGAAGAAGAACACCTCATACAGGTTCAGTCTTAACTTATATGTACTTTGATTGGCAGTCAGCCTCCATTTATGTAACGAACTGGAATGTAAATGCTCATGTAGTTTGTGTTTCATAAACATCTGCCTGCGCTCTGCTCATTTGCATTTACATGCAAAGCTTTCAAGAGATGAGTGCTAAAATTTCCGATCAAAATGAACCAGATTCTTGAAGAATTGAAGATTATCTACTCTTAAAAGTCTTGTATCAGTGAGTCAAATAATAGCCCGAGACCAAATTCTCCTGAGGGGATTCTGCTGGCTTATCAGCAGCAGCAGTAGAAATTGCAGGGCCACTATATTTCGCCCAGGCCTTCATCCCCTTGCAGGATTTCATATGTGCATGCAGTTTCTCTGGCTTAAATGGCTTCCCGCATTGCCTGCAAAATTAAATCGATCAATACAAGGCTTGCTCATGGTCCAGGCTATCCAAATTGTGGAAATTAGACCATGTGAAACGAACTGTCCAAGGAGAATTTGTCAGTTTCAACCATTGATCTTTTGGCTGCAAATTCTGGTTCGTGGGTTCTTAAATTGAAGAATTGAACAAGTAAATAAACTACACAAAATGATTAATGTATTTTGATTAACTGACTTGAGCATGTTATATACTACTTCTAAAGTCGACAAGTTAAAAGGTCAAATTTCAGGGGCCTTGCAATTGATCTTCGAGGCAATTACCAATGTAACTAAATGATGTCGACCTGAGTTGAATAAGCTTTAGGATGTCCATTTTAAATTATGCAATGTCAACTCTGTATCAGGTGTTCGGCATGCATGATGCAGTAATGTATGCTGATCATATAACTTCTTCTTAATACTGTCATATTTAGACATGTAGAAGAGTAATTTATGCAGTCAAGGATAATACTAGTTTAACTGTACAAGTCAACTATACAGTATTGGCAAACCATATGTGAAGGATCTGCAGTTTGTCCAATTAATTTTTCTGCACCTAGTCATTTAGTTTATATTCCTCATAAAGTGTAGAATAATGCTTAATTTGGCTCTTTCTCAGTCATTAAAGAAAAAGGAAGTGCCCTTTAAGCAGGCCAAACTACTGACTAATTCCAAATTCTGCATTAGAAAATAAGTCATTTTAAGTTGATTAGACCAAGTAACAGAGAGTAAGATTAAGTAGGTTTAGTAGAATTTTCCCTTGCATTAATCACATGGTAATCTCTTCAGATTCCTACGCAAAAGTGCAGAGATAAAATGAACATTCATTGACAAAAACTTGAGGAAATAAAATGCTTTAGTTACATAAACTTACGAGCAGGGCGGTCCATAAATAGGCTTGTGCGCAGCATTTGTCTTCTGGTTATTGAATTCGCTATTATTCTTCTGTGAAGCCCTCACCCCATCAAAGCTTTTCCTGTACCAAAATGTACTCAAGATTTCATGCACCAAAACCATCTAATCTTCAGCATCAATTTTATTTCAGAATTTATACCAATTGCTTATATCTTCGTAGACAACTTAATTCTTATGCTTTGCATATGTTAAGTTAATTTATCGTTTCTCACCAGGTAGGAGGACAAAGAAAAAAGAAGAAGAAAGGATTGAAGTCAATCAGATTACCTTCCACTGCTTTGTCTTTGTTGATTCCAATTAGTCCCAAAGATCCTTTGAGACCCTCCCAACTTGTCCCCTATCTGTAGTAGCTCCTTGGTACCGTTAGAAACATGATTCTGCTTATCCAAAGATGACAAATTTGCATTTGCGGGTGGTTTATTGCGACGACTGATTGTAAGCATGACTGAATCATTTGTCTCCACAGCTCCACAAGTGATCAAATTTCGGAACAGATGAGATGCATTTGAATAACTCCTGCTCTTAGAAAATGAAGGTTGTGCTGTTGATGAGGTTGATGCTGATGAAGATGGTGCTGCACTTATTTTTTCTTCAGACATAACGTTGTTGGCCTTCTTGTTCCTTTTACTGGAAAGAGGTGAATAGTATGAAGAACCCTCACTTTTGTCACTTTCTTCATGCATTTCTTCTTTGGGAGTCTGGAAACTAGAATTCTTTTCTTGATCCTGATCTCGATCTTTGGTCTTCATCGAATCATCAGTCAATGTCGATGACTGTTCAGAGCCAAAAGTTGGTGATTCTTCCTCAATTTCTGGAGAAGAGATTTTTGTAGGTTGGTCCATTTTTGTTTCTTGATGATGATGATGATCATCATCTGGATTTTCTTCAGTGGAGGAGGGTATACGATCACTGTCTTCTTCCTCTTTGTGCATTGAATATCTCTTTTCGCTAGGTGAATCCTCTGTGAAAAAATTCAGCAAGGAAAGTAGTTGATCATAAAAGGTACAATATCCTTGGCATACCATAGTTGGAAAAAGTCCACCACTCAAGTAATGTCATGATTCTCTCCTAAGGTGGATTCTCTTTATGTTGATTCACCTTTCTAGGAAAAATGAATCTGAAATAGTGGTTGACCATACAGGAGTGAAAATTATTGGAAAGTACATTTTTATTCAATAAACATAAATGGATTTCCTTCCCAACTTTTTTTTTAATATATATAAATTATCAACTATACTATATTGAATTGATAGACAAATTATGTTGACTTTAAAGATGCACAGCTCAAAGTTGTATAAATAATGGTTGTTTTTGGCGTTAAACAAAGAAAAACAACATTTTGGACGGAACTTAAATTGATTGAAAATCTGACCAGATTCATATGTTGTTTTTACTAATTCAACCTAGAATAGGTCTAATTCAAGAGATTTACCTATTGTGGTTGTGGAAGAAATTTCCGAGCCTTTGAGGACATATTCGTTATCTGAGATAGGGGTAATGAGATCCTCATCCAGCAGGTCTTGCCATACATAACCACTTTTGTATCTCCTGCACGCAAGAATCTTTTAAAACTTTGAATATACCAACCACATAAAAAAAATATATATATATATATATATATATATAAGACTACCACCATTTTTTCTTTTTTTTTTTTGGCCAAATAAAATTACTATATCATCAACAATTGCAGCAATTTTCAATCCCATTTGACCTTTAACTAAACTATGGCTCCCATATTATTGGCGGCAGTGAAGAAATTATCAAATTGATGAACACGTATCTTTTCACAAACCTCTTGTATGACCAAGAAAATGATTCAGGCATGTCCTTTCCTCGCAATTCTCCCAACCATCTCTTGACATCTATTATAACATGAGCAAAACCGAAAAGAAAAAAAAAAAGTTTTATTTGAGCCCAAAACCGAAAAAGAAAACCAATGGAAGCAACTGCACAAAAACTCTCAAATAGAGGATACATACATATAGCCACAAAATATACACAAATCTATGTATCGTGCTTTGTATGCCTGTTGATGTTTCTGTTTGTTGGTTGAAGAAAGAAAAAGTGTGGGGAACATTTGATGATGATGCCTTGAAGAAAATGAACTTACCTCGCAAATGTACACCATTTCTTGAGAGGTGATGAACTCGAATGAGATGAGGCTGCTCAATCCTGCCTTTTCGACTAAGGAAGTAAATGACATGAATTCTTCTAACTTCTGCACCAACTTGATTACTCTCCATTAATCTTCTGTGAACGTGCCAGGAGCATAAGCAAGAAACAGAGAAAAATAAATGGGTTCTTCTTTTTAGGCGAATTTAAGGAAACTTTTATTCAAAAATAAAGTTAAAAAAAGCACTTATATGAATATGAATCAACAAATGGAACCCCAAGACATGATCTTTGTCTTTGCGGGCCTGCATGCTCCAGAAAAAGACATGAAGAATAAACATATGTAGCTAATTCATCGTGCCTAACCAAAGTCTTAATAAAATAATCCAAGGTATAACAATCTCTATGAATGTGTGTGTGCAGGCCTAAAGTATGGCACCATATTTTTTTTTCTAGAAAGGCATAGAAACTGATAAAATTCTCTTAGTAATCTAATGAAAATGATCATTGGATTTGAAGATTACCTTATTGTTTTGTTTTATCTGTCATAAACACACAATAAGAGTGTGAGAAAAGTGTTGCTTGATGCTTAATAGTAGGACAGCATTGAACAATTCTATAGCTACCATTATAGAGAGGACTTGGCCCCCTTTTAAGAATTTATTTCTGATTTCCCGCGATATTCTTGGCGCATATGGTTAAAGGAAGCTATGCAGCTTTTGACCATCTTTTTAATCTCCCGAAAGAAACTTTCTTTTGCATGATTTTACAATGATTTACTGCCAATGCTTTTCTAAACTCCCAAATGCATGACAGTACTGAAACTTCTGGGATGCAGTTTTTTTTCTGTTGGACTGCAGTTTTTGTTTGTACTTTTATTTTTTAATTTTTAAGGTGAGGCCATTGTGAAAGTCAAGGTATATCCCTGCCACAAAGGGACATCATTGAGAATAAGGTTCGCAAGAATGTCCAATTGTGCTTTTCATATACATTAAGATTCTAACTAGATTTGTGATTCTTCCGGGAAAAAAAAAAAGGAAAAGCACTTGGGAATTTTTTTTTTTTTTTGGGGAGGTAGAATGAGTCACGTACCATCAAGTGATGACTAATTGACTGTATAATGCCTGAGTTAGACCAACAATTTGGTTGTATTCAATGTGTTGCAAGCCAGATATGTTTGACATGATTAATTTTCTTTAGCCATAACCAGTTCAACAACATTTTTCTTCTTCTTCTTCTTTTGATAAGAAACCTTTCTTTCAATTAGAGTTGTTTGCTTGCTTAATCCGTGAAATTAGGCTTTTATATATGACAAAATTTGAAGGTAAAATTTTGTAAGTTCGATTTATGAGACGTATCAAGATCGAGTATCTAACAAATTATCTAATAATCTTTCTTTTGTATTATTTCTCAAAGAAAAAAATCTTTTTTTTTTATATTAGGCTATTTGTTGTAGGTAATTTTTGATGAGTTTCAAAATTACCTAGCAACAAGAACAATAGAAAGTGAAGAGGATTCTAATTAAGATTAAAACGGAGATGGCGGGGAAATTTCACAAGAAAGTTACTCCCTATCACCATCCATGAGAAAGGTCAATGTAATTGTGAAAGCCTAAAACTCTCTAGGCATAATCCTTAGTTTAATTAACATATTATTTGATGATGATAGTTAAACAACGAAGTAAGTGGAGTTTAAAAATACAGTAAAACCACAAAACACATAAACAAGTCACATACGTCAATGCTAATATGAAAAAGTAGAGGTGTCGATTGGGTCTTCTGAATCGGATTTTGGCAAGCCGAGGCTTGGTATTGGATCACCTAATTGACTTTTCCCACTTCCCTTAGATTCATGTGTGACAATATAAATATCTTCGTTGTTCGGTGTTCCAAATAAACATTTACACTTGCCAGCTATGTATAGTTTTATTGTTGAAAACATAATAATGATGCATTTTGTCCCTCCTTATTGTCATTAATTCGGCATCCAACTAAAGGTAAAAGAGCCAAGAACAAATGCTAAGAGTTGGATATTGAATACTCAGTCGACTAACATAAAAACAGAAATTAAATCATGAAGACAAAATAATAGTAATGAAAAGACAAGGGGAAAAAGAAAACAAGATTGACCTTTTCATGTTGCGTTTTTGTTCAAGATATGTTGCTTCCAGTGTTGATCATATATTCCTCTGCAGAAATCGGCAGCCTATCCTATGGTTAGTGGGCAGACTGCTTCTTGAATATTCTCCTATTCTTCATTGTCTACAAATCCAAAAGGAAAGAAAGATCGTAAAAATGGGTTATGGGTTCACCAAAAAGAATTGTGCTTTCTTATATATTGTTGCCCTGGAGAACTTTCTTGCAAGACTAGAGATGTGTAGTTCAGGCTATAGACTTGAGCAAGCTATAGCAAGATTATCATAGCCACAAAATGTAACTACTTATTTATACTCTAAAGAAGCAGTTTAATCATTATAGAACCTCGTAGCGATGGCCAATTCATCCCAATCCAACACTATCAGCATCTTAGTGTTGATGTTAAATTGTAATCAAAGCAAAAAGAGATGATAATTACAACTTGCTGTGTAGTATTCCAACCACCTACTGTAGCAAAAAGCAACAGAAAAGAAGGGAGAAAAGCAAACTTTGTCTAGTAACTTATCCTTAATGAAGCAAAATGACCCCTCAAACTAGGTAACGGGAAGAAAAGAAAACTCAATATTCTCTTAATTATGCCATGGTTGAATAAAAGAAAAGATACAAATACATAGCATCAGTAAGATTCTTACATGTTTCCAATCATGTTGATCGATCGGAGCCCAGAAATTCAAATTGATGCGGACAGAAGATGTTATGCAGTAGCCTTCATATAGGGAGATTGATATAAGAGCAAAGAAATACTGCAGAAGTTTGTTTTGTCCTGTACTTGATGTTGATGCTGACTTGAGAGTATATTACATCAAACAGCGAAGCGTGCGTGCCGTTTCAGCTGAGACTTGAGCATTAGAAAGTAGAAGCTAAACACTATAACAATATACAAATGGAGATGGCCAACCAATCCATCCATCTTTATCTATCATGCAAGTAATAGTCATTTAATTACTCGAGAGTTTATGGCACGAATCCGTGAAAATGCCATCAAGGCCGACTGATGTTGATGTGGGGGAGGGGGGGGGGGGAATATTATGGTTGATGACTATTTCTTGTACCTTCAACACCATTTGGTTTATTTTAGGTTTGTAAGTTGTTCAGGTTTAGTTTAATAATACAGGATAATAACAGGATAACAGATGACAGGAACAAGCAGGTTATAGGGAGGTCTGCAATTAAGGAAGATGATCAGCCATTATTAAGCAGATTTGCAAATCATTTTAGCTTGTCATTTGGCTAATATTTTAGTATTTGACTGAGGAGTTTATAGGATCTTCTTGGTGTTATGTTCAGTTATGCAATTTATTAGTTCAAAATAATGCTAACAAGAATGTATATACATTCTTCAATTTGAAATTAATGAAGATTATGCTATACAATGCGTACTCTTTCTTGAAACCTTGAAATGTTTGGTGTGAATCCAATACAAAAGAAAGTTGGTCGTAGGGTTGTAATAGAGAAATTAATTAAGACTGTTGCTGTAAAAGTGTGCTCAATTTAGAAGAAAGTTTATGTATCGCAAACAAATACTTAATTTCTGATTGCACTATCAATAAGATCATTATTTTATTGTTTCTCGTGAGTAGGAGCTAGATTATGACTGAGGAACTATTTCGAAATTGAAAATGCAAATTATTACATAAATTTTCATTTGTCCTTTGTTTGGTTGGACATGTATAGTTGCTTACCCTAATCAAGCCATGAATTGGTTAATCAAAAGTTGGATGTGAATATGCCTAAGACCCATACTTTAACCCTTCTATGGTGTTTACAAAATTTTCCAAACTCCTCCACTGTTATCCCTTTTTTCCAACTTATGATGGGGGAGACTTGAGAAGTGCATATTAGCTGATTGACCAGTACTAATGAAAAAGTTTTTGTCCCAATCATGTTTACTTATTTTGCTTTGCTTTATGGCATACAAAAGCTGTATATGACAATCTCTTTCCATCGTCTGGTTACAAAGTGTCCTTAATTTCATTGGTAGATGTCTTTGCTGGTTGGCTCATAATTGAATATGGGCATGGTTTTATGATCCATCCTTAACTAGATAAAGCAAGGCTCTTTTATGTACTACCATTTTTCCTGCTTTTATAACAGAAACTACTACCAGAAAGAGTAATAAAAACATATGTTTTTCTTTTCTACGCATTTATTTATTATTATCTAACAAACATCTCATTTTTCTTCATCTACCACTACCAGCTGTCGAGCTCTAGCAGGTGACCATGAATTTTTATATGCACAGCAAGTTTACCAATGAAGTGGGCATTCACTCTATAGAGCAAAAACCAATTCAGAGGTTAGGATGCCTTTTGCCTGGGGTACTACTGTGTCTAATAAACTTGTGCCTTAATTCTGTTGGAGATCACATGGTGAAATTATTAATGAAGTTCAATCAAGGGTTGTTGCAACATCAAATTTGTGAGCATCATTGAATTCCCTGTAGTACAAAATTTGGTTGCATTCTTCTTTTTTTTCCTTCTTTTTTTTGGTGTCCCCCTCCTCCCCCCCCCCCCCCCCCCGGCGGCGGCGGGTGAATGGTTACCTCAATGGGATTTCGACACAATTAAGAAGTCCAGTTCTCTTCTAGTCATTTTCTAGTGAAATTGCGTGAGGAAGTTTTTCAATTGTTGTGTTTACTAAATTGATGCATGTGGTACATGTTAATTATGTTACCAGTGTCTTACTAATAAAAAAGATGAAGCCCAAGGGTTTCTTCGATCTTGTGAAGTTAAACGAAGACCAAAGGAACCAACTACCTCTACAGTAGTTGGCCACCAGGTAGCTCTCATTGAGTGCAGGTCAAGGGTTCGAATCTTTTGACTTACATTCATTCATCTCCAGAATTTTTTGAAAGTTTTATCAGTAGGTGCAAAGACACTCGTTTGATTCGGTGGTGATTTAGTTTTTTTGGAGTTCTTGTTTGGCTCACCGGGTTCTCCCTTGGCTCATTTGGGTCCACCCCTCTGCTTTGTATAGAATAGGAATATGAGTAGAATAGAAAAGCTATCGTGTTGATAAAAAAAAAAAAAAAAAAAAAAAGGAAGACCAAAGGAAAATGTTAAGGAAACTTCGATCATTTTTGTGTATTATGCTACAATACTGCTTAAGACTGGAAATCGTACCTTCACACACACACATGTATGTATTGTAATGAGGAGGTTTTGAATTCAAAATCTTCTATTTATAATCCTTCCCAACTCTCCCCCTTTTCTTCGTAATACTTGATTAGTCTTTCTGACATTTAGATTATAGCAATCATTTCTTATTTTTATCCAACATGCTATGAGAAAAACATTAGTCTGTTCATTCTTGCTACAAATGCAAATTTGGAAATTCTTGTCTTAACAATTACTAAATCCACCAACATAATTCGTGGTGGAAACTCGTTAATTTATAGTCAGAAATTGAAACTTACCTAGGCACAATATTATATTTTAAGCTACATTAATATTGTTTCACAATTCTAGTTTTTGGAATGTTATATTTATATTGCTCCTATAATCCAGATCATTTAATTTAACATGAATCTAAATTTTATTCTTTACAAAATATTTCCAATGAACTAAAAATCGAATTAAAAGGGAATTTGGAGTCGTTTTTACTCACCATGGTTTCACAAAGCAGGACCTTGGATTACTTAACAGCTGCGAAAACGAAGACCAAGCATGGAAACAAGACTTTGGTAATTTATGTATCATCCTCCAATTTAATTTTTCTTAAGCTCTGCCTAAAATGATGGCAAATAAAATAGAATTAATGAAATATATGCGGTCATTTAATGAATGAATTTTTCACACGAGACAAATAGAAAATTCATTTCAAAGCAAAAATCTTTATGAATTGTTTGGACATTTAGGCCCAAAGTTGAATTGGTGGACCTTTCTTTGTTTGGACATTTAGGCCCAAAGTTGAATTGGTGGACCTTTCTTTGTTTGGGAGTCCTAAAACTTTGGTAGTTGATCATTTACTTTAGATTTCCTGTGTATTATTGAACTGAATAGAAATGTGTAATGTAGGAAGCTTATAGCCCAACTTGATTTTTCAGGCCTCCTAGTGGACCATCTGCCCATGGATCGATTCCTATGTTATTATCTCATCCTTGTAACAGCAGGTTCCTTTAGCCCGACAAATTTCAGTGCATAACCAACCAAGCAGCTTTAGTCAGGATTCGGGGCTTCACAATTTGTGTTTCGTACAATTTTGCACAAGTTGATCAAGGGTGTAAATCAATAGAATTTCAGTATAAACTAGGTCTGGTTTGCTGTAAATTAGGTGCAGTTCAGTGTATGTTGATTTGCTATTATTTGGTATAAATCAAGTACAGTTTGGTACGAGTTAATTATTATCACTTAGTGTGTGTAAGTTGAGAATAAATTAGTGTAAGTTGAAAGTAAATTGCTAATTTACACCAACTTGAGCGCAATGGAACTTGTGAGGCCCCGTTTCCCTCAGTTAAGAAAGGAAAGAAAAAAGAAAAGCAATTGAAGTATAAGACTAGGGATTAAAAGCTTACATGCAGAAAATTTGTAGAAGCACAAATGGCAAAAGGAAAAAGCCAACGACCACATGGTAAGGTAAGGGAATGCTTTGTTAGTGTAATCCCATCTTAGTCAACATTCAACTCCATGAGCTTTTTATTAGCAGGGAAATGGTCGAAATTAAGAAGTAGGGAAAGAGAATGGAGAATTTCAATCCAGAACGTCTAAATTTTGAAACCTCAACTTCAGCTACGGGACAACACAGGAGTCTTGGACTAACATTAGCCACTTTTGAAGTACTCCCTCCGACCCACTTTGATAATCCTATTTTTCTTTTTCATCTGTTCTAAATTGTAATCCACTTTCCAATTGAAAAATGTAATTGTATTTTAATTTTCTTTAAATATCCTTATTCAATATAAGTTGTTGTTACTATAAACCTACTACATTTAATGAAAGTTGACTCTTTTTTTACCATCAATTCAAATTTCCATAAAGTTGTACTCTATTTAATGTGAGAATATTTAAGGAAAATAGCAATCTAAATTTATTTTTCCAACAAAATTAACTACTCCCTCCCTTTTTTTATAACACGTTTAAGGTTTTGCACACTAATTAAGAAAAATTTTTCATTGCTTAAATCTGTACACTACTTTCCTTTTGTACCCTCATTAATTGTCCAATTCACCCATATTTTCTTTCGTTAGAGTGCTAAATGGTGCTGTTTTATTAGGTCAAAAGTAATGCAAACCAATTTTCTCTCATTAATTACCCATGTTTTCTCTCACTAGAGAAGCAATAATTACTAGGAGTAGTAATTAAGAACCCTGTATTGGAAAAGAGAGATAAAAGGGTAAAATTGTGAAAAATAATTAATACTGTATGGGAATAATAAAACGACAGATAAAAGTACACTAGAACAAATTTCTTAAACGTCAGTTATAAAAAAAAAAGGGAGGGAGTACTTTTTTTTTAAGCTGTGTGAAAAAAAAAATAAAACTATCAAAATGGGACGGATGGAGTATATGATTAGGGCTGCAAACGAGCCGAGCCGAGTCGAGCTTTGACCTTATCGAGTCGAGCCTTGACGTAATTTCATCGAACTCGAACTCGAGCTCGAGCTCGACGAGCTGGTAATTTTCAAGCTCGAGCTCGAGCTCGACTCGATTCGAGCCGAGCTCGAGCTCGAGTTCGAGCTCGTAAAAAATAAAAAATAATTATTTTATTTTTAAAAAAATAAATAAAATAATATTTTTTCTTAATAAATAATAAAATATTAAGGATATTTATGTAATTTTACTATTAAAAATAAAAATAAAAAAATAAAAATATATATACTCGAGCTCGCGAGCCGGCTCGCGAGCTAACGAGCTTAATGTTTTGAGCTCGAGCTCGAGCTCGATTTTAGCTCGACCAGCTCGAGCTCGACTCGAGCTCGATATTGATCGAGCTCGAGTCGAGCTTGAATCGAGCGGCTCGCGAGCGACTCGATTCGTTTGCACCCCTATATATGATGGCAAGGAGATGACAACCAAAAGAGCAAGCATCAAGAAAAGCATTTATTTCAGATGACTACAAATAAAGTTCAATGAAATAGCAGATGCACCAAAAGCACATCCAATAACTGAACTTAAGAACCTTAAAATTCCTAATACAACTCCAAAAAGTGTGCAGAGAGAGAGAGAGAGAGAGAGACTTGGTCAGCTATTCCTTCCAGCTTTATATCACAGCAAAAGAAAGGATTTAGTCACGAAAATAGAGAAATACAGTGCATAGTTCAAGAGAAATAGTTACAGATACGTTTAGAGCATGACAATAATTATTGTGAGGCCACCTTTAGCCGTATGCTTTATGGGCACTAGCTTCTTTCTTTTGTGTGAAGATGTTATGCCTCTGCAGTTTGCCTTTTCCAAGGTCATTTTCTTCATCGTTATATTGCCATCAGATGGCAACTGGCCAACTACCAACCACAACATGTTATGGCATCTACATTCTTGATTTCTTTTTTTCACCCAAATTATATTGTGTGAACGCAAATTCATCAAAAATTGAAATACCATGAACATGAATGAATAAGACAACTGAGCAGTCAAAAGAAATATCAAGTCAAAAAGATTGTAGTAAAAGAAAGATAAGAATGACTGCGTTCCCATTTACTTTCATGTCCTAACACAAAGATCAAAGCGTTTGTACAAACTCCATAATCTAGGTCCTTTCATCTCCACTCCAATTATCCTTGGATATGGGACCAGTGGGGCCTTCCTCACCCAGCGCTTCACTAGGGAGCTCACTAACTGCTTTTTCTAAAGCTCTTTTTAATTTCCCAGGCAAAAATTTCTCAACCTTCTTGATCTCATCGTTGATATTATAGCTGATTTTTGGACCCCATTCTCTAGTATAATTCAACCATGGTGGTTCAACAATTGTTGACCCTAAATAATCAGCAGAAACCACTGAGAAATTTGCCCCAGCATCCATAAAAATCTGCCCTTTTCCAGTATCATTTCTTATTCCAACATTTGAGTTAGACCCTTGCAAAAAATCTCCTGTCTTTGGATAAGCAGCATGGCCATGCAATGAGGAATATACCACTGGTTTGTTACCATTTTGGAACTCAAGCCCTGAAGCACTGACCCATGTCCCTCCACTATGTTCTGAAAAATAAACACTTTTTAATTCTCCATTGAAGTTACTAATCCTCAGTGTCACATGCTCCCAGTCTCCAACATGTTCCCCAATTTTTCCTAGCTTAATTGTAACAAACTCAACTTTTGCTCTAGCTGCACCATTAAAAGGGTAAAAAACCCATACAGCCAAGTCAGTAAAAGTTGCACCTAACATAGGTTTAACATGTATATATACACTTGCATCTTGTAGATTTCCTTGCTTGACCCTATCTTTAGCAGCATTATCACGAGGTAAATCTATCCAATACGCACCATCATTTGTACCTCCTTGGGGCAAATTTGACCCTGTTGGGGTAATAGCAACAGGATTGGATTCCTGCCCTCTTGTGTACAGTAATGCACCATTTTGGAAAAACCAATTTACTGAAGAAGGAAAGAACTCTTCATCAGGGTGAAAGTAAATCACTGGAGAATATTCAGCAAATAATGCTCGAATCTGATTCAGAGTAGGCATAGCATGAAAGTTGCCTTGCAGATTCTTCAAACAAGCCAGCGATGTTGCAGCCCCACTGTTTTGTGCTAATATAAATGTACCTGTGGAAACCCCTAAAACTTGAATCCCTCTAACTTTTGGCCTTGAACCATATATGTTAATGCCATTAGAACTACCCCAAATCCAAGAATCTAGATCAGTAGCATCAGTGTAATCAGAGCGGACGCATCGAACTTTTTCCACTGAAGGCTTATCAGGGGAGCTTGTGACTACATGACCAATGGCCTTGTAGCCATCAGGAGGTGTTGGCAGCCATATATAGCCCACGCCATCTTGCTTGATATTCAAAGATTCACTACTCCAAATAAGTGTATAATCAGTGGGCTTGCTCAGAATTCCTTGACCTGACGAGGCATCTTTTGCAGCAAGAACCCATCCAAACAGGGGACTATTGTTTGGTTGGCTATAGTAACCGAGTGTAAAGAATCCATCTGGGATTGAAGATGGTTCAAAAAAGGTTGCACCAAGATTATCTGGTCCACCTTCATGAGTAGCCCAAACTTTATTAAAAGTTGATACTTGACATACCTGTAATCCTCCCAAATCAATTGTTCCATTAGCAAATCCCGCACCTATAATCCACAAATGAACAGAAAGTTAGCAGATTTCCACAACTCTAACCAAGAAAACAGAGGAAAATTCCGATGGGTTAGCATTTTTACCTTGAGGCCAGGCGGGTGATGGGGAAGGAAGCTTGAACATGGTTTCAATAGGAGGTGGCTGGTTGTCTTTCTTGGACAGATATGCCACAGAAGGAGAAATTGCATTTATACTATTTCCCATGCTTGCATGGTCCAACTGATTCTGAGGTCTTGAGCAACAGAATTGAACATGGAGTGCAAGGAACATGAAGTAGATAAACCCCATTTTCTGCAAGAGAAATTGCTTTAGAAAGTGTAAAGACAAAGCAAGAAATCTAGTCAAGCGACTGTGGCGTGAAAGTTATTCATCTATTGGTTTTCTGTACTTGAAGAATGAAGCATATTGTTTGAGATTTGAGGATTGGATGTTCTTGTCTTCTACACTAAAGCTTTCTGCTTTGGCTTTGTTACACCAGTCCTTATTATACCTCTCCTATTTTCACGGGACTGATTCTGTGTATCAGTGTATGAGCCAGCTCTAGCTGTTATCATAATATTTTTAATGTCATGGTTAAAATGAAAAATAAGGGGAAAAAAAAACATAATCCAGTGTATGTAATTGTCTTAGATACCTGATGTGAATGCTGACAACAACATAAAGAGTCTGCAGATTGTTTGATTCAAGGAACTATACAAAGGAATCTTTTTATTCTTTAGAGATAATATCAGAAACCTCTCCTGAGGTTTTTTATAATATCATCTGGCACCTCTAAAATTTTAAAAACATCACTTACTTTCCTTACTTTTATTATTGATGTATCAAAACTTTTAAAAATCTACCTTTTCATTTGCTAAATAACAATATTCCTAAATCTTTTTATTCACTTAAAGAAACTATCACCTATAAAACAATATCTTGTAGTACTACCACATCATAATACTATACCTCATAAAAATAAGAATTTGAAAAATAAAAAAATATTTGAAAAAAGTACATTTGCACCAATTTAACTCTATATATTTAAAACTGATTTCTTATGAACTTTATAATTTTTTTCAACATCTTCTCAATTCTTGTTCAAACCGTTAAATTGTATTAATCATTATAAAAATCAACTCAAAATACACAAATAAATCACACCTCACTTTATCACAATTACAAAAAATAAAAGATAAACAAAATTCAATTTATTATAATTTACAGTCAGATAAAATATTGCATAGTTATCCAAAAAAAAGCAAGAGAGAATGATGGATAAAAGGGAGAGAGAAAAAAGTCACTTTTGTTTCTTTTTTTTTAAAAAAAAAATTTGAGTTTCATTTATTTGATATATAAATTATGTTTCAAGTAAGAGTTAATATAGTCTTTTTACAATTATTAGAGGAGGTAAGTGATATTTCAAAAATCTTAGGAGGCCATGTGATATTAAGAGAAACCTTAAGGGAGGTTTCTGATATTTTCCCTATTCTCTATGAGCAAAGTAATATTCTATTCGATACTAGCAAAAAGGGAGTTCTTATCACCAAGTGTGTGTTATGTATAGTAAGAGTACACAACAATGATTCAAGATTTTCTGATTAGTTCTTGTACAAATATGACATCATTTTACTCAGTAGGCAGAGCTTGTGGCATTGAGTACAACCGATATTGTGATATGGCAGACAGGATATTTGCATGGAAACTTTTTAATTATTGGCACAACTGTCATCAATAGTTTAAAAGGAAAAACCTTTTCCTTGTACATATGACAAGACACAAGCATTATTGTTATCTTCTTTGGTGATTTACGGAGTAGAATCTTTCTCAAAGTGTAAAGCAAAGGCTCAGCCAATTCACTTTTTGTTTGGATTGCTTTTTTTTTGAGCGAAAATAATTTTTTTTAATTTATTTTTAGATATATTTTAAATTATGCGTGAGATGTTACAGCAAACTCCACAAATAAAAACAATTGTTTTTAAAAAAAAAAGGTAATCCATATGGAGCTTTAAGGTTACGGTTGTGCATTTCAAGTTCACATGCATTCATGCATTAAAAGCTTGTATTACAATATCATTAAGAGATATGCAAGAATTCAGGCTTGGATTAGTTAATTAACGATAAGACTGTGGATGTGACTGCGGAACTTTATATAGGGTATTAACAAAGAAAGCATTAGATGATAAGACAGCAATAAGGCTAATGCATGTGAGTTTGAGACGCTAACGCGTTCTTGAAGCAAGATAGTCAAGGCTGACCTGTGTGCTATAATGTTTTGTATTGCGTCTTCAGAAACACAAACCCCAAACTTCCCTTGTGGTTATTACTTGTCAACTAGTTACACTGGCGCTTCGAGTCGGATCGGCTCGGCAGGTGGTGGGGTAGCCTTATTAGGTTTTGGTATTGTGTGATCGCGGTTCGACTCCTTCTATTGTCTTGTGTATTTTGGGGGACGGGTGCACAGGATCAGAGAGATTAGTCCGAAAGAGATACTCCTGTGATGATAAAAAAAATTTTGGAGGGCAGGTGCACAAGATTAGAGAGATTAGTCCGAAAGAGATACTCCTGTGGTGATAAAAAAAAAAAAAAAAAAAACTAGCTACACTGCAAAAATACAGCCACAATATTGTGCAAAGCATCATGTAATAGAACAGAAAGCTAACAACTAAAAGGTGCAAAATGTCAAATGTTTTATGAATATCAAGCTAACGGGAATGTCAAGGAATTGGGTAGAATTAATTAGACCTTACAATTATGCAACTTAGGATTTGGACAGGTTTGTCTTGTAGGACTGCGTTTTAGTTTAGCCAAACTCTGTATTAAGTGGGATATGTTGCTTTTGCATTTAGAGTTTTTTCCATAATGGACCCTAAACATCATTTCAGGGACCATTTGATAAAGTTACTTGACAACGAGTTTCATCTGCCATGAAATCACTATATACAGGTTGTAATCTCTTCGAGGATAAGAACAAGAAGCTTTTGCACATTTTTGTAAGACATGCTAGGAGGAGGCTTTATATCCAAGAATCTTCTCATGAATGAAGTATGGAACCAGTGAGGGGAAAGATGAAATAGAAGAATGGAAAAATAAAGCTAGAGCTAAATGATGAATGGAGAAATGAATGAAGGAGATCTTACCTGCATTGGAAAATGAGTGACAGCATCCATCTTCCTTCCCATATCATTAACAACAACAACAACAAAACTGCCGTAAAATATACAGCAAAAGATTGTTAATGATAGTGGAAGGTGAGGGGGTGAAATTCTGTGCAATTTTAGGTTTTCAATTGCTTGAGGAAACTTCGCTCTGTATATTCTTGGCAAATTAAGCAGATGACTTGCTGTAACAAACTCTTCCGAGTCCTCGGAGATGGCAGCATATCCCGTACGAAATTCCGAAGCATATTTCTGCTTCATGCTTTGGAAATTTGAATTGAAATTCGTCTTCGTATAAAATTCTAGCATGGCAGCAACAATATTATAATCATGCAAAATTTTAAACCCACCAAAGTTATAAGTCCCTGGATTCTGTGTTAAATTGCCGCCAGCCATGTCGGCCTAAAGAAATGGATACGAGATGAGAACGTGCATGGCAAAACATCTTTTAACGGGTCCAACCTAGCTCGGCTCCAGATTAATCGGGCCAAAATGACTACCACACACTGAAGATTATTTGAAAAAAAGAAAAGAAAAAGAAAACATTCTTGATCCCTTTTTTTTTTTTTTTTTTTTTTTTCAAATCTAGCAGGGGAGGGTGGAACTTAAGAAACAGGGAGGAAGTAGGGAGATTTGAGCTTAAAATCTGCAATATTTAGAATCTCAATTTCAACCATTATTAGATCAATACCTCATGGATCTTGAGAAATGCAATAATGGAGATACTGTACAATGTTAAATTGCAAATTAAAATATTATGGGTGCAAGATTAAGTGCAACTCCAGCTCCCAGGTGACAAAAAAAAAAAAATATATATATATATATATAAAAGAAAGAATTAATTACCCAAAATTTAAATTTAAACTCCAACTTTTGCACACGTGTCAACGTAAATTTACTCTAAAAGTGGTTGCAGCACATTTCAGAATGCCCATTTGCTCAGTAATTAATCACTGATCGGCCCATGCTTCATTACGTTATTGCTTCTGCATTCATCCGTCTAGGGAAGATTGGTGCTACCGCACTAATGACATTAGTGGGATATTAATTGCTCCATTATGCGAGTGCTAAATTATTTTATTCTACAGTGGGGAACACCAATTTGTACCCAAAACAGGCCGTGTTTGGTTTTTATATGGAAGGTTAAGTTCATAACCAGAAATTTTATGTGTATTGGTTAATCCAATTCAAGCGACATAATAAGTTTTGCTGTTTTAATTGAGAATGGGAATTAGGTTAGAATTTCGCAGGTTTGAATACAATTTTTAAGTTAATTTATTAAATGTTTGAGCAATAAATTCTAAAATTAAAGCAAGTTAAATTGGCAGGAAAAACTTCGGAATGTTTCGGGAATTCGTACTGGATGTTCTCCAATATGAGGTTCAATGACCCTACTAACTCGGACTGAATTAAGCACAAATTGGGCCCATCTCAATACTCGGTCAAGGAATGTGCCCTCTCACTTGGCCCAGTTCGTTGCAGTCAGAAGACTACTCTCTCCCTTTAGGTAAGCTGTCTACGTGTCTTTTTTTTTCTTTTTTTTTTTGATATACTCTGCTTATTTTAGCTTATTTTTACCCCTCTCCTATTTTAGCTTATTTTAGGGGGAAGGGAGGACAACGAAGACTGAATCACTGTCGGATCAGACAGATATATTATGCACCTGCATGGATTTAAGAGAAGCCACATATAGTGGCACAGTGATAGGAGGTGAGATTTGAACTATTGACCTCTCATCCTGCCAAAACTTAAAGTATTTGATGATGGCCAAAAACTTTCTACATGTCTAACATGGAATTTTCTTGATATGGAGTAGAGTAGACGGTGACGATTGACAAAAAAAAAGAAGCGGAATTTCCTCAACCCACAAAAAAATTTTTTTTAAAAAAAAGGAAGGTGAAAGTTACCTCAAGAACTGAAATTTAATAATGCTTACTAGCTTAGGTGCTAGAGCCTCATCTTTGACCCTGCAGCAACAATTCAACAAACAAGCAATATTGTTGTTAGGTTGAAATTTAAACTGTTTTTGTTTTTTTAGACCTGCCCATGGCCCTTAGATAAATAAAATCGTTTGGAATAACGCGATTAGAACTGCTTTTAATGCAGGGCTCGTCTAGGTTGTGGTTGGAACTCGGAAGCTTGCAGCTAGGAATATTAAAAAAGAAGCATATTAATTCTGGCACTAATTAACAGTTACTATTTGTTCGAAGGCTTGGGACAAGCAGGATCGCACATCTTGATAAAGCTTGCTATATAGTATAAGAACTTGTCTTTAACACTAATTAATCCCAGTTAATTAATGATGATCAAGATTAGATGGGCTTTCTCTTCCTGTTAGAGTAGGGAAATATTAGTGGTATTGCTTGTTTAACTTTTTTTTTTTTTTTTTTAAAAGGTAGTCTACAATGTAAGTAACAATTGTATGATGCTCTTTGTTTTATGTTTAATCGAATTCAGTCCATTTTCTTGCAGAATTTTAACTGTTAGCGTTGATTTTGCTTAGATTAAATCACAAACTGGGTTCCTTTCCATGGGTTGGGTAGAATTTCTTTCTATTATACCCTAATAAATTTAGTTTGATGATTGTTTTCGAAAATCAATACCATTTATAATATATTTCATCATTTGTGTTAGTTATAATTTTTATGAATTGACTAAGAATTGCCATCTGATTAATCATTATATATTTTATTACAATTTTAGTCTATTTTTTTTACCATTCAAATGTTTCGTAATTGAATGCCAAGATATTCTCAAAAGAAATATCATCATTTTTTTGGTATATTGATCTAGAGATTAAAAAAAATAATGACATAATCGGATAATATTATAGAATTATACTAATTTAGATATAAATAAATGGAGAGACCAATGAAGAGAAATTCAATGAAAGGATACTAACCTGGTTAAATGGATTTAGGATGCTACTCTTAACATTTTACCATTACTATTTATTCAGACAATATGAGTTACTTTAGAGAGTATAAGTGTGGTTTTTATTGAATTATTCTCCTTCTTACTAGTGAACTTCAACAAAACCTTATCAAGGAGAATTTTAGTTCCTTATTGACAAGGCATTGGATCTCTTGGACAGGCGCAGTTTTTCTTTTCTGTCTTTTTTTCCTCTCTTGTTTTAAGTTTAACATATTTCGACCTTTTTACCCCCTAACATAATCTTGTTTAAGCTTCTCACATTTTTCAACTGCAAGGCATGATTATAAATGAACAAACAAGAAGTACGGACAAGCTTTCCGACTGCAGTTGGATCCTCTGTATCACCGTCCAATATCAAATTCAGTGTCAATTTCATTTATCACGTAAGGATAGAAGGAATTTAAATAAATAACACATGACAATTTAAATAAATAGGATACTTGACATAAATATAGAAGTGGAATTGAGTTGTCATCGAAAAAATAGCACTGAGGATCCTATGTGTTCTGATCCGACTGACTGCTTTTGATATTTAACTCAATTACACAGGCCGGCTAAAGCCATGATTTCTTCGAGCAGGTGATCGAATTAATTTTGTAATGTCAAACAATCCCATCCCAACTCCCAAGTATAGGTGGTAAATCAACTCATTTAATTAAATTTACCCGTATCCGCCCATGAATAGATGGGTATGGATATCTTAAATTTTTGCATATGGGTATAAATGGATTACCTAATAATACCCATTTAATAATGGATATTATTGGATAACCCATCAAACCCAATTAACCCATTTAGAATTATTTTCGCCCAAATCTCCTCTCTTCCCCCACCCTTTTTTTTCCAGATTTTTTATTTTATTGTGATGTTAACTACTTTTGTTTCATTATTATTATTATTATTATTATTTGTAGGTTTTATTTTATCATTTTATTTTCTCTTAGTTTGTTAACTTACTCATTTTTTAGTATTACCAATCTATGATAAATTTTAGTCTATTTTCCTAACTTTTCAAAATGAAATTTTAAATTTATACATGAAAAAAATATTAGCATCAAAATTTTTGGATTAAGTTTTTATGTTAATTTTTATAGTACTTAATTCAAAATTTTATATTCTTATTATTCAATTATTAAATAGTATATAATTTTGCGACATAGAGTACGAATAGGAAAAAAATTGATAATTAGGCTTATTGAACATTATAAGTAAATATTTAAAACTAATGATGGGTGCAAAGAGTGGTATAAATTAATAACTTAGTTTGCAAAATAAATTTAAATGAGTTTACAAAAAGTTAAAATAAATAGGTTATAAATGGGTAATTGGGTTACCCAATTCATTTTTTGACTTATTCATTTATATCTATCTAATTAAATGAATATAAATGGATTGACTCACTTATACCCATTATCCATTTTACCCAACCCAAACCCGCTCAGGTCACCCATTTTGACACCTCTAGACTCCGAAGTATCATAGCTAATTTCCATGCACACAATTGGCAGCAAAACATTATGCTTGCGGCCTTTGGCCATGAGACCGCAAGAGGTTAAAATGCCCCTTGGAGCTTTTCTACAACCTTAGCCTGCAAAATAATCAAATGGGACAGATCCTTTCCGGGATTATCCATACATATATATATATATATATGTGTGTGTGTATATATATATATATATATATATATATCGGCAGTTAAGCTTCGCCTGCAGCTTATTCTTAATTTTCCAATCTGCTAACGATGATCTAGAGCTTCCATAATTGACTGCCTACCACAGTTGTGTCGAAGAAAGAAAAGTGCCTCTAAACAGTTAATACATAAGCTGCCGCCGAGGCAACAATGTGATCAATGACATAAATACAATAAGCAAATCGAAAGTGAAGCACGAAAGCTCATGTGCTGTCCAAATGGAAGCAATCAAGAAAGCCCTATCATTAACTAGGAAAAGGCATAAAAGCCAAATCTTGCAGTGCTTTCTTTTCTCATTCATTCCTGTCTTCAAACCAAGTACAAGATTATTGTGATAGATTTGGTGAACTTGTCAAGGCATTCCAAATGCTGATTCAGGACAGATTGAACACAAGAAAACCATATAATATGAGAATTCTTAATCTCATTCGATTGTTCATATCAATATCAAACTTTAGAAGACGTCATAGAACTAAAGCATATCGTTTTAACTTTTGAACCTTTCCCTTCTGCTTTTCTCTCTTGTGTATTCTTTACGGGCTTCTTCCTAGAAAAGATCTCAAAAATATAGTAGCAAGAAAAAGTGATTACCCCAGTGGGAACTGGGAAGAGGAATAAAAACGTAAAAAACAATACATGAGGGTGAAACTGAAGAGAAGAGGACACCATATATCATTAAAAACCAACCCCAACCTATCAAAGAAAACATATAAATACATGACTCCTCTTAGTCACTATTGCCATAATTAATCGCTTATCCAAAGTTCCATTCCCTCCCAAATCCAAATTCACAAGACTCGATACAACGCCCAAAAAAATGGGGAATGGAACTAAAATTCCACTCTCATTTCTCTTGATTCTTGCTCTATTTTTCCCCTCAGCACCACAGATCACTGCAGCTAGTTACCCAATTAACGTCTGGCCTAAACCCACAACTTTCTCCTGGCGACAACCTCAACTAACCTTACTTGCTCCGAACTTCAGCATCCAATTCCCCGCAAATCCCTATCTCAAGCCGGCTGTCAGTCGTTATTTTAACCAAATCTTCAGTGAACACTACAGTCCATTGGTGGTTCCACATCTCAATGTGACGACATCAGCCCCTCTTGCATGCCTCAGCATCGGAGTCACTGACCTCTCCGCGCAGTTAGCTCACGGCGTCAACGAATCCTACGCACTCACAGTTCCCTCTCCTTCTGAATCCACAACTGCCACCTTAACTGCCGAAACCGTATGGGGAGCGATGCGCGGGCTGGAAACATTTTCTCAGCTGGTTTTTGGGAACCCACCCAGAGTGGCTTCTGGGCTGTACATCTCCGACCAACCATTGTATACTTATAGAGGGGTGATGTTGGATACTTCGAGGAATTACTTTACTGTTGGGGATTTGAAGAGGTTGATCAAGACAATGAGCATGAATAAGCTGAACGTCTTTCATTGGCATATAACGGATTCGCATTCGTTTCCCTTGGTTTTGCCGTCCGAGCCGGTGCTGGCTGAGAAAGGAGCCTATGGAGAGAAAATGAAGTACACCCCAGAGGGCGTGAAGGCCCTGGTGGAGTTCGGAATGCAATATGGAGTTCGAGTTGTGCCTGAGATTGACATGCCTGGTTAGTCAACTTGTCTTTATTTGAAGTCTTCCTTTGAGTATACCTCTTTGCAAACAAGTTATTTGATCCAACGTTAATTGTTTGTTGGAGTACTACTTTTAGCTCGAGTACATCAGGGTATACGTAAATTTTTTTCCTTATCTTTTTGGGTTTAGGAAAGTTGATTATGTACGTGAGAGTCCATATTCCAATGTGCTGAATTTGAATACTATTGCACTATATTGCTTTAAATGCCCTGCCAGGCTGCCACACCAGCTAACATGTGTCCTTGAACGTTGAAGTATCAAGAATAGTACTCCCTGCCAGACTATATTGCACTATATTGCTTTAAATGCCCTGCCAGGCTGCCACACCAGCTAACATGTGTCCTTGAACGTTGAAGTATCAAGAATAGTAATATTTAGGGTAAAAAACAAAAAAATTCAGTGATAAATTTAATACACAAAAAAATCCCATGATTTTAAAATATACAACATGACATTTTATACTTTGAACTAAATTGTAAAGGTGACGGAATCCGTTAAATTTAACGGAAATGGATGAAATGATCAAAATAGCCGGATATAATTAAGCAAAAGACAGCTCAAAAAAATCATTTATTTTATTCTCTAAAGAGAGAGAATTGAGGGTTAAGGGGTAGAATAGATATATTTGATAAAAATTAGGTATAAATTTTTTTTAGGTCCCAATAAGTCATTTTGGTTAAGTTTAACGGATTCCGTCACCTTTACAATTTAGTTTAAAGCATAAGGTGTTGTGTTGTATATTTTAAAATCACAGAAGGCTTTTCTATGTATTAGGTTTATCACAAGGGTTTTTTTTTTTTTTTGTTTTTTACCCTAATATTTATCATCCTTACATGATGTAACACAGATTGTAATGAATATTCAGCAAGGGTTATTTAACGATTCGTTACAACTTTGGGATTAGGGGAGATATCTATTACTCCTCTGCTAATGCTTTAGATTCAAAGGTACTACGATAGCTAATTTTTTTTTTTTTAATAAAATGCAGAACTAGAGACAGAGGGTGAGATTCGACTCCAAACTCTGCCGAGCCCGATCCTTGCTCTGAATAGTTTTTGAGTATTAGATTACAGATTACGTAAATAACATAGTAGTAAGTGAATTGACCATTAGGGATCATCGAGGTTTTTGTTTGTGCGTAAAATAACAAAAGAAAGAGAAGGATGAGGTTGCATGCTTGAGGTTTGTGTAACTTGGGATTTTGCCTTTGGACTATGTCATATTACTGGCATGAAAAGAACATAGAAAATGTTGCTGGCATTCTGCATTATACTCTTTTCTGCATCTTTTACTGAGTGTTCTTTCTCCAAATGTAATACACGGAGCTTGATAGAGCCAATTTTCATCACAATTTTGTCCTAGTTATATCCCGACCAGTTTAGAGAAGCTCATTCAACCAATCATCGCCACCGCACCCCATATTTTTGTATGTAGTGCCACCTGTACTTAAACATTGTTTCCAAACAAGTTCCTCTAGATAGAAGAACACATTTTTTCCCATGGAGTTTTTGGCCATGTTAGAAATAGCAAGCCTATCGTGGTTACTGGTATCAGATGATCAGAATTTGTGGCTTACATAGCCGCATACGATTAATCTTATGGATTTAGCTACTTAAGTAGCTCATTATCCGTATTGAGTTTGGCTTGAATCTAATGGTCTCCGGTGACATTGCAGGCAAGAAGTAATATGACTAGAGTTGCCCAGTTTCTAGTGAGCTTTTCATTTTCTAAGCTTTGAGCATGATTACTTCTGATCTATATTATGTGAATCACTCAAATCACTGTAAATATGCTAGAATAACGTTAAAAATTTAATTGATTAACAAAAGATCCTCGAGCCGAGTTTCAGTTTTCACGATTAAGCTTATGCAATAAAGCCACATTTTGTCCAACATGACAATTATCAATGTATATTTTGCAGCACATACTGGATCATGGGCAGAAGCATACCCTGAGATTGTAACATGCGCAAACATGTTTTGGTCGCCAGCTGGATCTAATCCGTTAGCTGCTGAACCAGGAACCGGTCAACTGAATCCCCTAAACCCCAACACCTATGAAATAGCAAAAAATGTCATAGATGATGCGATAAATGTATTTCCAGATTCATTCTATCATGGAGGAGCTGATGAGGTCAATGCTAACTGTTGGAAAACAGACAAAGACATTCAAGCTTTCCTTGCTAAGAATGGGACACTCAGCCAGCTTCTTGAATTGTTTGTTAATTCTACCTTGCCTTACATCTTATCCAAGAACCGTACTGTGGTTTATTGGGAGGATGTTTTGTTGAGCTCCGACATCAATGTTTCTGCTTCATTGCTTCCAAAAGAGAATATCATTTTACAGACATGGAACAACGGACCAAACAACACTAAAAGGCTTGTTGAAGCTGGTTATCGGGTAATTGTTTCATCTGCAGACTATTACTACTTGGATTGTGGGCATGGCGATTTTACGGGAAATAACAGTCTATATAACCAACCACCAGGTACTGATCTTGGTAATGGAGGTTCATGGTGCGGGCCATTCAAAACATGGCAGTCTATCTACAACTATGATATAACATATGGCCTGAACGAAGAGGAGGCCAAGTTGGTATTAGGAGGAGAGGTAGCACTGTGGACTGAACAAGCAGATTCGACAGTTATGGACCCTCGGTTCTGGCCTAGAACTTCAGCAATGGCTGAAACATTGTGGTCTGGAAACCGCGATGAAACAGGAATGAAGAGGTATGCAGAAGCTACCGATAGGTTGAATGAATGGAGGAACAGAATGGTGGCCAGAGGAATAGCTGCTGAACCAATTCAGCCTCTTTGGTGCATCAGAAACCCGGGGATGTGCAACACAGTTCAGTGATTTATAATTAGTTGATTTTTGTTTTGTGTGTCCAGCTTCATGTTTCATTTTAAGAGTGTTTGCAATTAGTCATTTCTGTCGTGCACATCTGCAACTTTTTCCACCCATATTGTTTACTTGAAATTCTGGAACACTCGTTAACTCAAGCTGAGATACTTGAGGAGTGCTTGCATTTTCTACACAATGAATTCTGTTTTCGCCACAATCACCAATCAATTGGAGTATTATCTAATGACAAGATTGTTACTTATGCTGTCTCACCATATTGACGCCAATGCAACGGCCAACATAATTGTTTCGAATGAAAATAGTGAAAATATAATGCCAATGTAGAAGCTTCAGGAGTATTCTTGTGGAAATATCCTAGCTTTAAGTTTGTCCAAAATCAATTTTGAAATGAACTTGCTCCCAAATCCAATGTCACAAGATGGTAAAGATTCAGTATGAACTGATATTTTCTTGGTTAAAACTAGAGTACTAGTATATACGCTGTCATTGTATATAAACTTGACCCTTAAAATTAGGTTCCTATTAATGCCAGAGCAAATTTGTTTTACATGACAAAATTAGCTTCCCAAGACAAATAGTTCATCCCACTAGTTTTCCATGGTTCTCAACCTCTCCCTCCAAATAGTCTCGTGCTCATCTGATCATCCTTAACGGCTTAACCTGCTCTGAGCCCCCGCTGCCGGTCTTCTAAGTTTCATCTCCAGCCCACAAACTCCATGGCAACACTCCGACAAATAAAAATTATTCTCTCTTACTTCTGCTGCCACTTCTCCTCTTCAACCAATGTATGTAATTTTGTAGATGGTTATATATGAGTTTGGCTATGTTGTTCAAGCTTCTCATATGAGTCAGGTTTTGGTAGTCACTTTCTTTTTCTAGTTTCAAGACTTTGTTAATAAATCCATCAACTCAATTTTTTCGCCACCAATTTTCTTTATCTGCATAAGCAACCGTTGCTACTGCAGTGGTAATGTCATTGATCATTATTGCTGCAATTTTTTGTTGGATCACAATAACGACCTCGACACATTTTTCCCTTGGTTTTCTAGCGTTTAAC
The DNA here is from genome assembly GCF_036785885.1 of Coffea arabica. Lineage (NCBI taxonomy): Eukaryota > Viridiplantae > Streptophyta > Magnoliopsida > Gentianales > Rubiaceae > Coffea > Coffea arabica. The sequence continues at coordinate 25,372,152 of NC_092312.1, read as the reverse complement.
AACTCCTATTATGGATTTTGATAAGGAATTCACTAGTGAGACAACTAAAGCGGCAGTTTTGGAGCAAATGATATTTGTGGGCTCTACTGAAATGATCATGTATACCTCTCTGCTCTCAAATCGAGTATGGTTATTCTTTTTTTTTTTTTAAGTGAAAAATTAGTTTGAGAACTAAATTGGTTAAACAAGAAAAAAAAACCTTTAAGGACAAAATTGTTGAAGTGTAAAAGTTCAGGGACCAAATTGACGAATTTTTCACCGCTTTTTTTTTTTAAATATATTATCCCTAATTTTTACGAGGATTATAGAAGAGTCCACTTAAAAGACGGCAGGAGTTGTTGCAGAATTAGATGCAACGTCTTCAATTGTATTAGTTTATAGCTTGAAAGGAAAAAAAATGCGGCATTAACTTAATTTTCATGTATTAGATTTAGAAAGTATTTGACAATGTCAAAATTAGGAATTAGTTTCATTAGTACCACCTAAGCAATCTAGTTGAGGAAGAACACTAAAATAAGAGGTCTTAAGCTCCCAGGTTTGAATTCTCTAATTTATTTTGTATAAGAAAACAAAAACTAAAAAAGCCGCAGTAATCAGTAAGAGTACATCTGGGGAAAGAGGCAACACATCTCATTCTGCTTTTTATTTTTATTTTTATTTTTTTAAAAGTTAATTTCTGGAATGTGTTCAAGATTTGTCAAATGGTTCTGAGTATTAAAACGTTGAGTAATGCAGAATGAACACAAAAGTTTCTCATACCATTTGTGAAAGTTTTTTAATTGTTTACAATCGTTCAAGATAATAGTATAAATCTTCAGAAAATATCCAAATAAACTAGTGGTCAACTTTGCTTATAACTAGACCATTTTTTGGACATTATCCCTCTCCTCTCTCCCATTCCCACATCTTGAATTTTGTTGAAAAGTTTCTTAATTGTTTACAATCGTTCAAACTAATAGTACATATCTTCACAAAATATCCAAATAAACTAGCAGTCAACTTTGCGTATTACTAGACCATTATTCAAACATTATCCCTCCCCTCTCTTCCCATTCCCATGTCCGAATTTTGTCTAGTATGTGTCCTTTAAACAATGTTTTTCGGAGCCGGACCCGACTAGCCAGTTCGATCGGTTGGACCATGAACCGGACATATCACCGGTTCGATTTAGTATCAAATTCAAAAGTTAATGAAAAACCGCTAAAAATCAGTCGAACCGTATGAACCGCTAAAAACCATACAAACCGTAACTCGACGGTTTTTAAATTTTCAAACAAAATGTCAAGCTCAAATTCAAACCTGGGTCTCCATGTTCACATAAGACAATCTTACCACTAGACCACAGTCATAGGACAAGTTCAGTTTGTCCCGAGAATTCTACTTAACTTGACTAAAAAATAGATTAAAAAAATGAAACCCTAACATCAAGAAAAGAAACAGCATACGCACTTTTCTTTCAATCCATCACTTTCTCGGCTTCAGGCTTCTAGGCCAACGGCTCCTCCAGTTCTCCTCTTGAATTTTTTTTTCAATTTTTTCTTCTTAACCCTTTCAAACCCAAATATCCACAACAAGATTTTCTCAAGCCTTCACCATTATTATCAAGCTATCATCTTTAGCAGATTGTAGACAAGTTAGAAATTTCAACTTTCACAAGATATTTGAGACTCGAGCTTTTCCTGTTTTCCATCATCTTGGTAAGTTTAATTTTTCCCTTTTCAAGGTTTTTGTTTTCTATATTATTATCTTTAGCCAATTTTTTTGCATTTTCTTCTTTTTTCCCCCAATTTTCATCCATTTCCCCTAATTTTTATTTTATTTTTATTTGATTAATTAAGGATGAAATTATGAATCATTAATTATTTTGCAATCATATTTGGATAAGCTATTTTTTGGATGAACTATCAAATTAATAAAATTAGACATGGATGAAGTATCAAATTAATAAATTTTGTATCAATGATTGTTCTGTTTTTTCTATGCTGTTTATTGTGTTTTTATTGTTTTTTCTATACTGAAGTAATTAGTCTACCAAATGCTCATTCATCTTGAATTTTATAGGTTTCACTAAAGCAACAAATTAAAGACATGTTAAAGTTGGTTTGTGAAAGTTGTTCAAACAAAAGCTTAAAAAAAAAGTGCCAAATTGGACCACATGTTTGTATGTCTTGGTAAATTCGTAAGTGGTAACCTTAGGATCCTATCAATTGACCGTTTATTTACACTTGCCGCTAGGGTCTTTAGAACTATTAAATTTATTGGCACAAAATCGACTGTATCTCAATTGATGTTTAGTAGCAATTTATTTTTTATGTGTTTAGTTGTATCTTTGTTTTTCAAAATTGTTTGGTTTTTTTTTTTAGTTTGAGCAATTAGATTTATATTTTTATAATAAAATTTTAACTTTTTCAGATTAAGTTGATGAAATTATGAAGGTGGTGTTATTGCTTATCATGCCACTGATGGAAGTTTGTTATTCAAATGATTTGTCTTGAATATGAGTTGGACTCTTTTATGGACTTTTTGAAGGATTGTAAAAGAATTTTAATATTTATTTTTATTTATTTTTGTGTTTTTATTTGTGATAATTGGTGAACATTTGGATTGTATCTATTTATGTTTGTAATGAATTTATGAAAACTTGTGGTGAATTATGATATTTTAATTATGTTTATCATTCCAAGTTTTATGTATAACTTTTAGGAAATTTGTTATTATCTCAACTTAAATTTAGTTATATTGGTGAATGCATTTTAGAAACTTAAGTTATCAATAATCATGTTAAATTGTACATTAGCTGTTAAGTTCAAGTGTAGAATGAAGAGCTGTGAAGTACTTAACACTAAAATTATAAAAAAAAAAAAGCAAAAAATCAATGAACCGGTTGGTCACACCACAAACCGACCCCCTCTCCGGTTCACTGATCGGTCCGAATTTAAAAACTTGCCTTTAAAAGGAAGGAAGCGCAGACAATCCGTAGCCAGCAAAAAAATTTTTCAACATCAATTAATTCAGTTGATAAGAACGGATTAATTCATCACAAAAAATCATGTATCTCTCATTATCGACGTGAGAATTGTATCAATAGACTTATAAAAATTTCCATAAATAATCTCTGATTCTGAGGCATAACCGAACCTCTGTATATAATCTATGATTTGGAGGCATATCTTGTGGTTGATTGACGTCGAATCCACCAAAGCTTTTCCTTGAAAAAAAAAGGAAAAACCAAAAAGTCATCACTTTGGAAAGAACGACACAAGCAAAACGACAAATAAAATGGTTGCAATTGGCAATCATATGCTACTCTTATTCGCTTACTGTAAGAGTTCCCAATTCCACTCCATTAAAGAGAATCTATAAATAGGAGAATCACTATTACTACTATTACTTATCATCCCTTATCAGCAGTTCCATTTTCCTTCTTAAATTCCAACCAAAAGGGGCTGCTGAATCGCCCAATAAATGGGTGCTGCAATTGGTATTCCCCTCACATTTCTCCTCATTCTTGCATTCTTCATCACCTTATCCCCTCAAATCTCAGCCGTCAGTTACCCCATTAACGTTTGGCCTAAGCCAACAGCCTTCTCATGGCCCCACCCTCAAATAACCTTACTTTCTCCGAACTTCAAAATCCATTTTCCTTTAAACCCATATCTTCATCAAGCTGCCAACCGATACCGTAAGCAATTCATCGAAGAACACTACAACCCACTAGTGGTTCCACATCTCAATCTGACTTCATCACCCCCGTTAAAATCCCTCACCATCACAGTCACTGACGACTCTGCACCCTTAACTCACGGCGTCAATGAATCCTACACCCTCACCATTCCATCCCCCGAGCAATCGACGACGGCCACCTTGACGGCAGAAACGGTATGGGGCGCGATGCGCGGGCTGGAGACGCTTTCTCAGCTGATTTTCGGCAACCCGTCAAGAGTGGCTTGCGATTTGTATATCCACGATGAACCCTTGTTTCATCATCGAGGGGTGATGTTGGATACCTCAAGAAACTTCTATGGTGTGTCCGATTTGCAGAGATTGATCAGGGCTTTGAGTATGAATAAGTTGAATGTTTTTCACTGGCACATAACGGACTCGCAGTCGTTTCCTCTGGTGCTGCCGTCGGAGCCGGAGCTGGCCGGAAAGGGAGCCTACGGAGAGGAGATGAAGTACTCGCCGGAGGATGTGAAGAGGGTGGTGGAATTTGGAATGAGATATGGAGTCAGAGTTGTGCCCGAGATTGATATGCCCGGTGAGTCAGTGAACTAGCTAGTCTTTCTTGAAGTCTTCCTTCGACAGGGTATTTTTATATGAAAAATGATTAAAAATTTTTAATTTGATTTCTAAGTTCAAAAACAGAATGCTTTAGTATTGAAAGTATAATATTCTTCTTACTTTTTTAGTTTCTAAAATATAAAAATATTTTTTGGTCTCATTTTAGTCTCTAAAGGCATAAAATTTGTCTCAATTATATATAATATCTGTCTCATCCCTATCAAAGATTTTATTTAGGTGGGACATATTTTATATTTTAGGGAATAAAAGTCCTGTTTTTGAAGTTTAAAAACCAAAATGAGAATCTGAATATAATTGGAGGGTGCAAAGTGAAATTGACCCACTTTGGTTGCATAATCCTCTTTGGTTTTCTTTAATTACCATAGGAGTTCAAAGTCCTGATACAGGTCATATGACAGTGGCATAGTGCAAATGTTTTACTAGCTTTTTCGCTCAGTACTAAAAACGGCCTACGAATTCTCGCTTTGATAACTTTTGAGAGATAGGTCGCTTTATATTGTACTTATTCTTGTTGCAAGAACTCCCCTTTTAGATCAAGGGGCTAATATTGGAATGGGCTTGTAGACGATCACTTTCCTGTTCTACCCCAACCTAACTTCACTTGCCATGGAAATTTGCCAATGATATTAGCAAAATTGTGCATATTCTGCAAACAGTGCACATGGGGTATCATAAAGTTGTCCTTTATGGGGTATTATAGAGCAATAGCACGGCTGTTTCTGCAATGAATGGAATGAAGTCTAGCAAGATGACAACTAGTGATGTAAATGAAGTTGATATCTGCAAAGCTTCACCTGTAAAACACATGAACTTCGATAACATTGATCTCCTTTCTGTTCTTTGATATAAGAATTTGGACAAGCAATCACGGAAAGAGGGATTCCTGAGTAATATAAGTTTAGAGAGGATACCAATACATAGATACTTATAATCAGCTAGCTACCAATTTAAAGATGTACCTATTCCTCTGTATACTAGATTAGTATAGGATTCATAGTTTTTCCATCCTTCACTAATTAATTTTGACATTTTTCATCCCAAAGTAAAACTGCAATGATAGTCAAATCTTTTAGGTTCAATTCCAGCAGAAAGTGGCTTTTGAAATTGATATTGTTACTAGTCCATGACAGGGATAGTATACAGAAGTTTGGGGACTATAAGATGAATGAAACTTTTAGTATGAATGGACAAAATGAACTTAGTAGCTTAGAGGATGAAACTGTGTGAACATTGAAAGCTTGTTGATAAAAAGCTGCGTCAAGCTGAATATCAAGTTTGGCACTTAAAGACTAGGTAGTAAAACTGAATTTGCCCAACATGACTTTGATTTTCGTATCTTGCAGCACACACTGGATCATGGGCTTTAGCATACCCTGATATTGTAACTTGTGCAAACATGATGTGGTGGCCTGCTGGAGTAGATTGGACTGATCACTTGGCAGCTGAACCAGGAACTGGCCAGCTAAATCCCCTAAGCCCCAACGCCTACAAAGTGGCCAAAAATGTCATCCATGACGTGGTCTCCATGTTTCCAGATTCATACTATCATGGAGGAGCTGATGAGATCGCACCAAATTGTTGGATAACTGACCCAGAAATTCAAGCTTTTGTTGCTAAGAATGGGACTCTCAGCCGGCTTTTGGAAATATTTGTTGATTCAACCTTGCGTTATATCATCTCCCTAAATCGAACAGTGGTCTACTGGGAGGACGTTCTGTTGGATGCCAGTGTCAATGTTTCTCCTTCATTGCTTCCCCCAGAGAATGTCATTTTCCAAACGTGGAACAACGGACCAAGCAACACTAAGAAGCTCACTGAAGCTGGTTACCGGGTTATTGTGTCATCTGCAGACTACTACTACTTGGACTGTGGGCATGGAGGGTGGGTCGGAAATGATACTCGATATGACCAGCCACCTGGTACTGACATAGGGGATGGAGGTTCCTGGTGTGCGCCATTTAAAACATGGCAAACTATCTACAACTACGATATCACCTATGGACTAAATGAGTCAGCAGCTAATTTGGTATTAGGAGGAGAGGTAGCATTATGGTCCGAACAGGCAGATTCCACTGTTTTGGACTCTCGGATCTGGCCTAGAGCATCAGCAATGGCTGAAGCATTATGGTCCGGTAACCGGGATGCAACAGGAAGGAAGAGGTATGCAGAAGCTACAGATAGGTTGAATGAATGGAGGAACAGAATGGTGACTAGAGGAATAGCTGCTGAACCAATTCAGCCTCTCTGGTGCATTAGAAACCCGGGCATGTGCAATACAGTTCATCCATTTTTAGCTAGTTAATTGATTTGCCTCTTCAGCTTCATTGGTTCAATTGCTAATCTGTAAAGCTGTAAACAATTCTACTGATTAATTCAAATATTTCAACATTCATAGTACGAAATTGAGAGATACTTGGGGGCATTCTATAAAAATTCATGAATACATGTCTTGTGGATAAATTTTGCTCTTGCTGCATAACATCAACTATTTCCTTTTAGGTCCTTGTATTGTTGTGCAAGGCCAATGCAGCTTCCTTTCAAATCAACATTGGCAGCAAAATTGTGCTATGTTAAGGTACAATCCTTGCAGATTTCTTTGCATGAACTAAATTGGCCGTGTACAAAATCTAGATAAACAAAAAGAAAATCCAAGGAAAATGCAATGATGTAACGAGCATCAACACAGTGTTAGCTGCTAAGCCCAACATGAATTGTAAAAGTAGGCTACAATTCAACCAAAAAAAAAAAAAAAAGTGTACTACAAAATTAAGTTTTAAATCTGTAGCCTTTTTAATCTTTTATTCACTTTTAGACTTAGTAGAAAAAGAACTTGTGCTTTGTACAGAATAAATCATAAACCGTTATGTTCATATATTCGTCATGAAAATATGTTAATAGCCGTATAAATATTTTAAACGCTCTTAAATTTCATATTTTGATGGTGCCCTAAACTAAAAATGGACTTATGAGGGTGTAAGTATCAGTAAAATTGAACAATAGGTGCAGATATCAATAAATTTTTTTTTTTTTGGATCCAATTCCTCCAGGGCAGTGTTGATGAGAAAAAGTAGTTTGATTTGCAAGAAACTACAGTCTCTGTTTCCCGATCGAAATGCACTATGATCATAATTACAATTCTATTGTAAGGATATAACAAAGATAATCCTTTTTTGATTGCCTTATCTAAATCAAACCCATGTAGAAGTTTCTTTAGAGCAGAGTTTTAGAAATAAGCCAGGAGGGATCTTCCCTCGTTTATTCTACTACTTACACCCCCACGCTGTTCTTCAATTTTCTGTGAAAAATCGATACCCTTGTTTTGTTGAGCTTTTCAGTAATGTTTCCAGATTTCTTTTTTCTTTTCTGTAATTAATTGTGGCTTTTAAATCCCTAATCGTGATGAGAAAAGGATTTATCTAAGGTGGTCAGGTTTTGAATCCCAAGACAAGAAAAGAGAAAGAAAAAGAAAACAAACTTTTTTTTTCTTTCTGAATATAGACAAAGCATACACAAAAATTTCTCTAATTTGGTAGTGATTTATGTCTAAAGTCCAAAAACGGCAGTTATTTAGGACATCGTTCCCTTGTAATAATTGTATTGTCTAATTATAATTTTACAATTTTTTGGAGTTCTAATCAGATTTTTTTTTTTTTTTTTTTTTTTTGGGTCTTTGGTGTTTAGCTTGTAGTAATTGTTATGATTTCGCTGACGAGTGGTATCAATGGAAGCTAATTTGGGTTATGCTTCTTTTTTTCTTTTTCTGCTCTGAAATCGTTTGCTTGATTTGGCATCCTTTCTTTGCTTACTAATAACGTGTGATCTTCAATGAATCTGTTGAATGAATGTTTACATTTCATCATTTACCTTTTGGTGACAGAGGAAAAATAACGTATACTTGAAATTTGAAATTAAAACCATATGCGATATTGCAGGATGATTTTGTATAAACTACAGTTTCTGACCATGCTCTCTCCAGTTTACCTTTGTGAAAGGATTATCACTTCACTTGGTTGGTCTTTTGCTGTCGGCTGTCAATGTTCTATACCTTATTGATTTTGCTTAAGCATTCAATCAGAAGAAGTATGTATGCAGAGCTAAAACTTCTGTCCAGTTTGAAAGTTTTCAGGATATATAAAGGACCGACCTACTTTGATTTTAGTCAGTCAGAAGATGCAAGAAATATCATTTGGCTGAGAAACAACATTGCACATTCGTATTTTCTCTACGATCATTTGGTTGTTTGATGATCTTTCGTATCTTCCCATGATGTGAAATTTTGATTGTCTAATCTGTTGATTTCTGATAAATGTACTTCATTGCGTTGTATCTTTTAGTCAGTTCATTGGTATCTTGAAGATACATATATATATGGTTCTCTCCTTGTCTGTCTTAGGATAGAACATCGCTGAAATCAAAATGTATCGAGTTGCACAAGCATCGGAGTTTCTAGTGATCACCGGAATTTTTGTCAATGACATAAAGATTACAAAGAAAGCGATTATCTGGCCATTCCAGAAATGTAGCGTCATTGATGTTACCCCTGTAAACTACACCTTCAAAGTCAATGCAATGAGTGCCGAGAAGCTAGCCTTCTTTCTCCCTGCTGTTTTCACCATAGGTCCAAAAGTTGAGGATTATGAGAGCCTCGTTAAGTATGCCAAGCTTCTTTCTCATCAGCAGCGCGATTCCCATGATGTCAAGGAACTTGTTAAAGGTGTCATTGAGGGAGAAACTCGTGTTCTTGCGGCTTCGATGACTATGGAAGAAATCTTTCGAGGCACCAAAGATTTCAAGCGGGAGGTGTTTGAGAAGGTTCAGTTGGAACTGAACCAGTTTGGACTTCTGATTTATGACAGGTTGTCGAAGCCTGTGCAATAATAAAACCTGCTCAAACTAAAATTAATTTCTGTAAATAGTGATAAGCAGGGTCGAATCCACAGGAACTGGGAGTAATTGTTTCTTTTCAAGTTCACAGTGACAAGGGGGGTGTTTTTGTGCAGAAGGTGACAATCCAAGAAGTCCAACTAAAATCTAAAAAACTACTAAAAACTAAATAAAAAAATTACTAAAATCAAATGAATGATAATTAAGGATCTAGCCAAGAAATAACTTCAGCAATGGTGCACCTAATTGATCATCGATAAGCAAAGGCAATTCCAATTATTTACTAATAAATAGGTTATAACTACCAAACAAGCGATGACAGTCAACCCCTCCTTACTGTGTCGATGATTAAGGTACGCCCGTTAATCACTGCTCTAATTGAGAAATAATCCTAGGTACGCCCATAGAATTTAATTCCCCAATTGCCTTACGTATTAGAGGAGCCCTATTCTAATCAAATAACACACTACCAGGGTTATTTTAGATTAGCCCGCGTATTCTCCTGACACAAACCTAATCATGCCAGTTGCCACTATTTTAGAGCAATTAAACAATTACGGATTTAATGCCCTAATTGACAATAGATTATCCAATCAACTAATTATCTGGATCCAAGACAATCAATTAATTAAATAACCATAAGCATAGCAACCAAGAAATATGCAAATACCAATAAATAAAAGAAACAGATAAAATTAAATCGATCTCACAATTTTAGACGACCCAAAGCATCCGTTGTTCCTTGACTAGAGTGAGGAAATTAGTTCATAATTGATGAACAAAATCCACACAAAATTAAAACAAGAGTCGCGGCCATCGTCTCCGAGAGTTAAGAAAATTCAATTCGTCCCAATCGATAAGAAAAGCAAACTACCAGAAGTGATAGCTAATTCCTAATTCTCCCTGACATGCGCAGGGTGCAAAGCTACTAAAGGACAAAAAATACTGAAAAGAAAAGTCAAAGAGGAACAAAAAAGATAGTGCTTGTTCTCTGCAAACTCTATATTTCCTAAGTGCTTATTCCTACTGTGCGGCGTCCGCCGCACGAGAGGAAGCCGAAGACCTTCAGGTTTGCTTTCTTTTCCCCTTTTTCTAGTTGCTGTCTTCGGTCAAAATTACCAATAAGGTCTTGCATTTTCTTATTCCAAGAATGCCCCTTGATTGCCTACTATTTGAACTCTTTCCCGATAACTATCAAATTGGCCTGCTATTTGAACTCTTTCCCGATGACTATCAAATTGGCCTTGATTGTGACATTTTTATTCTACTCCCTGAAATAAATGTAAAATACAAAAAATGAGTAGAATCTAATAATTAATTCACATTGGTTTAAGTAATAGGGGAAATTAATTATAAAATAAATGATAAAATTGCAACCTATCAATTTCCCCCACACCTAAACCATGCTTGTCCTCAAGCATAAGAAAAGTAAACAAGCACCAATATTTGATAGTGGCTATTGCTCTATCCAACAAATTGCCAAGATACCAAGAAGAAAAATAATAATCAAGCATCAATGGTCAAGTCCAAGAAACATCACCTCGGTTAGCTTCTAAACCACAAACTCCTCTAATTTCATGTTAACTAATCTAAGAAAAAGGAATAACGCATAACATTTATCAGCAAATGGTCCAACTATTAACCAAAATCTCAACATTAAATCCATAATTCGGCAAGCTGATTTTTATTACACACTAACACAACCTTCACTTTTTTTTCACATTTTTTTCTACTTTTCTCTTTTTTTTTTTTGAATAGTAACAAAAGGCTTAGTCGCTAGCCATTAGAGTCTTTTGACGCGAACTCCAACATTGGCCAGATGAAGGAGCCCGGTTACTCAGCTTCTATCGCCACGTGACCACGTACTCATAGGAATTACTACCTTTTGACGCGAGAATCAACACTTTTAGGTGCAGATCCCCGGTTACTCAGTAGTAACTAATAGCGGAGTACAGTCAAGTTTATTCATAGCTAAAAATCACGAAAACTCAATATAACACAAGAACCAAAAGAAAACTTGCATCAGCTAGCCTCATTTTCAAACATGGAGAACTAAAGTTAATAACCGGACCAATTCACTAAAAATGCCAATAATCATTCCCTATGCCTATGAAAGTTAACCAAAAATTATAAGAGTAAAACAATTATTGATATTCACCAAAGAGATGTTCTTGCATTCAACCACATTAACTTGATACCCTTTTATTATTAAAATTGGCAATAGTAGAAACAGAGACAATAATCCAACATCAAACCTTGGCATGCACTTACGAGCCAATCACTAAAAAGAAGAAAAAAAAAATGAACATGAGGTGGACAAATAACAAACTAAAAATTAAGAACTAGTATAGCTGTCCCCCCCACACCTAGATCCTACATTGTCCTCAATGGAGGGATTAAAACAATTAAAACGAAGAGGGCAACGAAACTTCCCTCACGAGTGGCGAAAGGGTAGGCGGGAATGGTGCACGGAAACTGATGTGATAGAAGTACGCGGCCAAGGTCTGAGATATCTCAACTCAATTCAACCAGCAAATGCAAAACTCTGTCCACCCAAAATCTCAACAAAGCCTCCAAGTAGACAGTTAATTTCTCAACTCAAAAGCAGCAATTCCAGTAATAGCAGTATAGAAGTTGGAGAATAACCACACAATCACAATCAGGTAGCCAACTAATTGAAAATAATAAATGCTAATCAAAATACTCCCAACCAGTACCACTGGTGCAAAACATAGTCCAAAATCAATGAAATTGCTATAGCAGAGTAGAGCAGTAGTAAAGCAATAGCCCCAAGTGTTAATCTAATCACAAGAAAGATTCTAAACCTCTAAAGAAGAGCAACAGGCGACTGGAATTCCAATGAATAGAGCAAGTAGAGGAACCGTCAGTGGGAACCCAGTCCACCGAAGTCAATAAACAAACCCAGGAAACAAATAAGTCCTCAAATGAGTCAACAAATTTCACAAATGATCAGACCAAAATCACAGACACTGTTCCTCCAAATCAGCAATATAAACCAACATCCAGAATGTCCTCAAAAACTCGATTAAAAACTACTAATGCCAACAAGGAATGCAGTTGCCGAATTAAATCAACCAAAACTTCAACAAGCACAACACTGGCCGAGATTCTTCCCAAAATATCACAGACAATTGTTAAAATTCCAGCCCACCCAAGAACTTCAACAATTGCACCCAAAAGCTCAACAATTGCCCCTAGCAGTCAACAAGTCAACAAGTCAGGCAACAGTAGCGCAGTGATTCGGCAATAACGACTCAATATATACCCTCAACTGGCAATCAGGCATCTACCCACAAAAGCAAGTGAAATTATCTCAACGACCTAATGGTTCACCACACAGAATTCACTTCCACCCAACGAAATAGTTGAAGTCACTAAGATGAACACGTTAGTTAACCGTCATAGAAAATTCTAACAAGCAAACCAGCTCCTAACAGGGCAAATTAAGCAGCACAAGCTCCTGATTCAATAGGCAATATTAGAAATAACTCAACCAGAATCCCAAAAGAAACCTCAACGAACCTAGTAGTTGAAAGCAATGGTCAGAATATTTCCCAGCAATTTAATTAGATGCACTGAACTGGAATAAGCAATGTAAATGGTATAGTAGCCTCCCAATTAAACAAACAAGTGCAGTATCTCAGCTCACCCAAAATCCCAACAAATGGCTCCAGTTGGCCAATTAATTGCACCATTTCACTCAATTCAAAAGGAGCAATAAATTCAAGTGAGAATATTCCAACCAATGCCCCCCCTTCTTTTTTTCTTTTTGATGAAAGACTGAATGCACACCTCAATCAACCGAAATCGTAGTGAAAGTTTCAAAAGTCAACAAATCAAGCAATAACAATCCAGATTGGACAGTGACAAAGGACTCCAAGCTTTCAGCTCCCAATTAATCAGCCAATAAGAGAGGAAGAATTCAACAGCTAAATGATGTCCAACAATGGCAAACGAGGAAGCACCACGCAATATTAGAAAGTGGAGAATAAAGGCCAAATACCTCCGCCAGAGAGAGAGACACACACAAGCGGCCTGCGGTGGGGTTCGAAGACAGGTGGGCAGCGACGCACGGAGCTTGGGCTCCGCGAGCTGATGGTGGCGGCGGCAGGTCACGCGGCGGCTGGTGGTCGGCGTACAGGAGCGGGGAGAGCAACGAGGGAGGCGCGCTCCTCGCTGGTTGAAGCGGCAGTGGCGAAACGGATGGCGGACGCGGACTGGTTTTCTGGCAGGTGGCGATGGCGAGAGGCGCGCAGAGCAGCAGCGGCGCGCGACTCCAGCAACGATGGCGGCGGCTTGGGCTGGTCGAGCGTGCGGCGGTAGTGGTGGTAAATGGATTCGGCTGAGGCGTGCGCAGAGAGCAGGGGAGCAGCAGGGGAGAAAGAAAGAAAAGAGAAAGAAAGAAAGAAAAGAAAGAAAAGAAGAAAAAAAGAAAAAGAGAGAAATTGCATTTTTATTTTTTATTTTATTTTTTTTTGAGTTCGACTTTTTAAAAAAAAGTTTTTCTCTTTTTTTTCTTGTTGTTTTTTTTTTCTTTTTGACAATTGAAAATTGGAAACTAAAGCTACGGTGATAAGAAATGGTTACTTCATTTTTTTTTATTTTCTTTTCTTTTATTTTTATTTTATCCTTTTTTTTTTTTTTTTGAATCCCTACCTTTCCCGCGAACGTGACGCGGGCACGTCAAGAGAGCAGGAGAGCTCCCAGAAGTTTCAGAATTTTCTGATCGTGAGCGTCCTGCACATCACCACGCAGGCACGTCATGAGGACAAGAGAGCTCCCAGAAGTTTCAGAATTTTCTGATCGTGAGCTTCCTGAACATCACCACGCGGGCGCGTCATGAGGGCAAGAGAGCTCCCAGAAGTTTCAGAATTTTCTGATCGTAAGCTTCCTGCACATCACCACGCGGGCGCGTCATGACTGAAGGGCACCTATAAATCAGCAAAAACGAAAACTGAAACCCAAAATCAGTCGAATTCAAGGAAAAACATATTTAAACTAACAAATAAAATCAAACATAAACTAAAAGAAATTGGGTTGCCTCCCAATGAGCGCCTTTCTTTAATGTCTTTGGCTAGACATTATCATGTTTTATTCATGGAGGATAAAATCGTGTGGCTCGTCTTAATGCTTCATCCTCTATATAGTCCTGATAACTCTCATAAATAAAATAATCCTTGAGCATACGAGCTACGGGCTTCCATGGACTAGTAAATGGCGCCAAACAAGTCAACGATAAGTTGAATTCTCCGTTCACTCCTCCCTCGCTTGCAGTTATTGGTTCAAGATATCTTGCCATCGCCACTCTTAATTTATTCCTGTCATGAAATTCAAAATTATCTGGTATAATAAAGTCAATTTCATTAACAGGAATTGAGAAGTAAGAGTCAGGAGAATATTGATGAAGGAGTGGAGGAGATGTCACTGCATTTGGAGATTGTTCACTGGATTCTTTCACGTGAATGGGTTGCGATTGGGGTTCCATTTCTTCCTTTTCGGCTTCTTTTTCAACTGCATCTGTAGATTTTTCATTTTGACACTCTTGCGTCTCCTCATCACTAGTCAAGCAAGTTGCACTCTCATTTTCTTCTAGATCAACAATGGTTTTCAAGGGCAATTCTTCCATTTGAGAAGCCCATCGATTTATTCTGGATGTCAATTGACATAGTTGATCTGCCAGATAACTCATTGCATCCTTCGTCATCTCATCCCTCATTTGTGTCTCCTGTTGGAATTGGTATGTGTTAGTAGTTATTGGTTCAACTATTTCTTCAAAATACATACCTGACAGAGATGACGATTCTTGAGACTCATACTGCTGAAAATTCATTGGCTCCGTTGCATAATTATAATTGGAGTCATCCCACCATCCTTGATCATACCCGTTTGGATTAGGGTCATACCACGTTTGAGACCAGGGTGAAAAATCTCCGTAATTATTGAATGGGACACTCAGATTATCTTGATATTCGGGGCACATACCTGTTGAATAATCCCTGGCATAACAAATTTTACAGGTTGCAGCAGCCATTCTTTTTCTAATAGAGTTTACTGCCTCTGCATATGCAAACTCAGGAAAAAAACAAATCTCATCGCCTTGCCCAGAAATAAAATCCAATACACCACCAAAATACGGAGTGTTAGAAGCCATAAACTATATAAAAAAAAAATAAGAGAAATAAAATAAATAAAAAAATGAAAACAAAATGAACTCAAAAAGAAACAAATTAATCTGACACCAGTTCCCGGCAACGGTGCCAAAAATTGACAGGTTGTCGAAGCCTGTGCAATAATAAAACCTGCTCAAACTAAAATTAATTTCTGTAAATAGTGGTAAGCAGGGTCGAATCCACAGGGACTGGGAGTAATTGTTTCTTTTCATGTTCACAGTGACAAGGGGGTGTTTTTGTGCAGAATGTGACAATCCAAGAAGTCCAACTAAAATCTAAAAAACTACTAAAAACTAAATAAAAAAATTACTAAAATCAAATGAATGATAATTAAGGATCTAGCCAAGAAATAACTTCAGTAATGGTGCACCTAATTGATCATCGATAAGCAAAGGCAATTCCAATTATTTACTAATAAATAGGTTATAACTGCCAAACAAGCGATGACAGTCAACCCCTCCTTACTGTGTCGATGATTAAGGTACGCCCGTTAATCACTGCTCTAATTGAGAAATAATCCTAGGTACGCCCATAGAATTTAATTCCCCAATTGCCTTACGTATTAGAGGAGCCCTATTCTAATCAAATAACACACTACCAGGGTTATTTTAGATTAGCCCGCGTATTCCCCTGACACAAACCTAATCATGCCAGTTGCCACTATTTTAGAGCAATTAAACAATTACGGATTTAATGCCCTAATTGACAATAGATTATCCAATCAACTAATTATCTGGATCCAAGACAATCAATTAATTAAATAACCATAAGCATAGCAACCAAGAAATATGCAAATACCAATAAATAAAAGAAACAGATAAAATTAAATCGATCTCACAATTTTAGACGACCCAAAGCATCCGTTGTTCCTTGACTAGAGTGAGGAAATTAGTTCATAATTGATGAACAAAATCCACACAAAATTAAAACAAGAGTCGCGGCCATCGTCTCCGAGAGTTAAGAAAATTCAATTCGTCCCAATCGATAAGAAAAGCAAACTACCAGAAGTGATAGCTAATTCCTAATTCTCCCTGACATGCGCAGGGTGCAAAGCTACTAAAGGACAAAAAATACTGAAAAGAAAAGTCAAAGAGGAACAAAAAAGATAGTGCTTGTTCTCTGCAAACTCTATATTTCCTAAGTGCTTATTCCTACTGTGCGGCGTCCGCCGCACGAGAGGAAGCCGAAGACCTTCAGGTTTGCTTTCTTTTCCCCTTTTTCTAGTTGCTGTCTTCGGTCAAAATTACCAATAAGGTCTTGCATTTTCTTGTTCCAAGAATGCCCCTTGATTGCCTGCTATTTGAACTCTTTCCCGATGACTATCAAATTGGCCTTGATTGTGACATTTTTATTCTACTCCCGGAAATAAATGTAAATTACAAAAAATGAGTAGAATCTAATAATTAATTCACATTGATTTAAGTAATAGGAGAAATTAATTATAAAATAAATGATAAAATTGCAACCTATCAATTTACAATGCTAACATCCAGCAACTAGTTGATGTTCCAGGACATGAGTATTTCGCCTACTTGGGGCAGAAAACTCAAATGGAGGCTGCAAATCAGGCAAAGATTGATGTTGCTGAAGCGAAGATGAAAGGTGAAATAGGAGCCAAGGAAAGGCAAGGACTGACGCTTCAAAATGCTGCCAAAATTGATGCCGAGACAAAGATAATATCTACGCAAAGGGAAGGTGAGGGGAGAAAGCAGGAGATCATGGTGAAGTCCCAATTGAAGATCTATGAGAATCAGAAGGAGGCTGATGTTGCTGAGGCAAATGCTCAGCTAGCAACCAAGAAGGCTGCGGCCTGCGTGGGCTCGTCAGGCAAAGTTGGCTGAGGTAGAGGCTGAAAAGAGTGTAGCCATACGGGAGGCAGAGTTGCAGAAGGAAGTTGAGAGGAAGAATGCATTGGCCAAGACTGAGCAGCTTAAGGCCCAATATCTCAGCAAAGCGAGCGTGGACTATGATATTAAGGTACTTCAATTACTATAGTTTCATTCCCTGCAATGACATTCATTCAATCATTAAGTCTAAACTTTTACTCGTTCCGTGCTGTTAAATTTGGAAATAAGTTAACAGGACAAGTCTTTGAGTACTTTCCAAATCTTCTTCTATTCTAAAGCGAAATAACTGCAGCCCATCAGTCGGATTTCTGTCTTGCTTTTAACTCAAAACAGATTCAAAATGAATTTCTCTTTTTGCTCATATGAATGAAAAACTCTCCATCCCTTGAACCTCATTTATTTCCTTACTCCCTTGATAACGTCAATCATGATTGCAATCTTATTCTTTGTCTCTATCTCATAATGATTGATCCCATGGAATTTAGGTAATTAAGGTACACATTTTGCAAGCATTACTGCAACAATTATCGTTTTGTACATGTCCTTACCACCAGATGATCATATTTCAAAGTAAATGGAGTCGATTCCACTTTTTGAACCATGTGATGCTTTCAGATCATCTGAAGCTTTCCAGATTTAACACTCCTAATTTTTTTTGCATATGTCGTGTTGATGTCTCTATGTGGATCATTGATTGCCATTACCTATAAAAAAAATATAGGTTCAAGAGGCAAATTCAGATCTCTACATGAAACAAAAGGCAGCTGAAGCAGTCCTCTATGAGAAAGAAAGAGCTGCTGAGGCTCAAAGAGTAGCAGCAGAAGCTCAACTTTATGCAAGGCAACAAGCTGCAGAAGCTGAACTTTATGCAAAAAGAAAAGAAGCTGAAGCAATGGTGGCACAGGCAGAAGCACAAGGGGCTTATATCCGAACCCTGTTGACATCACTTGGTGGAAACTACAATGCTTTGAGAGATTATTTGATGATTGATGGTGGTATGTTCAAGGACATTGCCAAAATCAATGCCGAAGCAATCCGTGGACTGCAACCAAAGATCAGCGTCTGGTCAAATGGTGGAGAAGCCATAGATGGAGCAGGAACAGGAAATGCAGCCATGAAAGAGATAGCATCAGTTTACCGGGCATTGCCACCCTTGCTTCAGACCGTGCATGAACAAACTGGCATGTCGCCTCCAGCTTGGATTGGCAGTCTCCCCAGTTCTAGTGCCAGCCAGCCAGCAAACTAGTAATAAAAACCATATCTAGTATTAAGACTTCACCTACTAGTCTACTACATTGCACTAGTCTAAGCTTGGTTTATATTTTCAGTAGACATACTCTTAGCTCTTTTCTTTTTCTCCTAAGGTAGACTGCTCTTTGATCTTGGCTTTTATAATAGCTTTTGTTTGTTGACAGTTATGATTATATCTTACTGCGTTACCTTTTGCTTGTTTTCAAATCGCTCATCCCTGTTCCCTATTCATGCATGTTTGTCCAAGCATATTTACAATTCTTCTGGATAACCATGAGTCCATGATTATATTGCTGAATCTTTGTTCTCGTTTAGATTAAAAGAAGTTAAAATGATTACATTCTGTTTGAGGCTTTCAATAGTCTATGCAAAAAGTATCTGGAACATTATTTCGTGAGGATATTAGATCAAAGAGCAAGGAGGTAAAACCTCAGGTATGGAGGCTGCAAATTCAGCTGGTAATAATCATTAGTTGATGACTAATTATATATTCGATGCTTGATTTACAGGGAAACTATAGATTTCAGTTGTTTTCAATGTCATATTGTGAATGAGCGTTGTCAAATTTGTTCTCCATGGGAATTTGGATAAAATTTTCAAGCTCTGTGATTTGCAAGTTTTCGAAGACAGCCCATTTGAACTACACAGGAACTAGAGTGGTGCAGTGCAACAATGCTGGAGGATGCTTTTGCATGACAGGATTTTTAGCTTACTGCTGTTGTTCCATGATGTCCGTTTTCCTCTTTAGTAGTTCTTGAAAAAGGTTTACATCTCAAGTGAGCTTCAATTTGGGAAAATAAAAAGAAAGAAAAATGATTTTTCACATAATTCTCTTTATGGTTTCAAAACTTACACATGACATGTCAAAGTAACTGAAATGGTCCTCTACAATAGAACCAATTAAAATGTCAAGATTATCCGTATTTAGAAACTAAAATGACTGAAATTGCTAAGATATAAACACTTAATATGTGTGACATTTTAGCCCCTTATCGTTTTAGTACTTTACCACATAACTCCCTTATGATTTTCAAAATCTATGCATAACTTCCATGTGGTTAATAAATAAATTTTATCTTAATATAGGGGTAATTTTGATATTTTAATCGACTCCGTTATGGAATACAAATTCTACTATTTAATACTTTAGTCTAAACTACGATGAGATTGAGTATAATTTTGAAACCATTGAAAGGGTACATAGAAAAATACTAAACCACAAGGAAGTAAATTGTAATTTATCCAAGAAAACATGGTTGGTCTATTGTAACGGGTTCGTGGTTAGCATCACGGCAGTTGTTTATTTGTTTTTTTTTTAAATTACTTTTTTGTTTTTGGTATAAGTAAGAGGAATCGAGCCGTAATCTTTCACTCATGCTTTCTCCCATCCAATTATCCAATCCATTCCTCCCGGGCTACCATCATGGCATGCAACATTATGTAACACAAAGAAAAAGAGATTAAAAAAAAATGTTAAACAGAGGTGATGTGAATTTGATATTAACTCGTAAACTTAGAAAAAGCATTGCTTAGGGTCCATGTTTTAGATATAATTCTGATCTTTTTAACTTTTTGAAACACCCATCTTTTCTACTGATATTTGTAAAACTCACAGCAGTTTTTAGATAGTTTTTTCTACGTCTCTCATTATTTATGCATGGCAGGCGCAATTATTTGAATAATTAGCTTCTTAAGAATAGCTAGTTAGAATTATCATTATTATTATTATTATTACTACTACTTGGCCACGTAATTTAGACTTCAGAAACTCCTTGTAAAGTTTTTTTTTTTTTTGACAAGTCCACTCTTTGTTTGAAAAGCTATTTTTTATAAAATAATTTTATATTTTTATGAATATATTTTTCAATCACCTTTTTATTTCACATACATCAAATCATTACAGTAAATTTTTTTTTTTTTAACAAAAATTTTGGAAACTAGCAATCCAAATGAGATCTTACTTTTCGACCACACAATGATAATTTTTATGTTATACACTTGAATTGGATGTTACGTGTTGATCATTCGTATCCTTCATTTGACTGCATATCATACTTGTTTCGTAACACCACGAACGAGTATGGACAAAATTTTCTGACTTGCTGACTATTGCTTTTTAATTCAAATATCGTACTCAGTATTGTCTGTTGATACCATTGCATGTCCTATTGTCAAACAACTCTATCATTAGCTATACATGCAGAAATTACATCACATATGTAATTTATTTATAAAATTCGTATTGGTTCTACGTCCCTACTCTCTAGTGGTAAAGCTGCAGTAACAATTTCAAATGCTACCTAAAACTTTTGGTCCTAAAATATGCAAAGTAAACAAATATTACTAATATATCAGACAGCCTCTTTCTCCTTGGAACATTGGCAGCGGACAGTGATAAAGTTAAACATTGGAGGCAGCTTACTTAAATCCAATTTAATTAATAACTTAATGAGGTGATTAGTCTGAATTTTTCATACCAACTTTGAAAGAGACTAGTTGGTGTTCGGACTGTTAAAAGAACAGCACTAGATTAGATTTCTGAGTGTTAGATTATAAAAGGGTAAATTTCTTGTTATCTTCTGTGATTTTACATAACACTAGATGACCCCTCTAAGATTTTGAAATAGTCACATAATTTCTTTGTGGTTTTATATAAAGTGAAAAATGGATAGAATACACAATCAGTTTTCGATTTATACCAAATCCACGTAACCCCCTTATATTTTGTATAAATATCAACTTTACTGATGCCCTGTAATTTTTGCATTTATCCACTTAATCTCCTTATACTTTTATACAAGGTGGTTAAACCGTCGATTGATTTAGTATTTACGAAAGGGCACTATTGATATTTCAACCAACAACATTTCATAGGTTATTTTTCGTCAAATTTTCACTTTACATAAAATCATAGGGAAGTGAAGTAGATATTTTGAAACGTTTGGAGGTCACGTGACAATAGATAAAATCAGATGACTATTAGAAATGACGATTGAAGTGCTGATTGCTTATGGTTGTCCAAACAAATGCAGAATTTCAGAAGTTATATAAGTAATATGATCATGATTTTATGACACAGTGGGATGGTGGGAGTAGTGATAAAAAAAAAAAAAAGAATGATGAAATGAAGTTTGCAGATTTATTTAAGGATACCTCAGGGTTTTCATTAAGTATGATAAAGATAGAACTTTTAAATTCAATACAAGGTACAAAATTAACTTTATTTGATTTTAGCCTATACTTTACAACCTTACACAATTAAAAGTCAAAAAATTTGTGCGTGAAAAGAGATTTGACATGCAAGGAAAAATCATGAAAACAAAAGACAAGCTTGCAGGCAAACGAAAATAAAAAGAAATGAAACATCAGATCACAAAGTCTCAAATTTAAAGATCTAAATATTCGAGACTTGATTAAAAGGTGTCCAACGAGTATTACTTGGTATAACTAATCTATGGCTAACTTATCATTTTAATATACTATTTATTTATGTTTAGTTTTCCTTACATTTAGATAATTACTAGATTTAATTTCATATTTTCCAAATTTTAATATTTAAAACCTAACTTAATGAATATTCATTGAACACCCAGTTAAGCAAATACATTAATAATTACTGAATTAAATGGGATTCCTCTCAATAGTTTCATGCTCCCCACAAAATTATGTTCTTGATTGAATTGTGTGTTTTCATAGAAAAATACTTTGGGTGTATTTTTTATTCACTTTTTTACTTCACACGTGTCACATCGTTATAATATATTTTTCTATAAAAACTTTAAAGATTTACAATCTAAACAAGGCCTAAGGTTGCCACGTGAAAACATGAAATGATCTAACACCTTTTTGCAGTAAAATAAATCATAGAGATTTTTTGAAAGGCTAATTACCATGTAATACAAAACTTGTATGTCACCTTTACATGGAACCAGACCAAATACATAGACAGCTCTTCTCTATTGTCATCTATCAACATTGTCTGGTTACAGAGCCAACACTAATCCATTCCCTCCTATACCCCCCAAAAAATGGGGAATGGAATTAGAAGTCCCATCTCATTTCTCATCCTTCTTGCTTTACTATTCCCCTTGACCCTTCAAATCTCAGCCGTTAATTACCCGATCAACGTCTGGCCTAAACCGACAACCTTCTCATGGCCCAAACCTCAAATAGCCTTACTTTCTCCGAAGTTCGAAATCCATTTCCCTTCACACCCATACCTCCATCGCGCTGCCAAACGCTACCGTCAACTACTCATTCAAGAACAATACCACCCACTGGTAGCCCCGCCTCTCAATCTGCCGGAGTCACCCGCACTCCAATCGCTGATCATCACCGTGACTGACAAATCCGCGCAGCTAACTCACGGCGTTGACGAGTCCTACACCCTCGTTATTCCCTCACCATCTCAAAGTACTGAGGCCGCCATATCGGCCCAAACAACATGGGGAGCTATGCGCGGGCTGGAAACACTTTCTCAGCTGGTGTATGGAAAGCCATCAAGAGTGGCTTGTGATTTGTATATCTATGATGAACCCTTGTTTCCTCATAGAGGAGTGATGTTGGATACCTCAAGAAACTTTTACTGGGTGGCTGATTTGTTGAGGTTGATCAAGGCCATGAGTATGAATAAGCTGAATGTTTTGCATTGGCATATAACGGACTCGCAGTCGTTTCCCTTGGTGTTGCCTTCGGAGCCGGAGCTGGCCGAGAAAGGAGCCTATGGGGAGGTGATGAAGTACTCGCCGGAAGATGTCAAAAAGGTGGTGGAATTTGGTATGGAATATGGGGTCAGAATTGTTCCTGAGATTGACATGCCCGGTGAGTTGTCTACTTACATACGTTTCTTTCCGAATTATGATTTCATTGTCCAAATTATTTGGTTGGTCCTCAAACTATTTGGTCACTACGCTTTTAATGCTCCAACTATTATTTGTATATTTTTAGCTCTCCAAACTCCTAAAAGCGTCCGTTCGAATTGACCATTTTTTTTAAAATAAGTTTTTCAAATATAATATTATAATAATATATAATAATTTAAAAAATATTTTATCCATACAATATTTAAAAAATTTTTATTGTAAAAATTTTTCATATATATTATTATAGTAAAATTGTTTAAAAATACTCCTAAAAACAACTAATTCAAACGAAGCAGGTTCTGACCTTATGTCCATTCAAGCTTTTAAAACCAACGGAAACTACACCGTGCACAATATACAAGCAAAAATCTACTCATAACTAGCAAGTTTCATAGAAATCTAAGTCCAGATTTGGAATCTACATGAAAAGCAAAGTCTAAAAATGTAATTTAATTTAAATTTGATAGCACTACAATAATGATCAATTACTGGTCAACAACAATCAATGGCCGTTTTAATGTATTTGGAGGATTGAAGATGGTGAAAATTATGTCACTTTGAGGAAGATTTTATCGGGAATAATGATTGAAATTGATTGATGGGCTAGAAATATATGTTTTTAGACGTAAGAGGGCTAAAAATATACAAATAATAGTTAAAGGGCTGAAAGTGTACAAGATCAATAATTTGAGGGCTAAAGGGACTTTTTGCCCTTTCAAAATTGAATAGATGCTATCTAAATTGAATATACAAGTCGGATGGAGTTGAGTAAAGTTGACTATAATTGCATATTAATCTTTACTACACACTAGCATATACATTAACAAATATAGATACATGTCACTTGATATCAATTAGAGGTTGGATTTTAGATTTGCATACTTCTACACCCGCTAATATATATATCATAATTGCACTGTTGCACTTAATTATAAATTTGGTTTGCTATATTGATTACTTCCATAATTCTTTAACTCTTTTGATCCAACGGTGGTACTAAGTTTCTTCTAGTTAGGTTCATGGGTATGGTGAGGTTGTTTGTTTTACACTGGCGTGGATTGAAAGAATGAATAAGAAAGAGTGCTTGATATGTATGTAATAACCTAGAATCTATTAGGTTAAAATTGGCTTTTGACTTATATATTAGGCATCTTTCAGTTACTCTCCTCCTGTCCTTCCTCTGCTATTGTCTCCCTTAGGATAGAAATACCATTTGTCACCAATTGTAAAATATTTAATAAATTTACAAGAACCAAAGTCAAAACAACGTTCAAATTGCATTCTATATTTTCGGGCTATAAATCGGGCATGAATTTGAAGAAAAGCTTTATAGCAACTCTCTACTCCCGTATTAAAAGTTTTTTGCAGATGCATATGGTTACTGATATATTTTTAAGGGACATTGGATGCAACTTAGTTTTTAGGTTGTTAACTTGATCAACTCCTTTGGCGAGAGTACCATGCAATGAAACCAGGGCATGCTAGACTTACATTTCGTTAGGTTCCTGAATTAAGTTTCTTGAAGCCAATCTCAATATGGTCGTTTCGAGATTCATTATGCAGCAAAGACACTTGTCTTCCATACATGACTGCAGATTATGTAATTTGCAGGACACACTGCCTCATGGGCAGAAGCTCACCCTGACATTGTAGCTTGTACAAACATGTTCTGGTGGCCTGCTGGAGCAGATTTGTCGAGCCGAATAGCCCATGAACCCGCAACCGGTCAACTGAATCCCTTGGCCTCCAATACCTACAAAGTAGTCCAAAATATCATCAAAGATGTAGCCACTATGTTTCCAGATTCATTTTTTCATGGAGGAGCTGATGAGGTCACCACAAATTGCTGGAAATCTGACAAATCCATCCAAGCTTTCCTTGCCAAGAATGGGACTCTGAGCCAGCTTCTAGAAATGTTTATTACTTCTACCTTGCCTTACGTCATCTCCCAAAATCGTACAGTCGTCTACTGGGAGGATGTTCTATTGGATGCCAATGTCAGCGTGGCTGCTTCACTACTTCCCCAGGAGAATGTCATTTTACAGACATGGAACAATGGGCCGAACAACACGAAAAAGCTTGCTCAAGCTGGTTATCGAGTTATCGTATCATCAGCCGAGTTTTACTACTTGGATTGTGGGCACGGAGGGTGGGTTGGAAATGACAGCCGGTATAACCAGCCACCGGGTACTGATCTTGGTAAGGGAGGTTCCTGGTGTGGGCCATTTAAAACATGGCAAACCATCTATAACTATGATATCACGTATGGACTAAATGAGGATGAGGCTAAGTTGGTCATAGGAGGAGAAGTAGCATTATGGTCAGAACAAGCAGACCCAACAGTTATGGACCCTAGAATTTGGCCTAGAGCTTCAGCAATGGCGGAAACATTGTGGTCTGGGAACAGGGATGAAACAGGAATGAAGAGGTATGCAGAAGCCACAGATAGATTGAATGAATGGAGGAACAGAATGGTGACCAGAGGGATTGGTGCTGAACCCATTCAGCCTCTTTGGTGCATTAGAAATCCGGGCATGTGCAACACAGTTCAGCCATATGTACCTAATTGAATATTCTGTGTCCAATATTCATTCTGGTTATCCCCTGTTTCGTATTACTCTGAGGCAGCTTTGCTATATGTTACTTTTGTATTGCTTATATATATGCAGGTTTCTTGTTATTTCATATTAAAAACATTTGAACTTTTAATAAATAAGTTGGATTTCTTTTGGTTGGGGGGGGGGGGGGGGCTTTAATGGTTTCAAAACAATCACTCAAACTTATTGATATGGAGAGATGTATTATACAAGATAACTATTGTTTGGTATGAATTTCAGGTGCTAGTAATTGCTCCTCAAGTGTTTTATGCATTGTAAATCAGATATTTCCTTGCATGTCTATCTTGGAAAATTAGTGAACTTTATACGGCCCATACCGAGACTCATGGTTTAAAGTCTCGGCCGAGTCGTCTCGAGGCCGTCACTGGAACGGACCCCTCCGATACGATACCGAGACGAAATGATTCTAAGATACTTGACTCGTGGAGATTTCGGCTGAGTCATCGAGAACTCGGCTGAGAAATCTCAAATACGGATAGTCTTGGCCGAGTCGACCCGAGTCATCCCAATTCAACTGACAAATTTATATTTTACAGATTTTCTTTTGCTAATTTTTTTTAGCATATGTTAATATTATTCACAATTTTTAGAAATATTAAATCCTTCAAAATTTGCATATCGTCAAAACCATGACCGATATGCTGAAATCGATGTGAAATAGTTTGGCCGCGACCACGACCGGGACCGCGACTTTGAACCATGCCGAGACAGATGATGTTTACGTCCCTTTTGATGATATCCATTTAAGGCTGGGTCTCGTTGCAATGAACTGATTCATAAAATAAGCCCAGACATACAGGCAAAAGAACTGATTGGTGCAAGCATTTCTGACTTGGAAATCTGTTTGCT
The DNA here is from genome assembly GCF_036785885.1 of Coffea arabica. NCBI lineage: Eukaryota > Viridiplantae > Streptophyta > Magnoliopsida > Gentianales > Rubiaceae > Coffea > Coffea arabica. Next base: position 25,345,348 of record NC_092312.1, on the reverse strand, counting down.
TAGACTCGTTGATCAAACTTCAGCATTAGACCCAATTTTAATTAAACGATTGAAATACTTTCTTTTTATGCATAACCTGCTTATAAGACTAGTGAGAAAACTAATGCCAAGATTCCCAGTCACAGAGATTAAAAGAAAATATGTAGACATAATGAGCCACTGAAGCATAAAGTAAACTGGGGAAACCACTTACAACCCAAAAGCATTTCATAATACGAATTTAATTTAGCTTTAATCAGTGTAAGCGATCTCTTGACAGAATGTAATTAGAATTGCGGAAGCAAGGCTGAAATTTTCCCCGAAACATTTAGGTCTTGAAGTCGAAGAACCACTTTGCAAAGCATAATTTGCTAGGAATAAAGTTTTCTTGCAAATTTCCTGATAGTATAAAGCCTGTAAGTAGCTATTTCTGGCATACAGTTCCCATGCCATTACTGAATGATTAAACTATACCAGATTATGATATGTAGTTGAGACATCAGTGTCTGGGGGCTGGCCAATAGTCGATATCTGAACTGGCTCCAAATGGCATCATTGCATAGAACCTTACCTTCCTAATTACTTCTGCCAACTAGTCTTTGCCCATGTGTTTAGGTTTTGTTTAAATCTGAGCAGGACTGTTAGATGTTTAATGGTGAAAACCTTTCTTAAGGGACTTGAATCCGAGTAACAGAAAAGAGTCTTTGGCACATTCTGGTGCTTCTTGGATGTGGCACAAACCCCTATCTTTTGCTGGATAAATTAAGGTGAAGTAAGCAAGAGGGTAACCTCAAAGTTGGAGTGATATCCTAGTTTTTGACTCTTGCACTAATATTAACATGGCATACAGCTGCACAAACTCACTAAGCTTATGCATACCTGCTTTGCTTCATCCAATCCAGCGAATTTTGACTTTTCAGCCCATCATTGTTGCCGGTTTCTTATACTCAATCACTTAATCATGCATTGTCTACGATATAAAACTTTTACTTGTGCTAGTCAGCCTTCCATAAATGCAGTATAAAAACCAGAACTAGTTGTAAACAACTCAAGTTAGTCTGAGTTTTGTGTATTCTTGTATTGAGAAGCATAATGAGGTCCTCTAGCCAAGCTATAATCTTCCTCATGGCTGCCTTTTTGGTGCTGTTTCTCATTGCACCAGCTTCAGATGCTGCAGTTACATGCGGCGATGTAGCCAAGAAGATTGCCCCTTGCGTTGACTACCTGAGGTCAGGCAGTGGGGCGCCACCTCCTCCTTGCTGTGGAGGAGTTAAAGCTCTAGCAGCTTCTGCAACAACTACACCAGATAAACAGGCTGCTTGTGCTTGCCTTAAGACTCAATCCAAGAATCTGAACATCAAACCTGAGCTAGCTCAGGCTCTTCCAGGAAATTGCGGAGTCAGCTTGCCTTATCCTATCTCCCCGAATTTCGATTGTACCACGTAATAACTCTTGCCTCTTGCTTATGGGCGTATTATATCAGCTTGTACTCTTGTTTCTAATGTTTGTTGTTGTCCTTAATTTGCAGGATCCGCTGATTCTGAAGCAGCTCCGCAGAGGATAAATGCTTCTCTTTTGTATGAAGAAGCAAAGTACGATGATGCCGGTCTTATTTACATTACGATGATGTTGGTTCTCTTTCATCTAGTCATATTATGAATTATGCTGGACTTATATCCTTGCTGTCTTGTACTGTGAAATAAAGCATATATTGTGAGAATTTGGTTTCTCAAATCTCAAGTGCATTACCTAATTCCTGTATCTCTTCTAATTTCAGTTTTTCGTTTGTCAATTCATGGTAAATTTTCGACCAAGTAGATCACACTAAAACAAAAACGAATCCTCAAAAACCATAGAAGAAATGGCGAACCTGTTCTCGCTACGAGCAGAATGCAAACCGGCTTTTTGTGGCTCTGTTACCATCACATCTGCTCCAAATCCCACAATGATATGCTTATTCATCATGTGATCATGCTTCGCAATCGCAGGTCGTGTCGCGGCATATCGATTGAATATCGGGTGATACGCATGTTATAACACATGAAAGTCTCCAAAAATTTTTAAAAAATTACTAAAATTAGAAAATACCAAAAAAGACACAATTTAAAAAAAATCTGACTAGACTCCGAGTTGACTCTGATATATCGGCCGATAGCATACATCACGGATTCAAATTAGCTAATATCATCCGAGTCAAAGTAAGCCGTTGCGGATATGGTAATATTTGCGATTCAGGGATATGTATCATACCGATCCCCTCCGTTCCAGTTACAACTTGGCCGATACGTATTGGTATCGGTTGGCCAATATGGCAAACCATGCATGTGATGATGTATTGTGCAGGGCAGAATTTTACAATGAAATCAATAAAAATGACAAAATTTTGTCAGCTTCGCTATTTAAAATGGCAGTAATAACTAGAAGCTGTGTCTGATCTTTTGCTTACAGTGTCAAATTGATACAAGAAAAGACAATCAAACCCTTCTGACTTAAAAACTCTGATGGGCAAAGTGCTTCAACTGCTATCATTGATTGAAATCTAGTGTGAATATAGTAATACATCCACTTTCAATTTGATGTTTATTACAAAACATGAGCACTTTTGGAATCTAAGAATCAATGTACAAGTGGACAATCTTGCTTGATTTTTTCTTATATATTCAAGAAAAAATTGTCCTGTAGCATTAATCATAATTTTAAGAGAGATAGAAGGCTATGAGAATTGTCCTGGAGTAACGTGCTCTCGTGCTTAGGCCGAATTTTGCAACGAGATAAGCATCAGGCACATGACAGGCTTCCTGATAGCTAATCCCACAGCACCGCATTGCCATAGATCACCTGCTTGCAGAATGCAGATCCTTATGCAAAGATCACAAACACGCTTCCAACTTTTCTCAATTGCTGCCTGCCCCAACTCTAGCTCACTTACTAGATGTTAACCAAGTTTGCTACTTTTTGACTTCCACCACATCACATGAGACAGAATGAGATGAGTTTTAATCTCCTTTTCTGAATTATGCAATTAATTAAACAATTGCTCCCCCTATACAGATCCTTGCATTTCTTTCTATAAATATCAATTTGCCACCTTGAATTCAAGCAAGACTTAAAACTTATCCGGATTTCAAATATTGAAAGTTTCGTAATATTGCTTTCTATGTATCTGCAGCATGAAATCCAAGGCCCCTTTTGTCGTGATCACTCTCTTTGTGCTGATTTTGCTGGTTGCACCTTCGGATGCAGCAATATATTGAAGAGCATGAGCCCTTGTATGACTCATCTGAGGAGCAGCGGTGCCGGGGTGCCGCCAGCAGCGTGTTGTGCTGGACTAAAGAGTGTCGCGCATCTTCAGCAAAATCTGCTTCCGACAAAATGGCAATTTGTGGCTGCGTCAGGGCAGCTTTCCGGCAAACAAAAGTCACCGATGCAACCGCAAAGGCTCTTCCTGGCCGGGGTGGAATCACCCTTCCTTTCACAATGTCCTCCAACATCAAATGCTCCTGAGCATGTTACTTAAAATCTTGTGGGAGCCAAACAAGGAGAAACTAGTGAACAACTCCTGTTTATCTTCTCAACTAGTAATACTAGACATTTCTTAAATTTCTTAAAGCTATAAAGTGCCTACCAAATAGTACATGATTCTGAGTGTTTTACTTATTACATGATATTTCCATGGTAGCCTTGAAAGATTTGTTGATTCAAAACTTTCAGCTGAAAAATCTAAAAAAAAAAAATTGAGAAACAAGAAAACATTTAATATTTGGGACAAAATGAGTATCTATAATCCACTTAGTACCATTTCACTTTGCCAATCTGTTTGGTATAAGTATGTAAGTACACACATCTTCAAGAAAATGTGGATGACACTCTTATTGACAATTTGAGTACGTGAATTATACAAAACTAGACATATCTTTCATCAAGTTTACACTCAATTGTTTTTATGAAATTATGTTTATCTTTTCACGCAAGTTAAAAAAACAAAAAGAGTCAAAGGAAGTGTCATTAACAGATAAAGAATGTGACATGAACATTTCTCATATCTGAATCAGTTCTAACATACTCTTTTGGCACTCTCTGTCACTTTTGCAGGACAAAATGTGACTGGTTTAGTTTAATTTGGAGCATCAGAACACTCAAAAAGCAGCTTCAGTCAACGTTGTTACATACTAGTGATCAATAAGCATGGATGTTTTGATGGTTGCATGTGTCTATCTATCCTTTTAGGCTTCTTGTACACGGTTTGTTACCAATAGCAATGAATGGATGAGTTGCTTGTTGGAGAGGAATAATCTTCTCTCCAGACCCTAACTTCTGATATATATATATATATATAAGAACTTACTGCTTGATACTACCACCGATTAACCTGTAAATAGTAGGATGAATTTTAATTTTAATTAACCTATAGTAAGAATAAACTCATGTACGGTGAAAAAAAAAATTATACTCATGACTTTGACCATTAGAGTACCTAAACCTTTTGGCATCTTAGTCTATTAGGGGCATGTTATAAAAGAAATTAAAGTGTGTTCGGATAGGAGATTCTTTGGGATAATTTTTTAAAAAAATACTATAAAATTTTTTTGATGTGACGTATGTAAAATAGAAAGGGTGCTAAAAAATGGGTATGCAAACAAATAAATTTGTGCAAAAAAAAGTCCATCCAAACAGACCCACCATAGTCTTCTTTCTAAAACCCCTCTTACCGAGCTTTCCTGAAAAATACTCATTTTATTTTATATAATAATATATGTTAAATGAGACCAAAAAGATGAAATGGGCAGAAAATTGTGTATATCAATGGAGGAAATAACGAGGACAATAATTATATACAATGACACTATAGAACAATGAAAGGGATGTGGCGCAACTTGGTGGCGTGGCGCCTTTGTTTTGTATTTGAATGGATTGAGAAATAAGGGAGTATAAGTGAGAGGTCTCGTGTTCGAAATTTTTTATTTGAACAAAAAAATTAAAAAAAAAAAGGGCTTTGGACTCGTACCACATCGAGGCTGAATTTGTTTCAGAACAATCCACAACAAGCGGTCAAGCCTGTCCGGTTCGGCCCATAACAAGAATCGAAACTCTGAAGAGATTTAAGATTTTGTTGAGTACACTATTCGTTTGGGCCACGCTAAGCTTCAATTTACCATTTTAAGTATTACGACCCAAATACAGATTTGTTCCCAAAAAAAAAAAAAAACCCCAAATGTGCGCAATATCTAACTAATCTTGGTTCAACCCCAGCTAATTTTACAGATTTCTCTTTTCGAGGCAAATTTGATTATAATGTTAAAATCCTTGGGCAGATTCGCTCCATGCGTGATAATTAATGGACTCAAATGATATAGATTTAAATACGCATAAGCACAATGTGATTTTTTTTTTTTTATAAAAGTGATTAAATTATGATGTTTACGATTTTTCCAAAAAAAAAAAAATGATGTTTACGATGAATCTAGTGAAATTACACTTGCGAGCAATGTAATTACAATTAAAATTTGTGGAAGCTAAATCAACCATGATGAAATGAGAAAAAACTATTTTACTTGTAGAAGTAAGTTTCCTTGTATTTCTTTCTTTTCTTTTTGACTGATAAAATGAGGATTTTTTTCATTTCATATGTACCTTGTCCTTTTTTAAGTAATAATGGTCATCGGAATATTTTGTGTGTACAAGTAGAGGTGTCAAATCCTTCAGGACCACATTAAAGAGAAGTGGCGTACAGGCTACTATCCACCCGTGAACAAAAATCAAAGCATATGCTAGAGCATTTGCAATTTTCTTTTTCCTATCTTTTTTGAAGGATCCATAGCTAGTAGTAGTGTAGGGGTGGCAATCGGGTCGGATTCGGGTTTGCGAGTCTGTCGTCGGGTTGAGGCTTAAGCATAACAAAAAATCTGTTGACCCGAACCCGACCCGTCAATCCGAAATGGGTCAGGGTACATGACACGAACCCGAAAATTTCTGGTTGGCGGGTCGACCCGAAATGACCTGAAACTTAATTTATTAATTTATCACTGTAATTTCTAATAAAATCAATTTTTCACAAAATTAATTACATCATCAAGTAATAGAAATTTAAATAAATAATTTCAAACCAAATCTAAAATAAATTAAACACCATAAAAGTGTTTTATCCCAAACCAAATATAAAATAAATTAAAACAGCATAAAAGTAAAAAATAACATAATATATTATTTGTCCAAATATAATAATTTTAACTTCACACAAGTTAAATAAATTCATTTAGGATTAAGTAGTTAATGCCTTTGGAAAAAAAATGATTTAGTTTAGTTAGATAAAATAATTTTTATGTTTATTAAATTAGTTTTAATTCATAAACGGGTCACATCGGATCATATCAGGTCACCACGGATTGATTCGAAATTGACCTGTTTTCTTTTCGGGTTCATCGGGTTCGACCCGATTCTGACCCGAACTCTCGAAACCTCAATCCAAACCCATTAATTTCGTGTTAGGTTCGTGTCGTGTTTTCGGGTCGTGTCAGGAATTGCCACCCCTAACTAGTAGTAGTAGAGCATTTGCTAATCAGTATTGGCAACAGATTTGGATAGTGAAATATTTGCAAAAATTTATTTACTCACACAATCGACATATTTTCGAATCATCTTTTTATCTCATATAAAATACATCAAAAAATTGTTACAGCATTTTTTTTTTCAAAAAATTATCCCAAATAATCTACTTTCAAATAGTATTTTAGACAGTACTGCTATAGTTTTACCAAGCTCTGATTTGCACATCATGCAAATCTCGAATTGCAGGAATCTTGCCATTGAAAATCACTCACTCCAAAGACAGGAGCAATTGCAATTATGAGAATTTTACACTAAAAAGAGATACATGAAAAGGGCTCCTGTTTCTTGATTTAATCAAGAAACTTCACCACCTCCTTTTGGTCTCCAAACTTTGAGTGGAGATCTCAATTGAGGAGTCAAAACTTTCCATCGACAGAAAAGAGGAAGACAAAGATTCACATGTTGCTATATGCTAAACTAACCTATAAAGTGCTTGCTTCTAGTGATAAGAAGACAAACATGAAGTCTAAAATTTTGGCTAACTTGCACACATGAAAAGGTAGGGGTACACTGAACTTGGTCATGGACACTTAGTGTTTCTACCAGGTCCACCATAGTAGAAGAAATTACCCCAGTCTCCATCTTTACCAAGCTTTACATCATAGCAATTTGACTCCTCAGTGAAAACGCCAAGGTCAGTGGGGGCTCTCAAGTTGTTTGAGCCATCTACAACCTGGATATTCTTGAAGTAACTTGCCCCTGAAAACCCTTCTTCAGGAAAATGGCCACTGCCCATTTGAGTAGTGGTATGCAATCCATCTGATTCCAAGTTCACCACCTCTCCACCCCATTCTACCATAGAAGCACTGTCAACTAGGTAAGAAAAGAGAGAGGCTGGCCAGTACCCCAGCACATAATCATTTCCAAATTGCATCCACCAATTACCCTCTTTTGGATCCTACCAACAATTACAAAAGTCAAGAAGATAACATTAAATAGAGGCAAGACAACAAACAAAACGACACTGAAAAAGAGAAGCATGATTCCAAATGAACAACTGTAAGAGATTCGCTTTCCACCTCTATATTATAATCCATGATTCTGCAGTCTTGCATGTTCAAATTATAACATTTTTTATACTATTGAAATTTTTGTCACAAAATATCACTTTTAACCCCTCAGTTGGAGACTTCTATTCTTATTGAAGCTATTTTTGGCCATGAAGAACAGCTATAAGGAATTCCCTTCCACCTCTATGACATAACAAATACTATGATAGCGTGCCACCATTAGGAAAGTTTTATTTTCATTCTGGAATACTTGTACTTACAAGAGAAAATTAAGCTGAACTTTTGCAGTGTAACAGATTCTAATGTGAACTGATGCTGAACAAATAAAAACCAAAAATAGAAGTACCCTAGTGTAAGACAGTTTTGTTGCAAGTATGAATTTTCTTTTCCAATTGAAACAAAACTATTTGGCTTGTGATGATAGTACATGACTTTTCCTTCATTTCATTTTTTTTTTGTGTGTGTGTTTTATTTATTTTGATGAGAAAAAAAATTTCTAATCAAGAAAGGAGTGGGACAGTCGAGTCAATTTTTGGTGATTAAAGTTACCTTCCATACAAGTATGCTGATGTCGTATTGTGAACCCTTATAGGATGAGAGTGGGGAGATGCTGGCCCCTAGGGCTATTTCACTGTTGATTTGAATAAAGCCTGAGCAAAGCAAGTTGTAGCAACCCGTGGCTTGATAAGCATCACTCTGTCATTATTTTTTCCACATTTTCAACAGAAAGCCCATGACACGGTTCAGATGAAAGCATATGCTAGCTGTATTAATAGAAACTTGATTGGCACAAAACAAAACAATATGCAAGACAAGATTTGATGGCTTACAGTCCAGTAGGTGAAGAGTCTAGTGTTGCTATCTCCATATAAATCAGGGCTGACCTGAAATTTTTGTTCAACTAAAAATTATTGGGGAAAATAATTGATCACAGGCCACACTGCACATGGTTCTTGACACTATCAGCATGACAATAATGGTACTAGGTGTTATGGTCAAAATTACCTGCCAACCAGCTTCAATGCTGTTGAGATCAGAATTAAAAGTACCCCCCAAAAGCCAAATCTGGGACAGGCTAAATTCATTAGGCTGCTGAATTTGAGGTTCCCAAACGTTTATGGTTGCCTTTGCTCCATAGTACTTGCCTCCTTCAACATATGCAATTGCATGCTAAATATGCTCAAAAAAAAGGCAAGAAAGGAGAAAATCTGTGAATGGATGGTAAGAGTATTGACTTATGAGACCAGAATTGGAAGAATTGCTTGTACCTGGTGACCAGTTTGGGTGATTAAGTCAGGTGCAGCTGACCTTGGCTGAGGAGAACTTTTGTGCTTCTTCTTTCCAAAACTCCCAATTGAGCTTGCTCTCAAGAGATCCTCCTGTTTTGTTCTTCTAATTGGAATGGTTCCCTCAGGACACCTTCCATTCAAGTGCCACAATTGATGGACTGGTTTCGTCTCCTCGTTCAGATTAGACACTTTACTCACCCCAAAATTTAGCCCTTCTGGATGATAATTAGGCCTCACCTATCAAAGCCAATTACACAACCTCAGCTTTCAAGGGCAATCATAGCAGACATCTCCTTTGCAGAATTGTGCAAACAGAACTGACCTGAATGGTGTGGTTTTGCAGCAAAGGATGATCAAATGCTGGTTGACGAGACCTATGGACGCAATCAATTATATCGCCATCTGGGCTCTGTCCAAAACCACCCATCGTGCATCAATTATGTAAAACCACACATGCAAACACGCGCTAAAAGATCACACAAAAGCAGAGGGACCTTTACCTTGATGGACTTAAGGGGAGTCTTGTTCAATTTGCTCAACTGCTTCGTAACTTGAAGATTCTGAAATTCAGCGTTCAGTCTTCTTGAAGCATCGCAAAAACTCATCATCAATAGCAATATGAAACAATAGTACAATCCCTTTTGCTTCATTTTGGCATCCATGTACAGCATGCCTTAATCAAAACTTGAACTCCTGCAACAAATACAATCTGGGATGTTCTTCAACTGATGCAAGTGCTATTAATACCACCACATTTCAGAACTGTGGCTTCCTTTTAGAATGGAGCCAAGAAAATCTGCCGACGGTTTGTATTTGACAAGGGAGGAGGATGGTGGAAGGGCACAATGGGAATATTACGTAAAGAAAATGAAGGAAATGGAATGTGAAAGAGTGAGTGAGAAAGAGGCAGAGAAGTAAAGGGTGCTTTGGATCGTCTATGTTTCTGAGTTCATCATCTCTTTGAGCATTTAACAGCTGCACTTGTTTGTCGTTTCAGTGCGCCACTGTTCCCTAGTTCAATCTTCTTTTGGTTCAGACCTTACCAATAATATTTGAATCTCGTGACAAAACAGAACTTACTGCTGGAAACTACAAACATTTGTCAAAACTTTTTGGTGCTATCTAAGTCCCTTTTTTTTTTTTTGTTGTTTTATTTTGACATTTTTTCTGTTACAAAATTGGAAAGATTAAATGTCCCTTTACGCCCTTGTGACCTCCTCATCTTCTTACTCAATTAATCAGAGAGGAGAGGAAAGAAAAGATTCAATTGTGGAGTAATTGACATAAATGTACCTCTCAGAGAATTAAGGTTGGGGCCTCAATTCTTTTTAATCTGAGGACATATACATTTAGTGCAGCTTGTCTTCAGTTATAGAATGTGGACAACAAAGGCTTAGTCACTCTTAGACAGATGCAACTTTCACCAGCACCACACATGGCACATCCTTACAAATTCCAGTTATGACAATTTGATCCCACATTCAAATGCAAAATATATATGAAAAAAATTCCCATCTTGTGATTGGATCATTGATGAAAGTGGGTTTGACCCACATTTTGGTACAAGTCCACAGTCATATTAAATTAAAGCAATGTGCCTTCTATTGCCATCTCACTGTAATGGTTGACTTGTAGTGGGTGCAATGCAAGGCTGTCTAAAAAGGGAAAATGATTTTCCTTCACAATCTTGAATAATCTATAAGACTATTATGATGCTATGATAATTTCAATGCCAAGATTCAACAGCCTTGTTTTCCACTTAGAATGATTGGGTGGTTTTGACGCCAATTTGATGCAATGATATGGTGTAATTACGGCTCTCATTTTCTACTTCGAGCCTCCAAACCAAACGCCTTCTGCAGATGGAGAATATTGTTGGAAGTCTTCGCCTGCAGCTTCATAAACTTTCGATTGCTTGTCGTCCATCTAGCACTGATAAATTTTGTTTCTCTACTTTATTTTCACCAAGTTATTGTGCCCAAAACAGGATTGTTTTGTTAATAAAATAACAGTTAGTGATCCTTCCACTCATAAATGAGTTGGGCATAAATGAAAACGAGTAAACGCCACCCACAACACAAAACCCCAACAACCTGTGTAACATTTGGCTTTGGATGGCCAAATTTATAGCCTAGATTGTTGCCTTATACATCCAATCTGTATAGTTTGTGGAAAATGTTGGTTTATAAGTGCGAAGAAAAACAATCTCACCTTATAAGCCTGTTTTTGAGGTGAAAAATCCAATAACATATATATCTGAAATCGATAGATATCTATCGGAGTACGTCTTGTTATAATAATTTTATGAAACGTCAATATATTTGATTATTTTGACGATTAATCTAGTTTCGAACTTGAAATGTGATGGGAAGCTTGTAGGGTTATTCTAGGTAAGTTGGGGATGAGAATGCTAATCCATCAGCATGAATTATGCCATGTTGCAACTCTATCGATGGAGCTGAAAAGAAAAAAAGAAAGAAAGAAACAAAAGAATTGCCCCGCTACCTGCGGCCATGGCGAATTTTCGGATGCAAAAGTAAATTGCAGTACTAGGGAACAAGTTGTTCTTGGATGGTAGATGCGTCGCAATCAACTTTTTATTCTGAGAAGACAAATGCTGCTATCCAACTATCTGCAACGGGGAACAAAGAAGCTAGGGTATGATTTATGAGGATTATTACAGTTTCAAGTTAGATGTTTTGAGGGAGGAAGAACTTTTTCCCCTAAAGTACAGTCTATATTTCAACTGTAATCTTCTTCTTCTTTTGCATCTCAAAGGAGTTGTACAGATCTAGGGGTACTGTTGAATTTGACATAGTTCAATTATTGAAGATTCTTTGGGACTTCCTCTCTTAGCAGGATTTTGGCCACCATGTTGGAATGCTAGGATTTCCAAGATAAAGTTGTGGTCCTCTATTAGGGATTTCAAATTTAAAAGGAATTGCTAAAGTTAGAGACATGAAGATTCAAAAGGTTACGCAACAAAGCTTATCCACTGCAAAGATTTTATCTTGTTCCATGCATTTTAATCTAATCTAGGTCCCAATTGATCTATATGTTCCAAATGCATGCACTGAAAGTTGGTGAATTATGACTTAGTGAATATTACGTACAGAAATTCATGCTGAAATAACCAATGTCCTAAACTTGGAATATGGAAGTGGCGGACCATAGGCGCCCACAGTGCAAAGTCCATTTGGATTCTTATTATTTGAAAGTTTTTTTTTTATTTTTTCAAAACTTATAGTTAAATCATTTTTCCATCTCACTTCCATCACATCATATATTTTTCTTGAAAAAGAAATCCACCTAAAAGTTTTAAAACTCTTACTTATAGGTGTTGAGGATTATCCCTCATTATCCACAAATTGAAGAATAGTACAAAAAAGGGTCTGTCTACCGAGGTGATACATTTCTGGTGTCATATTTTTTAAAATGTAAGGTTAATTAAAAAAATAAATAAATACAAGAAATGATAAATAAGATTAAGAATAGAAAAAATATATAAATGTAAGAGAGGGTACTAATTATTAATATATATATATGATAAATTATGTGAATATTATGTGTGTTAATAAGTGCTCAGTGGATACTCGCTAGTTAACCCCTAAATATTTTCTCTACATATTTAGAAAATAGAGATTAAAGCTTCTTTCAATCAAATGGCCGTCATCATCAGCATGCCTAGTCCCAGCTTTTTCTGCATTTGTTGGCACCACCTACCTAGTAGTCACTGACGGAAACAAAAAGAAATTGCAGATTATTTAATCCTGGAACTAGACGTTTCTTTTGTTGAAAACTGTGCCTCACCGAACATTAATGACTAAGAAAAAGATGGGTTCGACAAATTATCCAATTCCAAATGATATATCTTTTTTTCTTTTTTCCTTTTTAAAGAAATGAGATATATCTTTTAAGAGGATGATATCAACGATTCAGCCTAGTTTTTCAGTTTGGCATTGACGTCTGACCCACCCTACCAAAAAAAAAAAAAAAAAAAAAAGAATACTACCCCACATTTCTGTCCATTCTTGCATATTTACATTTAAAAATTTCCATTATCCTGTGTAATAACCTGGTTATTTTTTTTTTTAGGAAGAAAGGAGGAAAAAATCAGCACCACTATTAGTAGGATTTTAATTGAATTCATTCTGTTTAGCAATTGGTACAAGGTAAAAAAGATGGGATATTTTTGTAGGGAAGTCATCAACTAATTTTTGAAAAATTAGAACAATGAGTTGGATAATTTACTTGGAACTCAAATCAATAATAGAGGAATTATTTAAATTTAACATATTATAATACTGTATCTTTAAAAGCTAAATCTGTATTTTATGCCATCAAATCAAAATTTCAAATTATTTAATTAACAATATAGTATTTTTTGTACCCCAATTGACATCGTAGCCTAGCCCACTGGATTGGAACAGTCCAACATGGTAAGTTGATTGGGCTGCTGCAGGGTCCAGCCTGGGTCTGCGGCTTGCTAAGTGAGGGGCTTTTGGACCAGCCCGAGTATCATCATTATTTATTAAACGGAGACATCATTAAAAATAGATATTTAAAAGATTGAAAAAAGATATAAAATAGGATTAGCGAATTAAGTGACAAAGATAAAAAGGAAGGTGTTCTAATTTATTATACTCTCTATTTTTCCTCTCTTTCGTGGATAAAGTTAATCCATTTCATGTTGATGTTTCGCTTAATATACCAATGCTCTAAAAGATTTTGATTTCTCTTAGTGCGCACATATATTGCAATTGAATGATCAAATGTATCGAATGTATTTAACTACCATACCATACACTGTAATTATGGATTTAAATGTTGGTATTGTTTAATGTGTTTATTTTCTACTATCTCATTGCAATTATTACTTACAAATTAGTATAATTATGTGCTATGGTTTTCCTTTTTGTCTTTTTGGGATATGCTCTCCTTTTTACTCTCATAATACCATGCTGTCAAATGCATGGCCAAGAGAATCAAAATCTCATCAAAGGAAAAATCAATCTAAGCCCAATGCCACAAAAAAAAAAACCCTTTAATTTAATTTAATTTAATTTTTACTAGAAATCCAAATGCACAATTACTTCTTTTCCCACTTTTTTTTTTTTTTTCTTTCTCGACCCTTATATGGAGAAACTTGAATTATACCAACTGGTTATGGACGTTTGGGATTCTTGCCAGGTCCTCCATATACAGAAGAAGTAATCTCCCCAGGATTTCGAATTTCCAAGTTTCATATTATAGCAATTCCGCTTTTCAACAACCTTCCAAACTCTGCAGGTGACCTTATAATACTGTTTATTTTCTAGACTACACGAAGATCCTTCAAGAAACCTGCCCTTCTTCCGCAAAATGGCCACTGCCCATCTGAGTTGTTGTGTGTGTTTTCCGTTATCACTTCTGCACCCCATTCGAGTACTGAAGCACTTTTAACAAAAGGTTCGTAGACAAAGAAGCTGGCCAGTAACCAATATCAATGTCTTCTCCATATCGCAGCCTGCACCATGCATTTGCTTTTTCGGTCCTAACAAAATAATACCCACTCTAGAAGTGATCAAATCCAATTATAAAAAAAAGGGTTCTCTATATTAAGGTTTTACTAACGATATTTGATCATAGGTATAAGATACTAGTACTTTTTGGAAGCTAAGAAATAGACATTAATTAGGAAGGTAAATAGCAAAAAAGAACACACTCAAAATTCTCAGTAAGTAATTACTGTCTTGTTATCAGATTTGGACTCTTGTAGATTGCTCACATCTAACAACGATTTTGGTCGTTTTGGAATGGAAAATATATGACAACCGAACAATTTGGTAATTGTGTGGGAAATTTATGTTACATTCTAGGCACGAATTTTCCAAAATTTGATACCTCATGACTAGCTTGGTCGGCAATTTTGGTATCAGCTAATATATATGGTATTTAAAAGGTTTTGTAAACTCCATGATAGATTGTAGAACGTCTTATAGGAGAAAGAAGGAAAACCACTCTTTAACTCTCAAGAGGATCCAGATGTGATCCAGTCTTATTCATTAATTTGAGTATTAATTTTGCAATACTTGTTGCTTTATTGCTTAGTCTGACATTATATTGTTATATTTAATTGTATTTGTATGGATCATCACTTAATTATGTAGTTAATGATTAGAGTTTAGGATTTTTACATGTAACTAATTAATTAATAATTAAGTTACTACTATATTTTTTTGAGACTTAGTTGGTTTAATGATATAAGGCTCACATTTGTGATATTTTTTTTCCTTTGTATCAAATCTCTTCAACGAAATTAAGTGTTAGGAATGAATCTTTTTTACAATGTTTCCAAAAGATGAGTAATCGTATAGGACAATAATAATAATAATGATGTGTAGATGATATTATAGTACTTACTTATTGCATTGAATTTCAAATTTGACCACACTTATTGCAAGGTCTTGGCTTTGTCCTATGCCACATTAAAACACACACACACACACACACACACACACACACACACACACACATATATATATATATATATTGTATTGAGCATACAAGTACATAATCACATCTTTTTTCCAACTTCTTAATTTCGTCTCCAGCCTTACGTGGAGAATCTTGAAATACACCTGGTCATGGACATTTAGGATTTTTCCCTGGTCCTCCATAGTAGAAGAAATCTCTCCAAGTTTTCGAATGTCCAACTTTAACATTATAGCAATTCGGGCTATCAGCAGCGTTCCCAAGCTCATCAGGAGGGTTTACAACGTTGTTGCTATCGAGCACACGAAGATCCCTGAAGTAACTTGCCCCTCGAAACCCTTCTTCAGCAAAATGGCCACTGCCCATTTGAGTTGTTGTGTGTTGCCCCATTTTGTTCCTGCTTATCACTTCTCCACCCCATTGGATCCCCGTGGCTGTTGCAGCAAGGGTCGTGAATAAAGATGCAGGCCAGTAACCAATATGAGTATGTCTCCCGAATGCAAGCCACCAAGCATCTGTTTTTTGGTCCTAATGAAATTACACCAACTCTATTAAGTTTTGGAAATCCAATAATAAAAGATACAAGTTTAACTGATATTTTATAGCATGTGCAAAAAAAAACTAGTTGTACTTTTTGGAATGAAGAGGAGGCCTGCAGGAAAGAAGGGAAAAAAAAAAAGAGAAACATACTCGTTCGTGCTAAGATCACAAACTATTAACTCTTGAGTATTGACCATTAATCTATGCTATAATATTCTTGATCGATTTCCTACTGATTACCTTCCACATCGATATGGTGATAATATACTGAGAACCATGGTAGGTTGAGGTGGGATGGATTGCTGCTCCCAAAGCCAATGTTTTGGAAACTTGGACAAAGCCAGAGCAAAGCAAGTTGTAGCATCCTGAAGAATTATAACTGTCTGTCTGCAATAATTTCTAACTTCAATAAACACCTCCGTTACCAATTTATGTTGAAACACATGCAAGTTTAACTATATGTTTTGTACACTGAAAGGTTGATCCGGCAAATTAAGATATCAATTGGATGGCAATGGCATCTAGTGACTTACAGTCCAGTAAGTAAAAAGTCTTGCGTTGCTATCTCGAAATAGACCTGGGGAGACCTGTTACAGATGTTAACATTAATATAGATAAACAAAAAATATGACACAAATACCTTCGTTTGATTTTGTTATTTGCATCAAAGTGACAGCTGTATTAGTTAAAGAAATACCATCCAACCAGCTTGAATTCCGTTGGCTTGTAAACCATAGAAGCCTCCTGTAATCCAAATCCCAGCCAAGCTATGTTCATCACGGCTCTGAACTTGGGGTTTCCATGCGTTTATAGTTGCCGTTGCTCCATAAAAAATCTCATTTCGAACATATGCAACCGCATGCTAAATCATTGCAAACGGAAACAAAGGAAAACAATAAAATGGGCTGAAAGAAAAGTAGTAGATGTCAAATGAAGTCAATTGTCTGCAATTACTGTCATGTTAACACATTTTGAGGACTCTCGATCGTAAATTGTTCACACACTTAATGTTATCTAGGTCTATTTGAAATTGTGAACTTGTCATAACAAATAATTCTGTCCAATTGTGTGGGAAATTTTTTACATATAGACATGAGCGTCATACACCATTCTTTTAAAAGTGATCAGGCCCTGTGCAACAAAATTTTCACATTCTTGCTGGAATTTTCGAACATTTGATGCAAGGTCTAGCAAGAATTCTGTAACTGTGCATTGATACCTCATGCTTTGCTCCGTCGGTAATTTGTGTATGAGCTGAGAATTGATGAGGAATACTTTTGATAGAGCTTGCTCTCAGGAAATTTTGTTTCTTGGTTCTTATGATAGGAATAGTTCCATCAGGGCACTCCCCATTCAACTGCCATGGCTGAGTAACTTGTTCTGAATCCTCCTGACTATCGGTAGTGAAATTGAACATCTTGCTCTCACCATCTAGTATTGGGATATAAGAAGGCCTCATCTGCAACATCCAAAATATAGGAACCTATTTTCATCCATAATATAATTATACACATAACTGAATATCTAAGTGCTACTCTGAGAAAAACTTCACATTCTTTTGCTATCAGTTGGAATAAGAAAGACTCACGAATATGGTATGATTCTTGAGCAAAGGATGATCAAATGCCGGTTGATGATAGATATCGACACAATCAATTGTATCACCATCTGGGCTCTGCCATTTACAATAACCATGCATCAATGGATTGAATAAGTGCCTTGCCTCAAGCTAGGGGTTGATACAGAACTTACTTTTTAATTTATACGGACAAGAAAAAGAGCAAAAAATATTAGTAGGTTGCAAAAAAAAAAGGAAAAGACGTGCATGCAGAGAAAACATCATGATGAACAAGGAGCGAGGCAGTTATCAAGCACTGCATATACAAGCACATTGATTACCTTGATGGATTTGAGGGGGATCTTGCTTGCCAAGTTCAATCCTGAGGCATCATATAGACTGAAAATGAACGACAAAATCAATAAAGACTTTCCCTTCATGATCTTCTTGGTACTAAAGGGCGAGTGCCTAATTGATCCAGAGGTTATAGCGTGTCATTGTAAGTGCCCGTGACAAGATGTATTTATAAGCTCTCCACTTATTCGAAACTTGTATACATTGTATTTGTATTTATGTACTGCCTTATCTTGAACTAACTGTTTGTACATTTGTGCAAAACATTAATTAGTGAGAAACATCCTTCTTTTATTAGTTGCTGAAGTGTCAGTTATAAGTGCATCCCAACAGGATAAGTTCGGCATACATTTTGCTACCACTTTTTTTTTCCAACATATATTAAATCACAAAACTGATTTAATATTATCTCACAAAGTTTCTTGACATAATCTTGCATCCCAGCATTGAAAGAGGTATTAGTTCTAAATGTTTTGCTTTTAAAGTTTTAGGGGATAATTTCATAAACCTCCACTGAAGTTTTTGACAATTTCACTAGTCTTTCTTGAAGTTTGTAAAATTGCACAAACCTCTCTTAAGGATAAGGTTTTAATAGCAAAATCTGTCCAATTAGAAAAAGTAATATTAAAAAAGCATTTTAAGGAGACAGATGAAACTTTTATTTCATAAATACCCCTTATAAATATGTATAAGTAGCATTAGTAGAAAAATAAAAAGAATTAAAAGTTAGAAACCATTAATACGCCTTTAATCATTCAAAAAGTTCACATTTAATAAATTAAACAATACAAATAAGCAACAAAACTATACTAATGATTACAAGATTCAACAAAATAGACTAGTTATCTTTTTTAATATGATGTTTGCTATGATTTTTATGATTTTGAACAGAAAAAATTTTGAAATTTGCATTTCTATTTCCTCATTTCAATTTTCTTTGAAGCTCTTAATGCTATGACAATTGTAAAGTAATTTCATGAAAATAAAGGAGAAAGGAGGGAAAAGAAAGGATTATTAATATAGTTTGTTTTGTTGAATTTTGTGATCATTAATATAGTCTTTTATTGTTTATTTGTGTTGTCTAATTTATTAAATGTGAACTTTTTGAGTAGTGAAATGTGTTTATTGATTGTTTTTAACTTTTAATTATTTTCATTCTTTTACTAATACAACTTATATACATGCATAAGGGATATTTATGAAATAAAATATTCATCTCTCTTCTTAAAGTACTTTTGTAATGTTACTTTTTCTTATTGGACCAATTTGTTATCAAGACCTTAACCTTAGGGGATGTAAGTAAAATTATACAAACTTTCGGGGAGGCTAGTGAAATTATTATAAACCTCAGGGTAGGTTTCTAAAATTATCCCAAATTTTAGTGAGCTGAAAATGATTACTACATAATCACATCTATTATGCAGAATAGTAACATACTTATAAGTGAGGAAAAAGACCTCCCATTTGTAAAAAAAAAAAAAAAAAAAAAAGGCATAACAAAAATATAACATAGATTTTGGTAAGAGAAAATCCTTTACCAATACAACCAAGGGTTAAAAGTAAAAAAAATTCATGTGGTATACCTAATATACAGAAAAATCCCCCATGGTTTCAAAACATACAAAATGATACATCATATTTTGAACTAAGTTATAAACTAACAGAATTCGTTAAATTTAATGAAATCCGGTAAACTTAACGGAATCCGGTAAGTTTAACGGTAAAACCATTATTTTTGTTAAGTTTAACGAATTCTGTTAGTTTACAATTTAGTTCAAAATATGAGGTGTCGTTTTGTATGTTTTAAAATCATGGAAGGCTTTTCTGTATATTAGGTATACCACATGGGGTTTTTTTGTTTTTAACCCTACAACCAACCATCTTGACATGGCAAAGTGCAAATGAGCAAATATTCCAGACGCCAAATAGGAGACAAGTTTCAAATTTGGGAGTTACTTCAGAAATGAAAAAGGAGCTTTTGCCTCTCCTCTATGAATTTAAGCTTTCTTTTCTTTTCTGCCCTAACATTTTGTGCTTGCAAAATTTGATTAAGCAATTATCAACACATTTTAGCCGATCTGTTGATGCTAATCATAACGTGCCGCAACATGTGTACTTATCAAATATCCAAAATATGTGTAACGGGCCAAATAAAAAATGAATCTGAGACACCATGCAAGCTTTCAAAGGCAAAGATCTCGCTGTTAGTCTATATTTTTTTTTTTGTAAAGACAATAATACACATCGGAGTGTAGGTTTTCTGGATGCATAACTACAGACTGGCAATTAATTTTAAGGTAAAATACACTTTGCTTCCCATATGGTTTAGCGATTTTTTACATAATCCCTTATAGTTTCAAACATTATATATAACTCATTCATAACTTGGATTAAAGTGTCAAAGTGATGAAAATGATCTTCTATTAAAATTATTCTTATTTAAAAATTAAAATGGTTGAAGTGATCAAAATATATAAACATAATATGCACAATATTTTAACCCCCATATGGTTTTATATTTTACCATATAAACTCCCTTTATGGTTTAGTATTTTATCACATAATTCCTTTATAGTTTTCAAAATATATACATAATCCTCCGTGGTTAATAGATAATTTTCAATTTTATATATGTGTACTTTTAATATTTTAGTTAACTTCGTTATGAAATGCAGATTCCATCATTTTGACACTTTAATCCAAATTATAAGGGAGTCATGTATAGTTTTTGAAATCATAAGGAGATAATATGTAAAAAAATGCTAAACTACGGGAGTAAAGTGTATTTTACCCTTAATTTTGTCAAAAGGAGTACAGAATTTGAGTCGAAAAGCAACAAAATATAAATCATTTAAATGTATTTTGGTTTTGTTTAACTGCACCTACATATCTTTTACCACCCCTTCTTCCTCTATCCAACTTCATGTCATCAATCTTGAATTATACATTTTCAAGGACATTGATCACTTTTTCCTGGCCTTCCGTAGTAAAAGTATTGTCCCGCTTCCGGATGGTGTCCAACTTGTATATTATAACACCTAGGCTGCCGATCATAGACCACAAGGTTACCAGGAGATCTTATAACGTCTGATCCATCAATTACTAGGATGTGTCTGAAGTAATTAACTTGCTCGACGATACATTGTTTCAGCGAACTGGCCACTGCCCATTTCAGTTCTTTTTGTGATGCCCATCTCTGTCATCGTTTACCACTGATTTCGTTTAAAAATGTCCTTTATGGTGGCGTGACCAGATGTATATATAAGCAGTTCAAGTATATGATCCATTTGTTGTACTGTTGTTCCATTCAGACTTTCTTTGTGTTTATCTAGTAGTGATTAACACTTGCCAAACTTTTAATTATTTGCAAGCAACTGTTTTATTGAAATTAATTGATACTTACCAAAGAGAAAAAATATTAATTGGTTGATTACTGAGTTAGTTATTCCATACCGTACCAAGTGGACATTTTATCTTTAAGCTTGCAGATTTTGTTCTTTGCTTGTTTTTGGTAACAATTAATTGTAGTCCTACTTGCAATTCGTTATTTATGGTCAATTGAATCCAATCTATTAATGACCTATCTTTGTTTGGGAAAAAAAAAATATCAATGATCTATCTTGTATAAGTTTATATTAATTGTACCTCCTTTATTTTTTTTTTTTTGTCAATCAACTCATATCTTTCCTATTAATCCTCTTCAATCATGTTTTTTTATTTCCGTTATTGACAGTATATACATTATCATGATTGGATGGATGACACATGTGCAAATTTTGAATTTCAAATTCAAATTTTGCACATGTATCATATATCTAATGGTGATAGTGTATTACTATTATTATTACTAAAATTTGGACAAAATATGCCACGTTAATGCTTATATAGACATTTCTTTTCTTTGATAGGTTACTAAGTTGGCTATTTCAAAAAAAAAAAATTTGTCTATTCTAGTTTTTTCAGTTAGAAGTTCTATCTTTTCTCTATGTAGGAAAAAATTGTGTTTGCTTATGTTTCTTGGTGGATTTTATTCTCTTTTTTTTTTTTGCAACATTTAATTATAGTCATTTATTACTTTCTTATTTATAGTAAATTTTAAACAATTGACTAATTACCTACTTTATATACGTTTACATTGATATTCATGCTTTTCTTTTTTTTAATCAATCAACATTTTTTTAAAATTTTCTTCACTTACGTCAACTATATTTCTATTATTTGATTTGATTATTTATTTGTAATTCTAAAGTTTTGACAATTTTCATTTTTCAATGAATTTATATTCCACAATTTTAGCATATTACTCATACAAGCCCACTTAAACTGTATAAATGGTCAGTCTATCCCCAAAATTTTTTCTATTAGTTTTTATGTTCTCTTTCCATTAGAATTCAATGTAGGCTAAAATGGTATCCATATAAACATGGGACTGTAAAAAGTTCTTCTAAATTACTTTTCTTTTGTTAGTTTTTAATAATTTGATCAAATAATAAGTTCATTATATATTAGTTTTCTTTTTAAATTTTTAAAGTCATAAAAAAATCAAATATTAAGTGCATTTATTTCCTAATATATCTTCTTTACTCTTATGTTGACAAACCACTACTAATTAGAGTAAATATAATTTAATCATGGGATAAGATTCGATTGAAGCTAATTATTAAGTTACTATGAATTAACTATTTTTAATCTATTTAATTTAAATGCTTATATTACAATTAGCATATTAAATTTTATAAAAGAGTATTTTTAGTTATTTTATATCAAAATTTGTTAAAAAAACTAAAAAATTTAGGGCACAAAAAGTGCTATGCAAATACATGGGTGAATAATTAGTATATATAATAAAATAATGTTCATTTAATAGATTGCTGAGTTCGTTACACTAACATTTTACCAAGTAGACTATCTATTTTTTTGCCACGTGGACTTCTTTAATGTTTATGTTTTTCTATTTTTTATTCCTTTTTTTATAACAATTAATTCCTTTGCCTTTTTTACTTCCTTATTTATTGTATGGTTTCTTATTTATAGTCAATTTCAATAAATCTATTAATGATATACTTTATATAAATTTGAATTAATTGTACATTCTTTATTTTTTGTCAATCAACTCATATCTTTCATGTTCTAATCATCTTCAGTCATTTTCTTTGTTTTAGTAAGTTGTTGAGTCAGCTGTGTTTTGTCAAATGAAAATTTTATTTTTCTGCCATGTGAAAAAAAGTTGTTTGCTTATGTTTTTTGGTGGATTTATTCTTTATCTATTTTCGTTAACAATAAATTACAGTCCTTTTTTACTCCTTATTTATAGTAAATTTTAAAAATCTATTAATGACCTATTTTATATACATTTTTATAATTTATGCCTTAGTTTATTTTTTGTCAATAGGTTTCCTATTCTAATTATCTACAATCATATTTTCTATTCCTACTATTGGATAGATAATTTATTACCCTTCTCATAATATGGAAAAACTTTTTCCCATTATTCTATACTTCCTTATTTGTAGTAAATTTCAATTTATTAATTCCCTAGTTTATATAGGGTTACATTTTTTATTTATTACCATTGCTAAAATATGGACAAACTTTTATTTTTTTTAATCATTTTATACTTCTTTATTTGTAGTGAATTTCAATCTATTAATTCCTTACTTTATATACATTTATATTGATCTTTCTTGATTTTTTTATCAATCAACACAATTTTTTTGTTAATTTTCTTCAGTTACGTTTACTCTATCTCTACTATTATAATTGATTATTTATTTATAATTCTAAAGTTTTTATAATTTTCATTTCTAATGAATCTATTTTACACAATTTTAGCATATTAGTCTTACAAATATATTTAAATTTAAAAAATTGCCCATCTAAATTTTATAAATAGTCATTCTTTCCTAAAGTATTCTATTAATTTTTATATTCTCTCCATTCAAATTCGATACAGGTCAAAGTAGTATTCATATAAATATAGGATTGTAAAAGTTCTCCCAAATTATTTGTATTAGTTTTTAATAATTTGAGCAAATAATAAGTTCTTCATCTATTATTTGCTCTTAAATTTCTTTTTAATTGTAAAAGAATCAAATATTTTATTGCATTTAATATATTTCCTTCACTTATATCATGAGTTACCACCATTATTTAGATTAAACATAATTGAATTACGGCATAAGATTTGATTGAAACTAATTATTGAGTTGTTACAAATTAACCATTTTTAATATGTTTAATTTTAATGTTTGTCTTACAATTAGTATATTAAATTTTATAAAATAGATTTTTGAGTACTTTTATAACAATTTTTGTTCAAAAAAATAAAATTATAGAACATAAGCTTGTAACTAAAATTAATACTTACCAAACTTATAATGTTTTTCTTTTTTTTTCTTTACCAAACTCATAACTATTTGTAACTAACTGTTTTATTGAAATTAACTGACCATTTTAACTTTAGAGGCATGTGTCCTAAAGTTTTGGCCTTTATAGACGTCATTCCAATTTTTTGGATTTTTTTGCTAATTCAATATACTTGATGGAAAACCAAAAAACAGATGGTCAAAATTTAATTGGTGTCGATCAAATATGACTTTGTATTTAGTTCCCATTGTGAAGAATAATTAAGTTGGCACTGTTTGGCCTTTTGGCTATTAGGGATAATGATTTAGAGTAATTGTTTCGACTCCAAATAGTAGTGCCAAATAAGGATTAATTTCAGTTTGCACCCATTGACATGTACTTGCTCTTACTTTCCTATGTAAACTTAATTTTAGGTAAATGTAATCTAAGGTCTAGGATTCATCCCATTTGGATTCAACTGTTAATATCATAAGCAAAACAAATAAAAGTAAGAAGGGTGCAACCAACCAACAATTGTAAGAAATGCACACTAGAAGGACTAATTCCACTTTGTACCACTAACTTGTAATATACTCTTTGATTTGTAACATTTGGGTCCAATCCTTAACATTACTAAGCAAAAGTTATGGAAGCTAATTCTTTTTACTCTTGAATTGACATTTTTCTAAGGAGTATTAATAAGGTCAGGCTAGTCCAAGTTCAAGCCTATCATGGTTCAATAAAAAAGTTCAAGCCTATCATCTTTAAAAAGTTATGCCTGACTCTTGTATATCAAGCTAAGCTGAGGCCTTCAAATGAGGCCCGATTAATTGTAAGCTAAGTTTGGACTAAATAAGGCTCAGCCAGATTAAAGTTTGGCCCAAGTAATCAAGTATATATGTATATATTTTTATTTAAAATGATGTATATTGTTCAATAATTCTTCAAAAGAACAAAGTTAATTCTTAAGTTCTCTATTAACACAATTCACTTAGAATAAGTTGGTCGTTTTCTTAATAGTAGTAATTTTCTTTCCTTTCCTTTGAGCCCTTGTAGTGCTATCTTTGTTTAGTAACAATTCACTTAGAATATACATTGGCCTGAAGGGACTTGGCTTAGGGATGCGGACTTTGCCCTTGGCTAAATGTCTTTTAATAAGATTCAACTAAGTTTGAATAGACATTCGAAGAGTAACTTTAACATTTTTGGTTCGACTTTCAAATTTATCTTTTAAGTTTCCATTGAAAAAAAAAAACCTATTAAACTTGAGTAAAAATAGAGAAACCGCAAGGGAAAGTAAGGTTCCGTTTGATAAAGCTATATTTGAATTCTAAAGTCTGAAATCTGAATACTGAAATAGTTAATTTACTGAATTTTAAGTACTGAAAAGAAATATATGAATGTCTGAATTTTACTGTTGAAGCTATTTATACTGTTTGATAAACATTTATAACTGAATGCTTAATAAGTTAAATTTAACAATTTTTTCCTTATATCTTTTCATCCAAAAAAGAAATAGAACATATGATTTAATTAGTTTAAAATTTTTAGGTATGAAAATGACAATATTTATTTTTAAATCAAATTAATATAAAAGATGAAATATATTATATGATGAGTATGGAGAATATGTGAAAGTCATTAAAAATGCAGAAAAGAGAAATAGAAAATCATTAGATAGAGAATGTTAAGTTGTTTAATTAGATAAGAATTTTGAATATAATCAATAAACAAGGGTAGATTTGGTAGATAAGATAAGGTAGTTAAAGTAATTCTATTGATTCTTATCAGAATTAAGCATTCAGTTAGGATTCTTGTGTTGAAAAATACACACAAATTCAGCACTACTTAACAAATTCAGCAAATGGATTTTCATTTATTAAACACTCAAAACATCTGAATGTCTAAAAAGTTCAGATTCAGCACTTTTTTATGTTATCAAACTGACCCTAAATCTTGTTTCTCCCAATTGGGTTTGTTTGGATTGTTGATTATTTATAAAAATTTATTTGCTCGAATAATCAACACAATTTTTAATTACCTTTATCTTACATATATCACATCAAGAAAGTGTTGGAGTTTTTATTTTTCAAAAAATTATTTGAAATAATTTACTATCCAAACACAATTTTACATGTTGAGTACTATCACAATAATAATGTATTCTCCAATTTAGGCCTTGCTTGCTTACAAATTATGAATTTTGAAGTCGGACACTAATATTTCCTTTTAGTTTAAAGTACAGTTGGCAAAGAGGTGAACAGTAAAAACCATATGAAAAAATAACATTGTGCTTAAAACAATCTTTGGATCACTTAAACAGCATTTAACAATTTAGCCATTTTTTTTAGGGAAATAATCATTCGCGAATGATGAGATTTAAGGCACTACATCGAGATGATGATACATACTTCCCTACGTGATGAAAACATGAAATAGAGGGAAGTAATCATTTTG
This sequence comes from Coffea arabica, assembly GCF_036785885.1. NCBI lineage: Eukaryota > Viridiplantae > Streptophyta > Magnoliopsida > Gentianales > Rubiaceae > Coffea > Coffea arabica. Next base: position 25,318,736 of record NC_092312.1, on the reverse strand, counting down.
CTAGAAATTTGCAATTTGCTGTGGCATAGTAAATTAAGTAATAGAGAAATGTCGAGGTTGTTTGGTCGGGGGGCGGGTGGGAGGTGAGGAGTAATCTTTTTTTTAAAAAATTTGCAATTTACAGTTGCATAGCAAATTAAGTAATGGAGAAACTCGAAGAAAGGATTTGGTTGGATGATAAGAAAGATTGTAAATAAGAGATTTTGAGTTCCAATCCTTCCACTTGCCCAAAAAAAAAAATATATATGTTGATGAAGAAAGGAGTGGAAGCAGAACTAATTACTACAAAGACTTTCTGTAATGTAACACGGGAAATGGCAAGGTTTACTTTTCTTTTTTCAAAGTACGTATATCATAAGCAGTTGTAATTGCAATAATGAATCTCAATTTGTTATATTTCCTTGGACAAGCAAAGCAATGATTACTCATGCCACTTCTTGTTCCCCAGATCGAGCCAAGATTTGATTGAAACGCTTTCCAATTTTAGATTTCCCTAAATTAAAAAGTCGTCGCTTCAGACAATTATTAGGTCCTTACTCTCAAGATAGGTGCGATTTCTGAAGTCTACGTTTGGTTTCACTTTTAACATGCAGAAAAACTGGGACATCATAACTCACACCTCATAGTTTTTTTTTTAAAGAGAAAAAAATGTACATGAAGATTTGCTTTTCTTTTATTGTTTAGTTCAAGCTGATTTTCAAGTTCAAAGGAGGAGCAAACTTGTATTTTACGGTTTTTGAGTAAAGAAAACTAATGCTCAATGATGCCAGATATCCACACAAACTATCACATGACCATTATTGTTGCTCTGCCAATAAAGTCACCATTAATATTTAGTACGTGATAGGGATTTCGGATGCTTCAATCTGCTAACAACATGTACGAGACGAGAGAATACGAACAAGATTGTATTACCTTAAGTAGATTTGATAGGAGTCTTAACGCTTAATTGATTCAATTGTCTCTTAACCTCGACATTGTGGCTAGCAATGGGCAATTTGGGGGCATCGCATAAGCTTATCATGAATACCATCACCAAGGAATACAATGCTCTCTTGATCTTTATGTTGCTAAGATGCAAATCCATAATTATTTCAAACTGTGGAGTTGTGCATTATTGGTGTTGAGTAAGTGCATATGCAAGCTCTACAATCCGGCAAATGCAACAAATTGTTCCACACATGTTAGTGATTGCAACCTTTCGCATCCATTAAGTAAGTAGATTAGGAGCCAAGAAACACATGTTTGTGATCTAAATTCAAGTGTCAGGTATCAGAGCTTAGGTTTCAGATCTTTGTAGCGTATCCTAGGGTTAAAAGTTTAGGATGTCGGACCGTGAAACTAGTTTGAAAATTTAGTAACAGCTTGTAGGGATGAAAATCGGAGCCTAGGTTTAGAGATTTATTTTGGGAGATATTTGAGAGACTTTACTCTCAAGAATAGTGACTGGATAACTTAGTTATTCCTTAAGTGATATTGAGCGAGTTAGCATCTTTAAGTTTCTAATCCGGAAATTGTGGTTGTTTTGCAGGGATGGAGAATGGAAATAGGAACCCTGCTGCTAATAGGAATGGTCATGCAAATGGCCATGTACAGCCTTCTAGGCCTATTTATTACCGAGCTCGTGACGGAGAAACTCGTGTGTGCTACTCGCCTTCTTTTGGGATTCCTCGATGCCCCTGTAGGGTGATGTACGCGTACCCTAATGACCTAGTACTATCACTGGACGACGAGCGTCGTCAGTTGGTAAGTACCAATCGAGCGTTACATCAGGAGTTTGAGAACTTGAACTTTATGGTGGATGCTCAGAAGGATAGGATTGCAGAGTTAGAGGGGATGGTAGCGAACGAGATGACTAAGGCTGAGGTCGCTCGTGATGAGCTTCAGAGGGTTAGAGCTCGACTTACTAGGATAGGCGAGGAGGTCCGGGATGGGGCTTTCGAAATTTTGGCAGGCACTTCTATGTTGATTGATGATATCATGGACGTTGTCCAGAGCCCGGTTCAGGAGGAGGATCCTGAGGAGGAAATTCCACCTGGTAACCCTACTGTGGACTAGATCCAGAGTGATAGAGCCTTTTGATTGATATAGTTAGAATTAGCGGGGGTAATGTTAGTGCTGAGGCCATTGTATTTTTGTATGACTGTGTGGCCTACTTTTGAGGCAATTAACTTTACTTTAGTCGTATGTGACTAAAAGTACTTTTGTGGTACCTGTGTGCTATATTTTTATACTCCCCCATGACTTATTAATTGTATAAATTTTGAAGTGTTAATGAATGTAAAATTATTGTTGATTCTAATGTTTCTTGATTGGCTCTTGTTTTGAGTATTTTTTTTTTCACGTAATTGATTTATTTTTTACACTAGACACAACTAGGCTAATGGAAGGACGAAGAAGTGGTCGAGGTCATGGGCGAGGGGCTAGACAAGCCCAACCTCACGGGAATGATCAGGGATCGACAATTGGACCGACCCAAGGATAAGAAAATATAGAGGGTAATCAAGTGGCTACTGCCATTAATAGGATAACTGATATCCTTGAAAGCTTAATTGAGAGACAGGGTCCAGGACCACTTAACCAACCTAGGGAACATGATAGAGGGAAAGACAGAGCTTTAGAGAGGTTCCTGAAATTTAACCCACCTAAATTCACTAGTGAACCTGATCCTGAGGTAGCGAAGAATTGGTTAGAGAGGATGACAAATATATTCGCCTCCTAGATTATACCGACAATAGGCGAGTAAAGTTTGCTACTTTTCAATTTGAGGGAGTGACACATGCTTGGTGGGACATGATAAGGGGAAAGTGGGAGAGAGGCCAAACTCCTTGGACTTGGGAGAATTTTACGAGGGAGTTTAATGAAAAGTCTCTTCCGCCTTTAATCCAAGAAAAGATGGAGGATGAGTTCATCAAGTTGAAACATGGAACTCTTAGTGTAGCGGAGTATGAAGGGAAGTTTACTAAGTTTTCTAAGTACGCTCCTGAATTGGTGATCAATAAACGGAAAAAGATAGTACGGTTTGTACAAGGGCTTAATGTAGAAATCCAGGAGGGTTTGGCCGCAACCCAAATCTCTACATTTTCTGAGGCACTAGAGAAAGCGCAGAGAGTCGAGAGTGCAAGAATGCAAGTTAGGGACTTCCACAATAAGAAAAGGAACTTTTCTAGTCCTATTTCTGGAAAGGCTAGTAAGAGTACCCCACCTTCTAAAAGGGAAAAAGGAATGGGAGGAGTGGAGATACCTAGTACAAAAAGGGGGACTCAAAATAGAGAAGGTCCCAATGGATGGAATCAACTGAGAGGAACACCTTCTAGTGGTTCGGCAGTGACACCTCAAGTTAACTGCAGTTACTGTAGTAAATCAAATTACTCGGAGAATGACTGTTGGAGAAAGTCTGGGAGGTGTTTGTTCTGTGGTAGTGTCAAGTACCAGCTCGCGACTTGTCCAAATAAGCAGAAGGTAGGAGGTAACACTTAAAGGTCAGAAAAGTCAACCTCTAAACAGACCAGTGCTGGGGGAAGTCGATCTAAGTTACCTGCTAGGGTTTACGCACTGGACCATTAACGGATACTCGATGCGACAGAGGTAGTTGAAGGTACGGTCCCTAATTTCCATCGCTTAGTTAAGGTCTTAATTGATTAGGGTGCAACACATTCTTTTGTAAACTCTAATTTCATGGGTGGAATAGATTTGAAACCAAGTAAGTTACCATATGATTTGGAGGTTATGACGCTTACTGGGGAATCAAAGTTCGATTGCTAATTGGGTGAATAGAAATTGTGAAATACGGATCAGAGAGTGTAAGTTAGTGATTGATTTGAATAGCATAACTATTAAGGGAATGATATTATCCTAAATGTGAATTTCGAGAACGAAATTCTTTTAAGGAGGGGAGGATGTGAGGGCCCGAAAAATTTTCTTATTTTTATCGAATATTGTTGGTTTATTGAAATATTTATTCACCCGTTTTCTCTGAATAATTTATTTCAACCATTTTAAATCCATTCGTATGGAACAATGTCTCTTTTATATTTTTAAAATGTCCCGTTAGCTAATTTAATTTTTCGAAAGTTCGTTTAAGTGAAGAATAACGAGTATACGTGTTTCGAGGCGATATTTTAACCGCGAATACAATTACGTTGGAGAGTTAAGAATGATCAATAGTCGATTGAGAAAAGTTAATAGAGAGAGTAGAGGTGAATGAGTTCTAATTAAGTTACCCCGTGTCCGCGTCGAAGGTTTTTGAAAATCACACCGCGCGGCAAATTGGAGACTTGAGAATCGATGTGTGAGTACTCATGGTTTTATTTCTAAGATAATTATTTTTTTTCATGATTAATTACCCTAATATTGGTTACTTCTATTATCGTTACAAAAATTTCTTTTAAGTTTCATTTTATTGCGTGCGAATCAGAAATTCGCATAAATCGAACCGGAGCGGCCAAGTGGAGATTTAAGAAACTTAATCTAGACTACTAAGAGTAAATAATGATAATGTTTAAGGAAGTGCATTAGAGGTTTAGTGCACAAGTGAAACAAACCCAAGAGGAAACGGGTACGAAACGCGCTCGTACGCCCACTATTGGAGAGTTGACTTTTGTCCACTTAAAGCCTACATCTACCAAGCTCACTCAAGAAGCTTTTGTAGCTGCAACACTTTCTCTGTTTTCTCTCATTGTGGCCGAAGAACACCAAGGAGAAGAAGGAGCAAAAGTTTCATCATTTCATCTCACTTTCTTGCACCAAATCACTTCAAATTTCTACCACAAACTCAAAACCACTTGGAGATCATCTTGGACTAGGAAGAGAGCGTCATTCTCATAGTTTTCTTGGAGTTCAAAGGACTGAAAATTTCTGAGTTCATCATCTAAAGAGGTAGTTAATCATCCAACCCTTGAATCTTAGCTTTTGTAAGTTAGATTACACTTAGAAACTTGTAACTTCATGTGGGTAGTTTTAGATTGTTGAAAATCATGTGAGTGGGCTCTATGAAATCCTGAAATGGACTTGTTGGACTGATTTGATGATTTTGAATGTTATTTGTGTTGATTAAGTGTTAATCTAGTAGAGATATGTTGAAAAAGTGGAAAGAAACTCAAAGGAAACCAAAGGGAAGAAGAGCCGGATTCTGCCCTGTTTGTGCAGAGGCCTTGGTTCGATTTTTTTGTGGTTAAATTGTCTTGATTTTGATGTGCATATGTTGTATAGGTTGTGTGGAAAGTTTTCACCAAAAATCACTTGATTTGGTTGGGTAAAAGTTGTATTTTCAAAAATTCTTCAAAACTGGAAAACGTGTACAGAGATACTCTGGCAGCGAACTTTGAACGATCATAACTCTTTGCTCCGACGTCGAAATCAAGTGCCATTTTTGGCATTTGAAACTAGAAACTTCCAGTTTTCTAAAGGTATAGAATGAATCCCCTGATTCAAATTGAGTGAGTGGTACCAGCTTTTCAAATTTACCTGTCCTGTTTCACTCGTGTGCTAGAGAGACAGTGAGGTGCTGGAACTTGTTAATTGAATTTGAGCTAGCTATGGACCGAATCTTAAAACATTTTCTTCTAAGAAATTGTATCTCTATGAATGTAATTTCTAACGCCACCAACCATGCTCAATTCTAAGTGAAATTGAGTGAGTTGTGGTCGAATTTCAGAACTGCGTCAGTGATTGAAAACCCTAGTTTTGGCTCACCGATGCCTTAGCTTGAATTGAAACTTGTTATCTCGAAACTTTTTGTGTTAATCACCTACCCAATATATGTTGGATGTTTCTTAGACCTTTGTTCCATAAATGAATCAGATTTGAGTCGATTTCATGGGCCAAATGTTAGAAAAAGGAAAACGGAGGCATAAGGCAGATTTGTCTTGAAAATTCTTGAAACTTTAGTGGTCTTGTTAATTGTCTTTCCGTAAGAATTTTTGTATGAAATTTGGCAGAGAAATAGCCCTTATATGGTAGTGTATTCATACCAAATTTGGTGCCATTCCAAGTCTATTTCGATGCTCAACTGAAGTCCTAAAGTTTGCATTTCAAACCTGGAAATTCTTGTTTAGTGAGAAATTTTCAACAACTTTGAGCTGCTATATCTTGGCGCTCAAAACTCCAATTTGTGTTCCGTTTATTGTGTTTTAAACTTTGATTATAACTCTAATTGAGTTTCAAATTTCAGAGACTAGTTCACATTCTGTGAATTTTGCCAAATTTTCAAAGTTTGCCAAAAATCAACCCCGAATCTGTCTGGGAAGTTCAAATTAGCAACTTGAAGCCAAAATTTGAGTGTCTTCCATTTTGAATCATGGAAAAGTGCCTTCTATAAACTTTTAGTACTTTGGAAGTAGTTTCCAACGGAACTAAGTTTTCCAATTTTGGGCCAATGAAGAGTGAGATATGATTTTTCAAAAATCGTACCTCAAATCTGAAATTTTCAAACTTGATGGAAATTGAGTTTTGGTGACTTTCCCCTATCTTTCACTACTAATTGACCATTTTGGACTTGTCTTCATGAAAAAAATCAGTTTTTCCTTGTGTTATTAAAAATCACTATTGAACCTTGAATTTTGAGCGAGTAATGCTCCATTTTATGGTATTTTCTTAGATTGTACAAGTGTACAATCCCTCTCTTATTAAGAAAGGATTTATAAGTGATAGTCAGTGACGGTTAATTATCGTTTGTTCAGGCACTCAAAGAGATCTTCAAGAGGATTTCACAGGAGATGCCTAAACAACCGCTTGTGCTTTACTTTATTAAATTACTTGGTGAGTATCAAGTGTATGTGAATTTGTTACGTGCTTAATTGTTATAAATGATTGGAGATTTTAAAAATATTGAGTCGAGTGTGTACTTTATCGCACTCGTTCTCATTCGAATGAATAATGATTGAACTGATTGAAAACGATTGAATTGATTGAAATGAAATGAATGAATAATGATTGAATTGATTGAAATGAAATGAATGAATTGAAATGTATTGAATGGATTGAATGAAATGAAATGATATGCTATGGCTGCATATGTCGCTGAAGTGAATCTACTTGACTCATAAATGTTAAATGGGGGACGCTCAAACTCATAGGCCGACCTTGGGACTCGAGCCAGCATGATCTTGATCGGAAACCTTGGTGAGCCATGGGAATTGATAGGGTGCATTTTAGTGCAGTATTTTGGGCATTAATGCACGTTTATCTGACTAAATATTTTCATTAATTGGGTGGATTCTACTGATATTTTGTTTTGATGCTAATTGTAGGAACTCATGATGAAAAGTGCTTAAAATCAAAATTCAGAAGATTCGTCGCATGTGGGCCACTTAAGAAACTGAAGAGAACCAATTCCTTTAATTTTGTGGCTACCAACGTAAAAAGGGGGAAGTAGACTCTCAGGAGGTCGGCTGGGTTTTTTGGGGGATTTTGGTGCTTGTGGAGAAAACCATCAGGAGAAGGAAAAAGCCACGGTTGTTGACCTTGGAAAGTGGGGACCATTGCAATTGTCTTCCAATCTTGCTTTGACCGAAATTGAAGGGAATAAAAGGGAATCTCTCGTATGTTTTGTGAGAGACCCTTAAGAGCCACTATTGTTGACTATTATTAGGGGACTTGGTTTTTTGTTTTGACTGGCAATAGTTTTCAAAAAAAAATTCCTTAGCTTTGGAAATAAGAGGGCGGCAGATGAGGAGTTAGAGGGGCACTTAGGTTTTCCTTTCTTTAAGGAGGGGAGAACCGTGACTCCTAGAAGAAAAGACGGCCGCTTGGCCCTCCCATTCGCGGGGGGTTTTCATTAGCTTTAGAGAAAAAGCCAGGAACAATTTTGCACAGCTGGTTCTCCATTAATTCTCCATTAATGGAGAACTAGCTTCTCAATTCTAGTCAAGGGGACAATTGAAGATTTGGTTCAACAATTACTGAGAGATCTAATTTATTTTAATTGCTTCCTTCATTTATTGGTATTCATATGTTTCCTGCTTTTAACCGTTATAGCTCATGTGGATGATTGATTAGTGCGCAATAATTAATTATTCATATAGGCTATTTTGCTAAATAGGGGTAATTGAATCCGTAATTGTTCGTTATCCCTATCTCAGTAGCAACTGGCGTAATTGGGTTTATGTCAGGGGAGCATACGATCTAACTTAAACAAACCCTCGTGGCGTATTTGTTAGTTAGGATTGGACCTTTCTAATTATTAATGCAATCTAGAAATTAAATCCTACGGTCGTACTTAGGGTTGTTTTTGGGTTAGAGAAATAGTTAACGATCGTACCTTAACTATCGAGAAATTAAGGAAAGGTTGGTTGTTTATCGCGTGCATGACAACTATAACTGGTCTATTAATAAATGTGGAATTATCTGTGAATCGATGATCAGTGCATGAACCATTTCTGAAGTGTACCCTTGGCTAGAGTTTTCCCTTAATTATTTCTCTTAATCAATTATTTTCTACAGTTAATTTATTTAGTTAGTATTTAATCCAAAACCCCCCATACCTTGGACTCTGGAAGAAACAAATTATCCCCAGTCCCTGTGGATTCGACCCTACTCACCACTATATACAAAATTTGTATTTTCCTTGAGTAGATAATTATTATTGCACAGGTTCGGCACCTGTCAGGAATGTAATGATAAATTTGATCTATTGGAGAGATCTTATTTGGCCTACTCGTGCAGTAGCGCCTTTATCGCAGTTCGGGTCCGGTGGGGGATTGTAAGGTGGAAGGAATTGTGAAGTAAAGTGGAGTTCTACGAATTTAAAAATACCGATCCAGGTGACGAAGTGTCATTATGGGAAGGTATTCAATCGAGGTTGGCAAAACAAGTGGAAATTAGCTCCTAAGAACTACCATATTCTTGAATTGTTTCTGTTTAAATTTCACTTGAATTGTTAATTACTCGAATATTATTGTTTTACTTGTTGAATGGGATTGCTACTTGGACAACGTGCTTGCATGTGTGTTCTTGGCCTCACGAGCAATCGCTCGCCCCGTAGATTTGTTTTCCTTAACAGGAACGGACTTGGAGTGGAACTCGAAAAAACCCTTGGAATGTACTTTTGTGTTAGGGTTTCAGATGTAATCGACTAGACACCTTTTGGCAGTTGTATATTTTGGAGAATTGATGTATTTTGAACTTGTGGTGTAAGATCGGGTATTACTTATGGAAGCATCTGCACTTTCTTACTTTGTCTTGTCGTGATAGCTATTATTGTATTAAATTTGAACAGAAATTGTACCGAATCCTGGTTAGAGTTGGGCAGACGTCTCGCGGATACCCTTTGGTTCGCCTTAGGGAGAAGTCGGGGCGTCACACAACCTGGAACCAAATTTTCCAGCAGCCAAACTTTTCTTTTCCTTTGATTTTTCCTGTTTGTCTTTCTTTTTTTTCCTCTCGTTTTTTTCAGTTTTCCCCCCTGATTATCCCCCAGATTTCCTCTTCCTCCCCCTCTTTTCTCTTCTCCCTCTCTTTCTTTCTTCCTTGCTTTTCACAGCCTCTCTCTTTCTCCCTAACTCTCCTAGATTCTCTATTCCTCTCCCTCTCTTGTTTTCTCTTCTACTCTCTCGGTTATTGCTGGAATGAGATAAAATCAGAGATATACTCTCCACTCTCTCCCTCGTACTCTTCTCACGGCTTTTTCTTGCTCTGTTCTTCAGTCCTTTTTCTTCTTTTTTTTTTTTTCGTCCGAAACCTCTTTCTTGTTTCTTCCTCTGCCTTCCTCAGTTTTTTCCCTTTCTTTTCCTCCTCCCAGCCTTTTCTCTTGCTCTCCCTTTCTTAGTTTTTCTTGCCCTTGCCCGTAACTTCTTCTTCTCTTTTCCTTTGCTTTTTTTGTTTCCCCTTTTTCATCACCGCTAGCTCTCTCCTTTTCCATTTTCTTCTGTTTTTTTTTCTTCAAATTTTTCCTAACCTTCCAAGTGTCCTAGCCACCTATCCTTGAGATTATGTGGTGTCAAAGAAATAATGAAACACTTGTCCATTGTCTCCCCCTCACCTAGCTAGTTTGCATGGTCTCCATTTGGCCCTGTTGCATGTGTGCCACTATTATTTTGTATTTTGTATTTTTCTTTTCAAAATCAATTTATGATAAATAAAATGCTAATTTCTAATAACCTTACAAAATGTCATATTATTTAGAAAAAACTGAGTTTAAAAAAGATAAAAATAAATTTTTATTAGGAATTTTCTTCTTCTTTTTTTTTTAAGAAATTTGATAATAATAATAATAATTTTTTTTAAAAAAAAAGAAAGATGAACCTAATTTGCTACTACCAACTTAATCAACTAAAATAAAGTAAAATAAAAAAAGAATAAACAATTCAAAAAAAAAATAAAATTTAACTAAATCGAATTGAAATTTTGGTGTCTACATTTCTCTGTCTTTGGCTTCAATAATGGCCATCAATCTCTTGACCTCCTCAGATGGTTCGTCTTGCGATTCTTGCATGTCAAAACCCTTAAGCCAATCCTCATATTGTGGTGTTACTAAACCCTTTTGTTTGAGTTCCGGGATGTACTTGTTGTACTCGTCATCAGACAATGTCCCCCACGTCTTAATGATAGGAATCTTATCGAAATTTCATTTGAACATATCCTGATACGGTCCTCGATCAACACGTTTCGAGGCACGTAGCACGTTTGCCCAAGGATTTAGCGAGGTTGTCCAACGTTTGGATTGCAGAATGTAGAATCAAACGGACGACACGATTTGATTGAAGGTGGTAGAACGACGACTCCAATTGAGGTGAATACTTAAGTGGATAGGTCGGATGAACAATCAAGAACCACACGAGATTGCTCAAGAACCCCTGCCAAAAGCAAGTAAAGGAATTGTACTCTTAAATGTAAGATAAACAAACAATGTTTATTATCATAAAACGGCCATCCCTTTTGCTTGTACATAAGGTGCCTTTTTATAGCCTAAAACCCTAGGGACCTAACCCATCTTGGTCAAGGATTGGCGGCCCATCTACATAATCTAGAAAAGGAAATTCGGGCCACAATTTGGCAAGAGTGGGCCGACTTTGCACAACCAAATGAAACTACTAATTAAACTAGCAATTCAACTAATAACTCGATAAGCCCAACTAACAAACAACTAATAACAAACGACTAAAAGACTAACGATTCGGCCAACTCCATTAAGCTTCATTGACTTGAATCAAAGTGTAGGCAACTTGATTACATCCTTCAAGCCTTCAAGGTTTCCATGAAAGCTTTGAGTCAAGGCCGTCATCCATCTCGCCATCCGTGCACACATCAGTCCCCTTCTCTTGAGAATGATTTGTCCTCAAATCTGGATGGAGATGAATGATACTAACAAGAGTTAGTAGTATGACACCTTAAATCGACAGTGCGCTTGGAGATCAGCCACGTTGGGAACAAATGAAAGGTCACGAGCCAAGTTAAATGCCGTTTGGTCAACTTCATGAGGCTCTCAAACAAAGACATGCGCCAAGATAGGAAAGAGCTTGTGTAAGGCTCGTGAAAATTCCAGGTAACAATCCAAAGCTCTCTAATCAGCTTTCGGCCATGGATTGTCATATTGTCACCTGGTTGTTGCTGATGTGGCACAACTTGCCTATCTGGACGTGGAACATTGAACCAATCGGGTTGCACTTCCCTAGAAGCATGAACCAGCGAGGTAAGACCAATATTCGGATCTTGATTGGCACATTTGTGGGCATCACCCGATATAAGTGGCAGCAATGAAGTGAAATTCACTCCATACGAATCACATGCATTCACATTTCCAGTCACATAACGTGAACCTGACATTTTTACAGTAGAATCACAAAAAATTTGAAGAACAGGCAACAAATCTTCTGCATACTCCCAATCCATTTCAGTTGGTACACCCCTTACCTTAGAACTCCTACGAGTATCATTCTCACTTTGTGGAGTTAACTCTTCGACATATTTGCTATCCACAGTTTCTAACAACTCAAATGCCTTTTGAAATTTTAGAGCAGCCTCTAACATTAAAAATGTGGAATTCCACCTAGTTTCAACATCAAGGCATACAAGACTTTTACTTTCAATTCTTTCTTTTTCTATGCAAGATTTGAATCTTTGAGCTCTAGCAGGTAAAGACCTAACATATCTCATAGCTGATCGAATCCTAACAATAGAGTCTTCCAAGTCTTTCAATCCCTCCTTAACCGTCAAATTCAAAACATGGGCAGCACATCTCATATGCAAGTATTCTCCATTTAAGACAATACCTTTCCAATTAATAAGCCTTCTTCTCAAATATTGCAAACAAGTGTCATTTGAGCTAGCATTATCTACCGTAACAGTCAAAACTTTACTAATTTTCCAATCAAGCAAGCATTTTTCTACTGTCCGACCAATAACTTCACCCGCATGACTTGTAATAGGACAGAAACTTAAAATCATTTTGTGCAATTTCCATTTATCATCAATGAAATGAGCTGTCAAACATAAATAATTCAGATTTTGAATGGATGTCCAAACATCAGTAGTGAGACAATTGCATGAGGATAAAGTTTCAAAGTATGCATCAAACTTTTCTTCTCATCTAAAAAAAGGTTATGGCAGTCTCTAGTTAAAGTTCTTCGTAATGGCATTTCAAACCGTGGCTGGATAACTTGACAAAAATCCTGAAATCCCTCCATTTCCACAAATTTAAAAGGTAGCTCATCTATAATCACCATCCTAGCCAACATTCTCCTACACAATTCTTGATCAAACATATGGATTGTTAATGCTTTTCCCCCTCCCTCTTTTGGTTTAAATTCCAGTGTCTTTTGCCTCTTATCCGTGTTATTATACGGATATTTTTTACACCTATGAAGGTGATTAGTCAAAGAAGTAGTACCATTTTTGCTTGCACAGGCAATCAATTGTTCACAATATTTACAAGCAGCTTTCTTGTCTTTTGTTTCCGTACCTGTAACAACTACATAATGCTCCCAAACCCAAGACCTACTGCTCTTGGTAGACACTTTTGTCTCGGATATTGGATGAGGTGGTACTTGACATGTTTCAGTTTCAGAGGCTCTAGCATCAATTTTTTGATCCATTGATGATGAATGATCAATACTTGGGCTTGCAGCTGTAGTAGCTGTTTTATCCCCCGTACTTGACATCTGAAAAATTCAAAAAACTTTAACTACTACACATCTGAAAACAAGAGCAGATATTTCACCCAAACAAGAGCAGATATTACACTTTAAATAAAGAAAAAATAAATGTTGCCATTTCATAATGTACCCCTATGAGGAAAATCTATGATGAAAATCACTCTCCAGAACCAGTTTTATAGCATAAATATCATCAATAACCAAACAAATAAGTTTTCTTAAATCCCTTTTATATTCTTTGAGCGTTAGAAAAGAACAAAGTGCAACTTTAAGGGAGGACTAACCTAAGAGATTCAGAAAATTGGCAAAAGATATTTCCGCCTATAAAAAGCCTGAATTTTGCAAGATGGGACGAAAACAGGAAAAAAAAATGACAGAGCTTTGAATTAGTGCTTGGGAAAAAGAGTTTTCAAAAAAGGCCAAGAATTACCAAACAAACAACAAATCAAATGAAAACCCCACTTCTCTACCATATGCGCAGCTAATACATAGCTCAAAAACTCCCATAAAACCATGTCCAGATTCATCAAATATATAAAATAAAGGGTCATACATAGAAACAAAAATCTCAGTACTGAATAAAGTAACAGCTAAGGTCATTCTTTTATGTTGATTTGGGAATTAATACCATCATAGTTCGGTCGATATATGATGAGCTAAGGTACTTTCAGAAGTATCAAATATAGTCATCTAAAATACTACATCAAGTGCATTATCAACGAGATACAAAAGATTCTTACTTTGCGTATACTGCAGATTTAGTGAACTATTCTATTGTAGCTTCCTTTTCTTTTCTAATAGTAGGAACTTACCAATGATTTACACTTCCGGCTCTACTGCTGAGTTTTGTGATCATGCAGTCCGAAGTAATTCATCTAAATAAATTATTCCATTGACTATTTCAACAATAAAGGGACCTTGAAAACAGTAGCTAATATCTAAGTATTAGATTATTTAAAATCGAATTCACCTAAATTTTTTCCTTATCACCTAAATTGGTTTTCTTAGTTTAGACATTCGGTAATCTGCCTACAACCTTGTTTTAGGTTGAATATTCTAATTTTTTCCCCTAAAGAGATGTCTAATTATTAGTTGCTCCAATATTTGCTCAATCGGCATTCTCAAAAAAACAAAAACAAAAAACCTGCAGTGCAGATGAAGGTCGGCGTTGGCTTGAGAAATCGAAATTGAAAGTCTCTGTTGAATCGTCTGCTTGAGGCTTGCGGGCTTGAGTTCAACTTGACAAAATTGAAGAGATGGAGAAAGAAGTTGTCGATTGTCGAGGAGGAGGAGGAGGAGGAGAAAGTGAACTGAGGAAGTGTCGGCTGAAGAATAAAGAGTGAAGACTAGGGGTGAGCAATTACGGTAATTACCAATTTACCGACCGAAATCGATTTCAATTTGGTAATTCGAATTCGGTAATTCGATCGGTAAATCGGGGATATCATATTAGGTAAAATCGAATTAGGGTCGAAAATGATTTTATAGTTTTTCATTTCGGATTTACGGAATTCGAATTCATTTCGGTAAAACGGTAATAATTTACCGTTTTCAATTTCGAAATTCCCGAATTAAGTTACATAGGAAATGATACATTATGTCCGGATATTGGTCCAATTTCAGATTTTCAGATGTGGTGCCCTAAACTAGCTACTTTTCTCCAGTCCTCTCCGTCCCCTCTTCCTCTTGTTCCTCTGCACTGCCGCGGCGCCGTCCCCTCTTCCTCTTCCTCTCGTTTCTCCTTTCCTTATTCTCCTCAGTCCTCTCCTTAGTCAGTGTTAGTCCTCTCCTCTCCTCAACTACAGAAAGCTCAAAACTCACCCCTAGACTCTTTCTCCGTTTCCCGTTCTGACCGAGGCTTCACCATTGCTGATCGAGCATCCACCATTGCTGACCGAGCATCCACCATCACCAGGACCACGGTTCGCTAGTGCTGATTCCAGTGAAGGTAAGTTAAGTGCTTCACTTTGTAGATTAATAAGTTGCCCTAATTTTGGCTTTTGAGCTGGAAAATTTGGTTAATCATGGTCCTAAAGTATCACGAATGTACTTCACTCTGTTGTTTGGTAATCAGCACTTCAGCTTAAAATTGTTTACAATCTTTCACCTGAAGAGTTGCTTAGTATGAGAGGAAACTTATAATCACTATTTCGTAAGAAATGCTACAGGAATCAAACAATGACTAATTGATGACTAAAGCATTCTGATTTACTTTCCATCTTCATTTCAATGACTAATTGATGGAGGTAAGAATCAAACAAAAGGAATAGCAATCAGAATTGCTCTTTTGGCTTTATGAGTGAGTTCTTGAAGATTTACATAAATCTGTACTTTCGTCTCCAATTTACATAAACAGGCATGTTGTACTCTTCTCAGGCTGCATGTTAGTCAAGACGTAGAATTCTTCATGGTTTGATAAGCCAAGCATTTGAATGCGAGGGCTTAAATTTGGGATGATTGTGAACAATGAACCTGTATATATAGTTAGGGAAGTGTATTAATAGGTCCAAATTATGTCTTTCCTTCTAGTTTGAAAGCAGAAAAATGATAATTGTTAATCAGGAACTAATAGGCCTCCTCAACTAAATTGACCAATTATTATTATACTTGTAGCATTTCTCACGAAATAGTGATTATAAGTTTCCTCTCCATTTTCAGTTTTGAGAGGAAATGTTGTCCTGAGTTGGTTCTTCAATTTCATCTAGTCTTTTATTTCAATTTTATTGCTAACTGATTGTTGCACTAAATTGTATAATTTATTTGCTCAGATTTTCAAAAAACTTAAGGTATGTCTACTACTGATAATGGTGAGAGTAATCCAAATCGCAATGAGTTGGAACAAGAAGGATCATATGGACCTTTTCTTCCTAGTCCTACAACACAAAGTTGTGAAGAATCTGGTATTGTCAAGAAAAGAGGAGAGTACAAGAAGAGATCCAAAGCTTGGGATCATTTTCATGTAAAGCATGTGAATGGAGTTCGTCATGCAATTTGCAAATACTGTGAGAAGGACATAGCTGCAGATCCCAGAAGTCATAGTACGACTCCCCTTAATACTCATGTAGCTAAATGTCCTCTAAATCCTAAAAATAAGCACACTGGCCAGGCTACTTTGTGTTTGGGTGAAACTGAAACATTAGAGGGAGAGATTAAAGGGGCACTCATAAGTTGAAAATTTGATGCGGAAGCCATTAGAAAAAGCATAGCTTATATGGTAATTGTTGATGAGTTGCTATTTAAACATGTAGAGGGTAGAGGTTTCAATACATGATACAGACTGCTTGTCCATCATTTAGAATTCCTTCGAGGTGGACTATTTCTAGAGATTGCTATCAGCTGTATTTAGATGAAAAAATTAAGTTGAAACATCTCTTGAAGAATAACAGTGGCAGAATTTGTCTAACTACAGATTCTTAGACATCCGTTCAAAGGATAAACTATATGTGCCTCACTGCCCATTTCATAGATAATGATTGGAAACTGAACAAAAAGATCCTAAATTTCTGTCCTATTGCTAGTCACAAGGGAACTGAAGTTGGTAAGGCCATAGAAAAGTGTCTCCTAGAATGGGGAGTTGATGATATCCTAACTGTTACAGTTGACAATGCAAGTTCCAATGATGTAGTTGTCAACTATTTACGAGGAAAACTTCAAAATTGGGGGAAAGCTGTGTTAGGGGGAAATGGACTCATGTGAGGTGTGTAGCTCACATAGTGAATCTAATTGTTAATGATGGCATCAAAAAACTTGGGGATTCAGTTGATTGTATCAGGGCAGCAGTTAGATATGTTAGACAGTCACCTTCTAGATTGAAAAAATTCAAGGAGTGTGTTGAAATTGAAAAAATTGAATGCAAAAGATTGCTCTGTTTAGATGTCTCTACGAGGTGGAATTCTACATATCTAATGCTAGACACAGCTCAAAGGTTTGAGCGGGCTTTTGAGAGGTTCGAGGAGCAGGATCCTTACATGCTTCAAGAGTTAGAAAATCTGCCAACAAAATCTGATTGGACAAAAGCTAGGTTTTTGGTAATTTTTTTGGAAAACTTTTATCAGCTAACTGTGAAGGTTTCCGGTTCCAAATATGTGATTTCAAATAATTTTTTCACTGATATTAGTCACATTCATGGCATTTTAATTGAAATGACAGCAAGTGATAATGAAGAATTGAGTTCAATGGCAAGATCAATGAAGGAGAAATATGATAAGTATTGGGGAAAGATTGAAAAGATGAATATGCTGATTTTTATTTCCTCCATGCTTGATCCTCGAACTAAACTTGAATACCTTGAATTTGTGGTTTGCCAAATGTATGGTGAGTCCGATGGTACAACAATAGCTGGCCTTGCAAAAAATGCAATGTTTGAGCTGTTTAATGAATACAAGATGGTTAACACACCTGCCTCAAATTCTGTGTCTCGTGCTTCTTCACTTTCAAGTGAATCTCAAAGGAGTAAAGCAACATTTTATGGACATGGGAATGCCTCTAAAACAATCACTGACCGGTACAAGTTGGAGTTTAAGAAGAAAAAAATGGAACTTGGGGTTAGGGATGCAAAATTTGAATTAGAGAAATATTTGAATGAGAATTGTGAGGAAGATGATGAGAGATTTGATATCTTGTTATGGTGGAAGGCCAATAGCCTTAGATTCCCAATCCTTTCGAAAGTTGCTTGTGATATGTTAGCAGTCCCAATTTCTACCGTGGCCTCCGAATATGGTTTTAGTACCGGAGGTCGTGTTCTTAATACATTTAGGAGTTCTTTGACTCCTAGAATTGTGCAAAGTTTAATATGTGCTCAAGATTGGTTTCGGTCCTCCAAGACAGAATTAAATGTAGAAGAAAATCTGGAAGAACTTGAAACCTTCGAATCTGGTAAGCTATCAAAATTTTTATTGCAGAATTTGAAGTATTTCTTTATTTCTAATAATTGCCTTTATGAGACTTCATGAATTTTGTTTGTTCTTGTAGAGTTGCTGAAGACCAGAACTGAATCAACTATAATTTACCTTTGAGAGGTCACAAATGCTGGAGTTTGCATTTTTCAAAGTTGAACCACCTATAATTGTTTGTTCTTGTGGATTGTGGATTGTTTCTAGATAATTGACCTTTATGATTTCTGGATTGATTTCTGTAATTTCTGATTGTGGATTTGTGATTTGTGATTCCTGGATTTGTGGATTTGTCATTTCTGGATGTGTATGAAGTTTGGGATGGTTAGTAATTCTGAAGTTTGGGATGGCCTCTCTTGTCACTTAGCAGATTCTACATCTGTTTTGAACTGGTAGCTACTGGGGAAAGTTTTATGTGTTGTGATTTGGTAGTGCAATCATCTAGTTGAGCGGCTGTTGTGCCTATGGACGTGATTACCACTTACTTCTATTTTTTGCCATTATTTTGGTGCAGCTTTATGAATGATAATTGTAAACAACACTTATTTTATTGCTAGAAATGATTTGGCTCGATATCCATTTTTCAAAAAATGAACCTCTGTGCAACGTTATGGTTTGCTTTTCAGGCTGCACTTTGCCCGGCTCCTATACTTTAGAAATTGTTAATTTGTTTTCAGGCCCCTAAGTGAATGTATAGTTATTATACAAAGCAAAACAAACAGAAAACAAGCTGCTTCAGCTTCACGAATTCGGACAAATTCGGTCAATTTGTGTTTACCGAATTCAATTCGGATTGAATTCGAATTCGATATTTGGTAATTCGAATACGAATTAGGTCGAAATATTCCAACACCATTTACCGAAAATTATCGATTTCAAGCTACCGAATTACCGAATTCGAATTCGATGCTCACCCCTAGTGAAGACCGATGGATTCATTTAGATTAGGGTTAATAATAACTTAAAATATTATAGAATTGCCCCTATATTTTTAATACTTATATATTATACCCCCGGGTCGGGTACCCACGGGTTTTTACTTTTACGATCCGTATCTGTATCCGAATTTTTAGGGTACTCAACCCTATCTGATCCGCTGATAGAAATCGGATCGGATATCCTATTTTTTGGTACGGGTCGGGTCGAGTATCTCGGGTTTTCGAATTTTTTTGCCCACCCCTAATTACACTTGGACTTGATTCCCTTTGTTCGCACTTCAAAATCTTTGAAAGTATCATCAAATTCTTCTTGCAAATGATCTTCATGCTCCAAGTACCTACAATACATGAATAATTTGGCCAATAAAGCTGCAAAGTTTGCAATAATGTAACTCAAACCCTTTCATTAATATACACAAAACCCTAGTTGAAACACTTATAAATAATTCAAAATCACGCAAAACCAAGCACATATTACCTACTAAATTATGCAAAACAAATTCTTTTCATTAGTCACTATTTTGTTTTTTTTAATTCATTTTAATGGACATTTCACTGCATGTGACTAAGTTATATTAGTAATTGAGAAAAAAATTTTCAATTATTCTAAATCTACTTCAAATTGGACAAAATGTTGACTAGCTTTGTTCTTTCTAGAGACTTAAATTGCATAGGTGCTAAATGTTAGGGACCATATTTGTTTTTGTTGAAACTTTAAGAACGAATACTACATAGGTGCTAAATATTCGAGATTAAACAGCATGTTTCCCTAAAACAGATTCATTTACAACTTTCATTGTCTTACTTTTCTCAAAAATAGTTTAATTAACCAATTCTAACTTCCTCACTTTCCTTTATTTTTCCTTGACCCCACTAAAAAGTCCCAAATACAATAAAAAGTAGGGGTGGCAATTTTGATTTCGACACGATGGAACCACACAAATGCCACTTAATAAAAACTTGATTGAAATAAGATTTTAAAAAATATTATTTCCCAATTAGGTCAACACAATTTTGACACATATACAAAATGGGTAGTAGTAGGATCCGTGGTTGACAAGTGTGCGTATTAGTAGTTAAGAGTTGACACTTTAATCCTCACTTTCTAACACGACACGCTTATAACATCAACAATAAGTTTTATTAACTATTCTTATATTTCTGGTTCCTTTCAAAATTTACGTCAAAGTTTTCAAACGAAATTATATACTTTAAAAAAAAACTCTATTTGGTCTCCTCCTATATCTATGTAAAATTTTCTTAGACTCCCTCCTAAATTTACAGTTAGAAAAGTTTAGTTCGCTTCAGAATAAAAGCTATCAAAGGAAAAGGCCTTTTAAGAATTAAGAATTCATGCCAATTTTTTGGATACAATTAATATATTTTTAATAAAACACTAATTGGTTTTCCTTGCATATTTAAACCAAATTATTTTTTAATTCCACGTAAATTTATCGTGAAATTGTTTAGTTCTTCCCTAAATATAGTATTGAACCCAATAGTTATTTACAGTCAACTTATTTGGAGTCTCTCTCAAATTTACCATGAAATAAAAAAATTCAACAAAAATCAATTTTTTTTGAAGTAGTAGCTGGGTTATCACATATATTTACTTGCACCAATTTTTTGGGATTTCCACCTAAAGTTACCATGAAAATAATTCATTCATTTCCTAAAGGAAAAATCATTCAAAACATTTCTCATATTTTGCAAAATAATTTTTTTATCCCTCACTTTTAAAAGTATTATTTTACATCCCTTAGAAATTCACATTAGTCAAATTTGGTCTCTATCTTGATTTTCGAATAGTTTTTTATCGGAATCCATCACGTGTCTTACACGTGATCATTTTTTAGGGGTAAAGTTGTCAGATTATATTTCACATAATTTGATCCACAGTCCCTCGTATTTCATAAAATGAATATTTTCATCCCTTGCATTTCATAAAATGAATTTTTTTGTCGCTCACATTTCACAAAATAAAAATTTTCATCCCTCATGGATCATGTGTACAAATAGTTTTTTCTTATTCTTGAAAATCCATGTATATGTCTATTTGATTTCACCTGAACAATACAAATAGCATGTAATATATCTTTACTTGATTTCACCTCAACAAGCTAATTGTAGTTATGGGTAAAATCAAATAGAGTATATTACATGTATTTATACTGTTCAGGTGAAATCAAATAGATATATATGGGTTTAAAAAAATATTCAAACAAATGATCGATGAGGGATGAAAAAATTCATTTTATGACATGTGTACGAATAATTTTTTTTCTTATTTATGAAAATTCATACATATGTCTATTTGATTTCATTTAAACACTACAAATAGCATGTAATATATCTCTATTTGATTTCATTTGAACAAGCTGATAGGGTGGTACAGGAGAGGAAGTGTAAGTGAGAGGTCTCAGATTCGAACCCTCCCGTTTACATTAAAAAAAAAATAGATTTCATTTGAACAAGTTGATAGGGTGGTATAGGAGAGGGAGTATAAATAAGGATAGCAATGGGATGGGGGTTGGGGCGGGGGATTTTTTTTCTCTCCTCTTAGAAACGGGGCGGGGGGGGGGGGGCAGGGGAGTGTACCCCCCCACCAACCGTTTTAAAAAAAAATATATGTATATAATTACATATATAATATATAATTTAATTAGTTACAAACTTATGATAATAATATTTTATATGTATTATATAATGTATATTAGTATATGTAATATAATTGATATTATCAATTATACTAATAATTATATATGTGTACTAATACAAATTATTAATTGGTTATACTAAATTTACTAATACATTTATACTAAATCCTAATTACACTTAATGCAATAACAATTTTTTCTCAAAAAAAAAAAACACAAGTACAATAATGAATTAGTGATTGTATTTGTGTAAAAAGTGAAAACTTGACTACTTTAGTTGTATTTATTTCATTATGTTGGATTGTATTCAAATAACTTTTGTTTGATTGTTTTTATAAGTTTCAATTGTGAAATTACAATGAATAATAATTTGGTGATGTGTTAATATTTTAGTAGTTGATTATTTGCTAAAATTTAACTATAATAAAAATATATAACAAATTTTTATAAGTCTCACGGGGGCACCCGCTGGGGAAGCGGGGCTGAGTAGGGACGAGGTGGGGGGAGCGGGGGACGGGATGGGGGCGGGGGGAATTTGGCCCCAACTCCTCTCCTGTCCCCCGCTCCAACCCCGCCCCGTTGTCATCCTTAGTATAAGTGAGAGGTCTCAGATTTGAACCCTCTCGCTTACACTAAAAAAAATAGAGATATATTACATGTTATTTGTACTATTCAAATGAAATCAAATATATATATATATATTTATTTTAAAAAAAGCTATTCGTGCATATGATCAATAAGGAATGAAAAATTTTATTTTGTAAAATATAAGAGATAGAAAAATATATTTTATGAAATGTGATGGACTATGAATCGGATTATATAAAATTTGATTTGACAATTTTGCCATTTAAAAATTATCACGTGCAAGACATGTGGTGGATTCCAATAAAAAATTAGTCGGAAATCTAAGTAGGGACCAAATTTGATCAATGTAAATTTGTAACGGATGTAAAATTATACTTTTAAAAGTGATGAATGAAAAAAATTATTTTGTAAAATTTGAAAAATGTTTTGAACGAATTTCATTTCCTAAATATTGTATTGGAGTCAAAGGTCTTGTATTTGTATAGATCAAATTCTTTGGACTCCCTCATGAATTTTCCAAGAATATTAAGTAGTTCTCTCCTAAATTAAAACTAAAAGTTAAAGGTAAAGGCCAATGAAAAATTTGCTTAAAATTTTCAAACAAAAATAAATGTTCTTTAGAAGAAAACCACTACTTTAGTTCCCTTCTATATTTGTTTACACTAAATATTTAGGATTACCTACTGATGTCAAAATACTTTTAATCCCTCTTAAATAAGGAGAGCCAAAGTTAGTCTTATATTTAGTTATTTAGTTAGATCAAATTTCTTAAGGATTTTCTCTTAATCTTTTGGGAAAACACTTTAATTGCCTCCTTCTTTTTAGATAAAAATTAATACCCTCCTAAACAAATACAGAGCATTGTTTATTGGAGCGGAAGGTCGTACTAAAAATTCTCTTGATAGTTAAAATAAACTTGACAATGTTGCTTATAAATTCGCTCCCAATTTGCGAGAAACTTAGTTTAATCCCTCCTTTTTTTTATTTTACAAAGATTGATTCCCTATTAAAATAAGTTTAATCCCAAAGTATTACTCATTGGAGTCAAAAATCATACGAAAAAGTCTCATAAGAGTCAAAATTAAGTTCTGTATAAATCCACCGAAAGCCCAGGCCACTTTAAATAGCAAATAAAAGGTCGTGATTCACACTACCCGTATAATAGAATCCTATAAACAAATTGGTTGTGGCAAATCATTTGCTGTTCTTCCCTTTGTTTCCGAGGAAAAAAAAATTATTTTAGTTTGAAGGGGAATGTCATCATCTTCATCGTCAGTATCATCAACCATGGAGAACTTAATCCTGCAACTCCACGACATCTCTGCCGTAAAATTTGGCAATTTCAAGTTAAAATCAGGCATCTCTTCTCCGATCTACATAGACCTGCGTCTCATAGTATCTTACCCTACACTTCTCCGGCAAATCTCCCAAACCCTCGTTTCCACTCTCCCTACCTCCACTAGGTATGACGTCGTTTGCGGTGTTCCATACACCGCCCTCCCCATTGCCACCTGTGTCTCCGTCGCCAACAATATACCCATGCTCATGCGACGCAAAGAGGTTAAAGACTATGGCACTGCCAAAGCCATTGAGGGCGCCTTTGAACCTAACCAAATTTGTCTCATTATTGAGGACCTCGTCACCTCCGGCGCATCGGTTCTCGAAACCGCCTCTCCCCTCCGCCATGCGGGACTCAAAGTCACCGATGCCGTTGTTATGATCGATAGGTACTACCAACTATCAATTCTTGAACCCTATACATGTAATTGTCCTGTGATAATTAGTGTAAAATTCGTGCATCAGTACAAATGTTTTTTTTTCCCCTTATTTGAGTTGTTTCTTTGATACTGTCTTTTGCTTGTTTACCACTACTGTGAATGTTTTTTTGTCTTTTTTTTTTTTGGATGAATAGCAATGAGCGATTGCGGTTAGGCTTTCGTGAAGTGCTATTTTCTGGTCTTTTGATCCTATTAAATTTGATTTGATATCTGAGGAACAACTCAGTTCAATAACAAATTTATTATCAACACCATGTTTTATTTTCACAAGATTTAATCGTTTTTGGGTGAAAGGGAACAAGGAGGGCGGGAGAACTTGGCAGAAAATGGGATTACATTGCATTCAATGGTTAAGTTGACTGAGATGGTGAGGATACTGAAGGAAAAGGGAAGGGTGTCAGAGGAAACAGAGAAGATGGTGATGCAGTTTTTGGAGGAGAATCGGAAGGTGGCAGTCCCCGTGGCTGCTCCAGAAAAGGTCAAGTTTAGGTTGCCATATGGCGAGAGGGTGAGACTGGCAAAGAATCCAACAGGGAAAAAGTTGTTTGAGATAATGATACAAAAGGAGACCAACTTATGCTTGGCTGCTGATGTTGCGACTGCTGCTGAGTTGCTTGATATAGCAGACAAGGTGAGATTTAAGCGAAAAAAATTAAATAAAAGAACAGTGGCAAATGTGCAGGAATATATCTTTACTGTTCGAACTTCTTTTGTTTTAGGGAGGGTGACTCCGCCTAATGGAATGCTCTATAGCTCTTCAATCTTCCTTATCTTTGTGAGGGCCAGGCAGTAATGGATGGGAAAACATTTTCCTTTGTTAAGTGCACTGTTTAAGATTGGGGATTTAAAGTGTAAAATGATTAGATAGTTCTTGAAGATTTATATAGAGTTGGAGGTAGAAGGAACCATAAGAAAGAAATCTTTATTGCTTATAAATGGTCATATTTTTTGACTCCCTACCATCTCAATGGAATTATATGTTTGAAAGAGAACTTGGGAAATCTAAAAGGTGTTGTTTTTATTCTTACTTTTTACATGAACGAATGGTTGAGAACTGTCACAAGGAAATCATTACTAGGATGAAGAACTGTTTGATAGAATGCTTGATTTGAGAAAGGATGAAAAACAATGCTGGATAGAATTTTTTTCCTGTTTATTAGAAGCTGCTTTTGAAATTGAAAGCTATTATGGTTCTCCTCATATTATGACACGTGTGAGGGACGGTGCTTGACAATTTTCTAAAACAATCATTTTTTTTGGGGGTTTTTGTATACAGTTGTGTATGACAGCTTCTTTTAGGTTCTTCCCAAAATTATAACACATTCTAGGCACAGTGCTTGATTGTCGATTGGTTTAACGAATATGATTTAAAAGTTTACAGGATTTTTTTGAATGTTAATGGAAGAATATTACTTCTGTTGATATTTTTTATCATATTAGAAGACAATTACCAGGTTGAATCTGTGGGTTATGCCCTTTTAGTACCTCTTAATATACCTTATTATATTCAAAGGATCAGAGGTCCTCTATAGAAAGAAGATTAACAGGATGCTGTCTTGGATAGTTAGGCCAGTGCAAATCACTAGGCGTTGTTGCAGGTTGTTCGTTGCATTACTAATTACAATGTTTCTTTGCAAGTGTAGATAAAATTAATATATGGTTCTCTGCATTCTGTTCTATCATAAAATTTCTGGGATACCAAAATCTTGAGGCTCATTTAATTATTAGTTATGTTTCCTTCTGCTTTTATGAAAATTACAGAAGATTGAACATTTTACTTTCTAGCGAATTAAAGAAGTCTTACCCAAAGTGTGAACTGGAGGCTCTCTCTCTCTCCCCCTCTCTTTCTCTCTCTCTCTCTCATGCACACGCACACAGAGAAAGCCTTCTTACTTTCCAGAGTTTGATAATTGAACCCTCTTCCTCCTTCATTCTTGAACAGCCTCACTCCTCCAAGGCTGCCTCACTATTCTTTCTCTGCTTATGACCAGCATTAAAAGCATAAATACACTTATATACTACATTCGTGATGGAGGCACTGCTGTTAAATTCCTTTTCACTGTGAAGTTGTGGGTGGGATTAAGGAGAAGAGATGATAGCTGCATTTGTTGATGAGACTTGGACAAAACCTCTGTTAGAATAGCTATCCTAGTCAGACGTCAATTGCGGTGTACATATATGCCCAATAGATGTATATTAGTGCCATATGGTATTGGTACTTACCATATGGTACTTGTTTATATCATGTTGAACAAAATATTTCGTTTGTTTGTGCTTTATGGTAGATTATTTCCTTTATTTCTCAATCAACTGCACTGGTTTTGTCCCGAATAAAGAAAACATGTTACTAGTAAGTAGAAGAGAACAACATATGGAGGATGACCAGTGCTGAAAAACTTATTTTGCTTGTATGCCTATGGATATTCTTGCAGGTTGGACCTGAAATCTGCATGCTGAAAACCCATGTGGATATCTTGCCTGATTTCACCCCTGATTTTGGCTCTAAACTTCGCTCGGTAAATTTCGGTCTTTCAGCTTTTTATAGGATCAACTTGAATGCAAATAAAGGTGTTGGCCAAAACAATGGACATTTGCTGTCTTGCTGTTGTGTTCTAACTTTTAGGTACTTGGGAGGAAGGCTTGGAGAATTGATTTCCTTTGCATTTATATTGTGACACATTTAAGCAAGCCCCCACCCCTTTACAAACTTCAAAAAGGAAAAAGAAAAAGTCTGGCAGTGCTTTGCTCATATTTGTGAATAGTGGTGTTATTCTTTAGATTTTAGACATATTAAGATGATATAACCAGGCTTAATGATTTCTGTTTATTTGACTTCATCCTTGTAGATTTCCTAAAACTTGCTAATGTATTGCCTCTATTTCTTTTGTTTTGTTAAGGAATGCACTTCATAATTTTTCTTGCTTGGGATAATTATTAAAAGGCCATCAATAGCGTATGTACTGTTCACTTGCCTGATGAACAGAGTGGTTTTGGGTATCAAGATATGTATGTAGAGAAAACCAGTTAGGTAGTTAGATACGCATAACTTTTCCTACCCCTTGTTTGAAAGATGCCAATTGGGTAACAACCTTTGGCGCCTGTAGCAATAAGACATGGTAGCAGAATGTCTGTTTAATGAAATGCTCATGGACTGAGATTGGTAATTTGATTCTATTTCTTCTGGATTATGCTAAGTATCCATTCATTTCAGTGGCAATTTAGATTTTTTTCCCATCAAAAATAGTGTAGAATGCTAACTAATGTCTTGTCAATTGAACTGTCAGCTTGCATAGATTAATATGCTTGTCTTGTTGAGACTTGAGGGTTTTCTTGCAATTCCAATGTTGAATAAAAAATCTCAATTATCTACTGCCACAGTTTTCACAGATCAGCACTATAATCAGTTGTGTTAGATTATTCTTACGGAGGCAGTAAAGCTATCTATAGGCTGTTATGCTATTAAAATAGCTTTGCCTAATAGTGCTTCTATTCACAATGCATCCTTCACTTAGAAATTATTTATACTTTGACAATTCTTCCCATTTTATCTGCTTCATGGTTGTCTTGAGGTACTTAAAAGTGAAATTTTAGCCAGTTCAATATTTGGTAAAATTGTGAAACACAGGATAAGTTTCTTGAATCTGATTCCATATGTTTCTGTCTTGTCTCCCAGTTGACTGATTTTGAACTTAAATTTGCTCTTTCCATTTGAACAGCCCTAATTTTACTGGTTTCTTGCTTTTTATAATACTCTGCATCATGCTTTTGTCTTTGGGAAACAAGCAGAACAATGAGAATCTATCACATGTTTTGATAACACGATTCTGCAGTGTATTGAGGTTTTTATTAGCTGAGTTTCCTGAATGAAAGCTAATCATGAAATATTTCTGAAGATTGCAGAAAAACATAACTTCTTAATATTTGAAGATCGTAAATTTGCTGACATTGGTAATACTGTGACAATGCAATATGAAGGGTGAGACCACAGCTCCCTGCAATATATGTTCATTTATCCTTTGATATTTACAATCAAGTGTCAAAAAATTTGCTTGTATTTTCTGCAGGGGAATCTTTAAAATATTGGATTGGGCAGATATAGTCAACGCTCACATTGTTTCAGGTCCGGGAATTGTTGATGGGTTGAAATTGAAGGTTTGGATATGTACTTAATGTTTATTTTTTTTTCAGTGGTGAGCTTCTAGAGATACTTACATTTGATTGGAATGCTGTAATTAGGGTTTGCCTCGTGGTAGGGGCTTGTTGCTACTAGCAGAAATGAGTTCATCTGGTAATTTCGCTAAAGGAGATTACACAGCTGCTGCTGTCAAAATTGCTGAGGGCCATTCAGATTTTGTTATTGGATTCATTTCTGTTAATCCTGCATCATGGCCTAGTGGACCAGGAAATCCAGCCTTAATTCATGCAACCCCTGGTGTTCAATTGGCGAAAGGTGGAGATGCTTTGGGCCAGCAATATAACACCCCATTTTCTGTAAGTTCAATTTTCTTTTATCAGGTCTTCCTTGTAGTTCCATGCACTAGCAAACAGATTAAGGGGATTACTTCCTTTTGGTGCAAATTTTGCTATTGGTAAGAGGCCTAGTTGGATTTAGTTTTTAGAAGTTCTGGACATCTTTTCGTGCATTAGGCACCAAGTTGGCAAAAACTTTTTGGGCTGTGTGCTGAAATTGAGCATTGTAAATGCAAAAATTGATTAACACAGAAATCATACTTAACGAGAGTTTACCATTTTAATCTTGCGTTGTCCTGCAAAAAAAAAAAAAAAAAACTGCAAAAATCGAGATCAAGTGCAATGTGCTGGCTAGTTTTACAATGTGTAACAAGAAATTTCATGTTATTTGGATAATGGTGATAAAAATTACAACCTTTAAGCTTAATTTGGTGCTTTTCACAACTTTGAATCGTATTTGGGTGTAGGCTGTAGCTTGATTATTATTTTAATTGGGTTTGAACAAATGTTCATGGGGTCAAGCTCTAGTCAATTTCATCCGTTTGATTAGGCAAATTTCAAGGTTTTTCTCCAGTTGAGTCCAGTTTAAAATTTTGAAGTATTTTTGGGGTGGGCTCAAATTTGGCATTGTAAAAGTAAAAATTGATTAACACAGAAATCATACTTAATGAGGGTGTACCATTTTAGTCTGCGTGCCCTGCGAAACCAACTGCAAAAGTTGAGAACCAGTGCAATGTGCTGGCTAGTTTTACACTGCTCACATGCATAGACTGCAGAGAATACTTAGGGTTATGATTTTTTTGATCGCTGACTGGATTTGTATGTTTTTTCTTTAAGGAATTTCCTAATTAGATAGCGTAGAAAAATTTTACATGCTTATGTAATAACAACCCTCGTATGATCTGACATAAGCATGTATTTTTAGGTCATTTCTGAAAGAGGCAGTGACATAATAATTGTTGGGCGTGGAATTATAAAGGCTGCTAACCCTGCTGAGGTAGCTCGGGAATACAGGCTTCAAGGATGGGATGCGTATTTACTTCATTGCAAATAGAGAAGCGGATGCAGATGTGTGTTTCCTTTTCGGCTTGTTATTACAAAGATTTGACGGGTTTTTTGAAGCCTTCAATGCATTGTTTCCACAAATAAAATCAGAGCTAGCGTGCAACGGTGTGTTTCCCCAATTTTTAGCATAAGTGCTTGGGGCTGCCAATTTCATTCAATGAAGTTGCCTGGCTATGGTGTTTGATTGAATATTGTCATGACAGAAACAGATTGACTGCATCAAGCTGACGTGAGATTCACTGATGTGCTTCAAATAAGTACTGATGAAGCCAGTGAGAATCTTAAAACTCGTCCATTCATCTTCTTTTTGACTAGTTGCAAACCCTTGTCAATCGGTCCAGCATGCACAGACCAAAAAGCAAAAAAAAAAAAAAAAGAAGGCCTTAATAAGCAATCAAGTATGAGCGGTTCATGTATGAACAATCTTTTGTAGTTTATCTGAAATAGATTACGGTCATTATGGTTTACGCTATAAGTCTACCAATTGAGATTTCGGTTATAATAATACATTCCTTAAGGCTTATGCTATAAGTACACTAATTGAGATTTGTGAATGTTGTCTTTTCCCTTGAAAACTATATGCAAATCCATTTTCACTTTGATATTTTTGAGTCCATACATGGTTGAGGAAAGTCAACTCTTATTCTCTATCTGCGTATTTAATCACTTTAATTTTTTTTCCCTCCTCCTCTCCCTCTCTCTCCCTCTTGAAGATGAATAGACATTTCATGTTCTTATTTTACTTATTTTTAACCACTTATTTTTTATTTTTTTAGGCTCGAGCCGTGTGGGTCAAGTTGTGTTGTTGTTGTTATTATTATTATTATTTACATATAAAAGCTTTAGAGGCTCCAATGTACAGCTAAAAAAAAAAAAAAGTCCCAATGTACAACATCTTATGCAAGTGCTTAAAAGTCTGAAATTTACTTAATCATTGCATTTCATCCCCTTTTCTCTGTGTTTTCACGATAGCCTTCTACTTTTGTTATGGAAATTGTTTTTCATATGATTCCATATCTGCTTTTATGTTTTCCCGGTCAGCTACCGCTGCTTCACTTAACACAAGCTTCTGAAGCCACTGTTAATTGAGTAGCTGAGTAGCTCGAAAGCTCGTTAGAGCTCGACTCGTTAAGGCTCAAGCTCGGCTCGTTAATTTTGGTTAACAAGTCGAGTTCGAGCTCAAAACATGCTCGTTTAGTTAACGTGTCGAGTAAGTTCGGCTCGTTTGATACTCGAGTAGTTCGTTAGAGCTCGTTAATGAAGGGCATCTTTGTCATTTTAGAAATTAAAATTATAAAAATTAAAAATTATAGGTTTTTATTAAGGTTAATTTGCACGAGCTTGCACGAGCTCGTGCTCGTGAAGCTCGACTCGTTTGTGATAAACGAGTCGAGCTCGAGCTCCGCATGTATATTTAACGAGCCGAGTTCGAACACATTTTAAAACTCGTTTTCCTAACGAGATCGAGTCGAACTCGGCTCGAATTAAACTCGAGTTAAGTTCGGCAGCCAAATACTCGGCTCGATTAACAGCTCTAATTACCAGATATTTGCCAATCCTTCATCTTCCTTCATCTTCTCCAGAGGCCCTAACAATAAAGGAGCAGGCCATTTTTTTAGTGCTATCCAGTTTTATATATACGTCACTCAAACCCACAAAAATAACAGGCGAAGGAGAGGAGCACAGAAAACCACCACCACCTTTTTCTTCTTTTCATACTTGCGGGAAAACACAGGAGAGTCTTTGAGCAAGAAAATGTATAGCAACGGAGACTCTTCTTCTCCGGAGGACTCCAATGGCGAATCAAATGAAAAGGCTCAGAGATCGATCAGAGTTATTAATCCCACGTATCTGATTTAGTTTTGCAGTTTGTGATGCGATTTGGGTAGTTCTATGTCATCTAGGAATTGTTTGTTGCACAGAAAGTGGCTAAAACGAAAGAGATGTTGTCGAAGCAAGCAGGTCAAACCAAACAGATCTTGTCTAAACATGCAGACAAGATTGCCAAACGGGTGTAATGGAGTAAGAAGCTAAGAAATGCAGGAGGAGTGAAGGCGTGAAGTAAAATGAAAAGAAAGCGTGGCCAGGCAGAAAGTTGTGTAGAGAAGACGTGAACTAAGGAGGACAATCATCAAGCAGTGCACAAGAAAGACAAAGGCGTGAAAGCAGGGAAGGAGAAGGCGCGAGGGAAGCCGAAGGCGCGAACGGAGAAGCACGCCTTTTCTGGGTTCATGCTATTCTTGCTGAGACCAGTCATTCCAGAAGATTCTCTCTCACATGGCAACCGTTTCATTAGCAAGTGGGAGGAGTTTGTTAGAAGTAGCTTCTATAAATAACGTGATCATGTAATTTGTTTGGGCATCATCCAACTAGATTCTTGTTATTGTAATCAGAAAGGGAATATCCCTTCTGTTAGTTCTTTCTCCTCAAGTTCTTCCTGCATTCTTCTT
The DNA here is from genome assembly GCF_036785885.1 of Coffea arabica. Lineage (NCBI taxonomy): Eukaryota > Viridiplantae > Streptophyta > Magnoliopsida > Gentianales > Rubiaceae > Coffea > Coffea arabica. Next base: position 25,286,807 of record NC_092312.1, on the reverse strand, counting down.
ACCCCTCCTTCCCTTTCCCGCCAATTCTTTTTCAGTATCCAATTTGAAGTTTATTCAATAATAGTGAAGGTGATTATCGAACTTAATTCAGCTTGAGTGCAGTTTATATCTACCTATTAATCCAATTATCTCCATTCCTGCAACATTTTCCAGTTCTGTACCACAACAACGGGCTGAAGAGCACGAAAGATTCATGAACAAGGTAATCAAGTAACCGACCGACCAAAACCCACCATATGTTTGTCAGATGGTCTCAGTGGCTATTAAAAGAACAACTTTGTAGCTCATATTTGTTTCGGGGATTCATAGTTTATTTACTTTTACTAGCATGTTTGCTTATGGTTTGGTGACCTGGGATGTCGATTTTAGGTTGCATTGATTGGGAGCTTTTTGGGTTGATAGGTGACTTATTTGTTGAGTGTTCTTGGGTTTGGAACATTCTGCTTTCTGTTGGGTGCCAGTGAGTATTACATTCTTAAGATTTGATAATTCAGTTATCTTTATCCCTCGAATAATTAGTTAGGCCTTGTGGATTGTCATTTGCTAATTTGCTTTTGCGGTTCTTTTCTATTGTGGCGCAGGGCCTCAAGATGTCCCTTATGCACATTGTTTGCTCTCTGTCATATTTGTTCCTCTACGGTGGATTTATTATCGATACAAGAAATGGCATTATTATCTCTTGGTAAGCTCTTCCTGTTTTGCAACTTCTTGTTTTGGCCCATTTAACTATACGAATATTTTTTGTTTTGCGTATCTCGGTTATTTAGATGTTTTGTCGAAGAGGTTCTAGAGTCCTAATTAGACAAAATCACTTTATGTTTAGTTGGAATTCTGATGGTACATGTTATCTGTGAATTTTTCTGTTTCAGTGTAGACTTCATCTCCTACAAAATGTACTTTCTCTTGTGTCGCTATGTACTTCTTTTGCCATTCAGGACTTCTGCTACTACGCCAACACACTATTCTTGGTCATGCTTCTTTGTTTTCCTAGAAATGAGAAGTTTTTCATGATTTGCTTCTCTTTTGCAGAGGTAAGCAATCAATCTGGAGATGCCTTGTTTTCATCTAAATGGCATTAAGATTTGCTTCTTTATGTCTTGACTCCTCACATAACTGCAGGGTCCACTGGCTTGGGCACTGATTGTGTGGAGATGCAGCTTAGCCTTTAATTCTTTCGACAAAATTGTAAGCGTCTTCATACATCTTTTGTCTGGTAAGTTGGACATCCTTCTCTACAAAATAAGACAAAGGAACTTAAGAACTTTTTGATCCAACTTCGGCCCTTCTTTTCCTTGATCCCCAAAGCAAAAGCTGCAAAAATTATCTGTGGAATTCTTGATACGGTGGCCAAAATACCTGCCACATCTGATGTTCAGATTGCCCTATGCAAGGAAATTGTGCAATAGACGCGTGATGAGAAGTGAACTTTCCTTCGTTAGCGCATTGAGGCAAAGCTTGCAGCTCTATTGATGAAGACCAAGGAAGATTCCGAAACTTCAGCTCTCCTTTCTGGACCAATCAAGGAGGTGAGAGGATATAGCTTTCATTTTATATGGTCTTTTGCACTTGTATAATTTCTCTCATGGGAAAGTTTCATGTTTTATGTCTCTGCAAGTTCAGAATATAGGAAAGCTTCAGCTGAGTCCATTAAGTGCTCTTTTTATCACTTGAATTTCTTCATTTCCAACCTCCCATGACTCAAGTACTGATTTACCTTGACAGCTTTGCTCAAAAAGCATCCTTTAGTTGATATAAACTTCTTTTCCTGCAACTGCTTTATAATTTCATACTACAGACCGGCTTTTATGTATTAATTGTTTTTTGAGGACTTGCAACAACTGAATGTTGAACAAACAGCTCAAGAAACTTAAGCACATAATCAATAACTAATATGTTTCCTTGCTCCAAATCATTATGTTGTCTCAAAAGTTGAGACAAGTCCAAATCTATTTGTTTAAGTTTTGTTTTACCTTCTTTTATGATAGCCATGATATAAAAAATGATGCAGTTTTTCTTAATGAGTTTGAAGACCAAATCCGACTTAAAAATAAATAGAAATGGAATAAAAGAAATGTAGGAATCACATCTAGGTTTTACTACTGTGTTACCATTAATTGCTTGAGTCCTGATGAACTTTGAATTCGATAAGTGCAATTCTAATAAGTATTATTGACGATTTGGAATTCCACTTTTGGAGGTCGAAAGTTGGAGTCAAGTTATGCTCCTAGAATACCTGCTCTTTTTTTTTAGTGTCTTACTAGACAATTTCACATAATTATTTATCTAAATGTTGATGTTTGAATAGTTTATCTAGAAAATTGCATAAAAAGCGATTTTTCTGATATGATCTAGAGAACCATTTCATGAGTATTGAACTTTGTCCCTTCTAAGTACCCCAAAGAACCTTACGCCCAGCCTTCTGCATTTAGATTGCGTAGAATTCTATGATCCTCAATTGTTCCTCGTTCTGGAACTGCTCAGAATCTAGGTAACCTTGGGAATGACTTTTGGTAAACGTAACAAGTCCCTCATGAGAGACTGGTATCATACAAAATATGGAAACCAATGTTTCATTTCCATTCTTTAACCTCCTTATCAGAAAGAAATAGATCCAGCATGGCAGACTGGTAGAAAATTGAAAGTTTCAAGGATCTAAAGGAAAACCAACTCATAACTAAGGCTCTCAATCTTAATTTCTAAGAGCTATCATTTGTGTAAATTTGTCATCTTTTGTATTGAAGTTAATTCTTTCAAAAATAAAAAATAAAAAAAAATCTTTAGCAAGCCACATATTAGTACAATTCAATGATACTTTCTGCTAATATCCTCAGAAGTTAGACCTTTTGCTACTGCAAAATAATGAAGCCAGTTTTCTTATTGTTCACACCCCAAACAAATAAAAAATTCATTTACAAAACTGCTTCTCTATGTAAGATATTTTAGTAAAAAAATTTTTTCAAGCTAAAAATAATAAGTAATGTTTTCTAGCAATTGGATCATTTTGAGATTGAGCCAAGCAGCCAGCATTATAGAACAAAAAACACCTAACTTAACGTTGAGATAGGTGGAATTATTGCAACAACCAACCGCCAGCAACACAAACTACAGTCATACTACTACTACTTAATGCATTTCCTCTCTGCAATACCATCCACGTTTGTTTGGATTGAGCATTATTTACCCACTTTTATTTGCTTACATCATCATTACAATTTCCAATACACCTTTTTACCTTCCCAATTACTTTTTTATCTCACATACATCACATCACAAAAAGTGCTACAGTAAAAATATTCTAAATAATCCCAAATAACTTACAATCCAAACAAAATCAGTCTTTCTTGATAAATACAGAGAAGAAAAAGGAATCAATTTTTAGCTAATTAATTTGTAGAGTAGAGTAGCTAATCAATTTAATTTGAACAAGTACAATATAATTCTTCTGAATGTTTTTTTTTTACAAATGACTATAATATCTTTTTGTCATGCTTAACCTTCTTGTAGTAAAATACTTATTTTCCCGTACTGGACATTGATACCCTTTTAAACATAAGGGACAGGCGTAAAGATAATCATTTATGGCAGAAAAGGGATATCCATAGATATCCAAACATCTGAAACATTACGATCTCTACATCTTCGCTGCCAGCTACCATTGCTTCAATTCTTGAGTCAATTTTCATCTCAGCCACTAGCCCTTCTGAGTCAATAACTCATACCATTGCTTCATTTACTGAGCTAGCTTATTCTTTTACAAATATCCTTAGGAAATGTTCAAAGAACAGAGGTTACTGTTGATTACATTTGATCTGCTCTCCTTGGGGGCATTTTTGTCATTCCAACCTCTTGCTTGATCTTTTTCTTAAAGCTCATACAACTGATTACTGCTTTTGCTGGGAAAATACCTTTTTTCTGCCCTTATTACAAGCTTTATGCAAATGTTAGTTATTGCTGAACTCTCATGATGTTACCCTTATTACTCATTCTTGCAATTGTATGTACACAACTTTTTGTATGTTCAAAAAATTGATTACTGAGTGTTTATCATTTTGCAGTGAGAGTGTATATGAAGATGAGGAATTTGATGAGACCCAGAGGCAACTAGCTGCATTATTGGCCTCAAAGATTCAAACATGCTTTTCCTGTATCTTTAATTCTCTTCTTGTCTGTTTTATATAATAAATTGGATGATAGAAATAATGATCTACCTTACTTTGAAGTTTATGATTAAAGAAACTCGAAATCCTTCTAAACAATAGTTTTGTTGGAAGTTTTTGTTTTAAAGCCTACTTCTACAGAGTGCTCATCTTCTTGATTAATATTTTAGCATTCATTTTACCACGTTATGTAAAATGCATTTCAAGAAGAGGAAGCATAAGTTATTTTTGCTTTTGTATGCGTTCATTATTTATAACAAATCTGTCTCCCCTCTCAGGTAATTTGTTATTGGAATGAACTAAATCACTCATTGTTGTATGCCCTTGGAGCTGACCTTCTATTCGATGTATCAGAAGATTCATATTATGTCCGAAGTATTCTAGGTAGGATGTTGTTCTTGAATTCTGCCTTCTAAATTTGTTCAGTATTTGTATGTATTGCATTTATAAGCAAATAAATCATGGTTAGATAAATACTAATTTTTGACTATAAAGTGGCATTGGTACTACATAACTTAAATATGCATTTCTTTTTAACCATGGCATGCACGTCTTACTTATTTTTCTATTATATGCTTTTGTGTCTCAGCTAAAGCTATAGACGAATGTCCTGACCTCAAGACCAAGGCTGCTGAGTCAAATAAAGTAGCAAAGATAGATTCAAGATCAAAATTCATTGTTAAAAGGATGCTTGATAAGTATGTAAACTTCTGAAATGCTAGATTACACTATAGATTTAAACTTTTTCTCATTATCCCATTTTTGAACCTCTCTGTAGGTTTATAACTAACAGAAAACATCAATAAGCTGTGAGAATAGCCATAAAATACCAAAGATTGGATAAGATTGAGGAAGCAGTTATAAGAAGTGACAACATTCAAGTAACCCTATACTATTGTAATCATGTCTCTCACAGTTTTGTCAGCTCTAGAAAATATTAGTGTGACGTGGTTATATCTATCTAATTCATTCTTGTTAACCTTATTCATAATTCTAATTCATTCTTGTTAATCTTATTACTAATTCTAGAGAACATTAGTCCAAATATATTAGATGTCAAAATTTGAGAAATTCTGACCCTCAACTATTTTAATGCAGATACAACGTCTTCTTGTTATAGTATTCCAAAAACTGCCATCACCTGATTATTTAAGCATATGTCAGCTTCTCATGTTTTTGGATAGACCACAGGACATTGCAGCTGTATTTGAGAAACTCTTAAGAACAGAAAGCAATAATGATGCTTTATTGGGATTTCAAATAGCATTTAACCTTGTAGAGAATGAACACCAAGCTTTTCTTTTGAAAATGAAGGACCAACTTTTCAGTCTCAAGGAAGATGTTTACGCTGAGAGGTTATGAAAAAGAAAAGGAATACTGTTTGGAGAGATTTCCATACAGTTGACATTGCAATTCTTATATAGTTATTATAACTAAGGCATTTTCCCTATTTTCTTTTCTTTTCTTCCCAAGATAGTTTCTCAGTTTACTGGATTTCTTTGAAGTATTTGACTAATTGTTGGTTTTTTGCATATTACATTGCATGTCCTAATTCTCAACACAATAAAGCAATCTGTTGAGATGAGAAATAATATTTGTCATAATGCAACTATATATGCTAATAGCATTATGCATGCTGTCAGAACCGTCAACACTTTACTGTGCACCTGCTTTGCTCATCATTTTATATGTTGCATAATGATAAAAGTAGTCATTTCTATCTAACATTTTGCATTTGTTTAAACTCTTAGAACTGGCTCACCAGGGCTACAAATTAGGTTAAGTTTAGTGCAACAGCACTACGAGAAACACAAGCATTGTCTACTATAGGGAAGGCATAAATCAGTTCCTGTGTGATAGTCTAACAAGCGCTAATGCTGAGGTATTTGCCTTGTTGTGTTATGTAAAAAAGTACCTATTTTTATCTTTGCACTTTTCCGCCTTTTTTAAAAATTGTCTCCTACAAGTTATTCAACATAGAACCTACCTTAAAGAATATCCTTTACTTAGACATCTCTGCTTAATGTCTATAATCTATTTCTAAAATTAAAAGCTTAATGAATTCTCTCTTTTGAAAAAGTGAAATCAAAAGTCAGTTGGACATTTCTAACGATTTGGCATTGGGGATAGCTCTTGACAGTTTATGGAACAGAAGAAACAACTGATACACTGATTGAGCAGATAACTTGGGATCAAGACCCCATACTACGTTATGGATAAATGTATGCATTTGCATTGGCTTACAGTAGAACTGCAAACAACAAGGCCATTCGACAGCTGCTGCATTTTGCTGCATCAGAATTGAGTGACAATGTTAGGCACACTGCAGTTTTAGCACTGGGTTAGTTTCTCTTACGTTCAGGTTTGGCACTTGCACATGGTTTATGTTCTAGGCTATAAGAATTTGACACCAAGGCTTTACTTCTCCGAACAACTTTTCATATGATGTATTCGCTCTTAATTTTTTCTAACCTTCTACAGGGATCGATGAAAATGAACATATTGAACAATCCATCTAATTGAGTTGCTAATCTTAAAATGTAGACTCCTCAAATCGTCTCCCTGCTCTCGGAATCATATAATCCACATGTTCATCAAAGTCCAGTTCTTATGTTTGGCATATCATGTGCTGGTACTGGTCTGAGCGAGGCCATATCATTGCTGGAGCCTTTGACATCAGATGTGCCAGTGATTCCCCTGTTGATGCATTCAGGTAGTTTTTTGCCTCATTTAACAGTGATTCCCTGATTTTTTTTACCTTATTTAACAGACGGCAATTGGAAAAATTTATTCTGGATAAGCATCAGGACACTACGAGCAAGATGCTTGCAATTTGAGCATTAGGAATGTTGGATGCCACTATTCACTGATTTAACCTGAGCATAAAATCTCATTAATGCTGTACAATAACTCATAAGTATTAATCTTCTTGTTTCATTTTCTTCTCTACATCAGAAGTATACAGACTCTTATTTCTTCTGCTGCATTCATTTTAGATTACATCAACATAATGGATATTCAATGTTTTCCCATCTATTACTACCTCTATGCTATTATACTCGCACCTTCTCCACATACCAACTCCCCTGCTATTACTTTGACTAAAACTTTCCTCCTTGTGTAATGAAGATTGAGAAACGCAGCATTTTCATTTCACATTTAGTCACAATAGATGCATGATCTTTTTATTATAGAATAAAAAAAATGTTTTCGTTGACAATGCTTTATGTTGGATTTTTTTTAGTTGTTACAAGCTTTGCTCACGGACAATTTTGTAATTGGTAGATTCATGGTGCTGCAGAAAGGAAATCAGAACTGGAGCTCTTTGAATGGACTAAGCATTTTGAGCTCATGTGTAACACATAGTTCACGACACAAGCTTGAACTAGCGTGTCAGTTATTGCTTTTTTTTTTTTTTTTTTTTTATAGCAGCATGGACATTGTTCTTTAACTTTTTTAACAGGAAACTCAGTCTATTGATTTCTGCTCACACTTAATATCAGAGCCTAAAACATCATGCAGTGAAAGCAATTGCTCATGCTCATTCGTTGCAAGACACTTATTGCGCTTATAGATTGTATATACAACTTCCACATTGCTACTATTATCTGTTTCTTATCTTCGCTTCTTTTTCTCTTTCAACTTTTTCCCTTCCCTCACCCCTGTATAATTCTCTATATATTTAATCAAGTTTGTTTTCTCTTCATTACTTCTCAGTACAATGACAATTTCAAGCAGTAATCAATTATATAAAAAACTCAGACCAGTTCTCCTCTGCTCATCAAACAGAAAAGTGAAAATCAGGAATTGCTTAAACTCAATGACACCTTACTAATATATACTACTTTTCCATGGTAAGGAAGCTTGCTAACAGGTCTAAAGTTCCCACGCCTTGCATGGGAAGTAACCCCTAGTTTACACATACAAACACCCAAGAAATCAACTCAAACGCACACACGCACAAAAAAAAAAAATCAAAGTATATGCTTTATTTGCGTAATCACCTATTCAAAAGTATTTGTAATTGAAGGTGTGATTATTTGGGTTTTTTTCCCTAAATATACCTATATATATAGTGGCACTAAATTCAATAGTTATTCGTGAAAGCAAACATGATGCAACCAACCCATGTAAAACCCACGTCCGGGCTCATTTTTTTTATTAGTTTATTTTGCTCAATTAATTGAAAAGGCAAAATTACTATGGGTGAAAAAAATAATATAAAATTTATTAATAGGATAGGGTAGAGGAGTAATTAGGGTTAGTAAGGAGATGAGATAGAATAAGTGTTCATAATAAAGTAAAACTCATATCTAAACCACCTACTAGTGGGTAGTTGCTAGGATTTAGAATTTTATCAAAGCAATAGAGAGAAAAAAATTAACACCATTCTTACCTTTCTCTTGTCTGCCTCCCTTAGAGCAAGAATCCACTAAGAATAGAGGAGAAAGAGAAGACGTCGTTGTCGTCGATCAAGCAGACAACTAAGCACCTAGACCTGTAAGTTCCGAACGCACGCTAAAATTCTTTTTCTCTTGAATTTTATTAGTTCCACGAATTATTTTGAAAATTTCGAGTACATGTACATTGAGATATATTTATGCCTGTATGAGAAATTTAGAAAGATTTAGGTTTGGATTAGTAGGATTAGGGTATTAAATTCTAATTGTGGGATGAATAGGATTACCAATTTGTTGGAAGGTTATTTAAAAAAAAAAAGAAAAAAGAAAGAGGGGAAGAGCAGCGGCGGCTGCCGCTGCTGTTGTGTGCGTATGAGAAATTTAGGAAGATTTAGGTTTGGATTAGTAGGATTAGGGTATTAAATTCTAATTATAGGATGAATAGGATTACCAAATTGTTGGAAGGTTATTTAAAAAAAAAAAAGAAAAAAGAAAGAGGGGAAAAGCAGCGGCGGCTGCCGCTGCTGTTGTGTGCTTTGCTAAAGCTTAGCAACGCAACAACTGGGAAAAAAAAAAAGAAAGGAGGAAAGGAAAAGCCGCCAGCACAGGGCTGGCGACATGAAAAGGTTAACCTTTCGGCCAACTGAATGAAAAAAAAAAAAAAAAAAGAAGGAGGGAGAAAGTCGCCAGCGCATGGCTGGCGACAGAGGAACCAAATTGCCAAGGTTGGCCAGGAAAAAAAAGAAGTAGAAGTCAAGAATGGCTTGGCAAAAGCTTTGGCAACGCCAGTGGAGTGCAAGCCAATAGAAAATTTTTTTTCAATAGTTATGATAATATTAAATAAATAAACATATATATATATATATGTATGTATAATGGCAAGTATATTTGGATTAGAAAGATAGCATTGGCTTAGTGAATATTTAGTAAATAAATTTAGAAATAACTAGGCCATCTTTTATGGACTAACATAGGAACTAAATTTCAAAATCCAATCTAAAGATAATTTTCGGAGTTAAAGATTAGTCATTTAAGCTTGTACTTAATTAATTAAGTCTAGGATACTTAGATAGAAATCTAAAATATCTTAATCTAGCCTTATTAGATTAATTTATACAATGTAAGATAAGTCCTAGATGGTTAAACGAAGCACTTACAATCATAATAACAATAATAACAATACTAACGATAACACTGATAATCATAATGGATAATAATAAATCATAAATATGTATAGCAAGATAATAGTCAAGATAATAAATATGATGATGAATAATTATTTTCTTCTAAATTAGGAAACTTTACAAAAAGGAGAACCTTCCAAATTAAAGAATTTTCTAAAAATAGAAACTCTCAAATTTAAGAAACTTTTCAAAAATAGAAATCATCCAATTTGGGAAAATGCTACTAGGGTTCATATAATGGTCTAGACAAGAATCTTTGACTTGCTCAGAGTTTGTATATTTATGTATCTGTGGGAAATATCAACTAATTAGAAAATCTATGTATTTGATAGGTATGACACAAGTTTAAAAAATCTAAAGCAGTTCCACTCGAATAGCCAGACAAAGGTAGGTGGTACTTACCCTTCTAAGATTTCAAAAGTTTAAAGTGAAATTTTTGTCATTGATTATATTTTTATGTGTTAATCTGAATTGTTTTTGATTAAATGATTTACTTGACTATTTAAGCAAGTTCTATTTTGACTATGCAAAAATGGACCATGTGATTTATTTGAAACCTCTTGACATATTATTATATAGCGAATGAGCTGTATCTTTTATGAAATCAAGAACTATGCATGTGACGTGTGAAGTGAATTTAGATCAAGAAAAACTCAAAACAATCATGGAATAGACGGTAGGGGCTATAGTCCTGTCTAATGGTCATAGTAGCCTGGTATAGAGTCCGGCCGATTAACAAAGTCATGGTAGTCTGGTATAAAATCCGGTCAATTGATCCATGTATATAATGAGACCAATCACTAGTCATGAAATATATTGGTCGCCTACCTAGAAGGGGTTTAATCTCTAGGCTGAGTACTTAGTAACCGGTCATTACATGCACTTGTTATGAGCTGATCTGAAGAGACTTATGAATTAATAGAAAATGATCTATGACTTTATGACTTTCATGTACGGTTACTAATAAGATGCTTTGAAATTGCTTTGTCACTCGTTATTACTAATTGTTTTACCCATAACATTATTTTCATGATTATGGACGTGAATGATGTGTAAATAATTTGATTTATATATATATGTATCTGTAAAATTATGAGTGCATGGTCCAACAGAAGGGTAGCTATTACCTATTGAGCGACTTGTCGCTCAGCCTACAGTTTTACTATCTTTGCAGATTTTGAAGAGTATGAGTTGATTTACGTAGAAGACCCTGAGGAGGACTTTTATTAGTTTTAAAGTGAACAGAAGTTAGTAGGCTAGCTACTTCTAGTTGTTAGTTTTATTTACTTTTCTTTCCGCTGTTTCAACCAGAGAATAAATGTACGAACTTATTGGATATTCATAGACTATCCTTCATATGAGATTTGTCCCGTACTTTATTTAGTTATATTATTTAGTACTTTTAAAATTTAGTCTAGTTTAATGTTGTCTTGTATTCTTGAGCGGGACTTGAGAATACGGCGGATGCCACGTGACAGGTTCGTGCGGGCTCGGGGCATGACATTTTTAGTGGTATCAGAGTTTAGGTTCGAAATAACACCATAAGATAGAACGGTTTAAGAAATGAATGGTGGTGATTAGTAAATTAAGCTTGAAAAGATTTGTGTACCTTAGAGAGGAAGAAATCATGACTAATAGTGTTCCATTTGGCATTGTAGGAGATGGCCGAATTGGTACACGGGGAGCACTAGGATTACAACTACCCAGTTCATGTGATAGGATGCGATGTGGCCCGTCTTAGGAAGATACAAAGATTATATAGGGACAGGTACCTTGAGGAGTCAGAGAGAGCCACGGACGGAGTTAGGAAGGCTCATGCGTTGGCTGATCGAGTAGCTGACAAAACGCACGAGATCTCGACGTTAATAGTGTCAGGAGAACACATGAGACAAAACATGGAAGACTGGCGTGAGGAGGCCCTTCGTCTACGAGAAGAGGTCAATAAGTTGAAAGTGAAAATGGAAGTATAGAAGGGATTAACTGATATGTATAATGAAAATTTTGAAGAAGTAACTTCCCTACTCCAGGATCGAGATACGGAGTACCAAACTTTAGCGGTTTAATATGAAGAGAGGAGGCAGCGCGTGATGAACTGGATAGATGACCACCAACCCCTTGTACCCAAAATGCTTGGGTGGAATCACCTGTGACCTAATAGTGACGCGGAACTAGATAGCGACCCCGAGGAGGATCCTGAGAACATACCCGTAGATAACCATTAGGGGAAAATGGAGTTGAGGACCGGGATGGTGCTGAAGGGGTGTAGGAGACGGAGCAATTGTGGATGCAGACCCATCCGCAGATGAGTAGTAGAGTTGGTCTAAGAGACATTCTATTTAATGATTCGTCTATTTTATTAGTGTTATGGAATATTATTTCAAGAACATTAGTAGGTTGGTTAGTGATTGTTTGCATTGATTAGTTTTTCTATCTAACCGTAGATTATTGGACAGTTTGGACATTAGATTCGTTAGATATTTCTAGAAAAAGTTAGGATATAGACTTCAATGCGTAAGAAGTCGATCTTTTCATCTTGAGTTAGTGAATAAAATCTCTACTTTAAATTTTTATTTAGTCATCTATTTTATTTTTGGAGTAGTATGCATAAAATATGCAAGTAGATAACTTTAGTTGTGGCATCTTAAAAATATATACTCACATATATATATGTATAATAATAAATAAGAATAAAATACTTAATTTAGTATGGAACTTATTTGTTTGATTTAAGAAATGGCATAAAAAACTAGGCGTGGCGGAAATCATAATGGCAGCCCTACTGGTGAAAATGATCACGGTAATCACAACTAAGAACCATATCAAGGAAATAATAATCAGAATATGAGTTACCAAAGGGTAGGATCAAGTGAGCATTAACCCTACATGATGTTACTCGTAGAATTAGTGATTACACTAACCGGGGTAACCCAAGCATTACAAGCTCATACACAGTTAGCACAGATTCAAGCTGTTCAAACCCAAAATCACGGACAAGGGGAAACTCAATCATATTATAAGAAAATGAAAAGGTACATGTCCCTACCTTTGACGGAACTCCTAATCCGGATTTGGCAGAAAAGTGGTTAGATGAAATAGAAAATAATTTTGCACTTTTGCAAGTGTTGGAGGAGATGAAACACCTAATCATCAAACCCTTTGTTGTAGGAGAAGCCAATAAGTGATGGGCAACTCTGGAACCTACCGTCGTCCTACCAGTAAGTTGGACAAAATTTAGAGACGAGTTCCTGAAATATTTTTTCCTACCGGCTATAAGGATGCAGAAAATAGATTAGTTTGAAAATTTGAAACAAACTCCAGGGATGTCTGTGGTGCGGTATTTGAATAAATTCACGGCATTAGAAAGGTTTGTTCCATCAACAATGGCAGATGTGGAGTTGAAAAAATATAAGTTTATACGATGGTTGTCGAGTAGAATTCAAACTAGGGTGAACAGCTCTTACACCCCTATATTTAATGATGTGTTGGACGCCAACGTTAAAACTAAGGCTAATTGCAAAAGGTTAGATGAAGAGGGTAGGAATAAAAGGCCTAGACTAGGGAATGAACTTCCAGTGTCGGGAGCACTGAACCTTGGCAGACAGTTCCGCTTAATTAAGAAAAGTCATGGGTCACCACCGAAGATAACTGGAGGAAGCACCTTCCCTGTGTGCAAAACTTGTGGAAAGCTGTATTGGGGAGAATGTCGGCTTAAGACGACTATCCCCACGTGTAAAACTTGTGGGAGGATGCACCGAGGGGAATGCCGAGCTGGAACAGGAGCTTGTTTTGAATGTGGACAGCAGGGGCATAGAACTATGAATTGTGCAAATAGGAAGGTAGAAAGAGATAAGAGTGACAATCTCACTGATAAGAAGTCAAAGGTTAACGCGAAGGTGCATTCCATGACCGACGTTGAGGCAGATGTGTCAGGCGGTGTGGTCACAGGTACTCTTCTAATTAATTATGTGCCTGCTTACATACTATTTGATTGTGGAGCTACTCACTCTTTTGTTACTAAAAAATTTACAAAGTACTTGTGCATGTCTCCTGAATGGACGGACCACCCCCACCGAGTGACTGCTCCAGAAAATAAAATTCTAGTGTCTCATATTAGGTATCCAAACTGTAGTGTGGAATTGGAGGATAGGAGATTAGAAGTAGACCTAGTACAAATAAATATGAGTGATTTTGATGTTATCCTAGGAATAAATTGACTAGTTAGACACTTTGCACAAATTGATTGTAGGAAGAAAAAAATGTTATTCATGAAACCGAACGAGAAGGATTTCTCTTATCAAGGAAATATTGGTGATAGGAAAATTCGTAAGTTACCTCTTCTATCTGCTATGCAGATGTATAGGACAATAATAAAAGGGTATGAGACATATTTGGCTTATGTTGTAGACACGGAGAAAGAGGAGACGCTTCTAGAAAAGATTCCGGTGGTGAAGGATTTTTCTGACATGTTTCCAAAAGACCTTCCTAGTCTACCTCTGAATAGAGAAATAGAGTTTGAAATAAATGTTATACCTGAGGTGACTCCCATATCTAAGGCTCCCGATAGAATGGAACCCGCAGAATTAAAGGAACTTAAGGAGCAATTACAAAAACTACTAGATAAGAAGTTCATTAGACCTAGTGTTTCTCCTTGAGGTGTACTAGTACTCTTTGTAAAGAAGAAGAATGGTAGTCTGAGCTTGTGTATCGATTATAGGGAGTTGAATCGAATTACAATAAAGAACAAATACCCTCTTCTGAGGATAAATGATCTTTTTGACCAATTGAAGGGAGTTAAAGTATTCTCTAAAATAGATTTGAGATCAGAATACCATCAATTGAAAATTAAATCTGAAGACGTCCAGAAAAGTGCTCCGCCGTACAAGGTACGGGCACTATGAGTTTCCGGTAATGTCCTTTGGATTAACCAATGCTCCGACAGTCTTTATGGATCTGATCATAGTTGTTAGGACCGCGATTCGGATCGTAGGATCGTACTATCCTACGATCCGGATTAAGACAAGCGATCCAACTTACGATCTTGATACGATCATATTATTTTCAATAAATTAAATAATAATTTTAGTATTTTTGACTATATCTTTGTGTAGAAAACTCGAAATTAAGTGTCGTTTGTTGCGTTATAAACTATACTCAGAGTGTTTTAAATCCATGTAAATAATTAAGCCCAATTCCAAACCTAAAAAATTTGATGAATCTTTAAATTTAACTCATATAATTCACTAAAGTGAATAAATAATCTTTGTTATAGGTTATCACATGGAGCTAGTGTTTTGTGTCTTTATTATAATAAATTAATATGGTTTAGAGCCTTTAGAAATGAATTAACCATAATTAACAATATAATTATATTGATTGCACATGAATTACATTATTTGTTACTATATTTATGAATTGCAAACTTAAAAATTATAAATATGACAATTTATTATATTCCTTTTAGGATCTACCGATCCTACGATCCGATCTTGCAAATCAAAAAACGATCCTAAATAGGATCCCGATTTTGAAAATCTTGGATCTGATGAATCGAGTAATCAAACCGCAACTAGACCGCTTTGTGGTGGTGTTTATTGATGACATTTTAGTGTACTCTGTGAGAATCCAGAAAAAAAAATTTATTTATTTATTATTTTATTCTAGTGCACCGTTTTCTTGTATTTTCTTTATTATATTACTTTTATCAATATTTCATCAGTAAATATAGTTTTTAAATCATTTTTCTAGTATAAGATAGTTCGTGAGAAATTTGGAACGTGTTTTGGATGTGGGACCCGCTAGTGCATTTAGTGAGAGAAATTCGGCCGATTCGGTTAAATATTGCATAAAGGGATTTAATTACTAGGTGTCAGGAGATAATTGGAGGTTACCTAGATGAATTAATACTGAGGAGACAAGAACATGACTTCTAGCAACAATAAGGTGCCAAGTGTCCACTTATCATTAGATTAGACTTGTCTAACTTTTGGCCAAACTTCTTTAACTTTACTTAAAGTCTAATTTTGACCAAGATGTCTTCACTTCTTCCTCCCTCTTGGCCGAATTCTCCTTGGAAGCAAAAGGAAAAGATTCTTCAACCTTCATCTTCAAATCCTTGCTCAAATCTTGAAAACTAACCGATTATTTCTTGAATTAGTCCATAAAATCACCTTGCTAAGAGTGTTTGAAGAACTTGGTGGTGTTGTTTTGGAAGAAAACCTCCTAAGCTACAACCTTTCTTGAAGATCTAAGGTATCTTGCTTGGAACTCATCTATTGTTTCTAATTTTGGCCAATTGGTGCCTTATAGTAGCTAATTATGCGATTTTACGGAAGATTTGGTGGATTGGAGTGAAGTTTTCTAATTTTCTGATTTTTCTTGGAATTTTTCTGTTTTCCTATGATGGATATGATTGAGCTTGAATTGGTGGTTCTAAATGGTGTTTTATAGCTCTCTTGTGCATTAATTGCGGGTAATTACGGGAAATTTCCGCTTGTGCGGAAAATTTCAGATTTAGGGTTTCAAATTGGGGGTTTTCTATGGTTGATTGTTGAGCTTCTAATTGGCTCTAATTGAGGGCTATTGTGACCCTAATGAAGTATATTGAATGGCCTATGAATTGTTTGGGTACTTGTGGTTGTTTTGGATGCAATTTAATGGTTGTCTTGTAGGTTGGAAAGCTGAAATTTTAGGGGAAATGCTGTCCAAATGACTAGAGTGTTGGATTCTTGTGAGTTGGGTTGAGATTGGATCGAATTGATCGGTTTTAGGGATTGCTTCTACTTTTAACCCTAAATGTTATGTATTTTCCATTTCCAAGCTATATTTGGGTTTGCCTTAATAGTTTCTAGCATAAGGTTTTCGACTCGGGTTTGAGTCTTAATTGTACTTTCTTGATTATTACAGGGCGTGCCGGTGATCCGAGGCTCACGTCGGGCGAAAACTTGTGAAATTTCTTTATTTGACTTGGTGAGTGTACTACTCACATATTTGTTATTCCGTGGCTTCCTTGTACTTGAATTCTGTGATTTGGACTAGTTGTGATGATTGTTTGGACTAGGTGAGGGGGGTGTACTTTACCACTCTCGTACTCTCTAGCCTCCTTGACTGGTTATTATATTAGATCTACTTGTTTGTTTGTTATATCACTTGAATACTCTTGACTGGACTTGATTTGGTGTCGATTGGATACCAACATTTACTGTAACTCTGAACCTTTACTGTTTACTCTGAGCTCTACCTCATTGGAAGTCAATGGACTCGAGCCAGTAAGGACTTGGTCGGGGACATTTGACAAACCATGGGGACTGTATTTGGAAATCTTTGGGTATGAGACCCTTGATTCCAGTATACTCGAGTAATACCAATTCTGTACTGTTTGGTGTTCGGGCCCGGTAAGGGGAAAGTGAGGTGGACGGATAATTGGAGTAAAGAGGAGTCTACGGTCATGATTACCTAGTATACATTGACGGAGGGTCAATGAGATGAGATCAAGTATGGCAAAAGAGGATAAGGGCTCTTGAGAGCCATCCGTATCCTTTTACTCCGTATGCTTGGGTGTTATTGCTTTTGCTTACTTGATGTACATATTTGGATTGAATATTCTTGTGTTTATGTGCTCTTGGTGTATTTACGTGATAGTATCTCATTGGGCGAAAGCTCACTCCGTTAATTTTGTTTTCCTTACAGGGAATTATCTTTTGGACTTTTGACTGTAAAGAGTGAGTTGAGTAGAGCTAGTTGAGAGATTTTGTATAGCTCCTCAATAGTTGGAACCTTTGTTTGTACTTGGATCTAAATGCTTTCTTTTGGCTTGTAACCATACGAATGTGGTTTGTAACAGGGTGTATTCCTATCCAATGGATTGTACTTGGCCTGTATATACTCTTTTCAGTGATTGTTGGAAATTTCTTGTAATCAATGGGCTCTCAGCGGATTGTGACGTGGCAGTTACTATTCGCTTTACGTTTTGACTTTTGTTTTTCTGTTTCTCATTTATTGGATTGATTAAGCGCGCTAAATATTGTTCCCGAACGACTTGAGTTAGTGTTTGACCGTTTTAGTAGTCCTGGCGAGAGCTGGGCAGGCAGTCCGCTAACTCCTTTGATACGCCTTAGGGGAAGGTGGGGCTGTCACAGGTGGTATCAGAGTCTAGGGTAGAAATAACCTGGGCGAACTTGAAACCTGGTTCTTAGAACTTTTGGGGATTGTGTTTAGACGCCATTAAGTGTGAATATAATGTCTAAGCTATAAACCTTTGCTATCTTTGTAGGCTATGGCAGGAACTAGTGGAGCGGGCGGAGACGAGCCATCTCGGAGGCGCCCACGGGGTATCGACTACCAGGAGAGGCCGGGAGGTCCGATCCGGCTGTGGTATACCGCTAACCGGACCCGCCGCTGTAGGCGTTGCCAGTTTTACTCCTACGCGGACCACGTGGTTGAGGCGATACTTGCCGAGCGACGGAGGCTGAGATGTGACGCAGCCAGGGAGCGCACTGAGACCCTTAGGCTTAGGGGTATCATGCGGATGCAGGCCGATAGGATTGGAGAGCTCCAGGGGGACGTGGCCATGGAGCATGAGAGGACGGACGCTCTGCGAGGGCAGTTGCAGGTGGTTAACGACTGCCTTACTCGCGTAGTTCGGGAGGTGAGAGACCGGCCCGGCGCTATTATCGATGAGTGTGGAGCACTCATCCAGGAAGTGATTGGCGCCAATGCGCCAGGGGGAGTTCCAGGTGGTGGAGCACCAGGTCAAGGAGGCGCCCCTAGCTCTAGCTCTGGGGGGGAGTCGGTTGGCTCCGTGGAGGACTAGATTAGGGTTCCTTGAGCCTTGTTTTGATCCCGTGTGAGGGATACCTAGGAGAGGCTTTTGGTTAGTTGTTTGGTACTTTTGGACCCTAGGTTGTACGGTGTTTTTGGCAGACCCTCTTTTTGCTTCACGGGAGTACTTTTGTATATATTTGCTTGACTGCTCATGTATGACTGTTTGACACAGTTATGTGTTCCATGTATAAATGCTCTATGTGTATACATGCCTTATGTGGTGTTTACTTTTGGTTCTTTGTTCGTGCTTCTATGACTATATTTATATGCACTTTAATATTAACTTTGTGCCTCGACTTTAGATTGACTTAGAGAATGGAAGGTACTCGTAGTGGGCGAGGCCGCGGGCGCGGAGTTAGGCAACCCACAACTGACGAGGGTACTAGGGATACCACGACCGAACCAAATCCTGAACCTAGGGTTGACCCTAGTGCCCAGATAGCTGCTGCTATGTAGCAAATGACTGACTTGTTGGCCCACGTAGTCCAACAGCAGGGCCAACCTCCTATCCAGCAACCTGGGAACCCTGACCATGTAATAGAGAGTGAAGATCGGGCCCTAGAGAGATTTCAGAAGTTCTCTCCACCAAAATTTCTAGGCGGGTCAGATCCGGACGTGGCCGAAAAGTGGTTAGAGAAAATGATAGATATCTTTGCCGCCCTACACTATTCAGAGGAGAGG
The DNA here is from genome assembly GCF_036785885.1 of Coffea arabica. Lineage (NCBI taxonomy): Eukaryota > Viridiplantae > Streptophyta > Magnoliopsida > Gentianales > Rubiaceae > Coffea > Coffea arabica. The sequence goes on along the minus strand of NC_092312.1, from coordinate 25,267,565 downwards.
CAGGTTACTTTCGCTGTCTTTCAATTGGAGGGGGCCGCGCGTTCTTGGTGGAATGTGATACGAATGAAGTGGGGCCGGGAGCAAACACCAAGAACATGGGGTAAACTTTGTGCGAGAATTCAATGCGAAATACTTTCCCCCTCTAGTCCAGAAAAAGAAGGAGGACGAGTTTATTAGGCTCCGCCAGGGGACTCAATCGGTGGCTGAGTACGAGAGCCAGTTTACTCGTTTATTCAAGTTTGCCCCTGAACTCATTCTAACGGAGCAAAGAAGAGTTCGGCGTTTTACTCAGGGGCTCAATGTGAAAATTCAAAATGATCTGGCGGTAGCCCAGATCAGTACCTTTAGTGACGCCGTGGAGAAAGCTTTGCGAGTTGAAAATGCAAGGTTTCAAGTAAGGAATTTTCAGGTGAAAAAACGGGGGTTCTCTGCGAGTAGTTCGACCCAAGGAGATAAAGGGACCCCTCCCAAGTTTGGACGAGGAGCCGGTGGAGGAAGGCAACCAGGGATGACGCGAGGGACTCCACCGAGGGGTGGTCACAATGGACGGGGGCCGCAGAAAAGCACCTCACAGGAAAGTTCAGCCTCAGTTGCACGCGGACCCTGTGGATTTTGTGGAAAACCAAACCACACTGAGGACAACTGTTGGAGGAAGGAGAGAAGATGCTTGCGCTGCGGGAGTGCAGAGCATCAAATAGCTAACTGCCCAGTGTTACCTCGGGAGGCGAGAGCAACCACCCAATCGTCGAAAGCCAACTCGGGACAGTCCAAGGTAGAAGGGACAAAGCCAAAGGTGCCAGCTCGGGTTTACTCCCTTGAGCAACAACAAGTCCCTGATCCCTCTGGGGTTGTAGAAGGTACGATCCCTGTTTTCCATCGTCTAGCTAGGATTTTGATAGACCCTGGTGCTACCCATTCCTTTGTTAACCCCAATTTTATGTGCGGTATTGATATAAAATCCGTTAGCTTGCCTTATGACTTAGAAGTTAGTACTCCTACGGGGGACCAACGTTTGATTACTAGTTCGATGTATTCAAATTGTGAAATTTGGGTAGGAGAGAGGAAGCTTTTGGGGAATCTTATAAGTTTAGCTATAAACGGGTACGGCGTTCTATTGGGTATGGACTGGCTAGCAAGGTACGATGCACAACTTGATTGTAAGAGGAAAATAGTGAAACTTCGTATACCGGGGGAAGCAACAGTAAGGCTAGATGTAAGAGGTAGTTTAGCCTCATTTGCATTGATCTCAGGTATTAGGGTTAGGAAATTTCTGTATAGAGGGGTCCAAGGGTTTCTAGCTTTTCTCATAAACACTCCCACTGATAAGTTGAGGGTGGAAGATTTGTCTATTGTAAGTGAATATCAGGATATGTTTCCTGATGGATTAGTAACTTTACCTCCGGAGAGAGAGATAGAGTTTAAGATTGACCTTTTGCCAGGAGCGTCACCTATCTCTAAGACCCCCTATCGAATGGCACCTGCTGAACTCAAGGAGCTGAAGTTGCAGTTGCAAGACCTGTTGGAGCGTGGATTTATTCATGAGAGTGGATCTCCTTGGGGGGCTCCGGTACTATTTGTTAAGAAGAAGGATGGAACTTTAAGACTGTGTATCGACTATCGGGGACTAAACAACATGACCATTAAGAACAAATACCCACTTCCCCATATCGATGAACTGTTTGACCAGTTGCAAGGCGCAGTGGTCTTTTCAAAGTTAGATCTCCGACAGGGTTACTATCAGTTGCTAATTAAGAAAGAAGATGTACCCAAAACTGCTTTCAATTCTAGATATGGGCATTTTGAGTTTGCGGTCATGCCCTTTGGGTTGACCAATGCCCCTGCCGCCTTTATGGATTTGATGCATCGTGTTTTCAAACCCTACCTGGACCGATTTGTTGTCGTGTTTATTGACGACATTTTGGTCTATTCTAAAACCCGTGAGGAACATGAGCAACATTTGAAGTTAGTGTTACAAACCCTGAGAGATCATCAGCTATACACCAAATTTAGTAAGTGTGAATTTTGGTTGGAGAAAATCTCTTTCTTGGGACATGTGATTTCAAGAGAAGGTATCACAGTAGACCCCGCGAAAGTAGAGGCGGTGGCTGAATGGAAGAGGCCAGAAAATGCCACTGAAATCCGCAGTTTTTTAGGGTTGGCTGGGTACTATAGACGCTTTATTAAGGACTTTTCCAAATTGGCCGGTCCTTTAACCGACCTGACGAAGAAAAACGGTCGTTTTGTGTGGGATATTAGGTGTGAAACCAGTTTTCAAGAGTTGAAACGAAGGTTAACCAGAGCTCCTGTTTTGGCCTTGCCTAGTGGGAAGGACAGTTTCACTGTTTATACCGATGCTTCGAAGGAAGGTTTGGGGTTGTGTGCTAATGCAAAATAAGAACGTGATTGCCTTTGCCTCTAGGAAACTAAAAACCCATGAACAAAACTACCCTACCCATGACTTGGAGTTAGCTACTGTGGTCTTTGCTCTGAAAAAGTGGAGACACTATCTCTACGGGGTTACCTTTGAGGTTTATTCAGACCATAAGAGTCTTAAGTACCTGTTCTCCCAAAAAGAGTTGAATATGAGGCAACGCCGGTGGATGGAATTCTTAGAAGATTATGACTGCACGATCAACTACCATCCCGGTAAGGCTAACGTAGTAGCGGACGCCCTAAGTCGGAAGGCTCAAGTAGCAGGTTTGATGGTCAAGGAGTGGGAGATGTTAGGAGCAGCTAGTGAGAGGAACCCTAGAGTGGGAGATAAGAAAATAACTTTTGGAAATATTCGGGTAACATCTGCTATTCTTGATCGAATTAAAGAAGCCCAAGAAAAGGACCCGATGGTACAAAGGTGGAAGGAAAAGATAGAAAAGGAAGCACTACCAGATTTCAATGTGGGTCCTGAGGGGATTTTGAGGTATAGGAACCGAGTGGTAGTAGCCAATGATGAGAACCTGAAAAGAGAAATTTTGGAGGAAGCCCATCGATCGACATACACGATCCATCCTGGTAGTAATAAGATGTACCAAGACTTGCGACGATTGTACTGGTGGGATAAGATGAAGAGGGAGATTGCTTAATATGTCCAAACCTGTCTGATTTGCCAGCAAGTCAAGGCTGAACACCAAAAACCCTCCGGACTGTTACAACCTCTTGAGATACCTGAATGGAATTGGGAAAATATCACGATGGACTTTGTTTCTGGACTGCCAAGAACTCAAAAAGGACATGATGCCGTTTGGGTGATCGTTGATCGGTTGACCAAATCAGTCCATTTCTTACCTGTGAATGTGAAGGATTCCATGGATAAACTAGCTCGGTTGTACCTGAATGAAATTGTGAGGTTACATGGGGTTCCAGTGAGTATAGTTTCAGACCGAGATCCTCGTTTTGTATCGAGGTTTTGGCAAAAATTTCAGGAGCACTTAAGGACCAAACTTAACCTTAGTACCACTTATCACCCCCAGACGGATGGCCAGTCGGAGCGAACGATTCAAACCCTCGAGAATATGTTACGAACTTGTATTCTGGATTTTGGGGGTAATTGGGGCCAACACATGACTTTGGTAGAGTTCGCCTACAATAATAGTTTCCACTCGTCCATTCAAATGGCACCATATGAAGCTCTCTACGGACGGAAGTGTCGTTCACCCATTTACTGGGATGAAGTAGGGGAAAAAAAAGTTTTAGATCCAACAACCATTCCCTGGATGGAGGATGCGCAAGAAAACGTTAAATTGATTCGTCAAAAACTCCAAACAGCTCAAATCCGACAAAAGAGCTACGCAGATAACCGAAGGAAAGATCTGGAGTTCGAAGTTGGAGACCGTGTCTTCCTTAAATTCACGCCACTACGAAGCATCACTGCGGGGAGAGGAAAGAAACTTCAACCTCGGTTTGTGGGGCCATACAAAATTCTCCAACGAGTTGGGAAAGTAGCGTACCGACTCGAGTTGCCGCCCAATTTATCTCGTATTCATGACGTCTTCCATGTGTCGATGCTGAAAAAGTACTATCCTGACCCAACCCACATCGTACGACCCGAGGAGATTGAGATAGATAAAACCCTCACCTACGAAGAGAGACCTGTACAAGTACTCAATCGAAGGATTAAGGAATTGAGGAATAAGCAAATTTCATTAGTGAATGTTATGTGGAGAAATCATGGTATAGAAGAGGCAACTTGGGAAATGGAGGAAGAGATGCAAAAGAAATATCTTGAGCTGTTTAGTAACCCAGGTGAGCAATTTCGAGGGCAAAATTCCTTAAGGGGGAGAGGATGTGAGAATCCAGAAAAAAAAATTTATTTATTTATTATTTTATTCTAGTGCACCGTTTTCTTGTATTTTCTTTATTATATTACTTTTATCAATATTTCATCAGTAAATATAGTTTTTAAATCATTTTTCTAGTATAAGATAGTTCGTGAGAAATTTGAAACGTGTTTTGGATGTGGGACCCGCTAGTGCATTTAGTGAGAGAAATTCGGCCGATTCGGTTAAATATTGCATAAAGGGATTTAATTACTAGGTGTCAGGAGATAATTGGAGGTTACCTAGATGAATTAATACTGAGGAGACAAGAACATGACTTCTAGCAACAATAAGGTGCCAAGTGTCCACTTATCATTAGATTAGACTTGTCTAACTTTTGGCCAAACTTCTTTAACTTTACTTAAAGTCTAATTTTGACCAAGATGTCTTCACTTCTTCCTCCCTCTTGGCCGAATTCTCCTTGGAAGCAAAAGGAAAAGATTCTTCAACCTTCATCTTCAAATCCTTGCTCAAATCTTGAAAACTAACCGATTATTTCTTGAATTAGTCCATAAAATCACCTTGCTAAGAGTGTTTGAAGAACTTGGTGGTGTTGTTTTGGAAGAAAACCTCCTAAGCTACAACCTTTCTTGAAGATCTAAGGTATCTTGCTTGGAACTCATCTATTGTTTCTAATTTTGGCCAATTGGTGCCTTATAGTAGCTAATTATGCGATTTTACGGAAGATTTGGTGGATTGGAGTGAAGTTTTCTAATTTTCTGATTTTTCTTGGAATTTTTCTGTTTTCCTATGATGGATATGATTGAGCTTGAATTGGTGGTTCTAAATGGTGTTTTATAGCTCTCTTGTGCATTAATTGCGGGTAATTACGGGAAATTTCCGCTTGTGCGGAAAATTTCAGATTTAGGGTTTCAAATTGGGGGTTTTCTATGGTTGATTGTTGAGCTTCTAATTGGCTCTAATTGAGGGCTATTGTGACCCTAATGAAGTATATTGAATGGCCTATGAATTGTTTGGGTACTTGTGGTTGTTTTGGATGCAATTTAATGGTTGTCTTGTAGGTTGGAAAGCTGAAATTTTAGGGGAAATGCTGTCCAAATGACTAGAGTGTTGGATTCTTGTGAGTTGGGTTGAGATTGGATCGAATTGATCGGTTTTAGGGATTGCTTCTACTTTTAACCCTAAATGTTATGTATTTTCCATTTCCAAGCTATATTTGGGTTTGCCTTAATAGTTTCTAGCATAAGGTTTTCGACTCGGGTTTGAGTCTTAATTGTACTTTCTTGATTATTACAGGGCGTGCCGGTGATCCGAGGCTCACGTCGGGCGAAAACTTGTGAAATTTCTTTATTTGACTTGGTGAGTGTACTACTCACATATTTGTTATTCCGTGGCTTCCTTGTACTTGAATTCTGTGATTTGGACTAGTTGTGATGATTGTTTGGACTAGGTGAGGGGGGTGTACTTTACCACTCTCGTACTCTCTAGCCTCCTTGACTGGTTATTATATTAGATCTACTTGTTTGTTTGTTATATCACTTGAATACTCTTGACTGGACTTGATTTGGTGTCGATTGGATACCAACCTTTACTGTAACTCTGAACCTTTACTGTTTACTCTGAGCTCTACCTCATTGGAAGTCAATGGACTCGAGCCAGTAAGGACTTGGTCGGGGACATTTGACAAACCATGGGGACTGTATTTGGAAATCTTTGGGTATGAGACCCTTGATTCCGGTATACTCGAGTAATACCAATTCTGTACTGTTTGGTGTTCGGGCCCGGTAAGGGGAAAGTGAGGTGGACGGATAATTGGAGTAAAGAGGAGTCTACGGTCATGATTACCTAGTATACATTGACGGAGGGTCAATGAGATGAGATCAAGTATGGCAAAAGAGGATAAGGGCTCTTGAGAGCCATCCGTATCCTTTCACTCCGTATGCTTGGGTGTTATTGCTTTTGCTTACTTGATGTACATATTTGGATTGAATATTCTTGTGTTTATGTGCTCTTGGTGTATTTACGTGATAGTACCTCATTGGGCGAAAGCTCACTCCGTTAATTTTGTTTTCCTTACAGGGAATTATCTTTTGGACTTTTGACTGTAAAGAGTGAGTTGAGTAGAGGTAGTTGAGAGATTTTGTATAGCTCCTCAATAGTTGGAACCTTTGTTTGTACTTGGATCTAAATGCTTTCTTTTGGCTTGTAACCATACGAATGTGGTTTGTAACAGGGTGTATTCCTATCCAATGGATTGTACTTGGCCTGTATATACTCTTTTCAGTGATTGTTGGAAATTTCTTGTAATCAATGGGCTCTCAGCGGATTGTGATGTGGCAGTTACTATTCGCTTTACGTTTTGACTTTTGTTTTTCTGTTTCTCATTTATTGGATTGATTAAGCGCGCTAAATATTGTTCCCGAACGACTTGAGTTAGTGTTTGACCGTTTTAGTAGTCCTGGCGAGAGCTGGGCAGGCAGTCCGCTAACTCCTTTGATACGCCTTAGGGGAAGGTGGGGCTGTCACAGGTGGTATCAGAGTCTAGGGTAGAAATAACCTGGGCGAACCTGAAACCTGGTTCTTAGAACTTTTGGGGATTGTGTTTAGACGCCATTAAGTGTGAATATAATGTCTAAGCTATAAACCTTTGCTATCTTTGTAGGCTATGGCAGGAACTAGTGGAGCGGGCGGAGACGAGCCATCTCGGAGGCGCCCACGGGGTATCGATTACCAGGAGAGGCCGGGAAGTCCGATCCGGCTGTGGTATACCGCTAACCGGACCCGCCGCTGTAGGCGTTGCCAGTTTTACTCCTACGCGGACCACGTGGTTGAGGCGATACTTGCCGAGCGACGGAGGCTGAGATGTGACGCAGCCAGGGAGCGCACTGAGACCCTTAGGCTTAGGGGCATCATGCGGATGCAGGCCGATAGGATTGGAGAGCTCCAGGGGGACGTGGCCATGGAGCAGGAGAGGACGGACGCTCTGCGAGGGCAGTTGCAGGTGGTTAACGACTGCCTTACTCGCGTAGTTCGGGAGGTGAGAGACCGGCCCGGCGCTATTATCGATGAGTGTGGAGCACTCATCCAGGAAGTGATTGGCGCCAATGCGCCAGGGGGAGTTCCAGGTGGTGGAGCACCAGGTCAGGGAGGCGCCCCTAGCTCTAGCTCTGGGGGGGAGTCGGTTGGCTCCGTGGAGGACTAGATTAGGGTTCCTTGAGCCTTGTTTTGATCCCGTGTGAGGGATACCTAGGAGAGGCTTTTGGTTAGTTGTTTGGTACTTTTGGACCCTAGGTTGTACGGTGTTTTTGGCAGACCCTCTTTTTGCTTCACGGGAGTACTTTTGTATATATTTGCTTGACTGCTCATGTATGACTGTTTGACACAGTTATGTGTTCCATGTATAAATGCTCTATGTGTATACATGCCTTATGTGGTGTTTACTTTTGGTTCTTTGTTCGTGCTTCTATGACTATATTTATATGCACTTTAATATTAACTTTGTGCCTCGACTTTAGATTGACTTAGAGAATGGAAGGTACTCGTAGTGGGCGAGGCCGCGGGCGCGGGGTTAGGCAACCCACAACTGACGAGGGTACTAGGGATACCACGATCGAACCAAATCCTGAACCTAGGGTTGACCCTAGTGCCCAGATAGCTGCTGCTATGTAGCAAATGACTGACTTGTTGGCCCACGTAGTCCAACAGCAGGGCCAACCTCCTATCCAGCAACCTGGGAACCCTGACCATGTAATAGAGAGTGAAGATCGGGCCCTAGAGAGATTTCAGAAGTTCTCTCCACCAAAATTTCTAGGCGGGTCAGATCCGGACGTGGCCGAAAAGTGGTTAGAGAAAATGATAGATATCTTTGCCGCCCTACACTATTCAGAGGAGAGGCAGGTTACTTTCGCTGTCTTTCAATTGGAGGGGGCCGCGCGTTCTTGGTGGAATGTGATACGAATGAAGTGGGGCCGGGAGCAAACACCAAGAACATGGGGTAAATTTTGTGCGAGAATTCAATGCGAAATACTTTCCCCCTCTAGTCCAGAAAAAGAAGGAGGACGAGTTTATTAGGCTCCGCCAGGGGACTCAATCGGTGGCTGAGTACGAGAGCCAGTTTACTCGTTTATCCAAGTTTGCCCCTGAACTCATTCTAACGGAGCAAAGAAGAGTTCGGCGTTTTACTCAGGGGCTCAATGTGAAAATTCAAAAGGATCTGGCGGTAGCCCAGATCAGTACCTTTAGTGACGTCGTGGAGAAAGCTTTGCGAGTTGAAAATGCAAGGTTTCAAGTAAGGAATTTTCAGGTGAAAAAACGGGGGTTCTCTGCGAGTAGTTCGACCCAAGGAGATAAAGGGACCCCTCCCAAGTTTGGACGAGGAGCCGGTGGAGGAAGGCAACCAGGGATGACGCGAGAGACTCCACCGAGGGGTGGTCACAATGGACGGGGGCCGCAGAAAAGCACCTCACAGGAAAGTTCAGCCTCAGTTGCACGCGGACCCTGTGGATTTTGTGGAAAACCAAACCACACTGAGGACAACTGTTGGAGGAAGGAGAGAAGATGCTTGCGCTGCGGGAGTGCAGAGCATCAAATAGCTAACTGCCCAGTGTTACCTCGGGAGGCGAGAGCAACCACCCAATCGTCGAAAGCCAACTCGGGACAGTCCAAGGTAGAAGGGACAAAGCCAAAGGTGCCAGCTCGGGTTTACTCCCTTGAGCAACAACAAGTCCCTGATCCCTCTGGGGTTGTAGAAGGTACGATCCCTGTTTTCCATCGTCTAGCTAGGATTTTGATAGACCCTGGTGCTACCCATTCCTTTGTTAACCCCAATTTTATGTGCGGTATTGATATAAAACCCGTTAGCTTGCCTTATGACTTAGAAGTTAGTACTCCTACGGGGGACCAACGTTTGATTACTAGTTCGATGTATTCAAATTGTGAAATTTGGGTAGGAGAGAGGAAGCTTTTGGGGAATCTTATAAGTTTAGCTATAAAGGGGTACGACGTTATATTGGGTATGGACTGGCTAGCAAGGTACGATGCACAACTTGATTGTAAGAGGAAAATAGTGAAACTTCGTATACCGGGGGAAGCAACTGTAAGGCTAGATGTAAGAGGTAGTTTAGCCTCATTTGCATTGATCTCAGGTATTAGGGCTAGGAAATTTCTGTATAGAGGGGTCCAAGGGTTTCTAGCTTTTCTCATAAACACTCCCACTGATAAGTTGAGGGTGAAAGATTTTTCTATTGTAAGTGAATATCCGGATATGTTTCCTGATGGATTAGTAACTTTACCTCCGGAGAGAGAGATAGAGTTTAAGATTGACCTTTTGCCAGGAGCGTCACCTATCTCTAAGACCCCCTATCGAATGGCACCTGCTGAACTCAAGGAGCTGAAGTTGCAGTTGCAAGACCTGTTGGAGCGTGAATTTATTCATGAGAGTGGATCTCCTTGGGGGGCTCCGGTACTATTTGTTAAGAAGAAAGATGGAACTTTAAAACTGTGTATCGACTATCGGGGACTAAACAACATGACCATTAAGAACAAATACCCACTTCCCCATATCGATGAACTGTTTGACCAGTTGCAAGGCGCAGTGGTCTTTTCAAAGTTAGATCTCCGACAGGGTTACTATCAGTTGCTAATTAAGAAAGAAGATGTACCCAAAACTGCTTTCAATTCTAGATATGGACATTTTGAGTTTGCGGTCATGCCCTTTGGGTTGACCAATGCCCCTGCCGCCTTTATGGATTTGACGCATCGTGTTTTCAAACCCTACATGGACCGATTTGTTGTCGTGTTTATTGACGACATTTTGGTCTATTCTAAAACCCGTGAGGAACATGAGCAACATTTGAAGTTAGTGTTACAAACCCTGAGAGATCATCAGCTATACACCAAATTTAGTAAGTGTGAATTTTGGTTGGAGAAAATCTCTTTCTTGGGACATGTGATTTCAAGAGAAAGTATCACAGTAGACCCCGCGAAAGTAGAGGCGGTGGCTGAATGGAAGAGGCCAGAAAATGCCACTGAAATTCGCAGTTTTTTAGGGTTGGCTGGGTACTATAGACGCTTTATTAAGGACTTTTCCAAATTGGCCGGTCCTTTAACCGACCTGACGAAGAAAAACGGTCGTTTTGTGTGGGATACTAGGTGTGAAACCAGTTTTCAGGAGTTGAAACGAAGGTTAACCAGAGCTCCTGTTTTGGCCTTGCCTAGTGGGAAGGACAGTTTCACTGTTTATACCGATGCTTCGAAGGAAGGTTTGGGGTTGTGTGCTAATGCAAAATAAGAACGTGATTGCCTTTGCCTCTAGGAAACTAAAAACCCATGAACAAAACTACCCTACCCATGACTTGGAGTTAGCTACTGTGGTCTTTGCTCTGAAAAAGTGGAGACACTATCTCTACGGGGTTACCTTTGAGGTTTATTCAGACCATAAGAGTCTTAAGTACCTGTTCTCCCAAAAAGAGTTGAATATGAGGCAACGCCGGTGGATGGAATTCTTAGAAGATTATGACTGCACGATCAACTACCATCCCGGTAAGGCTAACGTAGTAGCGGACGCCCTAAGTCGGAAGGCTCAAGTAGCAGGGTTGATGGTCAAGGAGTGGGAGATGTTAGGAGCAGCTAGTGAGAGGAACCCTAGAGTGGGAGATAAGAAAATAACTTTTGGAAATATTCGGGTAACATCTGCTATTCTTGATCGAATTAAAGAAGCCCAAGAAAAGGACCCGATGGTACAAAGGTGGAAGGAAAAGATAGAAAAGGAAGCACTACCAGATTTCAATGTGGGTCCTGAGGGGATTTTGAGGTATAGGAACCGAGTGGTAGTAGCCAATGATGAGAACCTGAAAAGAGAAATTTTGGAGGAAGCCCATCGATCGACATACACGATCCATCCTGGTAGTAATAAGATGTACCAAGACTTGCGACGATTGTACTGGTGGGATAAGATGAAGAGGGAGATTGCTTAATATGTCCAAACCTGTCTGATTTGCCAGCAAGTCAAGGCTGAACACCAAAAATCCTCCGGACTGTTACAACCCCTTGAGATACCTGAATGGAAGTGGGAAAATATCACGATGGACTTTGTTTCTGGACTGCCAAGAACTCAAAAAGGACATGATGCCGTTTGGGTGATCGTTGATCGGTTGACCAAATCAGTCCATTTCTTACCTGTGAATGTGAAGGATTCCATGGATAAACTAGCTCGGTTGTACCTGAATGAAATTGTGAGGTTACATGGGGTTCCAGTGAGTATAGTTTCAGACCGAGATCCTCGTTTTGTATCGAGGTTTTGGCAAAAATTTCAGGAGCACTTAAGGACCAAACTTAACCTTAGTATCACTTATCACCCCCAGACGGATGGCCAGTCGGAGCGAACGATTCAAACCCTCGAGAATATGTTACGAACTTGTATTCTGGATTTTGGGGGTAATTGGGGCCAACACATGACTTTGGTAGAGTTCGCCTACAATAATAGTTTCCACTCGTCCATTCAAATGGCACCATATGAAGCTCTCTACGGACGGAAGTGTCGTTCACCCATTTACTGGGATGAAGTAGGGGAAAAAAAAGTTCTAGATCCAACAACCATTCCCTGGATGGAGGATGCGCAAGAAAAGGTTAAATTGATTCGTCAAAAACTCCAAACAGCTCAAATCCGACAAAAGAGCTACGCAGATAACCGAAGGAAAGATCTGGAGTTCGAAGTTGGAGACCGTGTCTTCCTTAAATTCACGCCACTACGAAGCATCACTGCGGGGAGAGGAAAGAAACTTCAACCTCGGTTTGTGGGGCCATACAAAATTCTCCAACGAGTTGGGAAAGTAGCGTACCGACTCGAGTTGCCGCCCAATTTATCTCGTATTCATGACGTCTTCCATGTGTCGATGCTGAAAAAGTACTATCCTGACCCAACCCACATCGTACGACCCGAGGAGATTGAGATAGATAAAACCCTCACCTACGAAGAGAGACCTGTACAAGTACTCGATCGAAGGATTAAGGAATTGAGGAATAAGCAAATTTCATTAGTGAAGGTTATGTGGAGAAATCATGGTATAGAAGAGGCAACTTGGGAAATGGAGGAAGAGATGCAAAAGAAATATCTTGAGCTGTTTAGTAACCCAGGTGAGCAATTTCGAGGGCAAAATTCCTTAAGGGGGAGAGGATGTGAGAACCCAGAAAAAAAAATTTATTTATTTATTATTTTATTCCTGTGCACCGTTTTCTTGTATTTTCTTTATTATATTACTTTTATCAACATTTTATCAGTAAATATAGTTTTTAAATCATTTTTCTAGTATAAGGTAGTTCGTGAGAAATTTGAAACGTGTTTTGGATGTGGGACCCGCTAGTGCATTTAGTGAGAGAAATTCGGCCGATTCGGTTAAATATTGCATAAAGGGATTTAATTACTAGGTGTCAGGAGATAATTGGAGGTTACCTAGATGAATTAATACTGAGGAGACAAGAACATGACTTCTAGCAACAATAAGGTGCCAAGTGTCCACTTGTCATTAGATTAGACTTGTCTAACTTTTGGCCAAACTTCTTTAACTTTACTTAAAGTCTAATTTTGACCAAGATGTCTTCACTTCTTCCTCCCTCTTGGCCGAATTCTCCTTGGAAGCAAAAGGAAAAGATTCTTCAACCTTCATCTTCAAATCCTTGCTCAAATCTTGAAAACTAACCGATTATTTCTTGAATTAGTCCATAAAATCACCTTGCTAAGAGTGTTTGAAGAACTTGGTGGTGTTGTTTTGGAAGAAAACTTCCTAAGCTACAACCTTTCTTGAAGATCTAAGGTATCTTGCTTGGAACTCATCTATTGTTTCTAATTTTGGCCAATTGGTGACTTATAGTAGCTAATTATGCGATTTTACGGAAGATTTGGTGGATTGGAGTGAAGTTTTCTAATTTTCTGATTTTTCTTGGAATTTTTCTGTTTTCCTATGATGGATATGATTGAGCTTGAATTGGTGGTTCTAAATGGTGTTTTATAGCTCTCTTGTGCATTATTTGCGGGTAATTACAGGAAATTTCCGCTTGTGCGGAAAATTTCAGATTTAGGGTTTCAAATTTGGGGTTTTCTATGGTTGATTGTTGAGCTTCTAATTGGCTCTAATTGAGGGCTATTGTGACCCTAATGAAGTATATTGAATGGCCTATGAATTGTTTGGGTACTTGTGGTTGTTTTGGATGCAATTTAATGGTTGTCTTGTAGGTTGGAAAGCTGAAATTTTAGGGGAAATGCTGTCCAAATGACTAGAGTGTTGGATTCTTGTGAGTTGGGTTGAGATTGGATCGAATTGATCGGTTTTAGGGATTGCTTCTACTTTTAACCCTAAATGTTATGTATTTTCCATTTCCAAGTTATATTTGGGTTTGCCTTAATAGTTTCTAGCATAAGGTTTTCGACTCGGGTTTGAGTCTTAATTGTACTTTCTTGATTATTACAGGGCGTGCCGGTGATCCGAGGCTCACGTCGGGCGAAAACTTGTGAAATTTCTTTATTTGACTTGGTGAGTGTACTACTCACATATTTGTTATTCCGTGGCTTCCTTGTACTTGAATTCTGTGATTTGGACTAGTTGTGATGATTGTTTGGACTAGGTGAGGGGGGTGTATTTTACCACTCTCGTACTCTCTAGCCTCCTTGACTGGTTATTATATTAGATCTACTTGTTTGTTTGTTATATCACTTGAATACTCTTGACTGGACTTGATTTGGTGTCGATTGGATACCAACCTTTACTGTAACTCTGAACCTTTACTGTTTACTCTGAGCTCTACCTCATTGGAAGTCAATGGACTCGAGCCAGTAAGGACTTGGTCGGGGACATTTGACAAACCATGGGGACTGTATTTGGAAATCTTTGGGTATGAGACCCTTGATTCCGGTATACTCGAGTAATACCAATTCTGTACTGTTTGGTGTTCGGGCCCGGTAAGGGGAAAGTGAGGTGGACGGATAATTGGAGTAAAGAGGAGTCTACGGTCATGATTACCTAGTATACATTGACGGAGGGTCAATGAGATGAGATCAAGTATGGCAAAAGAGGATAAGGGCTCTTGAGAGCCATCCGTATCCTTTTACTCCGTATGCTTGGGTGTTATTGCTTTTGCTTACTTGATGTACATATTTGGATTGAATATTCTTGTGTTTATGTGCTCTTGGTGTATTTACGTGATAGTACCTCATTGGGCGAAAGCTCACTCCGTTAATTTTGTTTTCCTTACAGGGAATTATCTTTTGGACTTTTGACTGTAAAGAGTGAGTTGAGTAGAGCTAGTTGAGAGATTTTGTATAGCTCCTCAATAGTTGGAACCTTTGTTTGTACTTGGATCTAAATGCTTTCTTTTGGCTTGTAACCATACGAATGTGGTTTGTAACAGGGTGTATTCCTATCCAATGGATTGTACTTGGCCTGTATATACTCTTTTCAGTGATTGTTGGAAATTTCTTGTAATCAATGGGCTCTCAGCGGATTGTGACGTGGCAGTTATTATTCGCTTTACGTTTTGACTTTTGTTTTTCTGTTTCTCATTTATTGGGTTGATTAAGCGCGCTAAATCTTGTTCCCGAACGACTTGAGTTAGTGTTTGACCGTTTTAGTAGTCTTGGCGAGAGTTGGGCAGGCAGTCCGCTAACTCCTTTGGTACGCCTTAGGGGAAGGTGGGGCTGTCACATACTCCCCAAATAAAAAAACTCATGCTGCTCACCTTAGGGAAGTTCTAGAGATACTAAGAAGAGAGAAATTGTACGCTAAATTTAGTAAATGTGAATTTTGGTTGAAGAGTGTGGCATTTTTAGGACATGTGGATATCAGCTCAAGGGGTGTCTGTTGATCCAAAGAAGGTGGAGGTAATTGTAAACTGGCCATGGCCCACTAATGTAATTGAAGTGAGGAGTTTTTTTAGGGTTGCCCGGTTATTATCAAAAATTTGTGGAAGGAATCTCTACCATTGCTATGCCTCTTACTTGGTTGACTCAAAAGAGAGCAAAATTTGAATAGACAGATAAATATGAAATGAGTTTCCAGAGGTTAAAGGAGAAACTAGTGTCAGCCCCAGTACTTACCCTATCCTGTAGAATAGAAGGATTTGTGATTTATAATGATGCCTCTAAAAATGGTTTAGGATGCATTTTGATGCAAAATGGGAGAGTAATTGCTTATGCTTCTAGCCAACTAAAACTGTAAAAGTAGCATTATTCAACACGTAATTTGGAATTGGCGGCAGTAGTGTTTGCATTGAAAATATGGAGGCATTACATATATGGTGTGCAATGTGAGATTTTCACCAATCACAAGAGTCTCAAGTATCTATTTATTCAAAGGGAATTGAACGTGAGGCAAAGAAGGTGGTTAGAATTAATTAAAAAATGTGATTCAGTTACCATCCGGGCAAGGCAAATAAGGTAGCGGACGCTCTCAGTAGGAAGTCAAGAGTATTAAGAGAACCCACGACATGTAGACTTGTATATAGGGGGAATATGGGATAAGGGATATACATATAGGGGAAAATATCATGCAAAATGGTAAAAAATCATAAAAAGTTGAAAATATGCATGAAAATGTAGTGATTGTCACACAAATATGATCTAGGACATGGATGGTCCTTAAGGGTCTAGCGTGGAACTAGTCCATGTCTATAAGTTTTCACTAGCGTTGAACTAGCGAAAAAACAGGAAAAATGGCCACAACTACTGTTGAATTAGTGTGGTGACGTCATACATTTATCATAATCAAATAAATCATATAAAATATAATAAAATCAAGTAAACACATAATATCACATAAAACATATAGCACATAAACATGATATCTAGATGCAAGACCCTAAGAAAGCGAATAACACGTAAACACACAAGCATGCAAAACACACAAAGCAAATAAAGCAAATAAAAATCTAACTATTACATTTGGGGCCCTAACTACAATCTAAAGGGGGAAGGAATAAAATAAATACCTAACTATTAAATATTCCATCTAAATACATGTCTTGAAACCCCTAACTATTACAATTCGATGCTTCTTAAATAATCAAACATTAAATTAAACTAATATGCAAAATTAAAACAAGTAAAGTGAATAAATAAATAAATGAAACAAAAACATTCAAAAAACATGCCAATTACACACATAAGTCACATAGGAGCACATAGTATCGAGTAAAATCAAAATAAATGAGTAAAGTGTACCTCTCTTGAATTGGAGATCTAATGAAATGAAATTTTTCTTATTTACCCTCCAAATAAAAAAAAAGGTCAAGGCATCAATTTAATTAACAAATAATCACAAGAAATGGAAATAAACACGAAATTGAATCAATCAAAGCATTCAAATGAAAGTAAACAACTCATATCCAACAATTTAAAACAAACAAGGACCCAATTGAAAGAATTAAAGAAGTTGCAAAGGTCAAATTATTATTGCTAAGATTGGAAGTCAAAAATAAAGGTTTAAAAACTAGTGGAGTTCTACTAATTATCTCCTAAAACCAGAAAATAAACCTACTTAAAACATGGTTAAAACATAAAAGGAACGAATGAAATTCAAAAGAGTGAAATTGATTACTTTTTCCATATTTCTGGGCTATAGTGGGAAGAGATGAAAATATAGGGGTTAAGTTGCAATTTTAAAAAATTTTCATGCAAATGGTTCGAAAGCCTTCGTCTTCCTCGCTGGTTTCTTTATTTCTGCAACTTTGTAGCTTACTAGCAACCCCTGGAAGTTTGCAATGGCTTTAAACATAGCTTCGAAACCCAACATTCATTAGTGATACGGTTGTCGATCAACACGTTTCGAGACACGTAATACGTTTGTCCAAGGATCTAGCGAGGTTGTCCAACGCTTGGATTGCGGAACCTAAAATTAAAACAGACGACACGATTTGATTGAAGGTGGTAGAACGATGCCTCCAGTTGAGGTGAATACTCAAAGGATAGGTCGGATGAACAATTAAAGACCACACGAGATTGCTCACAAACCCTTGCCAAGAAGCAAGTAAAGGCCGACTCTCTCACAACAAGAAGAATCGAAATAAAGTAACTTTTATTAATAAAATGTGTAACCCTTAATTCGTACAAAGTGAGTCTTTAAATAGACTAAGGACTAATGAAAAGCTAGAGGAAAAGGGAAAAAGGTTCGGCCACTACAAGGCAAGGTGGGCCGGCCCATGACTAACTAAACAATCTAGTCTAACTCTAACAATTGAAACCTAGCACTAAAGTCCTAAGGCCTAGTCGGCCACCCCACTTTTAGGTCCACTTAACTCTTCATGGGTTTGGATCATCGTGTAGACCACTTGATCATTCCCTTCCAGGCCCTCAATGTCCCTATGGATTCCTTGCTGGTCTTGGACATTTCGCACAAGGGTTTGGAGTGACTCTTTGAATTGCTTAGCCTGCGCACCAGTAACTGGGCCCAATGGCACTCGGACTGGATCATTGCGTGGGCCAAGGTCCATGCACACATCAATTAGCTTCCACAAAACCATCATGAACACACGGTTGAACATGCAACAAAGGAAATCTAGAGTAGAGAAGAGCCAAAAATATGCATTTTCCCAAAACTTTCATGCAGCCTAGTCGAGGCTTTGCTGCAACTTCATTGGTTTTTGTCTTAAGCATAGTAGGTCATCAAAACAGGAAGGAACCAAAACATTGTTTGAAACCAAAACCCATGCAAACATTCATTCTCATTCTCACAGCCAAAACACCCAACATCAGACAGGGTCCTCGCTTTTTGGGAGAAAAAATAGATTGTAAAAACAAGATGGTAAGAAAAGAAAGAACCAGCAGACACTGACGTACCTAAAATGCAAATAAATAGCAAAAGGAAATAGTTTTGGACTGTAAAAATGCAAGTAAAAAGACAAGGAAACAGCAAAAAGTAAACTGTCTCTCCCAACTTCCGGCTATACTCACGGGCTTCGACCAGCTTTGGACTGGCCGGAGCTCTTCTCACATACACACAGAACTTCACTAGACTGATTCCTAACAACAAACCTAAAATTTACAGCAACCCAACAAACTCCCTCACCAACAGCAGACATTACATCCCAACATGAATGCATAACATCAGAAAGAGCTAAGAAATTTTACTAAAAGAAATGGGAGAGAAACAAATAGGTCAATACCCCCATTCCCATACATTCACCAGCGAAAGCTAAAGAAACAGGAGAAAGAAAGCATTATAGTGCTTTTCCGGCGATGATTGACGGCAATGATGATGGATTTCAGTGAGATGGTGACAGCTTCTTGTTCCCTCGTGAAGTTCCTCCTTTCTCCTCTCAGTTTCTCCTCATAGTTTCTCCTCTTCCTGCTCTCTCTTTTCTTGCTCTCAGTTTTCATTTTTTCTTTCCTCAGCCGAAACCCTTTTCTTCTTTCTTTCTTGCCTTTTTCTCTGGTTTCCTACCCTCACTCAGCCCCTCTGTTTTCTCAGATATTCAAGTTTGCCTTGGACATTTGCTTGCTGATATTTACACCATATATGGAAATAGATATACATCTACACCCCTTCAAGAATGTCCACTGTATTTGAAGAACCTGCGGGTTATCGATATCAACAATATAAATAAATATTTAGCAGGAAAAAAAAGTTATGTAATCCAAATATATAAAAAAAATTTGGCAGAAAAATGTTAAAGAACCCAAATACATTGTCCTAGGGACATCTGTAAAAGCCTGTTTGCAGCATAATGGAGGCAGTCAATATACATGGAACAAAAAAATCATCAAGAAACAGACCCACAAGTATTAACAGAGTTAACTGTACAACGATCCACAGCTATAATGGCAGATTGGTAGGGTGTTAGCTCATTTGCTAGTTCATTCAGTGTCTCAAAGTAAAATTCTTTTGAGTTCCAAACATCATGAAAACTACATTTTGTGCCAGTTTTATCACAACTATACATTAGATTTCGATATAACACCATTGTCTAGGTTTTGCATAAAGAGCAATTTGTAGGATAAAAAAGTTAAAAAGGACATCACTGTGATCCGGGAGACAAAAATTTTGGAGAATTTGAGTATTGAAAATTTGCAGGGATCATTAATTCTGCATGAACAAAGAATTAATGCGTTAATTTTGTGAAATTGTGAAGGTTATTGATGTATGAAATTCATGCATGAGCGGAAAGAAATTTAAGGATCATCCAGAGGATAAAGTACACAAGAAATTAGGAGCAAAAAATGAAGGAAAAAGGAAAAAAAGTGAAAAACTGAAAATTTAATGGCACGGATCCGAGCTCGGATTTGTGAGAGTAAAGATAGATCCGAGCCCTCGTCTGTACTTCTGGAGAAGTGTATCTGAGGTCAGACGATCCGACCTCGGATCCATCATGAAATCCCTCGGATCATGAAGATCCGACCTCGGATCCGTTTTCACCCCTCGGATCCGAGGCTCGGATTTGTCTTTCTTCTCAGGAAGTGCCACAGCCGTTTTTTTTTTACCTTTCTTACAACTTTTCCAGCTATTTTGAGGGACAGAAATCAGTGGCACATGCTTCTGCAACAAAAGAGAAGACCAAATGAGTGTGGTCAAAAGGAAATATCATATCTTTGACTTTTTTTTTACAAAATCTGAGTGGAGAAAATTATGAAGTGAGAAGAGTAGACTTTCTACCACCTTTTATGCAGAGACACAAGGGAGAAGCAGATTTACCATACGTAGCTAATTTTCCTTCTTGTATCTAGTTTCTCTCTAGATAGGAGTTATTGGAGAAGTATTTGGAGTTTTTCACTTCTAATCATATTGTGCAGGAGTATAGCAGGAATTGGAGAGCTTCACCTTCAAGTGGCTAAGTTTTCTTTTATCTTTCTTGTACTTGTACTTTATGATGTTTGGTATTAATAAACTTGTGAGTTTGATTGTTAAATCATTCATGAGTAGCTAAACTCCTTAATCTAAGGAGTAGATGAAACTCATGGCTAAATAATACTAATTGAATGTGATTACACTTGTTATATCTTGTATTAACTTGTCTACTTGTGTAGCTGTGATTACTTGTTATTGATTGATCACCAATAGCATGTTTATAGTTGTTATTATTCAATGAGAATTGGTAGTAATAATAGAAACACATGAGTAGAGCTTAAGTTGTATGTTCATGAAAATAGAGATACACTTAAGTGGATTACTTAGCATTTCATGAAAGAAAATAGAGTAGTAGTAGTATTTCACCATGAAAATAGGAAAAACTGAACTACTCTAGGCCATTTCATCATGAGCATGAGACTTGGTAAATTAGGAGAGGAAAGCAAGGAAGAAAAAGGGAAAGAAACGATGGAGGAAAATGAACCACAAATGGGAGATACAACACCAATTCCTCCACCGGTGCCATTCCCTCAAAGATTGAAGCCTTCAAGAAATGACAAAGAATTTGAGAAATTTATCAATATTTTTAAACAATTACATATTAACATTCCTTTTGTGGATGCTATTTTGCAGATTCCTTCATACGTAAAGTTTCTCAAGGAGATAATGACCAAGAAAAGGAAGTTGGTAGATAGTGAGACAATTGTATTAACGGAAGAATGTAATGCAATCATACTAAACAAATTGCCACCCAAGTTGAAAGATCCAGGGAGTTTCACAATGTAGAATTCTCTAAAGCACTTTGTGACCTTGGTGCAAGTGTGTCATTGATCCCTTTAACTGTGGCTAGGCAATTGGGGTTGAAAGAGTTGAAGCGTACTAATATTTCCTTGCAATTGGCTGACAGGTCTGTTAGACATCCAATGGGCATATTGGAGAATGTGCTTATTAAAGTGCAGAAATTCATTATTCCTGTTGATTTTGTTATTTTATATATGGAGAAAGATGTAAATGTACCTATTATACTTGGTAGACCATTTCTAGCCACTGCAGGTACAATAATAGATGTTAAACGAGGTAAGTTCAAGTTCCAAATCGGTGAAGAGGAAGTGGAATTTGATTTAAGTAAAGTGAAGAAATATCCCTCTTTTACTGACCATGTTTATTCAGTTGACATATGTGATGAATTGACATTAGAAATGAGTCAAGTTAATCTTAATAATGATTCTCTTGAACTTTGTCTTAATGGTATAGGTATACAAAAGGAGCAACATGAAGAAATGATTGAATTTTTGCAGGCACAGGTTCTTTACAAAAGGAGAAATGCATATGAAAAGTTAGGACTGAGCAAAGGGCTACCTCCACCATCATATGAGCAAGCACCATAGATTGAGCTTAAGTCGCTGCCTAAGCACCTTAAATATGTGTTTCTTGGAGAAAAAGAGACACTGCCGGTGATTGTAAATTCAGCACTAGAACAACCAAACAAGCTTTTACGTGTTTTGAGGAAGCATTTAAAGGCTATAGAATGGACAATTTCTGATATCAAAGGAATTAGTCCAACTATTTGTATGCACAGGATTTTATTGAACGAGAATTCTAAACCAGTGGTTGAAACTCAAAGAAGGCTAAATCCAAACATGAAAGAAGTGGTAAGAGTAGAAATCCTTAAATGGCTGGATGCAGGCATAATTTTTCTAATTTCTGATAGTGTTTGGATTTCTCCTATACATGTAGTGCCAAAGAAATGGGGGATAACCATAGTACATGGTAAAAATGATGAAATGATTCCTTCTAGAGTTGTGGTTGGGTGGCGAGTTTGTATAGATTATAGGAAATTGAATGCAGTTACTAGAAAGGATCATTTCCCTTTACCTTTCTTGATCAAATGGTAGAAAGATTGGCCGGATATGAATTTTATTGTTTCTTGGATGGTTTTTCAGGATACAATCAAATAGTTATTGCACCGGAAGATCAAGAGAAGACTACATTCACTTGTCTTTACGACACTTTTGCATTTCGAAAGATGCCTTTTTGACTGTGCAACGCACTGGCCATCTTCCAACGATGCATGATGGCAATTTTCTCTGATTTTAATGGGAAAATTATGAAAATCTTCATGGACGATTTTTCTGTATTTAGATCTACTTATGATGATTGTCTTAACAATTTAGATCTAATTTTGCAGAGATGTGAAGAAACAAACCTTGTACTCAATTGGAAAAAATGTCACTTCATGGTTTGTGAGGGTATTGTGTTAGGCCACAAAATTTCTGCAAAAGGTATTGAGATTGATCAAGCCAAAATAGAAGTTATTGAGAGAATACCTCCACCGACCAGTGTGAAAGGCATTCACAGCTTTCTTGGACATGTGGGATTTTATTGACGATTTATTAAGGATTTTTTCAAGATCGCTAAACCTTTATGTGAATTACTTGCAAAAGATGTTCCTTTTCACTTTAATGATGAGTGTTTATTTGCTTTTAATAGGTTGAAGAAGGAACTTGTCTCCGCACCCATAATAGCATCACCAGATTGGAGCGTTCCATTCGAATTAATGTGTGATGCAAGTGATTTTGCAGTTGGGGCTGTTATTGGGCAAAAACATGATAAGCGACTTCATGTCATTTATTATGCAAGTAAAATATTAAATGAATCCCAACTCAACTATGCAACAACAAAGAAGGAGTTGCTAGCAGTGATTTTTGCATTGGATAAGTTTAGATCATACTTAGTAGGATCTAAAGTTATCATTTATACTGACTATGCAACACTTAAATATTTGTTAAATAAGAAAGATGCAAAACCTCGACTAATTCGATGGATTTTATTATTGCAGGAATTTGATTTGGAGATCAAAGATAAAAAAGGATCCGAGAATTTAGTTGCTGATCATCTTTCTAGACTGGAGAACATGCCTCAAGAAGACCATTCTTCCATTAAAGAAGAATTTCCAGATGAGTTTTTAATGGCAATTTATAAGTCACCATGGTATGCTGATCTAGTTAACTTTATAGCTAGTGGAGTGATACCAAGTGATATGAATTCTCATCAAAGGAAAAAATTCTTAAATGATGCTAAACATTACTTTTGGGAGGAACCATTCTTTTACAAACATTGTGCAGATGGAATAATTAAAAGACGTGTTCCGGAGAAGGAGGTACATAGTATTTTAATGCATTGTCATACTCTTGAAACGGGAGGTCATTTTAGTACTACTAAGACCATAGCAAAGATATGGCAATCTGGATTTTATTGGCCTACTATATACCGAGACACTAGGAATTGGGTTAAAAGTTGTGATCAATACCAAAGAACCGGTAATATCTCAAGAAAGAATGAAATGCCTTTGACTACATATTTGGAAGTTGAGTTATTTGATATTTGGGGCATTGATTTTATGGGACCATTTCCTAGTTCATATAATAATAAGTACATCTTATTAGCAGTTGATTATGTCTCTAAATGGGTGGACGCTATTCCTTTCCAAACTAATAATGCTAAAGTTGTACGTAAATTCCTTAAGCGGAACATATTTTGCAGGTTCGGAATTCCTAAGGGAATAATAAGCGACGAAGGTAAGCATTTTTGCAATAAAATTATTGACACTTTGTTGCTTAAATATGGATGCAGGCATAAAAAGTCACTCCCCTATCATCCTCAAGCTAATGGTTAAGCGGAGTTGGCCAACCGGAAAATTAAAATCATTTTGGAGAAAACGGTAAATCGATCAAGAAAGGATTGGTCGAACAAGCTTGAAGATGCATTGTGGACGTATAGAACAGCATTTAAAACGCCGTTGGGAATGTTTCCATATAAGCTTGTTTATGTGAAAACGTGTCACTTACCTGTAGAAATAGAACATAAAGCTTATTGGGCCGTTAAAGCGATTAATTTTGATTTTAAATCTGCAGGTGAAAAGAAAATGCTTGAGTTAAGCGAATTGGAGGAATTGCGGCTAATTTCGTATGAAAATGCCAAGATTTACAAAGAAAAAGTGAAATTTTGGTATGATAAACACATTCTTCCTAAGCATTTTGAAGTAGGGCAAAAGGTGTTATTGTTTAACTTGAGACTTAAATTATTCCTTGGAAAGCTTGAGTCTCGATGGTTCGGGCCATTTGAAGTGGTTCGCATGTTTCCTTATGGAGCAGTGGAAATAAAAGGAGAAAATGGTGTCCCATTCAAAGTAAATGGTCAAAGATTGAAACTCTATTTGGCTGGAGAAAAGTTTCCTAAAGGAGTAATTTACTCCTTAGGAAATGCAATGGAAAGTTAAAGAAATTATAGGGGAGTCGAGCAAACGACTATAAACAAAAGCGCTTGTTAGGAGGCAACCCAATAATAATAATATTGTATTTGTGAGTTTTTATGTGTTTCTTATATTTTGGTGTGATTTCATTGACTAATTAGATATATTTCACTTGTTTGCAGGAGGCACTGAAGTCTCATCATCCATCTTGGAAGTACAATTGAAGAATAAGTGTAAAAAGGGAGATTTTCTTGCCAAATTGTGTTTTAAGTGCTTAAAATTCCCATGCATATATATAAATTGTGCATTTCAAGTATATTTAAGTGAGTTTTGGTGATCACATGGTTATAAATGCTCATGGACTTATTTGATGTGCATTTAATGCCCAAAAATGCCATTTTTGTGTAAAAATGCAAAAATGATCGAGGAACCTCACCCCTAGATTTTCAATGTAGATGTGATTGATGTGTTTTGAGAGGTTGGATATTGTGTTTATGGTATATTACATGTGCGTGAGAGGTTGGAATTGATAAAAAAGTATGTCCAATGTGTAATTTGGAATTGGCCGAAAAAGGGAGAAAAAGTTTGAAAAATTGCAGTTTCTGCAATTAGTGCAAAGAAATGCGGATCCGAGCTTGGGCCCTAAAAGCCCAGACAAATCCGACCTCGGATCCATAGGATACGAGCTCGGATCCAAACCAACCCAGATGGATCCGAGGGCTCGTCTATGGTTCTGTTAAGACGGATCCGAGCCTTGTCAGATCCGAGGCCTTGCAGAACCGATCCGCGCTCGGATCGGTTCGTGGATATAGCAGAACCGAAGCCTCGTTTCTGCATTTTTCGAATTCCCTTTTCCCTCTTCTCACCGAAACCCTACCCTCTTCCTCCAATCTCCCATTTCATCCATCACTCATCCAAATTTTCACCATATAAACCTCCCCAAACTTCTCCTGATCATTAACCCCAATCTATTTTACCAAAAAACAACATCAAAGAAGGATTTTGATTTTCAAAACCACAATTCGGGCCGCACCTAATTTCTTCAATTTGGGGGGTATTTTGGCGTGTTTCTATGTCAAATTTTACTTCATTTTCATCCTCCATCATCAATCTACACATTTGAGGTAACAATTTGCAATTCTCTTTGAGATTTCATAACTTCTAATTTTGCATTTTTCTAGTTTTTGGGTATATTGAGATAAATGCATATTTGTTGAAATTTCTTAATACAAATGTGCTACATTGTACTAGAATATGTTGTTACTAATATTTTTGTGCTTAGTATAGGGAAAATTATGGATTTGGTGATATTTTTGGTATTTTTGCTTGAAATCTCTTATTTTGTTGAGATAATTTGCATTTGTGTGGACAAATTGGAACTCATGTGTATGCAAATTGACAATTGTGAAGATTTAGGATATTTTGGCAATGCATATGAAAATGTGGATTTACACGCAGTGGATTGGAGATATGCTCAACTGTTTGAGATGTTCATTCTTGCAAATGTCTATAATTCTCAAGTGTTTGGACTTACTGTGCATGATATGATTTCTTTATTGAGAATATAGCGTCTAAATGTTAAAATTGAATTTAAGAATGTGTTAAGCAAAGTATGTATTGATTGTTGGCAGGGAGTTTAGCCCTTTTTCAAGGGAAAATTCTGCCGAAATTTTCTTAAATTCTCATTTAACATGTTTGAGCAAGATTATATTGTTTATAATACACATTCATTTTGTTTGTGTATAGGTACTATGGCTCGCACAAGGAGGGCTCGTATTCGTACTCCTACACCATCTTCAAGCGAGGAGTGTACTCCCTCACATGAAGAGTCGCCTGAGGAAGAATCTCCTTAGCCTGAGCCACCACCTCGGTCTCGTCAGAAGACCGCATCCACCAGCTGCGACGAGCCGCTTCCAGATTATGACACCACTAGATTCACGTCACTTGAGAATCAACAGTGGTACGAAGCAGGTTTAGATAAGGAAATTATTGTTGAAAAGCACCTAGCACTGGAGGTGGATGCGCACTACCATATTTCTACGGCATTCAAGAGACTCGGATGGGAGAATATTCTTCAATTGCCAAGCACTACTACCCCAATCTGGTCCGAGAATTCTACGCCAATGTAGAAAACAAACAAAGTCACAGTGGCAACCTCATCGTCTCGTGGGTTCGAGACAAAAGAGTGGCTCTCAATTGAGATACAATCGCCCAATTCGTCAAACTCAAGGATGACGGGGAAGACGTGAAATTGACCAAAGAGTTTAAGGCACGTGATCTATGGCAAGTGGGCAAAGCCGTATCACATCTTAAGGGTCAGTACCGGGAACGAGGGAGTTCGAAGAAACTCCTCGTTTATGTCGATTCATTTGAGCCTAAGTACCACCTTATCATTTATCTCTTTGCTTTTAATGTGGTACCTAAGAGGAGTGGAAAAAGAGAAGTTTGAAATAGCGACCTTTACTTTTTAGATAAGATGATGAATGGAATAGGTCGGCAGCTGACAGGAATTCCTCTAGGCAGCATCATTATTAGCTATATGCGCACTATAGCCCGCATGCGAGCCGGTGAGACTTGTTTAGGGTTTCCTCGTCTCCTCACTCTTCTGTTTGAAAAGTTCAAGGTACCCTTGGATGAGGAGAGAGCCATTACTACCAAGGCAGTTGATGAGGTCAATGTTTCAATATTACGGTCCTTGGGTATCCCTACAGATTTTGGAGTTTCTCTGGTTCGAGACACGGGAGAGGCTTCAACTTCTGCTCAGTCTCCACCTCACACTCAGCAGGAACCAGAAGCTCAAGAGACGGAGGCCCAGCAGACTTTTCCTCCTCCCGTTCCACGACCACCACCTCCGCCGCGATCCAAGTAGCAAGAGCTCCTCAATGCCATCTGTTGTATGGAGACTCGAGTCGTCGAGCGCATCGACCAGACTGAGCAGATGATGACGGAGCGACTCAACAGCCATGATCGCCGTCTTCGTGCAATCGAGGACCATTTCCATATCCGCCGGTCGCCTACTGCGACACCTCAGCAGGATGAGGGGCATATTGGTACATCATAAGGTCCTCATGGAACTGAGGAGGCAGTAGACCCTCGTTCTGAGCAGCCATGAAGATCTTTAGCTGATTACATCTTTTGTTGCTTTATTTTTCTTTTATTGTATTTGGTTTAAACTTTGTAGTTTTCATATTGGATTCTCTTGTGCTACTTATGATTTTTTGTACTCTTTTGTTTCATTGTGGACAGAAGTTGGATGATCGTGAGGATTAAGGACTTCAAATTGAATCACCACCTATTTGAGGGAAGTTTCAGTTTCTTTAACCTTCCTCTACAATGAGGACATTGTAGATTTTAAGTGTGGGGGAGGGATTAATTTATTTTATAGATGGTTGTGTTTTGAAATGCATGATTTGAGTTGTTGATGGATTAAAAATGTTGAAATTATATTTGAAAATATTGTCTTGAGGGTAATTTTCTTGAAATTGAGGCTGTTGGCAGGGAGTTTTGTCCAAATTATATGGGGAAACTCTGTCAAAATTTTTTCTAAAATATTTTCCAATATTTCATTGCAATTCTTTCAAATAATGGCCAAAATGTTCAAATTTAAGTGCCTAATTCTTCCATTGGATAAAATGTTATATGTATTTTGGAAAAGTTTAGTCCTTATTTGACTTGAAATTAGTCATTATGCAATTAGGATTTTTACATTTTAGAAAGTATACTCAGTTAAATAAGAAAAATTATGCTTAGAATTTTGCATGTTTAATGATATTTCTCATTTTTACTTAATTTTATAAGTAAGTGATTGATATAGTCAAGACAAGGCCAGATTCTTCCTTTAATTATGCTTAGAGGGAAAAGAAAAAAAATTATTGTAAAAAAAATATATATATATATAATAATAATAATATTTTCTACTCCAATGATTCGCATACTGAGTAACCGGGGGTTGGCATTTACAAATGTCGATATTCGCGTAAAAAGATATCAGAATTAAGAGTATGCTTAGCAATTTGAATAAGTGAAATGTTGAGTAATCGGAAATTTTCACCTAAAAGTGTCGATTTTCGCGTAAAAAGACATTTTTACTATTTAAATTAAATGAAGTATGAATAAATCCCTCTTAGTTATGAAAATTTTGATTGTTATGGGATGAGAAAGGCCATAGAAATGACTTTGTGATTTACTTATTTGTGGAATTAGGATAAAATGAGAGATTGATTTGAATTTGTTAAAATTAAGGCATAATTATTTTTCTTTAATTGAATATTATGAGTATTTAGTGTAATCTGAGAAATGGCATAATGATTGGTTTCCAGGTTTTTGAGGAATTAAATTTGACAAAAGTATATATATTATTTTATCTCTTGAATTATTGTAGTAAATTATGTGTAAAATTGCTTGAGGACAAGCAATGATTCAAGTGTGGAGGAATTTGATAAATGAATATTTAACGTATATTTTGTACAAATCTGGTATGAACTTTTGGTATGTTTTGAGAAGATTAAAGTCATATTTGAACTCTTTTGGTGATAATTGCTTAAATATTGTTTAAGTGATCAAAACTTGATAAATGAGTGGGTTAATGCGTTAATTTTGTGAAATTGTGAAGGTTATTGATGTATGAAATTCATGCATGAGCGGAAAGAAATGTAAGGATCATCCAGAGGATAAAGTACACAAGAAATTAGGAGCAAAAAATGAAGGAAAAAGGAAAGAAGTGAAAAACTGGAAATTTAATGGCACGGATCCGAGCTCGGATTTGTGAGAGCAGAGATAGATTCGAGCCCTCGTCTGTACTTCTGGAGGAGTGTATCTGAGGTCAGACGAACCAACCTCGGATCCATCATGAAATCCCTCGGATCATGAAGATCCGACCTCGGATCCGTTTTCACCCCTCGGATCCGAGGCTCGGATTTGTGTCTCTTCTCAGGAAGTGCCACAGCCGTTTTTTTTTACCTTTCTCACAACTTTTCCAACTATTTTGAGTGACAAAAATCAGTGGCACATGCTTCTGCAACAAAAGAGAAGACCAAATGAGTGTGGTTAAAAGGAAATATCATATCTTTGACTTTGTTTTTACAAAATCTGAGTGGAGAAAATTATGAAGTGAGAGGAGTAGACTTTCTACCACCTTTTATGCAGAGACACAAGGGAGAAGCAGATTTACCATACGTAGCTAATTTTCCTTCTTGTATCTAGTTTCTCTCTAGATAGGAGTTCTTGGAGAAGTATTTGGAGTTTTTCACTTCTAATCATATTGTGCAGGAGTATAGCAGGAATTGGAGAGCTTCACCTTCAATTGGCTAAGCTTTCTTTTATCTTTCTTGTACTTGTACTTCATGATGTTTGGCATTAATAAACTTGTGAGTTTGATTGTTAAATCATTCATGAGTAGCTAAACTCCTTAATCTAGGGAGTAGATGAAATTTATGGCTAAATAATACTAATTGAATGTGATTTACACTTGTTATATCTTATATCAACTTGTCTACTTGTGTAGCTGTGATTACTTGTTATTGATTGATCGCCAATGGCATGTTTATAGTTGTTATTATTCAATGAGAATTGATAGTAATAATAGAAACACATGAGTAGAGCTTAAGTTGTATGTTCATGAAAATAGAGATACACTTAAGTGGATTACTTAGCATTTCATGAAAGAAAACAGAGCAGTAGTAGTATTTCACCATGAAAATAGGAAAAACTGAACTACTCTAGGCCATTTCATCATGAGAATGAGACTTGATAAATTTGAAAATGAATCTCTGGTTAAACAAGAATAATAACAAGAGGTAAATCCATTCATTCGTGTTGATTATACCATAAATGGAATCTACATCCCTAGAGTCTTTCTTGAGTAAGAATTCTTCATTTGCATTTAGCATTTGTTAAACTAGATTTGTGTATTAGATTTGTAGACTATAGCAATACACTTTCTCTAATCAAATTTATTGTAAGTCTAAATAATAGAGAAAAATAAGGGGTTTAGTACTTGTTTAAATTGCTCCTCGTGGGATCGACCCGATACATTCCCTACATTACAGTTTCGGCCTGTATACTTGCAGCTAACGGGTATAAAAATCGAATTTAAACTTGCATTGATATAAAAATCCCGTCAACACACAATATTTAATGTGGTTCGACTCCACCATTGAGTCTATGTCCACGGAGAGAAAACCCGTTCTTTATTATGAGAGAAAAATCCTATACAAGAATACAACTTGAATCCAAACCCAATCCTTATATACTATCTCTCATCTCCTAAGAACCCTCTCTCACCACCCATGTATAAGGTTACATGTTGCCTCTTGTGTACCCTTATGTGTCTTTGTATGGTATGTCAACTCATATATTTATAGAGAACATTATTTGACCAAAATCCAAATAACAATAGGAAATCAATTCTAATTTCTACACTTGTAGAAAATAACTTCTAATCCTAAACTAAATAGAATATTCCTTAGCTACTACTTCAAATAACTAGAACCAATTAGGAAATTAGTTACTTTCACATAAAACAAGAAATCTATCTAAAAAAAATTAATTCAATTTCTTAACAAATCTCCACCTTAGCGAAAATTTCTTTTAACAATCATTTGCCTTCAACTACCAAATAATATGGTATCGAACTACAGACCCTAATCAATACAGTTCTGATATCAAATTAATTCAATCAGCAAATGAACATGTGTAGTTATCCCGAATCCAACCTCCAGTTGACTTGTGAGAAGGTGTTTCAATTCACCATCTCCTTTTACAGGATTTTTTCTCACCACCACTTGCAATCCGGGATTCTCTTCTGTGAGTTCTAACCCTAATTATTGAGGTAACCAAGTGGTAAAATCACCATACTTCTTTCCATCCTCAGGACTGTCTCGTCACGTGTAGTTTTTCAAGATTCCACCTAAAACGAAAAAATCGCAACTGTCAGAGTTTTCTGACGCATGAAAATTAGATTTCTTTATTTCTTTGGGACATGTGCTACACACCCAAAGAACATAACCAAAATCTAAAATTTACCGGGGTAAAGTATCAACCGTTGGAGGTGTGAGAAAGTCTCCACCAATTTACGTCCAAAATCAATATTGAACTCCACCTTTTCCTTGACTCTTGAATCACCTGCCTAAATTCATCGTCATGTATCTCCATGCTTTCGACTTCCATCCTTTGCCATCAATACTTTTTGCCAAGCCATTGAAACAAGGATACCATTCATTAAATTTTTGAATTAGTAACAGCTACCAATCCACATGATCTTAATAGTTAACTAGGATCCAACCACGAATTTTGCTCTATTGCCCAGTCTAGCAACTTGAAGCTCCACCGAAGAGCCCAACATGTAAGTCAGGAACCCAACTATGATAAAAAAACTTAAACTATTAGGTTTCGGGTCTTTACTTACATATTAATCGCTCTTTCTCCATCTCTCGGATTAATGTGGAACATAACCTTTTACTCATGAATCTAACAAATCTCCCCCTTCATGAGTAACCCCCAAATTAAACCCAAATTTACAAACTCTTCTTCAAACCCACTTTAATATTCAATGCAAGCCCACCTTTATCACCAATATCACCTATTCTCCCTAACAAATTAGTATCAGAGTTTCAGGTTGTGAGACTGGATTACTCATGGGCAAGTGGATTCTTCTCGAAGTTAGATCGGTGAAAATTCTCTTCTTGATGATGGACCGAAATATCAAGGAGTTTGATTGGTATTGGACCAGGTATGCCATGGGTTTGGCAGGGGGTCCGGTTGATGTTAGACCAAGGAGTCAAGGATTGGCAGAGGTCCAGAATACAATTTGGATGTTGAAAAAGAGCGGGTCTATGTTTGGGAGAATAGGTGATCTTGGTGATAAAGGTGGGCTTGCATTGAGTATTAAAGTGGGTTCGAGAAGAGTTTGTAAATTTGGGTTTAATGTGCGGGTTACTCATGAAGGGGGAGATTTGTTATGTTCATGAGTAAAGAGTTATGTCCCACATTAGTCCGAGAGACGGAGAAAGAGCGATTAATATGTAAGTAATGACCCAAGACCTAATAGTTTAAACTTTTGGGTCAGAGTTGGATTTCTTACTTACATGTTGAACTCTTTTGTGGACTCTCTCGAAATGTTTCTCCCTATCAAACTTCAATCCAAATCTTGTATTACGAGATGATCTCGACTTATTCTCCCTTGATGATGCTTCAGCTGATCGATGGGAGCAATACTACTCAAACCCCAACGCATTTTTTAATGTGGAAGCTGCCGTGCTGGACGTGAATTAGTCTGTGACAAGCTACACTTTGTTTTTCTTATGAAATCATGAACTTTTGTATATATTATATTTATTATTGATCTCCATTAATAGAAGCATAAATTTCTGTTGCTTGTATAGTACTTTCAAGTAGTAAATGAATCAGAAGCCAAATGATTAAACTTCTTTGTTCCTTTTAGATTATAAAGTCTTTTTTCTGCTCAACTCTCAAGTGTAGTTTTAGTATTTTGCTTTATATTCAAAGCTGTAGTCATTCATAATCAGTATTAGATAAGGTATGCGTGACGTCTTTGTCTAATATTTTTAGTTGTAATCATTTGACTCTATTGGTGTGAATTGTTATAGGCAGATTCATAAAATGAGAGATGTGAAAGCGGAAATCATCTGCAGAATGCCTTTTCAATAGATATTATGGTCTAAAACTGAAATTTTATACCAAAGATTGATTCAACAGGTTATTGGCAGATATGCTTACTGGAGAAATCAAACTGTGCACTTATCATCTAGTTGATAAAATACAATTGACTCTATAAGATGGTGGCTCACATGAAGAAATAACCGAAACCTGAAATCTAAAAGCAGGAAAGGACAACCCCATATTGTATTTTATATTTCTAAATAAAACTTTCGAGCTGCACAGAATAAAATAAATCGACATGAACCCTTTCTCTGCTATCCTCTTGTCAAAAAAATAGTCCATCAACAGATAAAACTGAAACAATTATTGAAAAGATTACATGAAGAAAAAATTAATCCTTGATTGACATTCAGAAGTGGAAATATCTTCACAGAATTGGTGTCTTGATCCTTGCAAGGCAGTGAATCCCTGGCTCAGAAAGCAGTCAAATTTGTAGTAACAATTTGTAGCCTTTTCTACAGGGACACTTGAAATGCAAAATTAGACGTTCCTCATTTCTCTCCACCCACACTACTTCCTGATAAGGTCCTTCATCACTTTCAGTCACCACTTGACTCACTTCAGATGTTGAAACTTTTACTTATGTTATTGTTTAACTTGTTTTTCAAATGGAGTCATTCATTTAGTGGCCTAGAGTTTAGGAATTTGCTGTACGTTCGAGTCTTTCAGTTATGACTTAGTCAGCAGATTTAGTGGCTTAGTGGTCTAGTCTTTAGGAGTGGTGGAGTTATGGAGAAGGTGCCAGATATGGGACCTGATCTTAAGGGATTTCAGTTGTGTGTTTTGCCTATTTAAAGGCTCCAAAGCTTATGATTAAAGATGACTTTTTGGCCACAGACTACTGTTATCTTTGCTATTTTGTTATCAGTGGCATCAGAGCTACAAGATTCCTGAGAGTGAAACACCTGAAATTATCTACTCTTCCCCACTACCCTATCCAAATGGCCAATGACTCAAATTTTGTGCAGGCCGCCATCCCTCGCTTTGATGGTCACTATGACCACTGGAGCATGCTCATGGAAAATTTTTTACGGTCCAAAGAATATTGGTCAGTGGTTGAATCTGGAATTCAAGAACCACCAGCAGGTGCAACCGTGACAGATGCTCAGCAAACAGACATTGAAGCTAGAAAGCTCAAAGACTTGAAAGCGAAGAACTATCTCTTCCAGGCTATTGATCGTCCCATCTTGGAGACTATTCTTTGCAAAGATACATCCAAGGATATTTGGGATTCAATGAAGAAAAAATATCAAGGCTCTTCTAGAGTAAAGCGTGCACAGCTTCAAGCCTTGAGGAGGGATTTTGAAGTTTTGCAGATGAAGGACGCGGAATCTGTTACAAGCTTTATTGGAAGGACGATGGAAATTGCAAATAAAATGAGATGCTATGGAGAAGAGATTAAAGATGTTAACATAGTAGAAAAAATTCTGCGTTCTATGACGCGAGAATTTAACTATGTTGTTTGCTCAATTGAAGAGTCAAACGACATAGATGACCTCTCTCTTGATGAATTGCAGAGCTCCTTGTTAGTCCATGAACAGAAGATGAATCGAAGGTGGACAGCGGAGGAACAAGCTTTAAAAGCTTCTACCAACACTCGCTCCAACAGCTCAAGAGGAAGAGGCAGAGGCCGAGGAAGAGGAAGGGGAAATCGAGATCATGACAAATCTAGAGTAGAGTGCTTTAGATGTCACAAATATGGTCATTATCCTTCTGAATATGTCACTGAACTGCCAACGTATAAAGAAAGAGAGGAGAACTCAAATTTTGCAGAAGAAACGAATGAACCAGAAACTTTGTTGATGGCTACCCATGAAGGAAAAAAGATTGAGTCGAATATTTGGTATGTCGATACAGGCTGCAGCAATCACATGAGTGGAAGTAAGTCTTCTTTTTCGAATCTAAATGAAAGCTTTCACTCTACTGTCAGTTTTGGTGACTTCTCTACTGTGAAAGTGATGGGAAAAGGTGATGTTAAGATACATACTAAGAATGGCTTTGTGAAAACAATTTCTAATGTGTTGTATGTTCCTGATTTGAAAAGTAATTTGTTGAGTGCTGGTCAGTTGCAAGAAAAGGGGTATGCCATTACAATTAAGAAAGGCACTTGTGAAATTTATGATCCTGATAGAAGAAGTTCTATTGCAACTGTCCAGATGAGTTCTAACAGATTATTTCCAATAGAAATTGAAAGCATTCAATCTTGTTTGATGGCTGAGGTAAAGGACCCCTCATGGTTGTGGCATTTTCGTTATGGCCACTTAAGTTTTGGTGGAATGAGGGCTCTACAACAGAAAACCATGGTGACAGGGCTTCCGGAAATTACTGTTCCCTCCCTAGTTTGTGAAGACTGTGTTGTTAGCAAACAACACCGTTCTCAGTTTCCCAAAGGAAAGTCTTGGAGAGCAAAGGATGTGTTAGAGCTGGTGCATTTAGATATTTGTGGCCCAATAAACCCATCGTCTAATGGAGGTAAAAGATACTTAATTACCTTCATTGATGATTTTTCACGGAAAACATGGGTTTATTTTTTACAGGAAAAATCAGAAGCTCTTACTATGTTTAAAAGGTTCAAAGCTCTTGTGGAAAATGAAGTAGGCAAGACTATTAAGTCTCTTCGAACAGATCGGGGTGGCGAGTATTGCTCAAAAGAATTTGAAGGTTTTTGCATGCAACATGGCATTCGAAGAGAACTTACAGCTGCACATACACCACAACAAAATGGTGTATCGGAGCGGAAGAACAGAATAATTCTTAATATGGTGAGAACTCTATTAACAAGGGGAAGAGTTCCAAGGACTTTTTGGCCGGAGGCTGTAAACTGGAGTATTCATGTTTTAAACAGAAGTCCAACTTTTGCCGTTCAAAACAAGACTCCTGAAGAGGCTTGGAGTGGAAGAAGACCAGTTGTAGATCACTTTAGAATCTTTGGTTGCCTCGCTTATGCCCACATCCCGGATGCGAAAAGAAAAAAACTTGATGACAAAGCTGAGAAATGCATCTTTCTTGGCGTAAGTGAATCCTCCAAAGCCTATAAATTATTCAACCCACTGACGAAGAAGATTGTGACCAGCAGGGATGTTGTTTTTGAAGAAGAAAGCACCTGGGATTGGGATGGGTAGCAGCCTAAACAAGTCTTTTATGATGATGATGCTAAACAGGAGCAAGTTCCAGCACTTGACATGCCACAAAACTCTTCAGATACAACTCAAACAGCTACTGGAATTTCACAACCAGTTGCTGAAGTAAATGAAGAAGGAGCCCAGTCAGTTGGTCGAGTTAGAAGAAGGCCTGCTTGGATGGAAGATTATGAGGTAACTGGGTTAAGTAATCCAATTACTCATTTTGCTTTGTTCGCAGATTGTGATCCTACAACTTTTGAGAGTGCCGTCAAAGAAGAAAAATGGCAAAAGGCAATGGACGATGAAATCAATTCAATTGAGAAGAATGACACTTGGGAGTTGTGTGATCTTCCTAAGGGGCACAAAACCATTGGTGTCAAATGGGTCTTCAAGACAAAGCTAAACAAAGATGGCGGTGTTGACAAGTACAAAGCACGCCTGGTGGCAAAAGGATACAAGCAGCAGTACGGGGTTGATTATACAGAAGTATTTTCTCCAGTTGCAAGACATGACACGATCAGATTGGTGGTTGCATTAGCAGCGCAAAATTCTTGGCCTATCTTCCAGCTAGATGTCAAATCAGCATTCTTGCATGGGTATTTGGAGGAGCAGGTATTTATTGAGCAACCCCCTGGCTATATTAAAGTTGGGAATGAGAATAAAGTGTTCAGACTGAAAAAGGCTCTTTATGGACTAAAGCAAGCTCCGAGGGCTTGGTATAGTCAAATTGAGACGTATTTTCTTAAAGTTGGTTTTATAAAATGTCCTTATGAGCATACAATGTTTGTTAAGATTGAAGATGGGGGGAAGCTTCTCATAGTTTGCCTGTATGTTGATGACCTTATATTTACTGGAAATTGTGATACCATGTTTGGTGAATTCAAGAAATCCATGATGAATGAATTTGAAATGACTGATCTTGGTTGGATGCATTATTTTCTTGGCATAGAAGTAATGCAATCAGATGATGGAATTGTCTTATCTCAAACGAAATATGTGGGAGAAATTTTGAATAGATTTCATATGAAGGATTGCAATTCCGTAAGTACTCCAATTGAATGTGGCATGAAGCTACACAAAGATCATGATGGAAAGAAGGTTGATAGCACACCCTACAAGCAAATTGTGGGCAGTTTAATGTATCTTACTGCAACAAGGCCAGATATAATGTACTCTGTGAGTTTAATCAGCAGATATATGGAAAGTCCCACGGAGTTGCATTTGTTAGCTGCCAAGAGAATCCTTCGTTACTTACAAGGAACTCGAAACCTAGGGATATGCTACAAGAAGGGTGAAAAATCTAACTTGGTGGGTTATACTGATAGTGATTATGCAAGAGATCAAGATGATGGAAGGAGTACTTCTGGCTATGTTTTTATGCTTGGAGCAGGTGCAATCTCCTGGTCATCAAAGAAGCAATCAATTGTCACCTTATCCAGTACAGAAGCTGAATTTGTTGCAGCTACGGCTTGTGCTTGCCAAGCCATATGGCTGAGAAGAATACTTGAGGAATTGCAGTTCAAGCAATGTGGAGCTACTATAATACTATGTGATAACAGCTCTACAATCAAGTTATCAAAGAATCCAATGCTTTACGGAAGAAGCAAGCACATTGATGTGAAGCTTTATTTTTTGAGAGATCTTTGCAAAGATGGAACTGTTGATTTGATACATTGTAAGAGTGATGATCAAGTTGCTGATATATTCACCAAGGCGCTCAAGAGAGAATCGTTTGTGAAACTCAGAGGATTACTAGGTCTCTGCAACCTAGGTTCAGTCAAGGTTGTAAACTGATGTTTACTAACATCAGTTTAAGGGAGGGATTGTTGAAACTTTTACTTATGTTATTGTTTAACTTGTTTTTCAAATGGAGTCATTCATTTAGTGGCCTAGAGTTTAGGAATTTGCTGTACGTTCGAGTCTTTCAGTTATGACTTAGTCAGCAGATTTAGTGGCTTAGTGGTCTAGTCTTTAGGAGTGGTGGAGTTATGGAGAAGGTGCCAGATATGGGACCTGATCTTAAGGGATTTCAGTTGTGTGTTTTGCCTATTTAAAGGCTCCAAAGCTTATGATTAAAGATGACTTTTTGGCCACAGACTACTTTTATCTTTGCTATTTTGTTATCATCAGATTCATCTTGTGAAAAAATTTTGGACTCTTAACTGATCCATTGGTCAATTAAATTTCAATTTACAACTAAAACAAGACTATCAAAAGAAAAGTCCAGAGAGAAGATTAATGAGCAACATTTAATTTAAACAAGAAAAATTGGGGTATATTTTAGCAAAATTTAAGAGATAAACCTTGATATAGGACTTTCTTCTTCCACATTGTGGCAAGATCCCCCAACACTTGGTGCCTTGATGCTTTTTCTTGCTGCCGGAGGACGTGGAGGAGTGGCGGTTGTCACCACCTGGTGAGGAGCTGAAACGGGATCAGAGATTAAGCGGTAAAGAGGCTGAGAACGCCATGTATCCACAGAATTGGCCGCAGAACTCTTGGGCAACAGATGATTCAAGAAATTAGTGGACACCCGCTCAAGCATCATATATGGTGGCCGATTATATGTGTGTAGGTCCCGTATTTGTCGTTTTAATTTTCGGAACAAGAGTTCGGCTTCATATTGATGCACCATTCAATTGTTTCTGTGCTCATCTCTCCAATTTCACTTGGTACGTGAAAGGTGGTGGGCGATCATGGAGTAAGAATAACATAAAGCCAATTTGACACACACACACACACACATAATGACCCAACGGATTATATATATATATAGGAAAAGTCCGAAGTAGCAATCGTTATCGTAACAAAACTGTTTTTACCTGGCATGCACTTGTACCTGCAAAATGCTTTCTGCTTGTGGCCATTATATTCTACTCTGAATGCATTAGCTAAGGTTCTCCTTAAAAAATGAAAATCCAATATACATAAGCCAACTTGCTTGTAATTTTTAGTGTGAACCAAGGCAATACACATCAATAAGGAGTTTCAGCAGCTGAATATACTTTTTTAGAGTTGCTAGTTATTTGTACAAGCGGAATACAGACACTCAAATCACCTTCAAAACGAAACATCAAGCAATCTAATACGTCATATGTATCTATCTGCAGGTTTATATTTACAAATGCACGACTATATATTTCACGTGTAGGTAATATTTTGCAATACTAGCATTTTGTTTGATCATGGACATTTAGGATTTTTCCCTGGTCCACCGTAGTAAAAGTAGTCTCCCCAGTCAGTATTATTTCCCAATAATATGCCATAGCAATTTGGCTGATTGGCGACGGTTGTAATCATATCATCAGGAGTTACTAAGGTGTTTGAGCCATTGAGTATTTGAAGATTCCTGAAGTAACTTGCCCTTTGATACCCTTCTTCTGGAAAATGGCCACTGCCCATCTGGGTTGTACTGTTTAGACCATCTCCTTTTCCATTGCTTACGACTCCACCCCAAATGATGGCTGACGCATTGTGTACAAGGTATTTGAACAAAGAGGTAGGCCAGTAACCAATTGTCTTGTTCTGATACTGCAGCCACCACAGTGTCTGGTTTGGATCCTAACAAAATTCTCCCATGATATTTGAAGTTCTTGAATTCCCAGTGAACTGTTACATTCATAAAAAAAAAATGTGGTTTCTTTTGCTTACCTTCCAAATAAAGATGCTGATATTGTATTGCGAACCATTGTAGACTGAGGTCGGGGATAAGCTTGCCCCTAGTGCAATTTCATTGCTGGTTTGGACAAAACCCGAGCAGAACAAGTTGTAACACCCGGTGGACCGGTAACCGTCACTCTACAAATTTTACCAATTTGCAACACAAAATCTTTATGTAGAATCCTCTTCTGGTATATGCTATAGCTAAGTCAAATACACGAATATATACTATAAAAAGCAAGTGCAGATAGAAATTTCTAAGATTGTTATGAAACTTGAAATCCATCAAATTCTATAGGAAAGTGCTTTTTATCCATGTATTCTGGGCCAGAGAGTCCTTGCATTCATAGAATGTGAGTTCGGTGAGCTTGAACTTAGCCTTGTCGAGTAGAATTTTTTCAAGATAATGGCATTTTCATCAAAATCCAAGTTTTTTCTTTTAACATCGCATTAACCAAATGTTGAGTGTAATTTTTTTTGCACAGGCAAACAAAAAACATACTTTTTGTAAAATAATTCTAAACTCCATCAGAATTTTGGAATTTCTCCGAAAGGATTCAGCTCCGGAAGATTAATTGTGAAAGATATTCTTTTACTTACAGTCCAGCAGGTGTAAAGTCTTGTTCTATTATCTCCAAACCGTTCTGGGTTGACCTGAGTAAAGAAAGCAGTAGGATCGGAACAATTGCACATGTAGTTCACGAAGTCGTGAACACGAAGAAACATATTAAGGAATGATTATAGAGAAAACCTACAATCCATCCGGCCTCAATGGAGTTCAGTTCTCTGGTTGAAGGACCTCCTACAACCCCAACTCCGGACAAGCTAGATCCACCTTGGTCTTCATCATCAATTTGGGGTTGCCATAGATTTATAGTTGCCTTCGTTCCAAGATACTCTTTACTTTGAACAAATGCATATGCATACTAAGAAATTTCACCATCAACAGAGGGTAAATTAGATAAAGGGATTGAAAAATTAAAACTGCTAGATTAAAAGCACTTGAAAATTACAGCAAAATACATGTTGGACTCTTTCAGTTGCTAAAGTCCCAAAATCTACTGTTTTTATTATTTTTTTTCGTGAGACATATTTTGTGGTACCTCATAAGTAGCTGAATTTTTGACAGGTGCCGTCCGAGGTCGCCATGGAAACCTGAACCTAGGTAGCCTCCCAGTCGGAAGTCTCAGGATAGAACGAGCTCTTAAGAAGTCACCTTTCTTGGTTCTTCTAATAGGAATGGTTCCCTTGGGGCACTTTCCATTCAACTGCCATAGCTGAGCAATAGGTCTTGTATGATGCTTCCTTTGGAGTTCGAAGTTGGACATTTTACTCTTATCAAGTAGTATTTCTGGGTGATAATTCGGCGCCATCTGCAGCATATTAATTTCAGCACTACATTCAAGTGACAGTGGCATGGCCATAATAACGGACCAGTTATAATGTCACATGCGTAAGTTTGTGAACAATTCAGAATCAACATAATCCGTTCCTCATTTTTTTAGGGCAAATTACATTTTACTCCCCTATGGTATAGTATTTTTTGTATATAACCCTCTTATAGTTTCAAAAGTTATGCATAACCTCATCATAGTTTCAAAAGCTTCATCATAGTTTGGATTAAAATGTTAAAATAACGGGAATGATCATTCGTAACGAAACCTTTGAAAATATCAAAATTACCCTTGTTTAAAAATTAAAATGATTGAAATAACCAAACTATATAAACATAATATATATGACGCACTAACCCAGTATGGTTTTATGTTTTACCAAATAACTCCCTTATGATTTAATGTTTTATCATATAACTCCCTTATGATTTTCAAAATATACGTATAACCCCCTATGGTTAATAAATAATTTTCAGCTTTATATAGGGATATTTTTAACATTTTAAGTGATTCCGTTACGGATTGTAAATTCAGTTACTTTGACACTTTAATTCAAATCATGAGAGGGTTATGTATAACAACACTAAATCATAGAGGGGTAAAGTGAAATTTGCTTTTTTTTTTTAAGGTTAGCTCCGCATGCATTATGCTCGTTCTCACATTACACTTGCTTTTCAACGACGTTATCACTCTTTTTCATCTTTTAGTTGGTTAAAGGAACGATTTTAAGAAAGAATTAAAAGTTTTATAAGAATTATGAGAGAAAATTGAAGATTTACATGACTTTTCCTGATTGACTTTTGGATTTTTGAATGTCAATGGGGGAGGAAGAAGCAAATAGCCAAGTGGTTACACCACAACTGAGATAGATGTGCTAACCTGAATGGTATGATTTTTGAGCAAAAGGTGGTCAAATGCTGGTTGGTGAGCGATATGGATACAATCAATTATATCACCATCAGGGCTCTGAACAAAAACAACCGTATATGCATAAATCAATTCTAAAAGGCAACATATGATACACAAATTTACTAAGTATTGTAGGTAGAGAAATATACATAAAAGAAAAGGAGATGAGTTATTATTAATACCTGTTATTGCAAATACGTACGTTGGATACTATACTTGCCTCTTTTAATTATGTTCTTAACGCTTAAATTAAGTGTAATTAACATGTTCAAGTTAAAGTCTATTTTCAGCTGTTATCACTGCTTTTCCCCCGTTCTCAATTGAAAAATAGATCCTAATATGATAATGAATCTTTAGGTAAAATTCTTATGATTTAATGCAAAATTATGCTTTTAACTTTTTCAGGAAATTCTCTAAAAATCAAGTTTATCATTATAAGCTTTCAAAAAGAAAAGAAGATTTTGAGAACAAAGCCTTTGCAAGGGGAGGGGGAAGGGAAAAAAAAAAAAAACCGAGGGTGATGTATAACCTGGATGGACATAAAAGCAAACATGAACTTAAAAGGGCAGAAAAGTGCAGAGAACAAGGGTGATGTATAACCTTGATGGACTTGACAGGATTTCTTCTTGACTCGCTCAAGATTCTCTTACCCTCAAGCTTCTGGCTTGCCATGCTCATCATCACTAACAACATGAAGCAATACAATTGCTTCCAGAAAAAGATGTGCATATTGCTAAAGAGAAAATCCATTGAAACTGCTTCAAATTAAGGTTGCCGGTCTTCATTAATGCATGAATGACTGCATCATTTATAAGCACTCAAAACTGTTTAATGAATTGGATGAGTGTTGTCCAGGGGTAAATCTAACTTGGAGAGAAGTTATCTTGGCAAGCATTGACTTAGTCGAGCAGATAGGATTATATAGATTATTTACCAGGCATGGTAAGGAAAAATGCATAGATAATCTAGCATGAATAACTAAACTACTTTCAAGAAATGCGTAGTCTTAAGGCCAATAGATTGTGATCTTGCCATGCAAGATAATACGTGAAAAGATAAACAAATCCATAAAAGAGTTGAAGTCCTTAAAATGGTTTGATAACGGATGTAATAAACTGTAATGTAGGGTCCGTTTGGTTGGACTGAAAATATTTTCCTAGGGAAAATATTTTCAGTCGAAGTCATTTTCCTGGAAAATCACTTCCTTCCCCATAATTTTCCAGTGTTTGGTTATTAAGTGAAAATATTTTCCAAATTCCTTTTTTCATAATTTTCCGGCGTTTGGTTTGTCACTGAAAATATTTTCTGATATATTTGTTGATATGTTGCAAATATTTTTTTTACTCTCAAAACATTTATTTCGTTACAAGTTAATTTTAGTTTCTATCCATTATAATCAAATTATCATTTCTATAAAATATCTATTCATATTATACCATGAATTCTTAAATGGAATTATTAATGGAATCTTGGATTTATTCATAATTTGTTAATTCTTGCTGCCGACCAATGGAGCTTTCGATTAGCAAAGTCCAAGGTCAATTACCAATAAACCACCTTAATATGTACAGCAGCTCAGTACAGAGACAGAGACTGCTGGTGCTAGGCCAAAAATTTAGCATCATGCAGCCTTGTGCAAATGTCAATCTACAAAGAGGAGTTCTAGCAGAATAGCACTTTCGCCCTCATTTTCCTCTGTTACACGGATTCTATGCTTTCTATCATGGAAATCCCGGCACATATACACTTGTTCTTGAAATCTGCAACAGAAAATGTGAAAATAGGTCCTACGAACAATAG
The DNA here is from genome assembly GCF_036785885.1 of Coffea arabica. Lineage (NCBI taxonomy): Eukaryota > Viridiplantae > Streptophyta > Magnoliopsida > Gentianales > Rubiaceae > Coffea > Coffea arabica. Next base: position 25,223,648 of record NC_092312.1, on the reverse strand, counting down.
AAGTTCAAAACGAATCGAATTGAGCCAGGAAGAATCGAAGCGAATGGGCATTACCAGTAGATACTCCACAGCCAAGCAGGCATGCTCTACTGGCTGGAAGTGCAGGATCTACTTTTGTAACGTGAGTGATGTCCACCACAGTGTACTCACTGAAACCTGATGTGTAGCCAAAGTGGTAAATTGTCTCTCCTTTGGTATCAGAAAATCGGCTAGTCCCATCTCTAATATAAGGAGACAATTCGAATCTCAATTTGGAGCATTGGTTGCTTTTGATGGATGTGCAATCAGGACATTCTCCGCAGTAAGCCAAGAATGATGCAATGACAGTGTCTCCCACCTTTACATCCTCGATTCCCTCTCCAACGCTCTCCACAACCCTAAATTAAACAGAATCAAACATGATCAGAAATTGACTAAAATGCTTTGAGCAAAGTCATGACCTTGTTAGTACTTGTAGCATGAATGAAAATACTCACCCAACAGTTTCATGACCAAAAATTCTTGGATAATATCCATGAGGTTCCTTCAAACAGAACAAACGAGTTTGTCAGAATTTGATCAAAGTACAGATTCATGTGCAAAGTTATGCTGATCTGCGTGTGATTAGAGGACATGAGATTCATACTTTGAGCCTCCAGAAATGGATGTCACTGAAGCAGAGGGCGGAGCACAAGACTCGAACGCGAAGCTCACGGGCTTTTGGAGGGGCAACTATTATTTCCTCTATCACTAATGGCTCCCCTGCTTTCCTGGCAACGGCAGCTGCATCCAACAATCAAAGTAATTACACATCTTCTGGCAGATTTCAAGAACAAGTGTATATGTGCCGGGATTTCCATGATAGAAAGCATAGAATCCGTGTAACAGAGGAAAATCCGTGCCGGGATTTTTGCCTATAACTTTTGTCTATTGTCTCTTTACAGCAGGAGTAATGACTCTTCTGCAGATCCAACCGTCCTAAGGACATTGGTAGAAAAGCTACAACTAACTGGAATATCAGACCTTACTCAAGAGTCACTGACTTGGGAAGATGCCCTGCTTGTGTTTCATTTCGTTTGAGGAAAGATTTCAGTATATTAAGACAGAAGTATTTCCACGGTTATATTCCCTTTTCAATCAAGCAGCTGCAGTAAGAATCAGCCCGTGGCTTCACAAACTCAATGAATTCACTAAAACTTTTACAAATGGTCTAAAACCCCGAAAAATCAGCAGCCAAATTAATTCATTAGCATCAATCAAATCAGATTTAACCCTAATCAGGTAAGAACAAACTAAAACAAAAGCAACCCACAAAAATTCATTCAAATGGAACTTCAAGAATCTACACCAGTAATTCTAGACAATTTTTCAAAGGAAAAGGGCGGAAAAAACAACTAACAAGAGATCATACCTCTGGAAATACTTGAGGAATCTTCACCCTTGTTGGAAATGCTATTGTAGGAACGGGAATCAGATTGTGCTTATGCCGTCAAACAAGCTTCTGAGGCTGCATAAGCAAACGCATCCACAATGGCGGGCACAGCTCACAAACAAAAAGCTGACTGAAGAGAGAGAGAGAGAGAGATGGTTACCGGCCGCAATGGCAAAGTCTAGTTCCGATGACTAGAGAAATGGACCACACAAACTCACACTCACACAAACGCATCCACACATGACCGTCGATATTGGCAGCTTTTAAAGGAAAAAAAATGAGAGAGAGAGAGAGAGAGAGAGAGAGAGAGAGAGGGAGATGATCTGTTACCTCCGAAATTGGGTCTTTGTCGGAGTTGGAGATGCCGCCTGCGAAGAAGGAGGGATTTGTTTGCTGATGAGATGTCGCCGGCGGCTTTTGGTTGGACTGAAAGCTTTTATTTGCCGGAGATGAGGAGATGTCGCTGCGAAAAAGAAGACTGCATTTTAGGAAGGAAAATAACTTCACAAAGACAGATGAGGAAGTTATTTTCCTCCTCTGGATGTAATTTATTTTCCATCGGAAATTATTTTCCCAAAATAATTGACAACCAAACAAAAGAAAATATGAAAAATGTTTTCCGGAAAATCTTTTCCTTCCAAACAAACAGACCCGTAATGTTCAGACTTTACATTTTACTCGGAGAAAAAACCAGTCAAATCTATCCAAAGAGAGGTTAGGTTGGCATACGATAGAAAGATGATTAAATTATGGGGAGATTCTTATCAGTTTTACATATGGTAGACATTACAATCATATTTTTTTATGGAATTCTTCTTCCCAGTGACGTTTACCCAAATAAAACCTATAACACTAATGTACCTACTTTGTGGAACATTTGATCCAACTTAGTAAATGGATGATCTAGGTGACATCAATAAGGAAATTTTAATTTCCCAGTTGAACCATAGGTAAATGCATGTAGGAAGAACAAAGTCGTTTAAAACTTATCTAGATTGAGGGTGATGTCGGGTGTGTTTGCATAGGAATTATTTGTCAAAAAATTACTTGTTTGCATGACAAACACATTTTTATTTTTCTAATCTGCTTTCTATTTCGCCTACATTACATCGTAATAAGTGCTACATTAATTATTTTAAGTAATATTTCAAATAATCTCCTATCCAAACATACCCACGTATGGATTTATTAACATTGACTCAGTTGCAAAATTTACATAAGCGTGATGTCCATTTGCATGCAAGCGACTCATTTTTTTTTTTTCATTTATTTGTTTATATTTTTTCATTTAATTTTTGTATAGTTATCTTGCAATCAACCATTGTATATATGCTTATATAATTTTGTTGAATGTGTAAATTTTATTCCTGTTTATCAATTGAAAGTATGAAAGCAATAACTTAAATAAGTCTAATTTTGTAAATAGTACATCAACTTAACCAATGGAACACCATTCGAGCTATCTCAATCTCATTTGATATGGTGTATGCCTTACAAATAAATATCTTGGAGATTTACATGTGAAATTAACTATGATTATTTATTTGAAAATAACTATGATTATTTATGTGAAAAATGGGTTAATATTTTTAGTATAAAAATTATTTTGCACTAACGAGTATACATACATACAGTATATACAAAACCAATACTTCAAATTCAAAAAGAGGTTGGGTCATGCGTCCCAATTTGCTAGTATACAAAATTCTTAAATTTGACATGTAAAAAAAAATTAATTCCAAAGAGTCACTGTCATAAGATTAAAAAAAACATGTAATCTGATTTTAGTTTCTATTCTAAGGTTGAAAAAATAGATTAGCGTTTTCTACATTGCCATTGTCAAATTGTTTTGTACTAAGATACATGCTGCTTATGCAAAACTAACATTTTAGAGTCATGCATTCAAATCTACTAGTGCAAAAAATTCTTAACAGTGATGCATAGAAAATAGTAATTCCAAAAACTTACAATTTTGAGACTAAAAAAAAAATGTCTTATAGTTCATTTCAGCCTAAGAAACCTATACAAAATTACAAATTGCTAAAAGGACTTAGCACAACCAGAAACTATATGAATCCATATTTATAAAGGAGGGAATTGACAAGTTCGTTTCAAAATTAGACGCGTACACTCTTAGCATAGATTTTTGTTTTTCTTCTTTTCTTTTCTTTCCAGTCGCATACAGTAGCACCCTGCATTTTGAAAACCTGTACGCCCACAGGCACTCAAATGTTCGGTTGTACCAAAACACACACACACACACACACACACAGACGCACACAGTCACACAGTGAGGCTGTGAGGCTAATAAACCATCAAGAACTCCAGAACCCTGTTCTTTTCTGCCATATTTCAGTTTCGTACTCGCTTCTGCAAACTTTACAAGGTAAATTTTCCTCGCAGAGTCTTTTGATTTTCTGTTTTCTTTCTTTCTTTTGGTGAATATGATCATCTCCATCACAAAAGCATGATGGACTGTTTTCTTTCCTTATAAAGTTTCTATCTTTCAACTGCATTTTCAAACAATTAGTACTCCTTTTTGATATTGTGAAAGTGGCATCTTCAGCATTTTGTGATGCAAAATTTACTACGTGAACTATCAAATTTCATTAAAAAGGTGGATTGTGGTTTGTTTATTGCGTTAGTTAAAGCTTACTTATACAGCTAAAGCTCAAGATTTGATTTTGGAAAATTTCCAAACTTGTCCTGTATGAACCCTTATCCCCTGTTTGTTGATTTACTGCTTAAGAAACAAAAACCTTGGTGGAATTCTGAAAATTGAGGTGAGTGAGAGTGGATGGATATATGATTGAATAATGAGTTCGAGTTATTAAGACTGAGCTTTTGCAGGTGTCTCAGAGAGAAATGGCTGAAGGAAAGGAGGTCAACATCATGTCCGTGGAGCAAGCGATTCAGAGAGAATTGGCATATAGGAAAAAGATTGCTTACTTCTTGTCTGAGGCAGAATTTGCAGAGCTGTTACCTTTGGAGGTGAGGACTCAGACTCTAAATTTTCTTATGCTGCTTGTTGTCAGTCTTTCTGTTGTAATTGTTTGTGTTCTACTTACTCGCGTGTTCCTCAAAATTGATGCTATTTTATTGATTGCTGAACCTATAAAACTGCTGGCTTATCACAAATGATCGGCACAAGTTGAGTTGGATAATGTGTTATAGAAACTCAGCAAGTGATATTTGTGAAAAATGGCAGAATTTGATGTATTTCAATTTGGATTTGAGGTCATGGGGCTGTTCTGCTGCAAAAGTTTGATGCTTGATTAGTCTTATACGGCAGATTTCGTGAAATTAGTTATGTAAGTCGAGCCTCGTTCCTAATTATTAGGTGCCATTTTCATCTAAGGTTACATTAGTTTATGACATGCATATATATATGTGCTTGATCTCTTCAGCACCTTAAAAGAATGTTATCTGAACAAAATAAATCTCTTTACTCTCAAATATATATCATGCCAAATTGTAAGAGAATTAATTATGCTGTTCAAATTTGGTAGCGTCGTTGCATTGCGCAACTTATGAAGCCAGTCTCTCTTTCAATGTTTTAACTTTTAAAGTATGATGCAACACAAAACCATTTGTAACAGCATAGATTGACTATACTCCAATCTGGAGCACTACATATTGCGGCAATGAATTTTTGAAATGGCCAAAATGAGCTTAATCTTTGCAGAACTAATAAGCTTTAGATGCACAACAGAAAACTGCCCAAACTGAATGCCATCTGAAATGCAGACTCTAGATTTTTTGAGATTAAATAACAGAATGATGCATACACTTCTTACATTACTGAAAAGTTTTTTTTTTTTTTTTTTTTTTTTGGAAATTCAGTTTAGAACTGATGTTGCTGCATAATACCAAAAGATATAGATATGACTATGATTCTTTACTACTACCCTTAAAATCCATGGGACGAGGTTTGATTTGGTTGAATTGAGGACTAGGGAGCAAATGAATTACATATAGAGGGAGTAGGTTTTTGCCCTTATCATTCTCTACTCCTTTTAATCAACTTATAATCCTTGATGATTGCTGGAGAGCTATGTAACCCATTCTTCTTTTTTACTAAATTGGTATTCGTTTTGGACATTAGTTGTTCAGGTTGCTTATTTCAATTTTGACAACTTGTTCCTTATATTAGGTGCCATCTTCATCTAAAGCTACAATTCCAGAGCCAAATGTCTCACAATTTCTCAGGCAGAGTTTGAGGTCACCTACCATAGCACGGCCTACATCAAACCCCAGATCAAGCCTCACCAGTGCAGCAGCAAATGATTTGACATCTTCGGGTCCTAATCTTAAGCAATCACCAGTACGATGGGTTATTTAAAAACTAAAACTTTTTTCTTGCACTAATTTCTTCATGAGTTTAAGCTGTGCATAAATATGATTCATCTCTTAAAGCCCTTAAAAGAAGGATATCTGGATGATATAAGTCACTTTACCTTCAAACTTTTGCTATGGTTCTGTCCCCTAATTTAGGTCTTGCCAAATCCAAAGGATAATCATTATGTGGTTCAAAATTGGTTGCATCCCAATGGCATGCAACAGGAGAATTGGGGTTCATATTGTCTATCCTTCCTTGTTTTAACTTATGAAACAATAGACTGAATGAACTGCAACATGTATATGCAGTGGCACTGACTCATGAAATGTATATGGAACAACAGACTGAATGAGCTGCAACATGTATGTGCAGCGGCAATGACTCGTGAAATGTGCAAAATTGGCCATTTTTGCAGAGCATTCAGCCACTAACTGCAACAGATTTATCTTTAAAGCACAATGCTATTCCTGTAGGTATTGAAGGCCAGATCTTTTTCATTTAGATGACAGATTCTCCCAGCTCTTAATTCTCATAAATTCCTTTTCGGAAATTCATTTCCAAAATGATCTTGCTGTCCAATGCCATAAGGCAAACATACAACTATGATCCTTCATTACCAACCTCAGAAGCAATAGATCAATGCTTTAATTCGTTTAAGTGGACAACTGAGCAGCATATGTAAAATATAGAAGGGTAGGATTTTCCAATTGGCTCTCTACTCTTCTTGTACTGCAAAAAGTATAATCCTAGTTTATTGCTGGAGAGTCCTGTAAACATTTGCATAACTTGCTTGGTCTTCATTTAAGGCATCAGTTATTTTGCTCTTGGTTTCTTGTTTCAGCTTGTTCCAATCACTCATTCTCTGTTTTTCAGCAGATATAAATTATGGAAGTTTAGGATTTTCCAATCTGTTCTCTACTATATTTTTTTCCCCTGCAAAACTTGTAATCGTTGCTTATTGCTGGAGAGTTGTGTAGTACATTTCATTACTAGCTTGGTCTTCATTTGAGGTATCAATTTTTGTGCTCTCTTCGTTGGTTTTTTGTTTCATCTTATTGGAATCACTCATTTCTCATGCATCGTGGATCTTTCTCCTTATTCTTCTTATTCTCTTTGTTTTGTTCTTTATTGTTAATCTTCTGCTTATCACTTGTTGCATGTATCAGGTGCCATCTTCATCTAAAGTAACAATGCCAGAAGCAAATGCTACACATATATTAGGGCAAAACTTCATCTCACATGCTGGACAAGGTTTTGCATCAAACATGATTTCACGTCCGAGCATAAGCATGGTTTCAGCAGATGAAATAAGGCCTTCAGTTACTAATGTCAAGCCATCTCCAGTTCCAGGTCAGAATCCAAGTCCATTTTCAGTGTCTACTCAGAACAGTGCATCAATTCACTCAGTGATGCCAATGAAAGCGACTCCCAGCAGCTTCAACTACCTTTCAAATCAACACCAAAAGCCATATTATACTAGTGATGGACCTAAAACATTCTGCAAGATTTGTCAAGTCAGCTGCCCAAGCCCATCATGTTACAAAATGCATATCAAAGGTCACAAGCATAAAGCTAAGCTGAGTTACATGAAAATGTGTGGGAATGGGATGGTTAAGGAGAACACAAAAGAGCAACCAAGATGTGACCTGTGCCAAATTTTGTGCACTGACCAAATTAGTTTAGATTTACACTTCAAAGGTCAAAAGCACAGGGCCAAGTTGCAAGAACTCGAAGTTGGTAAGAAACAGAAAACCCTCCAGCACTTCTGGTGTGAATTGTGTCACGTTCCTTGCAACAGTGAAGAGATTTATAGGCTTCACTTGAAGGGGAAGACCCATGCTGCCCGTCTATGTACTTCCGAGAAACAGAAGAAGGCAACATAGGAAGCAGGAGCAGCATTTGAGCAGTTAAGTTTGCATTAGGGCAACGTAATAAGCACTAGTCTACTTTTTTGAACTGCCTAATTGCTTCACTTTTGCCTGGATTTAATGCTTTGTGGCAAAAATCTTTACAGTGTGTTGCTGATCATTTGTCGTTGGTACTTATTGACATCTATAAATGAGCTCTATAACTTGAATTCTTCAGGCAAGAGAGATTTATACTCCCATTTTGGAATTCTAAGTTGATACGCTTGATGGAGCAGATATTATTGAACTGAACTGATCTAGATTCATTGTTATGAATCTGTTGCATCTATGGAAATTTATTATCAGCCTCTTGAATTTTTTTACTCCATTGTAACGTCTGCAATTCCATTGAAATTTGGCCATTATTGCTCTTGTAAATCTGTGTTGTAGAAGCAATTCTTATTACCATCCTATGATACATGTTGATTTTGTAGAATCACATCTTCCCTCTTCTTCAGTCAGGAAAGGAGAGAAAATTCATAGAACAGTTCCAAATGTAAGCAGTTAAGATTTCAAAAATAAGAGGGATCACTAAAAGGGAGACGATATTTCAAATACTAAACCAACCTAATAATTTCAAGGAGCAGGACATAAAGGTCATTAATGTATATTCATTTCTGGTTTGAGCAAAGCCTGGACAGAGCAAGTTGTAGCATCCTGTTGATCGAAAATTATCCCTCTGTTCATTGTTGGATGGAAGACAGACCGATAAATACATAATGTCATATTTTAGCTGCATTCTGTATTTTTAAGAGAAAGTGATTAATTTAATTTTAAACTATCAACTAATGCGGGGATGCTTACCGTCCAATAAATGAAAAAACTTGTTTTTTTATCTCCATATAATTCTGGAAAAAATCTGTTGTCGTCCAATTAAGACACAAAGAAATTAATAGAATGATTAAGTAATCATATTTTATATTCTATTTTGAAGAAAATAAAAAAAAAGGCGTGTGTAACAGGTGCCCTAATATAAAATTGGTTTTAGGTGATAGTTTCTTTAAAAAAAATTAAAATTAAACGTGAACAATGTTGAAATAAAAGAGTCCAAATAAATATGGGCGTACGCATTCATACAATAGTTTCAGTGTAAATTAAGTTCGCTAACGGGTGTTCATTGAGTGCCTATCATTATAAGTTTGCACTACTTGAAAGAATTGTGATCATGTGAACAATACTTCCTTAAAAACTCACATGCCACCCTGCTTCAATGACGTTTAAATCTGAATCGGAAGAGCCTCCTGCAATCGAAAGCTGAGACGAGCTAAATGCATTACGTTTCTCAAGTCGGGGCTCCCATATATTTATGGTTGCCTTCGCTCCATAATATTTTTCTTCTCGAACTACTGCAGCTACAGACTAAAGAACCCCCCACGAGACAGAAAAGATTAGGGAAAAATAGAAAAAAGGGAAAAGGAGCAGAACAACAAGATCATTGTTTCAAATTGGCCCTCAAACATTAAGCACGTTTCTCATCGACAAACATGTATTGGCTTATTTCCAGCAGTTAAATCTTCAGTACGGATAATGCAGGTAGAACTTTAAGAGTGGCATTCACATAGATTTATTTTAGAAAATCCTAAGTAGCTTTCTTTCTTTTCTAATTAGTAAGTGCTAATTTTTTTTTTTTTTTTTGTGGCAAAACAGTGGTTCCTGAAAACTGTGTTGGCCAGTTTTCGGAAAATTGGTGTTTAGCTTCCTTCCAAAGTTCTTAGTCTTCATAGAGCTTGTTCTTAAGATATCCTCTTGCTTAGCCCTCCTGATAGGAATGGTTCTGTCTGGGCCCTTTTCAGCCAATTGCAACAACTGACTGATTGGTTTCTGTTCAAGCTCATTGTTAGTGGACTTAATGTTGGAAATTTTATTCTCAGCAAATCCCAGTTCTGGTTGATAATTTGGTCTCATCTGCAAAAGAAAAACATATAGCTTCTTTCCGTCCGTCAAGCAATTATGGTGTTATATATACTTCATATTTTTGCATTTTTTTTTTGTTTATTTTTCTTTTGAGGGGTGTTGCATGGGGCAAACCTGCAGAATCCAGTGGCCTTTGAGCAAAGGATTGTCAAATGCTAGTTGTTGATAGATATGGACACAATCAATTATATCACCATCTTTGCTCTGTCATAAGTGAAAATTGTGAATTTCATTATAAACAGCCAAAGGCATTCAACATAATCTAATCTACCTACCCGCAAATTTGTGACTTTCATTGAACTAAGGATTATCAAATGCTGGTTATTTCGATATTTTGGGTATGTGAATAACTCATCTTCCTCCTAAAGAATTACTAATACGTAAACCCTTACCGGGAGAGTCAAAATAGCTTGTTAATGCCATTGCTATATCATAACGATTAGGCTGGAACATAAATCTGTTGAATGGGTTGATTGGAACAAAAATTAGATGAATGGTTTATATGAGAATTGGGATTTTCAATTAGTTTGATGATGGTTTGTAATATAGAGAGAATGGAAAGAGGATACATAGCCAAATGGTCAAACTTTTGGAGTTCCATCATGGACAACTAGGATTTCTCCCTGGTCCTCCATAGAAAATGTAATTTCCCCAATCAGCATTCTCTCCCACTGTTATATCATAGCAGTTTGATTTCCGAGCAATGGTCCTTAAGTAATTAAGGGGCCTTAATTTCATTGAGCTGCCTATCACTTCAAGATTTCTCATGTAACTTGCCCTCTTAAAACCTTCTCGTGGAAAATGGCCACTTCCCATCTGTGTAGAAGTTTGTACCCCATCTGACTGTTTGTTTAAAACTAGCGCACCCCATTCAATCAAAGAAGAATAGTGTGCTAGGCTTGTAAGCAAAGAGCCTGGCCAGTAACCAACTATCGTGTTGCCAAATTCTAGCCACCATGCATCTTGTGCTGGATCCTAGCAAAACTTAAGCAATCTATGAGTTTCAAAAATCATAAGAGAAAAAAAAAACTGCATTTTGTAATTTGCACAATACATACATCCCACCAATAAATTTCTTGTTCTTGAAAAACTAAATAAATGAATAAAAGAGCTACTTAAGTTACCTTCCAAATAAGTATGCTAATTTCGGACTGGGAACCGTTGAAATTGGAGAGGGGGAAGATAGAGCCTCCTAGTACAATTTCATTAGTGATTTGAACAAAGCCTGAACACAGCAAGTTGTAGCATCCTGTGGACTTAAAGTTGTCCCTCTGTCGACATAAATGTAGAGTCTATATATCAAACTAAAGTTGCATGATTAGCAAAAGTGATTCTTGGAAAAGGTTTAAGATGCTTACAGTCCAGTGCATGAAGAACCTTGTTCTAGCATCTCCGTATAATTCTGGGTTGACCTGGTTTTTTTTTTTTTTTTTTCCCAATCATACACAATGAGTTATTACATTGATCAATATTCTAGTTGTGTTTCACCCAAAAAGAGTAAATTACTAATTTACAAGGGATTGAGTCAACATTCTAGTTGTGCTTCACTAAAAGGGATAAATTACTAATAAACCCCTGTGGTTTTTCCTATCATCATATCACCTCGCTAATATTTATCTGCGTAAGTACATATCCCTTGTAATTTTGTGCGAAGTGGAATATAGACTAAAAACATCTTTGGTTAGATGATTGATTTGGATGTGCTCAAAAATGTGCAGGATGAAATCATAATACTCACTCATTTTATGGTTTTATATAATTATCCATTTAACCCCTTATAATTTTGCATAAATATCTACTTGATAACTATTTAGTTTTGTATATAGACCTATATAATGCCCCCTGTAGTTTTATGCAAAGTGGTTAGGCTCTTATTTAGTTTAATACTTAAGGAAGACTGACACTTGCATTTCAACTAATGACGTTATGGAGGGTGCTTTCCATCAAAATTTTGCTTTGCATAAAATCATAAGAGCATAATGTGAATATCTTAAAACGTTAGGGAGATTATGTGATAATATGTGAAATCACAATGGGTTGCTAGTTATTTACTTGAAAAAAAAAAAACTCAAATTGCTTGATTGACTGGTAAGGTGGTAGATAAAAAACTTACATGCCAACCCGCTTGAATGGTGTTCTGATTTGAACCAAAAGAATTCTCCGTTATCCAGAGCTGAGACGAGCTATATTCATTAGGTTGCTGAAGTTGGGGTTGCCAGACATTCATGATTGCCTTTGCTCCATAATATGCTCCCATAGCATAACTAGCTACAGACTGAAGAAGTCCAAGACGAGGGAAAAAGAATCATTAGAAAACATAATTGGACTAATTGAAACTTGTGATTGAGCCAAACACTTTGTTGTGGTACTTTATACGAAATTCACCTTAAATTTTCAAATAGGTTTACTACCTGGTAGGATTTCACTTGGCTGATGAGTTCCATGCCGGCTGAAAGCTTCTCGCGATTGGTTTTATCCTTCTGTAAAAAGCTCTTGATCACAGAGAAGAAACCATCCTCTTTTTTACCTCTTCTGACAGGAATGCTTCCCTGTGGACATTTCCCAGCCAATTGCCACAATTGAGTAATTGGTTTCTCATCATTCCTACTGTTGAACAATTTTTCCAACCCTTCCGGGTGATAACTTGGCGTCATCTGCAAAATCAATTGCTTACAAATTTCTTCGAATCAAAGAGCACAAGATTCATGAACACATGCAAAGATTGGATTCAGGTCTCAACAGTTGAATGCTCAGTTACTTTATATATATATATTTAGATGGGCACAGCTTTAACCATAATAAAATCCTTTCTAGTGAATGCTCCATTAGTCCTTTGTAAGATATAAGCAACTAACCAACAAAGTCAAAAAAAAAATAAAAAAAAAAATATAAGCAACTAGTGAGTGATGATGTCCAAGTTCTAGCTGCTAAATGTACCTCTGCTGAGGAATTTTGGAAAAAAAAATTTTTTTTTTGGTATATTTTTTTGGAGTCGCAAGCAATTCACAAACCAGAATTCGGTGATCCTTGAGTGAGGGATGATCAAGTGCTGGTTGTTCAGAGAGAAGTATACAATCAATTACATCACCATCCTTGCTCTGCCATAAAAATCACCATGAGATGATCATTCAAATTTTTAACATAAAGAAGATTTAGAAAAGCAGACAGATATATTCATAGAAGAAGCACGAACATATGATCTTAGATCACCTTGATAGACTTCAGAGGAGCTTTGTTGAAGTAGTTTATTAATCTTGATGCATCGCATAAAGCCATCATCATCAACAATAACATGAAACAACACAATTGATTAACCTTCATCTTCACAAATCTCTAGTTGCTTCAAACTTCAGAGCTTGATGATCTGCTTATGCTTTTGTGGCTAACTAAGATTTATAAACTCTCCTACTACTTTGCTGAGGTGTTCTTGATTATATGGCGATAATATTCCATACAAGAACAGTACTTGACGGTTTTTTTTTTAATTTGCATCCTTTGGATCTATGAATAGATTCCATAAACTAGAAGACAAGTAAACCAGCTGATGCTTTGGATTTACCGCATGATAAGGAAATGGGAACATTTGGGAAGAAAATGACAATGAAGAAAACAAAAGTTAAAAATGAAACAAGGGTCTAATACATAGGAATGTTCAATTATCACTTCTATCTCTTCATCCCACAGTCAAACAAGATCGTTAATCTTTAAGTCCAGTGGAAAAATCAGGAATTGGACGGCACCTATATGCAAGGTACTACTTAAACTATAGTGGCACATCTGCATCAAATGAATAATAAATCATGAACGTCATTGTATTCGTAAAAGGACACAGGATAGCTCTTAATTAATCTAATACGACTATGCACAAGGTACAAGGACTTCGTTTGATGATTTTGGTTGTATCCCTTTTTATAGTTTTTTATTTTCTATTTTTTGGTTCTCCCCAAAGTTTCTCGCCTTCGTGTGTAACTAAGGGCCTAAAAGCGTGAACATCGAGTCTTGATTCGTGGCCTAGAGGGTCGTGGCCTAGAGGGCCATAAGGACATGTCTGATGTCACGCCATTGAAGAATGATTGCGAAAAATGGACGGGTTAGTCCTGATTGGATCAACACCATCTTTTTTTTTTTCTATAGGAAAAAGTTTGAATAGTTTCGACTCTAATCACTTTTAGGAGTTAGGATATGCTTAGAACCATTGATCGCTTATAAAGATTCTTATAAATTGCCTACCAAAATAATCCTTGCAGCAACAATGGGACTCAAACGCACAATCTTTTATAAAAATAAATGACCCATTTTTATTAGTTGAGCCAACTTATGTTAGCTACAGCGTCATTTTTACTAAGTATAGGGAGAAGAAGGCGTTACTAGTTTCTCACTGGATCGATGACGCCTCAAAGTACACAAATACAACTAATTTAGATCAATAACTCAAGGCCTTTATAGCCGGGAAGAGAATTCGATTGATATTTGTAAGGTTGCAACTTCAGTAAATTAAGTCAATCAAATACATTCAGCTATTCAAAGTTAAATTGATCTCTTTTATAGCTAGTGGCATATCATCAATTGGGTACCATACAATTTTGTCAAGGGGTTGTGGTATAATCGTAGTCAACACTGACTAGTATGGAGGATTGCTATCATTGCCATAAGCTGCACGCCATATCAATTACCACAAATCACTGTCCTTTTCCCAAATCCCCACAGCTATCAGTATATCAAAACATCTTCTAATTCTTGTAGACCAAAGTAGCCATTATTAGAAGAGCAAGAAGAATTTTTTTCGTAGCCTTCTAATTATTTCTTAAAGAAACCAGAACATTTCATTGCCTTCTAGCTTGTTTGATGAGAAACTGAGATATTAGGGCTCCAGTTTTCGAAACAAAACATTTGAGCCATTAAAAACAAAAAAGTACGTAACAAGGTGAAATCTTTTGAACTTGATCATGGGCAATTAGGATTTCTCCCAGGTCCACCATAGAAAATGAAATCTCCCCCACCTTCGTTTCTTCCAAGTGTTATATTATAGCAATTTGGCTGCTTTGCGGAGGTGGTTGGGTTACCAAGGGGCTTTAACTTCAAAGATTCATCCACCAAATATAGATCCCTCATATAACTTGCCCCACCAAACCCTTCTTCAGGAAAATGGCCACTGCCCATTTGTGTAGTAGTTTGTTGCCCATCAGATTCTGAGCTTAAAACAGAACCACCCCATGTGATCACTGAAGCAGTGTTTGCTAGGTCCGCAAACAATTTACTTGGCCAGTAACCAATTGGCGTGCCTTCATAATGTAGCCACCAAACATCTTGAGATGGATCCTAACAAAATTCAACCCATTATTCTGGTTAATCTTATCTAGACTATATAGACTTTAAGTACACAAATGTAGTATTACGCTGCATCTCTTTGACAAACATAGTAAAAATCTAGGTTTGTGTATGTTAAAAAATATTAATTTATGGATCAATCATTAGTGTATACACCGGCAGATTTAGATGCATGACAAATAAGTCTAATTAAATTTAAATTTTAAATTTTGTATATGCGTTACACATCCACACCAACTAGTATATACAATGTTAGTGTAGAAAAAATTAATCTTTTATACCTTAAATATAAGAACATCGACTCCAAATTGGGCACCGTGGAAGGTGGAGAGAGGGGAAATGGCGGCTCCCAGTGCGATTTCATTGCTGGTTTGGACAAAGCCTGAGCAGAGCAAGTTGAAGCATCCAATGGTTTGAGAATTATGGATCTGTAAAAGCAAGTAAGTATATATTTCTATCAATTCTAGCTGATTTATTAGACGAAGTGATCCTCTAGGCAGCGGAAAAATGCTTCGATGCTTACAGTAAAGTAAGCGATGAAAAGCCTTGTGCTGCTATCTCCATATAATAATGGGTGGACCTGTTTTTGTTTTTGTTTTTTCCAATTACACACAAAATAACTGATCAATATCTATCGTTGCTTAAAAAGAATAATCACTATCAATTATAAGTATGGCAATATCATAATTAAAAAAAAAATGGCAATTCTTATGTTTGAAAAAATTATGCTTATGAATTGAAACTTACGTGCCAACCCGCTTGAATGCTGTCAAAATTTGATACATCAGAACCTGCCGTAAACGAGAGTTGAGACGAGCTAAAGTCACTAGATTGTTGAACTTGGGGTTCCCAGACATTTATGTTCGCTGTTGCTCCATGATACTGGTCATCTCCAACAAGTGCAGCAACAAACTGAGGAAGCCAAATTAAGGATGAAGAGAAAAGCATAAAGCATAAATAAGGTACATAAAAAGTGAAGAGAATAGACAAAACAAGCCTTTCTTCTTTGTCCAAGCAAAACAAAACAAAACAAACTTGAGCCATGCGAAAGTGTCTCTCCACCCCATAGTTTTCAAATCAGTTCAACATCAAGATGGGCTCATATGAAGTTGCTGATTGACCAAAAAAAATATATATATATTCAAAAGGGGCTTATATGAAGATGAAGACAAGATTTTTGAGATGATATCATATTTTCGATCCTTATATTATCCTTTTTTTTGGTGGTAATTTGCGAAAGAAAGAATGTGAGTTAAGGAGGAATTTCCATGGTATTATCAATGTTTGCCATACACCACAAATCAAAATTAGTGCATAGGAGAGAGGTGTGGTGATATCGATACACCCCCTTGTGTAATTCATAAATGAAAAGGATTAATTTCACTTTACACCCATAAATTATTCACCCTTAGCACCTTACTCCCTTGGATTTTAAGCATACTATTATGATACTTTGAACATATATTCCTTTTAATGCGATAACTTGGACACAGACGAAATTTAATTAATTGCCCTTTCACAAATAAAATAAATTTTAAAGAAAAACTTCAAATCTTAAAGGGGAAAAAGGAGAGGAAGAGTCTTGAGAATTGAATTAGGATCTATAGTTACTTTCCCACGAATTGAACTAAATCTTGTGGATATAGAGATTTCCGAATTTGAAAAAAGTCATTTAAACTTGTGAAGATGCAAATAAGTTAATATCTCATAAGATAGAAGTAAGTTCCCTTTATATAAAGTTAGTCCATATCGAGATTCGGCGGCAAGAAATCCTTCTAAGCAATTAAATGTACCTTAAAAGCACTCTCGGGAAAAAAAAATGGTCAATACTTTCCTATTTGATGGGTTAAATTACAAGAGCTGAGTGATTTTAAAGAGTTTGACATGTATCAGTCTATTTTGTATATTATAGAGAGATGCTTTACTAATATTTGACAAACCGGAAATTCCTACTTCACTTTCATTGGTGCATTGCAAAATGAAAATTGATGTACTATTCAATTTTGATTGATGCGGGCCCTAAAAGTACTTCTGTATTTTTGTTTAGTTAAGGTGGATAACCAAAGAAAAATGCAGATCGCAAACTGTCCCAGCAAAAAAGATAACTTCTGTATTTTGAGATTTTTTTTTTTTGGGGTGCAAAATTCCTACTATAAATTGTTCAACCTTGTTTTTTATCCCTCAAGAATGTTTCGTTGGTACCTGCAGGGTTGGAGCTTGGCCAATGAGTTCTGTATTAGCTCCCTTATTATGAAGATTAATGCTCGGAATAAAGCTTGCGCCTGAGGCATCCACCTGTTTGGTTCTTCTGATGGGAATGGTTTCCTCGGGGCAGCTTCCACTCGATTGCCATAACTGAGTGATTGATTTCCTACGGTTCAACTGTCTGTTCTCAGCAAGCAGACCTTCTGGTTGATGTTTCGGTCTCATCTGCCAAATCGAAATGCATCAATTTGGAACCTTAATATCTTAAGCAAAATTATTCATTAACACAAATGCCTCTTTCCTTTATATAATTTCCTTTCTCATTTGGTATATAATTATGTGGGATACAAACTGCAATTAAACCTGAATGACATGGTCTTTGAGTAAAGGATGATCAAATGCTGGTTGATGATAGATATGTACACAATCGATCACATCACCATCTTTGCTCTGCCACAAATAAATTATCAAGAAATTGATTGTTCGCATGACCATATTATGCATGAGTAACTCGCAATATATAGGTGTACACAAGAATCTCTAACCTCAATAGACTTGAGAGGAGTCTTGTTTAATTGACTCAATCTTGAGGCATCACAAATTGATGATATTATTAAGAGTATTAGGAAGCAATGAATTGCCTTCGACTCCATCTTTCCAAGGCCAAACTGCTGTTTGAAATCAGTAGTGTCATTTGTAAATGTAGCTAACAAGCTGTACTTATAAGCTCTCCAAGTACTTGTACATTGCTTTTCATCAGTACCGATGGAACAATGTATTAATTCTAGCACTTTACATCTATTCTTCATTGTATGCAAACTTTTGGATCTATTAACTGCGTTTGTCAACTAGAAGCCAAGGAAATTAGCTGACGCCTTGGACTAATCGGAGAGGAGAACAATGTCATTCCTGTAGAATGGTACATTATTTCTTTTTAAAGCCCACAGGAATCAGGAATACTGTCATTCTGTATAACGGTACATTATTCCCTTTCTTCTTTTCTTTTCTTTTTTTTTTTTTCTTTCCCTTCTACTTCTTTTGTTTTAATTGTTTGAAATCTTTTGTGTTTCTAATTATACTTTCCTTACCAAGTGAAAATTACTCCATTTAAAGTGGCAATTTTTTCTCACTTAACGGGTTTTTTCTACTAAAGCTTTTAATGGAGGATGAATTAAATTTCTCTGCCATTTTTTAGTCGATTAAATTTCTACTAAAGCTTTTAAAGTACCTATTAAAGTACTCTAGGGTGTAAAGTGCAACTAGTGTAATAGAGTTGTAAGAGTTTTTGGTATTTAACCCAATAATCTAACCTACTCAATTACCATCCATATACTGTGGTATAATTAATTAAATAAAGTAGATAATACGACAAAAATTTTAAAATCCGATACGAATAACTTGAGAATGCACAAGCAAGAAAATATGAACATTATTTTACCAAAAAATACGTCATTGTGTTAATTAGACAATTATGTGCAACAAAAGATGATGTAGACAACAGGAGTATTGCCAAAAAAAGAGTGAAAAACAAAAATCTCAAAGATCGATGCTGATTATGATCTAAGGTTTTGCTGACTAATGTCTGAATTGAAAAAACTTTTTGACAATGGCAACTTATTTTATCCAAATGTCTCAAAGTTTAACTCCATTTCTAATCTCATTTGAAACATCCAGATGTACCCTGCTATAAAAATGTAGTAAGTAAACAGTAGTAAATCTTCCACTCATGCACAAAAGCCCACATCTTGATAACAAATAATTCCCCGTTGTACGGTAAACAGAAAGAATGAAACTTGAAAAAGATAGGTGAAAGAATGAATCAATGCTGTAATTACCACTTCAACTCTAAAAGGGAACCAAAATGTTCACTTGGGGCAAAAAGTTAAGGATTAACTCCACATTGTATTCCCCAACTCGTACTACTTTTTTTGAATATTTTGCACCCTAAACTCTTAATTTTGGACACTTTATGCTCTAAACTCTCAATTTGTCCTATTTAAGTTTAAGTCCAATTAATAATAAAGTTAGCAAAATTAACAGTATAAAAGATCACACATATCAATGCCAATGTGTCAAAAGTGATTAAAAGGAGTAAACAGATCGCAACTAGAAAAAATAATACGTTGTCATTAATTTGCACCATCTTTTATCTCTTTAATTTTATTATCAACATTAATTATTAAGTGGGGCAAACTTTTAATCAGTTTGTTTTAATTGCCATCCCTTTGTCCTTTTGACCACTTTCAATACGTTGTCATTAATTTTTGTGATCCTCTATTTCATTAATTTTATGAACTTTATTATTAATTGGACTTAAATAGAACAATCTTGAGATTTTAGAGTCTAAACTATATAAAATTGCGAGTTTATGGTACAAAGTGTTTAAAGGTTTATGATATAAAGTGGAAAAATAGTACTACAAGTTCTGGGTTGCAAAGTGGAGCTTAACCAAAATTTAAATAGACGTCTTTTTTAATGCTTATGCTCCACATTAGCAAGCAATTTATTTGAAATTGAAAATGAAACTGATGTGAAAATATGGTGAATAAATCAAAAAACATGATACGAAAACTAAAGTGTCAGTTTCAGTTGCTTGCTCAATTTCAAACAAGTTGCTTTAATTTAATTTAATTTGTTAAGAACGACCCTTAGTAAATGCAAACACACCACGCCTTTATAGCATTTTCCAGTTATTACCCAAAAAAATGCATGTGCTAGTGTTTTGGTAGTGTTTTGGGGATTTTTTTTTTTGTTTTTTTTGTTTTTGGATGTGGGGCTACAAAACGACTTTGAAAAGCCTATATCTATATGGTGACATCCATCAAGGCGCGTGTGTGCATGTACACATTTCAAG
This sequence comes from Coffea arabica, assembly GCF_036785885.1. Lineage (NCBI taxonomy): Eukaryota > Viridiplantae > Streptophyta > Magnoliopsida > Gentianales > Rubiaceae > Coffea > Coffea arabica. Next base: position 25,203,690 of record NC_092312.1, on the reverse strand, counting down.
ATATAAGCATTTGAAAATAGAGTTAATTTTGTATATACTGGTAATATATATACCTTATCACAGTTGGAAGTATAATAAATGAGCAAAATTTGAATATCAAATTTAAATTTAATTAAATTATCATACATCCAATAATGATGGTGCATACATTGTCAGTGTATAGAATATCAGCTCTTAAAAACAATAGTGCCTTTAGAAGAGAAGGAAACCCAAAGTTGGCCAAACACAAAGTGGGATCATAAAACCATAATAGGGCAAAATGATTTTGGATTTTTTAAGTAATTTTACTTTTAGGAAAACTTGTATTGATTTTGATTCCAAATTTAAAAAATACTAAATTGATTATTTACAGAACCAAATTTGGAATTGATTGATGAATTCAGTTGGAACAAAAATTAAGAACACTCAATTCTTTCAGTTTCTATTACAACATTGCAAAATATGTATTTAGGCTTATTCTTCAGTTTTCAAATTTTAAGGCCATTATGCCTAATAAACATCTTTTAATTCAACAAACCACATATCCAAACTGTAAATATAGTAACAAGTCATTCTTTCAAACTATTATGATTTTCTTTGCTTAAATTATATCTTATAATGATTTTCAATATAAAATGGTGTTTGGTGGACACTTTTTAAGATAGATTTCAAGTGTTTTATTTTTGGCGAAGTAAATTTAACTGGAAAAGAGAGAGAGGGATGGGTTGAATGGTTTGGGAGAAGAGAGTGTGAGTGAAAATTTTCGGATTCGACATCTCCCACTTACATTAAAAAAAAATGAAAAAGTATCAAAATACAAAGGTGTCAATAAATGTAAGCTTGTATCTTCAAATGACAACTTGAGTGCAAATTACGTTTTACTAAATAGTGCCAAAAAGTGGCTTTTTAGAAAAAAATCCATAAACTAATTAGAAACAAGTAGATTATTGAGGGTATCTAATTTTCACCAGAGACAAGTCATTAAGTGTAGTTTCTTCTTGTTAATGTTGCTACAGTACAATATATGTCTCCTTCGACTCTTCTCATTTCTGCACAAGAAAGACTTTTTTTCTCCTTGAAATAACAATTTTGTCACTTTCAAATTTTCTAAGGTTTTATAACAAACACAAAATATATAATAATTCGTAGATGCAAAACACACACGTGCACATACAAGTATAAAACTCTCTTAATCGTTACCAAAACTTTATTCGTCAGTACTTTTCATCACATGAGATTTAAAGATACGCATGAGTGTTTAAAAATTGGAGGCTAAATAAACCTGAAATTTATAGATAAAGAGATAGAATAGATATAGATTTTTTTAAAAATATATATATATATATATATATGTGTGTGTGTGTGTGTGTGTGTGTGTGTTTGCATCCATGCTTATATATAGGATCTGTCCAACCAATACTCATTAAGTAATCCTTAACACGTGTAGTTCAAGTGCTAACTTTTTAAAAAAAAGTAAAGTTAATTAAGGAAATTGTATAAATGCAATGGAAGATAATAATTATCAGTGAATATATTCACATGATAAATTAGGTGTGTTGATTAGTCTTATTAAGCATCCAATTTTTTTTTTAAAAAAAAAGCCTTAGGAAAACATTCTTTTACAATAGCCAGCAACTTTCAAAGTCACAACTTTCTTATTTTCCCAGTTCAAGTACAAAGAGAAGCTTTACAATTCACACAAGAGAACACAAAAAGCTTCTTATTCTTTTCATCAAGAAACTAGACCATCTCATCCTCGTCTGGCTTATTGCGGAGAAACAGAAACTTAAACACTAGGACCCAATTTCTCGAAACAAAAGATTTGGGCCATAAAGAAAATGCATAACACAGTGAAATCCTTTGAACTTGATCATGGACAATTAGGATTTCTCCCAGGTCCTCCATAGAAAATGTAATCTCCCCAGTAAGAGCTCTTTCCAAGTGTTATATTGTAGCAATATGGTTGCTGAGCGATGGCGACTGGGTTACTGAGGGGACTTAAATTGTCTGATTCAACCACTACTTGAAGATTCTTCATATAACTTGCCCCTTCAAACCCTTCTTCAGGAGGATGGCCACTGCCCATTTGTGTAGTAGTGTGTTGCCCATCTGACTCTGAGTCAAAAACTATTCCACCCCATAAAATCGTTGAAGCACTGTTTGCTAGGTTTGGAAGCAAGGAAGTTGGCCAGTAACCAAGTGTTTCTTTGCCAACTTGTAGCCACCAAACATCTTGAGATGCATCCTAGCAAATTACAACAAATTTCAACCCAAAATTTTGGTTAAGCTAATAGAAAGTTATAAACTGTTTAGACTTCATGTGCACAAGTGAATCTAGATTGTACTTACATGTAAGTATCTTTGGTCATCTATGGAGTACATATATGTTTCTATAGACTGAAAAATTATTTGAATGATCTTAAACATTGGTAGATGCAGTAAGTTTAAAAGTTGCAAACACATGTAAAACTCTCTCAATCAATATTTTTGTCATTCGATATTTTAAATAATCATGAGAGTGTCTGAAAATCAAGCAGCAAAAATACCTAAAATATGAGGGTAAAAATATAAGGTTGGTCTACAACTCTGAAAGTCATAGCTTGTGCAACATTCCTATTTTGCTAGTAGATAATTTGGTTCAGGGCGATCAATTTGAGTCGTACTACCTTCAAAACAAATACATCGATGTCAAATTGCTCGCCATGGTAGATGGATAGAGGGGAGAGGGCGCCTCCGAGTGCAATTTTATTGGTGATTTGGATAAACCCTGAACATAGCAAGTCGTAGCATCCCTTGAACCGGTTCTGCAGAAAATAAAGATACACTATCATTTTGAAGCTGCTTTATTTGGAAAATCTGATTCTTTGGAAGCTGCTTTGTTTGGGAAATCTGATTCTGTGGGAAATGCTTGGGTACTTACCCACCAGAAGGTGAAAAGCCTTGTTCTATTATCATTATATAACGATGGGTTGACCTGTTACCTCCAAACAAAACAACAAAAGGAACAAAAAAAAAAAAGCTGATAATAAGGGTGTGATTCAAAAGAATTGTCATTAATTTATTGTTTATGAATAAAAACTTAAGCTATGATTGAATGATAAAAACTCACTTGCCAACCCACTTCAATGCTGCTCAGGTTTGATAAAGAAGAACCCCTTGAAATCGAGAGCAGAGACGTGGTCAATTCATTAGATTGTTGAACTAGAGGTCCCCAAATATTTATGGTTGCCTTTGCTCCATAATATTCTCCTTCGACAAGTGCAGCTGCAAGCTAAAGAAACCCAAAAGGACAAGTAACAAGACATCAATAAGGTGATTGCAAAGACAGCAGAATAACAAATTGTTACGCTAAGAAAAAAAACGTGGTCTCTTTAATTGCCATAATCTAGCTATCGGGTGAAGTTGATAGAACTAAACTTATTTTTTCTCTTCAATGTCAGAGAGCTTCATATCTACCTAGCTATTTTCATGACGTTTGACAAATTGGAGATTCTTAACTATGGTAATATAGTACCGTTTCATTATTGCTTTTCACCATGAAAAGTGAAGAAATTTTGAATTTAGAATGGTTTAGGGTAAAAAATACGCCTGATGTTTTAAGCATCTATAGCAATAATCAATCAAAATGCAGATCAAAATTGTCACAAACAAAAAAACACGTAAAACATACGATTATTACACAGTTCCTTCATAGAAAATTAGTAGTATATTTCTGAACGATATTAGCTAATGGATTCAATGACTAGATATTTTAAACAATGAAACTGATATATATATATATATATATATATATATTTGTTAGCCAGTACCTGCAGTTTCGGCCTGCCTTCTTGTCTAATTTGTTCTGTATGACGTGCTACAGTACTGTGAAGATTTCTGTGGATCGAACTTGCGGTCAATGCATCCACTTGTTTTGTCCTTCTGATGGGAATGGTTTCCTCTGGGCAGCTTCCGCTCAATTGCCATAACTGAGCAATTGGTAAATTCTTGCTGTTGGACAATTTGTTTGCAGGCAGCCCTTCTAGGCTAAATTTCGGCCTCGTCTGCCAAAATCATTGAAGCAAATTCATCCGAATGCTTAGGCAGGAATTCATTCAAAGGGGATAAATTGAGGATGTGAAATCTTGTCGATATTTCCTCATATGTAATTTTTTACAACAATAAGTTATAGAGACACAACATGTTAAAAAGACAGTTTTGTTTCCTATGTCTCTGGCCTTTATTTACTTCTCTGTTATGGTGAAAAATCAAGTGCCACACACAAGCTGCAAACCTGAATAACATGATTTCTAAGCAAGGGATTATCAAATGCTGGTTGACGAGAGATATGCACGCAATCGATCACATCACCATCTTCGCTCTGCCAACAAAAAAGACCATGCATTAATCATCAAGAAATTTGCGACTCTCACAAAAGTACAAGACATGATTTGGCCGCACAATTAAAGGGTTTTTGCACAAAAATGTACCTTAATGGATTTGACAGGAGTCTTGCTCAATCTTGAGGCATCCGAAAATGATACTATCAAGAGTATCATGAAACAATAGAATCCCTTCAAGTCCATCTTTCCGATTCTAAACAACAAATAACTGCTCCTAATTTAGAGCTGTGCATGCATTAATGTAGTTAACTAGATGTATTTATAGGGCTTGCCCATAATGAATCTGCTATAGAATACTGTATTAATTAAATCTAGCATTAACTTCACAGCCATATGTCGTGATTGTATGCACCCTTTTGGATCTATCGATTGTGTGTATAAACTACAATCCAAGAAACTAATCCCAAGCCTTGGATTAATCGGAGAAACAAAGTATATATGTTGTCGAAATGTCTGGTGAAGGACAAGGATGTGAGAGTAACGAAGTTTTTACCGAAAGATTTTTGTTTTTCCCTCTTTCTGATAACATCGTATTCAAACGAAGTTGTTTGTACTAAAGCTCACAGCCTGTTTTTATCCAATATTTTTACACAAAACAAGACATAAATAAATAAATAAAACACTTCATTTTTTCTATTTAATTGTTTCTATTTTTGAACCAAAAAAATCTTTTTTCGTAATTTATGTTTGTAAGTAAAATGATCAGCTTGTCTTGATTGAAAACTTAAACGCCAACCAGTGTGTTTCAATCTGAATGGAAGGAACCTCCCAAAATCCAAAACTGGGACGCGCTAAATTCATTGTATTGCTCAACTTGGAGTCGCATAAGTTCAAGAATATGCCACATAATGCTTCTCTTACCAAATCTGCTGGAGACTCAAGTACTCCAAAAGGAGTAGCAAAGAAAAGAGACAAATAGATAAACCAAAACCCAAGAGAAAGATGTACAAGTAAGATAAGAACAGAAAATTGTTTCTTCCAAAATGGCCTTGAAACCTTAATTTTTGTCTCAAAATCAGACCCCATAAGTTCAATTTTGGTATTTCACCCTCTTATTTTTCCACTCTCCAAATGTATTAAGAGAGCTCACATGTCTGTCTCACGATGCACCTGTATACCTAGTCTATAGCAGAAAAAAATTTTGAACATAGATCTCACAGCTTTGTCTCAGGTGATCTATTACAGGAAGATTAATTTTTAATCCACTTCAAAAAGCCAATTTCGAGTTAGATGACTAAATGCGTCAGTTACATATGACAGGACAAAGATTCAATACATCTTCTTGTTTCCTCTTCTGATTGGAATGGTTCCTTGGGGCACCTCCTATGCGCAATTGCCACAACCGGGAAATTGGTTGCACGTTATGCCTATAGTGGATCTTTATTTTGGAAAGCTTGTTCATAATGGATAGTAGCCCTTTTAGTGTTCAGCAAAATCCACAAACTTCACCTACTGTTCAGCAAAAAGAATAGGAGAAAACCATTGGAACATGGGATTTGGATCTTATTAGTTGAACACATGAATGGGTGCTCCTTTCTTTAAAAAAAAAAGAAAAAATTTGTCTTTGTGCAACATTAGCATTAATTCTACTGTTGAGGCTCTATATCCTGAATGCATCCTTGCTACATTTTACAGGATCCCAAGTTCCCAACTCCTTTATCTTTCCTTTTTCTTTTTCCTTTTTTATTTTAGAAAACATGACTTATACAACGGCATGCCTAAATAGCATGGTCCTTGGGTAAAGAATGATCAAATATTGGTTGTTGATAGATAGACACAATCATTATCTATTGGCATATTAAATCAAGGTTCAAAAATAGAAATTTTAATATTATTATTTAACAGTGTTTTAGTCAAATTAAGGTTTTAGTAATTTTATTTGAGTCTAGTTATGGCAGTTTTATTATGTAGGAATTAATTATTTTTTTAAAAAATTTATTATGGTTGTAAGACTTGTTAACCAAGTTATTCCCCTTATTATTGTTATCAATTGAGAGTAGTCTTATTACTGTTATCAACTGAGAAGAGTGAAATTTGACAGTCATGTTATTATGGTGTGTCATCAATATATTTTATTAATATTATTCCTCTTCTCCCGCACATGCTTGTACGAATATAAATTGCTAAGTATGTATGTAAATTGTCTCTCCATATATATTGAGTTTTATGAAATTTATCTCCTATTGTTTTTTAGTGAAATTTTTTGAGTTCTACAACAACATCACTGTTTTTTGCTCTGCCATAGTTAGGAGGTGAGCCAAGTAAAGATGACAGTGGCATTTGCATGCCCTCTCTTACTTTGGTAAAAATTAACAAATAGGGGTGAAAGTGTTACAAGCTTTTAAGTTTTTCTTATAATTCCATCTCCTGAAATTTTGAAAATTCTCTTCTCCATTGGCATTGCTTTCATATACTTTGAAAATTTTCGTCGTCTTTAACATTGCTTCCCTAAGCAATCAATTTCTTCCCTATGTTCAACTCTTTTGCATCATTAAAACACAGAACCTCATACTACTTGAATAAGAAATAATTCTAGGAGGTGAAAACCAAAAACTCAAAGAAATAGTGCAAATTTTTCTTTATGCAAAAATGATGTTATGTAAGAGAAATTAAGGATATCCGGAGGCACATCTAATATAACTAAATAAATGGGATTTTTTGGGCAGACACTAGATTAGTTTTTTAGGAACAATATTACCATCGAATATAACTGAAAACAATTATATGTCATATCATCATTAGTGAATCCTTGACAACTTTATTTGCCTGTTCAGATATATCGGAATGTTATTTTCTATCAATTTCAAAACGTATGTGATTATCACAGTAGAGAACGATTATAAAGTCCTATTATATCTCAAACGATTTTCTAACTCCAGCCAACAAAAACAAGATATATACAACAGTAATTTTATTTCAAACTCGAGACAACCAACAAGAGTTTCGTGTTTCTTTCAAGAAAGAAACATTTGTGCCTCTGTGTGTGGTTTTATGTGGAAAATCTCAAACAACATGACTTAAGAAGTTTTCGAAATCACATAATGCAACAATGGCAATATCATGAAAGCTCAAAACCTATGAATCTGTTCATGGACACTTGGGATTTCTCCCTGGTCCTCCATAGAAAATGAAATCTCCCCATGCATCATTGTTTCCGAGTGTTATATCATAGCAATTTGGTTGTTGAGCTATGGTTCTTGGGTAGTATAGGGGCCTCAGGTCTGATGAGGCCTCAGGTCTGATGAGTCATACACTACTTGTAGATTTTTCATGTAACTTGCACTCCCAAAACCTTCTTGGGGAAAATGACCGCTGCCCATTTGGGTTGTAGTTGTTTTCCCATCTGATCGAGAGTCCAAAACTTGGCCACCCCATTCAATAGTAGAAGCACTATCTGCTAGGTTGGTAAATAAAGAACGGGGCCAATACCCAATTCTAATGATCAAATGCTACACAATCTATGACATCTCCATCTTGGCTCTGCGACACAAATACAATGGTCAAATAGTTTATTATTGAGACAACATAACCACAACTTTGGGTTACAGAGGGCAAAAGGGCTTACACTGAGATATTGTGATAGGTCACCTTAATAGACTTGACAGGTGTCTTGCTCAATTGGCTAAATCTCGAGGCTTCGCATGAAGCAATAAACATCAGTAACAACATGCCAATGCACAAAATCTTGAATTCCATCTTCACAATGCTAAGATGCATATCCCGAATTCTTTCAACAATTGATGGCTGCAATTCATGTCCTCACTACCGGTATTTATAAGGGTCTCCAAGTACTTTACTAGGGAGTTCTTTGATTTGCTAATTATCGTAGAACATTAATTGAACCTCTAGGACTATTTCACAGCTCTTGTATATTGTAACCAACATTTTGAAAATATTAATTGAGTTTATTGAGTAAAAGCCAAGAAAATCCTCCGACTTCTTTGAGCTTATCGTAGAGTTTATCATTTCAGAGGAGAAATGATATGAAATTACTGGAGTAGATTAGGGAGAGGAAAGAAGAACAGTTTGTATTTGGAATATACTTGTTTGGTTCCCCTTTATCAAATATCGCATTGGAGCAAGCTAGTTTATCTCCATTCAGGCCACTAGTTTGGAAGCACCTTTCTGGAGCACTAGATACTGCTATCAATATGTTGACAAAAGGTACTAAGAATGATGCCAAAAGCCTAGAACTACATTTCCCACAAAAACCAGAAAGGGTATTAAAGAAGTATTTTAGCACACTAAAACTTGTTAATTTGTCGGTGTAAAGTAGGATAAACATTTCCATAACAAGTTAATATGCAGGTTGTTGAAATCTTCTAAGCTATTTTCTGATCACATTCATGATTTGGGGTGCTCCTTCTTGGACTCTTATCTCTAGGCTACATGATGTCGTTAATTTCTTGACAAAGATTACTTTGGATGGTGCTAAAGGCCTAAAGCTAACATGCATTTCCCACAATTGTTAATTTGTTTAAGTAAATTAGGATAAGAATTTCCATAAGAAAGTGATATCGGGCTTGTTAGAATCTTGTATTCCATTTATTGACCAAATTCTTTAAATTTAGAGCCAGAAAATTGGATGTCTCAATGAGATTTTAAGGCCTACACTAATAAAGAAAGTACCTCAAAGAAAAAAAAAAGGTAGATCAAAATTATAGCAGCATCTTTATGCAAGGAATTAGGCAATGGATTAACACACCTCAAACATAAAGAAAATGAAGATCAAATTAATTGTAGTCTCCAGGTTATGGAACTATGAGTCTATGACAATACTGGTTAATTTATTTCTAAATTTCAGGTTCACTAGAAATGCCTTGTCATGTTAACAGAGACCTATGAACTCCGAACTAACATGGGTTGTGGCCTTGTGGGTTCTTGACAAATATTGCTTTGGTTTGGTCCAACGCAAGACCCAAGCCGTCAAAAATTTGAGCAGACCTAGCTTGGCGTCACAAGAGTAGACCAACTTTGGTTAGTTCCGTCAAATCAGAATAGGCCAACCTATGCTAGGCTTCCTCCGACCAATCCAATCGGTTAGATTCCTCTTCCCCTAAATTAGATTAGAGTAAATTATTCAAATGTTTTCATTGCGATAAAAAAAAAAAAGAATAGGCCAACCTTTGGGGTTGACAAGAATGCAAAATGATTTTTAATCTCAGTTTGGATTCAATTTAGATGATCAAATTTCAGTTGTTTTGACATAGGAAAACATTATTATTTCCCTATATTTTGAGAAACCAATCAAATAGATGTTTACAAGTTATTATTTTTTGATTCTTCTTTTCTGAAATTATAGATGACAAAATGGTGACATTGCGCAAAAGTCGAAACAATTTAATCATGGGCATACATGAATATAATGTACCCAAAATAAATCTTGAAAAACAATGAAAATGATGTCAAAAGATAATCTACAAAAACGAATCAAATAAACGAGTCCAAGATTCTCCATTTTTTTGTGTCGCACGAATTGGTTTTTCAAGAGAAATCTTTGCATCTACAATTTATTGAAGTAATCCAAATTAGAATTTCTCAGTTTGAAGCAAAACTCAATAAAATAGAGCTTGGTTAATAAAGATAAACAGGAAACTGATGCTCTTCTGAATTGCCATTTTCTGAAGTTTTTGTAGAAAAACATACTATAGAGATTTGATATGTATGAAATAAAAATGTGATTAGGAAATGTGTTTCTAACAAATTTTTTAGAGAAAAATTGCGTACCAAACAAGATCTAACAAATGGAGACCTTGATAAAGAAGAAGGATGAAGCAAATGAGGAAAAAGAATTAGTAGCATATCAATGTAAACTTACAATGAACCCACCACATAAGCCATAAAAAAATTCAAGAGATTCGGATTATATAAATAATCTGGCCTTAGTTGGCAAAACAGATCAACATGGTGGTCATAATGGAGACCCGGCTGCAGATTGCAGAGTTCTTCTCAAATTCTTTTTGGTCTGAAATCAATCCCCCCTGGATTTGGAACCTTAGAAAATCATCATTAGTCTTAGTTGAGCAACTCTTAGAGGCAAAAACAATGAATTAAATAACAAAAAGATAAAAGAAAATTAATGAAGAAAGCTTGGCTGGAAAGCAAGGGAGGCTTTGAGATGACCCACACATTATAGCTTTTTCCCATGTGAATGGACTAATCCCTTAGATGTTTCAACTCAAGAACTCTACCATCTCCACCGCCCTAAATCCAAGGAAGTTGATTTCAATTCAGCACAACAACATAGGCCCGGATGGCCATACCAAAAAGGTTTGGTGGATGATGTGGGCTGGGAATTTGGAGAATCAGTAGATAGAAAATGAGGAAACCCTTAAAGAGATCAGAGCTTTCCAGGTGTCCTACATATGAAAGGTGAAATCTGTTCAGACTTTGCAACTAGGATCCCCATATGATCCTTTCCTTTCCCTTTTTTCTCCCCCACCATTGACCATGGGACGTAGGAAAAGTCCCTTGATGCCGACAGCCTAGCAAAGATGGACCAAATTCTTGTACTAAACGTGTCACAAGTTTTGCCAAATTCTTGCAGCCATACAAGAATCTAGATTCAAGTTTCTTCATTCTTGTGCATAATTGAAACACACAGTATCCTTAATCCGAGCGATTATATAGTATGGTGGAAGCATTTCGTGATGTAATTTGGTGTGACATTAGTGCAATATTAACTAACCATGTATGTCACATACTTTATTTTCTTGACCGTACTGAAAAGAAGAAAAAATCAAGAAAACTATGAAAGAAGAATGTCAAAGTGATCACAAGTTACAATTGCATTAGTTGACATGAAACTATTGTGGGCATTATTAGGCTGTCAATTTACTAAATGAGGCATTGGTTTTGAGAAATTATAAATTGCATTGATTAGGAGCAAGTAAAGTATTTAAAAAAAAAAAAAGGAAAAAAAAGAAGAAGACTACTAAAGCATAAGGTACCTATGCTGTCAGAGCTAGTACTGCCAACTGGGATGCTAATGCACACCATAATTAGGAACACATTGGCCTCCAATAGCAAGAATTTTAGGTCCACTGTGAAGAGGGGATGCAATAAGCAATTAAAAGTAATAGTGGCAAGCAACTATTCCCTGCATCATCAACTGTGGTTATTTGAAATTTAACTACCCTTATTGCTCAAGCAATTGATGCACACAACTGGCCAGCCCAAAAAGTAATAGCACAGTTCTATAGTGATGGGGCTCTTGTGTTGCCAAGTCAGCATCCTATGTGGACTGAGATCAAAAAGTTGACAGCAGGTGGGGGAGGGGAGGTGAAGGGTGGCTGCTCTGCCTTTTGCTTTTGTGTTACTACCACCTTCATTACCTCTGCTTTTCATTTACTTTGAGAACATTCTTTTTTTTTTTTCCTGCTTTCAATTCTACATTCCACCACCCCCAAGCCATCATTTCTTAGAAACACCATTCATCTAAATATCTTTCTCCCTGCTCTCACACATTCATCAAAGGCAAGAAAATTTATCACAGCCTTCATATTGTCATTCTGAATTCAATGATCATATAATTCAAGAGCAATGGTAAGATTGTTCTTGATGACCATTACTTTATGCACTTCAATTTTTGCATTCGTTCTGTTCTTCTCAACACAGGAAAAGGATTCTGATCAAGTTTGTGCTCTTTGATGATCCAGGGAACTCCTGTAAACATCATAGTTGGATCCCATGTCTGGGCTGAGGATCCTGAAGTTGCCTGGATAGATGGAGAAGTTACAGAAATCAGGGGCAACGATGCCACCATAGTCACAACAAGTGAGAAGACGGTAAGCCAACATTGCCCCTGCTATACCTATAACTGCTAATACTTGTATTGCCATCCTGTTCATGACAGAAAGAAGAAATATAAGCTGGCACAGTATGATAAGGTTGAAAGTAAATGTGAATTTAAGAAGCATGATAGAGTATCCTATTAAAGGTTAGCTTGTACACTAAAGATTGCTTAAAGAACTCACGGACCAACTAAAAGTACGAGAAGAGAACTTCTTGTTTGGAACAACCTATCAACCAAATATTAGCTATATCTACAATAACAATTTGTACGGATTATTAATGGTAATGTAATACGAAATATGTCTAGCCAGAGTTAGAAATTGATCACAGATGTTTTATGTTCAGCTTAGGTGAGGTTATTTTCAATATTCCCCAACTTTCTTGGCAAAAGAGATCAAACTGTATGGAAACCATCAATTGATCAGATGAGATAAACTAAATGTTGCATCCTTCAAATTTCAGATAGTTGCACCCATTTCCAGCATATACCCCAAGGACACTGAAGCACCACCAGCCGGGGTCGATGACATGACCAAATTAGCTTACCTCCATGAGCCTGGAGTACTCTGCAACCTTGCATGCCGTTATGCTCTAAATGAAATATATGTAAGAAGATTTCTACTCAAAACACCGTCTAAAGTTATGTGAAACAATCACGTAAAGCTACTCCTAATTTTACATGATCCTGGCTTGAGCAGACTTACACTGGGAACATTCTAATAGCTGTGAACCCTTTCCGACGACTTCCACATTTGTATGATGTCAACATGATGGAGCAGTATAAAGGAGCTGCTTTTGGAGAGCTAAGTCCCCATCTTTTTGCTGTTGCAGATACCTGTTACAGGTATCTCAGTAATATGGTGTACTAATTTTCACTAAAAAGATCCTCCCAAGATGCTATAGCTGACATGTCAAACTCCATGTATTAGATCAATGATAAATGAACAGGGAAGCCAGTCTATCTTGGTAAGTGGAGAAAGCGGAGCTGGAAAAACTGAGACAACAAAAATGCTAATGAGATATCTTGCTTTCATGGGTGGTAGATCAGGTACTGAAGGAAGAACAGTTGAACAACAAGTTCTTGAAGTAAGTAATCTTAAATGCCACTTACAAGATTCTTCACAACAAGTCAGTAAACTCACATTTCCCCTTGTCAGTCCAACCCTGTTTTGGAAGCATTTGGCAACGCTAAAACTGTGAAAAACAACAACTCAAGGTACAATATAGGAATACTATTTTTAACTCCCTGCCAATCTCCAAATTTTCCTTTTCAATTTCCATTTTGTTATGGATGGACTTACAAGAGATTTATTGACTGAGTGTCTGTTCCAGTCGTTTTGGTAAATTTGTAGAAATCCAATTCGATAAGCATGGAAAGATCTCTGGGGCTGCAGTTCGAACATACCTACTTGAAAGATCACGTGTTTGCCAAGTTTCTGATCCAGAAAGGAATTACCATTGTTTTTACATGCTTTGTGCATCACCTCCTGAGGTGATCTCACAAAATTAAATTTATTGTTGACTCTAAAAAGTTCTACATACTTCAACCAGTTAACTGTTCAAATATACGCAGGATGTGAAGAAATACAAACTTGGAGACCCAAGAACATTCCATTATCTGAACCAAACAAATTGTTATGAAGTGGCAAATGTAGATGATGCAAGAGAGTATCTAGAAACCAGGAAGGCCATGGATGTTGTTGGGATAAACCAGGACGAACAGGTGAATAAAGAGGGAAGATGGAAGTGGGGCAGGGAGGGGGGGGGCAGGACCGCAAGTTAAACCAGCCACAGTATTAATTTCCTTTGACATTGCTATACTTACTAATGTAGGAAGCTATATTCCGAGTGGTTGCTGCAATACTTCATCTGGGGAACATTGACTTCATCAAAGGGAAGGATGTTGACTCTTCAAAAGTGAAAGATGAGAAATCACTCTATCATCTCCGGACAGCTGCAGAGTTACTAATGTCAGAACTCTGATCACCTCAACCCTTGATTAGGCATTCCAAGATTTGAACACGAACCTATACTCTTGTCAGTTTACTTCTTACAGGTGCAATGAGAAGGCACTGGAAGACTTGCTCTGCAAGCGTGTAATAGTAACTCCAGATGGAAACATCACCAAACCACTGGATCCAGCTGCAGCTGCCACTAGTCGTGATGCTCTGGCAAAGACCATATACTCCAGATTGTTTGATTGGTAAATAGTTCCTTTATGGATTGGAACTTTTGCTGTTCAAAATTACAACTTATATTAGCTTATGCTTATTTGAAGGGATACATCTCCACCTCTTTTTGCCCTATGTTTAGATTTGTAAAACATGATTGCACATTTATTTAAAATCTGAATAAATGAGAATTTTCTCACATGATTGCACATTTACAGTTCAAACGGTAGTACTAGAAGAAACTAGGAGTCAAGTGCATTGTCAAATTAATATTTCCTAAATATAGGGCTCAATTATGCAAATTAAGCACATCTAACGGCTAACATGTAGGATTGTGGACAAGATAAATAGCTCCATCGGGCAAGATCCTGAAGCAAAAAGCATAATAGGAGTTCTTGATATTTATGGCTTTGAAACCTTCAAAATCAACAGGTGCGTGCTACTTGACTTGTGACGTGTTCTTATAATAGTAACTAATTTCAACAAAAGCATCATGCTATGTGCTTCACGTGGTAGTTTTGAGCAGTTATGCATAAACCTGACAAATGAGAAGTTGCAGCAGCATTTTAATCAGGTCAGAATGAAAGTTCATTGATTTCTCCAATACTTTTCTTCTCAGCACATTCTTGTAGATTTAAGTAACATTAAATGGAAAATGTCATGTATACAGCATGTATTCAAGATGGAACAAGAAGAATACACAAGGGAGGAAATTGACTGGAGTTATGTAGAATTTGTAGACAATCAAGATGTTCTGGATCTTATTGAGAAGGTAATGTCATCTTGGCCCTAAACTGAATACAAGAAGGCATTTCAGATGATAACATTCGACCTTAATGCACAGAAACCTGGTGGCATAATTGCACTTCTTGATGAAGCCTGGTAAGTAAATTCTTTTGTCTGATTTGTTGCGATTAGGTAATGATTCATGACTAATCTAATTCAAAATGAACCTCTTTTGGTAAATTAAAATCTCAGAGAGCAATAGTGCTGCCTGTTACAAGTCAGCATCCCTTCAGCAGTTATGAGATGATAAAAAGAACTTCATAACAGGGAAATTAAAATGGAAAAAATCAGCTGACACATATATTGCTTATGTCTTCTGCAGCATGTTTCCCAAGTCAACTCATGAGACATTTGCACAGAAGATGTACCAGACATACAAAGCACACAAACGCTTCAGCAAGCCAAAACTAGCTCGAACTGATTTCACAATTAATCATTATGCTGGTGATGTGAGTTAATCTCATTCTTATTTCCCATCATCCAGTCATCTACCAGACCATTCCTTATCTTCGAAACATTGGCCCAACAGGTTATATACCAAGCAGATCAATTCTTAGACAAAAACAAGGATTATGTTATTGCAGAACATCAAGATCTTTTGGCTGCCTCAAAATGCCCTTTTGTTGCAAATCTCTTTCCTTCTTTACCAGACGAAACATCTAAGCAATCCAAGTTTTCTTCCATCGGTACTCGCTTTAAGGTAAGCTTAATATCATTTGCATAAATATGGATCTAGATATATAATTGTCAGATTCTAAAAATGTTCCTTTACTTCCTCATTCAAACTTCCAGCAACAGCTACAATCTTTAATGGAAACCTTGAATACAACAGAGCCACATTATATCAGATGCATAAAGCCTAATGCAGTGTTGAAGCCAGGGATATTCGAGAATTACAATGTCTTAAACCAGTTGAGATGTGGGGTAAGTTTCCTTTTCAAGTGCATGCTGGCATGTTTTCCCAATACATATATAACAAAGGTTTCTTCCTAAATGTGGGTGATTAATTTAGTTCTACCAACATGCTCTGGCTGCATCTTGCGGCAGGGCGTCTTAGAGGCAATTAGGATAAGTTGTGCAGGATATCCAACAAAGAGAACATTCGACGAGTTTCTTGACCGCTTTGGTATGTTAGCTCCAGATGTTCTAGATGGGTATGTATTATCAAAATCTACCTTCTTCAGATTTACATGCACGTATACAAATAAAAGAGGTCTCCAATCCTGAGCATCGTAACACCAAGGATACTAGCCATCCACTGAAAAAGAAATATTTTCCAAAATCAAATGTTCAATCGGCTTGGGCAGAGCACCATACCCATCCCATTTAGCTTAGCTTCGGGATCACTTAATAATTTACCTACTGGATCTCAAAGGGGTTTAATGTTTTGAAAATGCAGATATGAGGAGAAATCAGCATGTATTGCAATTTGTGACAGAATGGGCTTAAAGGGCTATCAGGTAGCAAATCTAATAGCATGCATAACTGTAATGCAGAATAAGAAGTACCTTTTCATGAAATTAAGGGACTTCCATGGTTAAGATAGCATCCTAGCTAAATGATCCTCCATCTTTTAGATTGGCAAAAGTAAGGTATTTCTCAGAGCTGGGCAGATGGCTGAGCTGGATGCTCGAAGAGCTGAAATTCTGGCTCTTGCAGCAAGGCGAATCCAAAGGCAAATCCGGACACACCTTACCAGGAAGGAGTTCATTACTCTACGAAAGGCAGCAATTGATACCCAGAAACTTTGGAGAGGTGAGAAAAAATAATTTGGATGGGTAAGGAAAAAAAATTTTTTTAAAAAAAGTCTAAAGAATTTTCATGAAGTCCATTCTTGTTCACGCATGCATCAACATCAAGAGGTAATTCTGTAAGTTCTGACCGTATCAAGTTTTTTGCATTAATCAAATTACTTAAAACAGTAAAATGATGCTGGTGGATTTCATACCATAATGCACTTGTTCTTTTCATATCATATTGCTGCAGGACATATACATTTTTTTATCATGCATCAGATTTAATTTTCAGCAACTCCAGTTTCTTAAAGTAGGAGTAATTGCAATTTCATACTAGTTCAAAGGCATTCTCTTTTATTAGTAAAAACAAATGCAAGACCAGTTCGTTGTGCACATTCAATACTATATGGACATGCACATATTGTAATAATCCTTTATGCCACTTATACAGCACAAATTGCACGTAGACTTTATGATTTCATGAGGAAGGAAGCAGCTTCAATCCGCATACAAAAACATGAACGTGCTCGTGCAGCAAGAAAATCTTACACAACACTAAAAGCAGCAGTAACAGTCATTCAAACAGGAATGCGAGCAATGGCAGCTCGAAATGAGTACAGACAGAGGAGACGAAACAAAGCAGCTACTGCTATTCAGGTGATCATAATTTATTCAAGACAATATTGATCACACATTAGCATACTGCAAAAAGCACCACATTCTGAGCTGACATGCTTTCCTGTAAAACTGGCTAAAATTTCTTGAGTGAAACTTTTTGTCGGCTTAAAGGATAAGCTAGAGTCACAAACAACAATTCATATGAATATATTTCGATTTGCTATTATGTTGATCATTCAACACGAGTCAACATCAGGCACATAGGAACCAATTAGATTGCCATCCAATGGTACCAAACTTGTGGGCAAAATAAAGCAATATTAACAAAAATTAATTTGTCAGAAGGGTGTTGACGATGGAAGATGACATATTGAATCTAGCAATTGACTTTCTTTGCATAATTCTTCAAATTGAATTTCACACCACAGAATATGTCCCTTGCGCAGTCTTCTTTCATGAATTTGTAATGTCTATTAAAATTTACAAAAATTTCAGAGAGGGATGCATGATATTCATGAGCTACAACAAAATAACTTAGATTATCATTAGATCATGAAAGTGAAGAAGATGGAAAACAATGTCTTGACACTGTCTTTCACAATTCTGTTCATCATTATCATTTGTAGATACAATGGCGAAGATTCCATGCAGTTACTGCCTATAATCAGCAAAAGAAAGCAACTCTCACTCTTCAATGCCTCTGGAGAGCTAGAATAGCAAGGAAGGAGCTTCGGAAACTGAGAATGGTAAGCATATTCTTCTCGGTTTTGTATAATATATCAGCTAACAAAAATATTACCAAAATATTCTGCAGTCACCGATTCTCACATAGTTGATCAATAATCAACTGAAATTCCACAAATGCAGGCTGCAAGGGAAACAGGAGCACTAAAAGAAGCAAAGGACAAGCTAGAAAAACGTGTAGAAGAGCTGACATGGAGATTAGAATTCGAAAAGCACTTGAGGGTATGAACCTGATAATCTTGTTTAATCTATAAAGATCTGAACTAATATGTTTAACCAGAATTAAAAGGTACTTCAGAAACTGTAGCCCGTAGACCATGTGACTATGAATAAATTTGTACTTCAGTCACACTAGTTTCTTAATGTGCATACTATCATAAAATTTGCTTGGCATCTTTGCAGATTGATCTCGAAGAAGCCAAGGGGCTAGAGATTACCAAATTACAAAATACATTGCAGGAAATGCAAGCACAACTAGATGAAGCACATGCGGCAATCATACGTGAAAAAGAAGCAGCAAAAATAGCAATTGAGCAAGCCCCACCAGTCATCAAAGAGGTACCAG
Organism: Coffea arabica; assembly: GCF_036785885.1. Lineage (NCBI taxonomy): Eukaryota > Viridiplantae > Streptophyta > Magnoliopsida > Gentianales > Rubiaceae > Coffea > Coffea arabica. Next base: position 25,184,915 of record NC_092312.1, on the reverse strand, counting down.
TTGTGGACAACAGCAAGGTAGAGGTGTTGACAGACCAAAATAAGGAACTTCAGGTAAAACAAGCAATACATATCACTATGAATTCTTATAAAACACAAAAATTTCCTGCATCTTGGAATAGAGGAATTTAATTATAATACAGAGTTAACAAAAATGCAGTTTGATTAGTGTCTCCTATAAAGATATTCCTACGTGATTGCAGTGCAACAAATATAGTTGCTGGGCATGTTATCCTTGACAAAGAGAGTTTTCACATGCAGGAAGAGATAGCAGAATTAAACAAAAGGGTAGCAGAATTTGAGCAGACATACTCTGAAGTGCAGAAAGAGAGCCAAGCCAGACTTAGAGAGGCAGAGGAGTCACAACTCAGGGTTTTGCAACTTCAAGAGACAATTGGAAGGTAATAGAATAGCATACATTGGCATACATCAACATCTCCAAAGTTTTTGGGTTTTCTTCTGACAATTTCAGGTAAATTTTCAATCTCAGACTAGAGCTCAACTTATCAAACCTTGAATCCGAGAATCAGGTTATCCGCCAACAGGCTTTAGCTGCACCAGCTACTGAGGAATTTATTGAAGAAATGGAAATGTAAGAGTGTGCATATCCATTTCAGTTTACGAAGTTCAACATAATTTGCTTTCTCACTATTCCACATATTATATCACAAAACTAGCATCATGACAAACACAATAATCGTTACAATATTCAATAAAAGAAAATATTATGGGTTGAGTTTGAAACTTGGAGACTCCCTGTATTGTGAAATTTATTTCATTAAGTTACAGATGAAAAAAGTTAATTAATACTTACCCACTTCTATTTGTTCAACGGAAGAGGCTCACAGCAGCAAAAGATATGATTAACATTTAGCCCATTTTCCTTGAATCAGCTAATTATATTATTGAATCAAAGCAATAATGGAGGTGTTATCCAAATTGAATATGAGATTTTAAGTTCTTATACCCATTCCTAGGTTTCTTGGTGCATAATGTGGAGATATGTTCAGTCAAAATGAGTTTCTAATAATACAGCTCTAGAGCTTTAACTACGGCTAGACCAATGCACAACAGTAAGGCTGCTTTATTGTTTACACAGCTTCAATACACAGAAATAGCCTCTTTCATTGCAGTAAAGCTGCAAACATGTACCTTTCTTTGACAGTATAGTGGCAAAATGATTTTGTACTAAATTTTCCTTCAATTCGCAACATTTATCTCAGTTGTCATAAAAAACCTTTTTCTTAACAATATTCACAATAGAAAATCTAAAAGATTTCTCATTCTTTTCCAGACTCAAGAGAACGATCAGTGACTTGGAGTCAGAAAACGAAACCCTTCGCAGCCAAAATGTTGTGGTGGAGCCAACATCAATTTCTGATAGGGAATGTTCCACAGTAAAGGTACTCCGGCTGATTGCACTATTTATAACATGGTAATTTTCTGCAGCATTAACTGCTCCTCTTTGGACATGCAGAGTTTGGACAATGGATTGCAGATTAGTAATGGACCTCAAACAGAGAAAGATCACGAAAGGAAAATGCCTGAACAACAATTAGCCAAGGTATATCAAGCTCCCTGCACAATTTTCCCAAAAAAGATATGACATTTGATTAAGACTATACTCCTTTCTTGAAATAACCCAAAAATTTCATTTTCAGGATTCCAGCAATGTTGTTCCCTTCCTGACTAAACAAAGATCCCTCACAGACAAGCAGCAGGTAATAGCCAAAAACCATGCCTGTTTCTCAGAGACATCGGCTGGTATGATTCAGTGGATTGTCAAGACATTTATTCAACATCTCAGAAACCTCTTCTGTTTCCATGCAATCAGGAAAACCATGATATCCTGATCAAATGTCTCATGGAAGATAAGAGATTTAGCGAAAGCAGACCAGTTGCTGCCTGCATTGTGTACAAAGCACTACTTCACTGGAGATCCTTCGAAGCAGACAAGACAACAATATTTGACAGGATTATTCATACTATCCGATCATCAATAGAGGTAAGACTCTTCAATTATGTAAAATGTTAGGTATGACTACAACATACTTTAATGTGTGTCGCACATTTACCAGCAAAAAATTCATCCATAATATATGTTCAACACTAGAATTCATAAAACAACTACTGTAAACTACATGTCCATGCAGGATCAGGACAACTCTAAAGTTCTAGCATATTGGTTGTCAACCACTTCAACTCTTTTGCTTCTGGTGCAACATACAATTAAAGCAAGTAATACACCGAATATAGTATCTCATCGTAACAGGAGTCCGCCCAGCACTTTCTTCAGAAGAATGGCACAGGTAGGTTTCCCACAATTGAATTTACTAACAAATTTTCAAGTCAAGCTCCTACAATGATTGGATTGATTTTCAGGGTTTTCGTGAACCTTCAATAAGGACAGAAACTTCAAGCGGTTACAGCGGAATGGAAGGAAACTCAAATATGCGATCTAGAATAGAAGCTAAATACCCGGCCCTGTTGTTTAAGCAACATCTTACTGCATGTGTTGAAAAAATATATGGCATGATCCGTGACAACTTAAAGAAAGACATTGGTCCTTTCCTCAACTTATGTATACAAGTAAGCACATTTACAAGGAAACAACTGTATGGTTTAAAAACAGTTAAACAGTTTCTAACAAAATCTTTAAATGCAATAACAGGCACCAAGATCTGCAAGGACCAGAGTGCTGAGAGGGTCGTCTAAAACTATCCATTCCAATTACATTGCAAAACAACAGGCATCCAATGTACACTGGCAAAATATCATCAATAACTTGGATCATACCTTAAGCATACTCTCTGAAAACAATGTAGGCTGAACTATAATTTCCATGGATTTGCCTTGGTTCATGTGACAACAGACTATTTCCCAGAATTCATGAGCCATTCTTTCTTTTCAGGTCCCTTCTGTTCTTATAAGGAAGATTTTCAATCAGGTCTTTTCCTTCATCAATGTTCAGCTCCTCAACAGGTATGCAGCCTCCTTATAATCTTACAACAGAGACAGATGACATTAAAATTGCAAAAAGCGCCAGTTTATTAAGTTACTTTAAGTTTCAACAATTAAGGCATGCCAATTTTTACGCAGTTTATTGCTCCGTCGTGAGTGTTGCTCATTCAGCAATGGGGAATTTGTGAAGGCAGGTTTGCAAGAGCTGGAAAATTGGTGTATTAAAGCAACAGAAAAGGTAATTGATAAATGAAAAACCATTTATTGGTTACCATTCAAGGAAACAGAACGCAAAACATAACTGCTTGTTATTCTACAGTTCACTGGATCATCTTGGGATGAACTTCAGCACGTAAGGCAAGCAGTGGGGTTCTTGGTAAGGTGTTTTTATTACAGTTCAAAATATTTTTGTCTGTGTGTAGTACACAAAAGGTGCAAATCTCAGACTGGTATGGCATGTACTTAAGATTAATTATTAAACTAAAATTGCTTCAACTTTGCAGGTTTCACATCAAAAGGGTCAAAAGTCCTTGGAGGACATGACGAACGAAATATGTCCGGTAATCGATTATGTGCATCCAATATATAACTATGAACATAAACAAGTAGAGTATAAAAGTTCCATTCAATTGTGACTTTCCAGTTTTTAGTCTGAGATAAAAAGAATTAGTATATCCAAGATGTGCACCAAATGAACTCTGACCTTATTGTTCAATCTCTATTATTTCCTACTAATCAGATGTTGAGCATTGCGCAAATATATCGCATCGGGACAATGTTCTGGGATGACAAATATGGAACACATGGCTTGTCTCCAGAAGTAAGGACTCTCCTTATATTATTCATTGACATGAGGGTTTCTACTAGTTCTTCCAGAAAGTTATTTAACTACATCATTCAGACTCAGACAAAATCTGCAGTAAATGATGCCACTAGGCATTAAATTAGAATTAAAGTAACAGCATTTTTTAGACTCAATTATGTATTCTGCCTTTAAATTAGAATTTGGGCAATAAATCTAACGTGATCAAACTACATTAATCAGGTCCTTTAGATAGTGAACTAAATTCTTTAACATCACAACATTGAATGTGCGAGAAATCATGTCTACTCAAATTTAATATGAGACGCCACCAGCAATATAATAATGGAGCTTGGAATTCACGAATAGTCTCTGGAATCTCAGGTAATTGGCAAGATGAGAGCATTAACAGTGGAAGATTCAACAATGTCAAACAATATTTTCTTGCTTGATGTAGATTCAAGGTAACAAATACACTCTGTACAGCCACCAGATGCTAAAGTATTGCCACAAAGTCGTGACTAACTGATTTGACAATTCACAGCATACCTTTCTCCGTTGAAGAGATATCACAATCCTTCCATGATATGAGGCTATCTGATTTGGATCCACCTTTGCTCCTTCGCCAAAGATCTGATTTCCATTTTCTATTGCAGCAAACAGATTAAGAGTTTTCTTGTCTTATCTACACATTTCTTTACTGTTGACTGAGAGCAGTTAGAGCAGCCACTGGAGGTATACTAATTTAGTTACCATTTGTTTCAATTATTCATTAATTTTTTTTTTTTTTTTGGTGGTGAGTGATGAGAAATCAAATGTAAAATTTGCCTTCTTTTAGCTTTTTCTTTAGCTCAGCTGGAATTAGGAAAATAGTATCACATTTTTTGAATTGCGGTAGTGCTCTTGGACTGGGTTATTGTAAAGACTGATATAAAGCAGGGAACTATTTAAATATCTTGGCAGAGAAAAGCACATTGGTATTATTTCATCAGTGCAGAGATCATGTTTGAAATTGCCTTCCCCTCTACTCCTCTATGGTTCAACTGTCATCTGCCTTACAGAGATCCAGCAAAATAGCAGAAGGCAATGAATGAGATATTACAAAGATTTGCATCAAATGTCAGGCATTTATTTACTGTTAGGAGGTAGAAGTAACTCATACGAATAACAGCTGCTAACAGATATCCAGAAAACTTGCACATTGACCAACAGAGCAGTCCTCCATCTTTATTATCAGTTGTAATTTGTATCCCTTTAACCATGCTACAAGCTCCACCACACAGAAGACCACCACTTCATAAAGAAGCCTACAGCAATTTTGTTCTTACAGTGGCCTTGGAAGTCCTGCAAAGGTAGCTTCAAGTGCATTAAATACCAGATAAATTAAGGGGGACCAAAAATCTCATGTGGTAGTGATACTGATGGTTGCTGAAGTAGTAACAGATGACAAGGAGATTTGAAAATGGCTACAAAAGGACTGGGACGAAGCACTATAAATTCCAGTCACATATTTGTTAGCATACACAATGCAATACTTTTCAATGGTTACCAACAGGTACTGGCATTATGGATGCCCAAAACACACTAAATGCATCAAAATATCTGTCAAAAATCCTAAGTTACCTCTGGCTAATAACTCAATCATGCTAATACAACTTCAAGCAAAATTACATTATTTGAGAACTTATATGGACAATAGTACTCCAGGTTTATCATTCTCTCATCCCTAGTGAGTGTTAACTACAGAGGTACACTCGGGTAATTATACGCTTCCATAATGAAGAGAGGTTTATGCCCCTTTTCAGCTGCAAGTTCATTTTATCATAAATGCAGCATCATTAAGCCCACTAATTTACAAAGAGAATGTACCCCTAAAATCCTTTCTGTAGACTTCTACATTATCAAATATCAGTTTCCATACTCATGTTCTGATATTTGACAAATTGAAAATACCTCTAGGGTTCATAAACAACAAAAAAGAAGAATGAAATGGACAGAAGATCTATCATATTCTTTATGTGGGTGCCCTTATTAATTCATGCACCAAAACTTGGCATTAATCCCACTCTTCAAGGTTTGGAAGTACGGGGATTGCAACAATTGGCAATTCAACTGGACCTCCTCAGCATGAGACTCTTACTGATAAGACATATAACCCTAGATGAAAGTCTGTAAAGTTGAGTTAATTATAATCTTTCAAAGAAGCAAGTTTATCAATTAGAAACAGGACGATCTCACCAAAATTATTTGCAATCATACAACAGATGCTGTCAAATATAGTCTATAAAAGGGAAAGTATAAATCAAGAGTCTATGAAAGAGGATGTACAAAAGCACAACAAAAAGAGTTTTATCCAGCACAATAAACAGCATTTCCACTCAAGCAAGTTAGATAAATGTACCTTAAACTTGTAGATCAAACAATCAGGCAGAGACTGAGAAAACAGATAGCATGTTGACTAATTCATCCCACAGCCAAAAAAAAAAAAGCAATAACATAAAAATTATATTATCTGAGTAATTTATTAAAAAGAAAATCATAAAAATGATGGTTCATAAGGGCAAAATGACATGTGACTAATGTTTGGGGGGAAAATGCATTTTACCCCAATAGACAACTACTAGGATATAATTTACAGCCATATGATAGATGAACGAAAAGAAGAGGACAGATCCAAGTTATACTTAGTCACATACATCTGATACACAAAATTAATACTGTGCTAAATACAAAACCTTGTCAGCAATCACAGTTTTCTGTATTGAGCAGAAATCAACATTGGAGTACAAAGAGGCAATCTGTGGTCCCTTGACAATGCAATCCAGATACAAATCACCAATAATCATTGCATGAACACTTACCACCAACAAAATGGTGGAATCTATTAGAATCTCTTAAAATAATTTGTCTACCCACTATTTCTGATATGTATTTAAAGGCAGAGTGACAGTCCCCGCATATCCGAAGATTCTTCATAATCCTTATGGGCAACTCCGATTTGCGAGTGAGAATGAAAGCGACTGCTAGCCTCTCACTATGGTAGCTCAGCAGCTCTTCCTTGTTCTCCTGTTCAAGGTCATACATGGCAAATTTCAACTCTGGCACATATCCAGCATCCTTTATTTTCAAGTGTAGTTCCTTAAGCTTTGCATATATAGCATCTTTATCAGGGTGTGATTTGTCTCCAGAAACAAAAACGTGAACACCATCTTTCATGGTGACCCAGCTGCATCCAGCTTCCTTCCTTACAGCTGCTTCTCTCATTGCATGTCTAGCCTCTGCAACATCTGCCCACCTTCCGCCTGAGGCATGCATGTTAGCAAGAAGTACATAATTTGCTGCATTTTGAGGTTCCAACTCCATGAGCATTTGAGCTGCCTTGTTGCCTAGATCTCTCCTGCGACCATTTGCTCGACTGCAGGCCCCTAAAACAGTTCTCCAAATTAAATTATTAGGCATCATAGGCATCCTATTAATGAAGTCCTCTATATTTTCAAGCTTGCCTGCTCGTCCAAGTAGGTCCACAATGCAAGAGTAGTGCTCCATTTGAGGAATTAAGCCGTATAAGTTGCTCATTGACTCAAAATGATAAAAACCTTTCTCAACCAACCCCACATGGCTACATGCAGATAAGACACCAACAAAGGTGACATGATCTGGTGATTGACCTTGCATTTTCATTCTTGAAAAAAGATCTAGAGCTTTGTGTCCACAACCATGCCGAGCATAGCCAGATATCATAGAATTCCAAGAATAGACATTCCTCACGGGCATTAACTCAAAGAATCGTGAAGCATAATCAATTCTTCCACATTTAGTATACATGTCAACAAGTGCACTACCAATAACAACATCAGATTCCAAACAAGATCTAACTGCACAAGCATGAACTTCCATACCACGCTCTAATGTAGCAACTGAAGCACAGGCACTAAGAACAGAGGCAAAGGTGAAACTGTCTAGTCTTTGGCCATTCTGCAACATAAGCCAGACCAGATTCATGGCCTTGGACAAGAGCTCATTGTGTATGTAACCTGAAATCATGCAGTTCCAACTGACTTCATCTCTCCTCCCCAGCATTCTTGAGAATATATTTTCACATAAATTTATTGCTCCACACTTTCCATAGCAAGAGAGAAGTGCATTCTCAATTGAACTATCATTCATAGCACCATACTTTAGCACAAGAGAATGAACTTGGTGAGCAAGCTCAAGAAGAGAAGGAGACACTAGTGCTTCAAGAACATTTATAAAGGTGACTTTATTAAGCTTCCATCCAGATTGCATCATTTCTTTGAAATACCCTATGGCGTCATGACCATATATGTCGGAACCACTAAGGGCCCCAATAATAGAATTCCATGAAACTTGATCGTATTCAGTCATCAACGAGAATAACTTCCTGCATGTAGCAATAAATCCACAATTGGCATATAGTGAAAGAAGAGCATTTGATACTGAAACATCAAAATCAAGTCCCAGCTTAAGTCCTTCACTATGTAGTTGTCCTCCCATTGCGATCCAACCTAATTTTCCACATGAACTCAATACGCTTATGATAGTAAAGTTTGAAGGCACCAGTCCAGTACTCTTCATTCTATGAAATATTATAAGTGCATCTTCAAAGCACTCATTTTGATCTAGACCTGATATTATAGAATTCCATGATACTGAATCTCTATCTACCATGAGTCTGAAAACAGAAAAAGCATCTTCAATTGCATCACATTTGGCATACATATTAATCAACCCATTTCCAACAGAAACCTGGGAATAATCTAAGCCAGTCCGAATAACATTTGCATGTAGCTCCCTGCCTTTCCTTCGTCCTACATCGAATGATGAAAATTCAGGAAAACTGCTCAACAGAACCAGCAAGGAATCAGAAGTGATTCTAACTAAATTTCTTGTTTCCATAAAAACCTTAACTGCCTGTTCACCTTGACCTAGCCTTACCAATCCAATCATTAGTCCATTGAGGGTCGCTGCATTCCTTGTGCCCATCTGTTCAAAGATTTTATTAGCAGTATCAAGCATACCAAACCTTGAAAACCCACTAACCAATGCACTACCAACATAGAGGTCTTGCACATATCCAGTCTTCTCGACTGCAGCAAGAGTCTGCTCAAGAACAAACACACAAGAACAGGAGGCTGCAGTAATTAAGCTCCCAAAAGTATACTGAGTGGGTCTGAAACTAAATACTGAACCCTCTTTCTGCAAACCAGAAAAGAGCTTGAAAGCTGAAACAGCATCTTCTCTTTGAGAATAGACTGAAATAATGGAGTTCCAAGAGATCAAGTTCCTAAATTTTATACCATAAAAAACTTGCCAGGCATACTCATAAGAACTCATACAACTCCCATACATCGAAATCAATACATTGCACACAAGAACATCACATGAATATGGCGTTTTTGAAATTAAACCGTGAATTTGCATACCGAACCTTAAACCAGAGGCCCGTAAGGCCTGACAAGCTCTCAAAGCACTACCAACAGCATAGTGATTTGGGAAAAGCCCCGAGACCAGCATTTCTCGGAAAATGTGGCACGCATCCTCAAACATATCATTCTGGTTGCAACCAGAAACCAGGCAAGCCCAAGTAACTGAATTTCTTTCCGACATTTCAGCAAACAAATGATATGCAGCAACCATATCCCCAACTCTACCGTACACACTAATAAGGGTGTTACACAAGAACAAATCTTTGTGCAACCCATTTTTTATTACATCTAAATGAAGCTGTTCAGCATCAAATTGGGAGCATGAATATTGGTATTTCTTGATCAAAAAATCACGTTTTTCAGGAACTACAGGCGAAAAACAAGAGGGTATCTCGTCAAATGAAGGGCTTTTTCTTGAATGGGATGGCAGAGCTTCTTCTTGGCTTTTCTTGTATTGGTTCAATGGAGAAAAGGGTGTCTGAATCGGGTCCTCTGGCGGGTTGGCGAAGATGGGTTTGGGAAGAATTTGTTGGCAGTATGAGTGAAAAATTGAGGCAGCCAATGTACTGAAACTAGAAATTGAGTAAGAATATAAATGGAATCTCCTGTGAACTGTTGTGGATTTTGAGATAAGTTCTGGTAGAAACATGTCAACTGTAAAAGGACGGTTGGTTCATGGTTCCATGGTGCCTTTTTCAGTTACTCAAAGGCCTGTGGGCAGGGCTGCAAACGAGTCGACTCGAATCGAGTTTTGAGCTAATCGAATCTTGACTAAATTTTACCAAACTCGAACTCAACGAGTTGGCAATTTTCAAACTCGAACTCGACTCGAATCAAGTCGAGCCGAGCTCGAATTCGAAAAAAATAAAAAATAATTATTTTTATTTTTTAAAAAATAAATAAAATAATATTTTTTCTTAATAAATAATAAAATATTAATGATATATACGTAATTTTATTATGAAAATAAAAATATATATATAATATACGTAATTTTATTATTAAATAAAAATAATATATATATATATATATACTCAAACTCGCGAGCCTAACGAGTTTAATATTCTGAACTCGAATTCAAACTCGAGTTTAAGTCGAGCCTAAGGGTGTCAACGGGCCGGGTCCGGGCCGGAATTCATTATTCCGGACCCGGACCCGAATTACTATGCCGGATCCGGATCCGACCCGTTTACCCGACGGGTCTTTTATTCTATGTTCCGGATCCGGATCCGGCGGGTCCCGGATCCGGATCCGGGTCTACCCGAACAAATTTACCAAAATTTATAATTTCTAATAAAAATGAGAAAAAAATATATTTGTAAACTAATTTCTAACTAATGCAAAGAAAAAACCAAATAAGAAAAAAAATCAAATTAACTTTATTAAAATACATCACCCTAATCAAATTATATTGATAAATATATATTTTTTAAATTATTAATTCATTTATATCCGGATCCGGGTCTAATACGGGTCGGAATACTATATTCCGTATCCGACCCGTTTTTTTGTTTGACAAAACGGATCCGGATCCGGATCCGGGAAACGGAATTAAATCCCTACCCATACCCATAATAATTTCACGGATCCGGATCTAGACCCGACCCGTTGACAGGTCTAGTCGAGCCTGCTCGAACTCGACTCGAGCTTGACTCGAGCCGCTCGCGAGTTCGATTCGTTTGCAGCCCTACCTGTGGGCATTGATCCAAGCTACGATAGTACACTAGTACTTTTCATATAGTATTTCATGACTTGGACCAAAGCTTTGCATGGATAGAGAGAAATGAGAATAATGAGAAAAGTAATTTCCTTTTTTAAAAGAAGGATCAAGATTTAAAATCTGTGATCTTGGGGACTCAATAAAAATTAAAAGGCAATGCTAAACTTTTATTTGACAAGCTTGGATGCATATATTCTTTGCTGCAACATGCTACACAATTAATTTTCTTAGTTATTATATTTGTTGAATTTTCTTCAAGATTTAGTCCATTAGTATATTTCAATTGTTACAAAATCTAAGCATGTTTTACAGACACATCATTCTTGAAGCAATCCTAATTAAGCTCCCCAATATTTATGTGCAGTGGACATGCTGCAGTGTGGATGCCACGTTCCACATTCCTTATACAAGATTGGGCAATTTAATTACTTTCACTTATGTAGCAAAACCGATAAAATTTCTAGGATATTTCATTTTGGATCATGAAAAGTTTTATTTTGCTTTGCGGATTAGGCCCTGTTTATTAGAGGTTGCTAATCACAGATGGTTTGTTTTCTCTTTTTTTTTCGAAGAAAGAATTTAGCCAAATTTCTGCAAAAGAAATTATCTATACTTGTTGGGTATATTTTCTCCGGGTACTATTTAGAGAAGGTTAAAAAACCTGGAGAACCCCTAAACTATTGTCGTTGTCTACTTTTGATCTCTCATCTAAATTTTATTTTCAATTGGGTCTTAAGCAATAAAAACTGCACACTTTGAGGACTTCCGCTGACTTTAGACATAAATTTGGCCGAATTTAAAGGGTATTTTTGTCCATTCATAATTGAAGCATCGAGACTAGCATCGGAAACCTTAAAGAAAGGTAACCTTTCAATTTTTTAAGCACATCATTAGATTTTTCTTCATAATTCCTCTAAAAATCGAGTTTTACCCATAAGAAAAAAACTTTGCACCATGCCTTGCATGTGGTGTTTTTTCCGATTATTTAAAAATGTCATTGTCAAAATCTTTTGAGTAAAACTCAATTTTCAGAGGATTTGTAAAGAAAAATCTAATAGTGTGCTTAAGAAATTGAAGGGTTACCTCTTTTTAGAGTTTTTGATGCTGGTTCCAAAACTTCAATTACAAATGGATAAAAATGCCTTTTAAATCCGGCCAAATATATGTCTAAAGTCACCGGAAGTCCTTAAAGTGTGCAATTTTAATTGTTCAATGGCCAATTGGAAACAAAATTTAGATTAGGGGCCAAAAGTAAACAACAGCAATAGTTTAAGGATTCCCTAGATTTTTTCTACCTATTATATAAGAACTAGGAGACATAAACCGCGCGGTGCACGGTGGTATAAAAAAAAAAAGATGCCCAGACGAGCATATAACGCGGAAATTAAATACTGGAAAAGTATATGGTTTGTTAGACCAATGGTTAAAATTTTTTTTGAGTTTAAGAATAAGATATAGGAAAGATAGCAACTAAACAGAATATGATATACAATTGAAATAATTTTCATACAAAGAAAGATCTTAAGAATAGAGCAAGATACATAATAGGGAGTGGAATAGAGCATAGTTCTAGTACTCATCAACTACAAATTGTTCTCAAAGATTAGTGTAATATTCATCAACCTAATACAGGCTAAGTTAGAGGAATAGTGAAATTAAAATGCCATGGATATTGTCTTTCAATGCCAGCTTCATTGAATACAATAACACCAAAAGAGGTTACTGATTGTGGAATAAAAAGTAATACGTCTCCCGGGCAAAGAGCATGTTCGGCTGCAAAAGTGGCCCAATTCCTGTCGAAGGATCGGTGTTTCATGCCAATGTAATATGCTTTATAGCCGCTTGTAAGAATTACGGTTGGTGTTGTGCCTTCATGCAATCGAAGGTCGGCGTATCGTGGTAGGGTCTATTTTAAAAGGAAAAAAAAAATTTTTGTTAGACAACTGAAGAATACATTTGTGAACAAAATTGTATAAAGGAAAGCACTTACCAGCTTGTGTTGTGAGCAACTGGTATAAAACTGATAGAAAGAAACAAATGATGACCAATCATGCTGCAGAAACTGATTTATAGAGGAAGTGATAGTACATAAATAGGCCTGCTGGTTGAACAAGAAACCAGATGCTTCAACATTGGGTGCAATGCTTGGAAACATAGGCAAAGGAAGTGTCCATGGCATGAGAATATGTGATCGGGAAATGCAGAAAGCCATGGCATGAGAATATGTGATCGGGAAGTGCAGAAAGCCATGGAATCGTAGGATAAAATTCCTTTGATTCTGAAGAAGACCATGTCATTCTCGCGAATTAAATTAGTTGTACAATACAATTCCCAACCTTCTTCAAAATATCCGTCCTTGATTTTAATGTCCCAGGAGCGAAGGCCATGGTATACCGTAATTGTTATGCCATCTTGGAGTCCAATTGATTCAAATAGATCAGTAGAGATTTTCTATAGAAGGGAAAAACGGGCAAGTAAAAAATAGTATGTGAGAAACAAATAAGAAAAAAAGAAGATTTTTTTTTTGTTTAACCAACCTGTTTGGTTTTATCCGAACAGAAAAGAACAAAACACCATGGTCGCCCTATTGGTACGTTTTCAAAGAAAGTGATGGCTGTATCTATAGACAAGGTTATAGCGTGAAACACAAAGGAAACGTAGAAGTAACTAATACAGAAGATGAAAGATATGAATATACCAGTAGCTGTAAAAGCTTCAGGAGAAAGGTTGATTATGTTCTGTAGCCATTGGGTAATGGAGGCAAAGGAATATAAAGATGGCTCTCCTGTATGGCTTAGTATTTTTGGATAAGTCGAAAGGAATTTTTTTTTTGATATAACATATGTTCTGTTCTCCAGGGGTTTCAACCATTGTTGCAGCATGGATTTTTGTTTTGTTGAAAGTGCAGAGAAAGAACCTGGTTTTGTTGCAATGGGGAACGGCTAACCATTTATTGAACGGATTCTTTGGCGTAGTCATTGGCAAGTCAGGAAGCACAATAGGAAGAAAACGTGTGGGGAAAATGCTAAGAGGTGATCCACAATAAGAGCTACGGTAAGGCTAGAGAAATCTAAGCATGCAAAGTGCAGATGTTCAGACATTTGTGTATCCTTATATGCTGGAGAAGTTTTCTGTCTTCAATCATGGAATAGCAAGGAGAGAGTAAATATGGTAGGTGAATGGAAGTACAAAGGAGTAAAGTTGCAGAGGCGTAATCAATGGCAATTGATAAAATTGTGGCAGGTGTATTCAGCTGTATGGTGCTAGACCTGTAACTTAGCTGGAGGTGTCTCTGGCATAGTCACTGAAGCAACAAACTGGCAAACTTATATAGAACATGAGTGGAAAATCCAAGAGTGGATCAACATTAACTATGGAAATGGTTATATCTATCATATTAGGTAAGAACCAGGCACGCTTCTGATGCATTTAATGGCCAGCTACACTATTATATTGCAGTGGAGTAAAGACACAAGTACCTGCACCCCGGGTGAACAAAATCCTGGGAAAAACTACTGGTTTAAGATCTTCCAGAATACATTGACAAAAGAAAAGGCTAAGGCAATTTCATAGTTTGGAAACAAAAGCTGGTAGACTGCAAACTATCGCTAATGCTGTAACACAAGTAATCAGATGCAATACGATAGGAATTTTTAGATAAACAATTTAGTGCTCAGCATTACGAGCTTAATAACAGAAGTAGTTTGAAGAGCCTGTCAGAGATTGCTTCACAACAGTTCCTAATTGACAATCATTTCTTGCGCTGCCTCTTTGGAGTAGCTTCCTCAGATTCATCAAGACTGCTTAGAAGAGAACGGCGTGTTTTAGATGGCAATTCTTCTTTGTCTGTAAAAAAAAATATTTCGACAATCAAAACAATTATTTAAAGAAAGTGAGTTAATATACAAAAGAGCAAGAAGTACATCCCTGGAGTTGAAGCAACACAAGAAGGAGCCTGATCAGTACTGATTTGAAGGTAGCTTTCATTGGCTTCAAACGGAAATTATAAAGACCGTAAAATTAGGTATTTTATATACGCAAGCAACTATATTGAAAGCATCATATCTACAACCAAAACATAAGAGCTTTAGGGAGTATACCAGTGCTAGCATTTGAATCACGATGCAACTGATTTTCAGCAGAGGTAGTCTCAGCATTTTCCTCAAAATAATACACAATAGTGTAACGCTGATACGATCCATCATTCTTGGTGCTTCCTGGTTTAAGCTGTACAATGAACATCTTATTCTTCAACTCTTCATGGAGCTTGGCTAAAGGTAGGTCTTCATTCTATCAGCCCAAAAACAAGAGGTTTGCAGAAGTCAGAACAATGATATGTCATGGTTTGATATATATATATATATATATGTATGTATATGCTAAGCTTCTAGGTATATAAGGACTAAAACAAGCAAAGAAAATGCGAATTCAGACCCTGTTGAAGTAATGCATTGCTTGTGAAGCAGTAAATCCTAGCAATGTCTCGGCTTGTTCACCAAAAATTGAAACCGTAATAGTGTCAGAATGATCGGTCAGGTCAATATCAAAACGACATCTGCAATAAATATGCGGGAGAGAGAGAATGAACATCTATGCATGAAATTCAATAGAATAAAAGAAACTGAGAAACTGCAATAAATATCTTGCCTTGGCTGAGCAGATTGTTTTTCATTGCAATGGTTGCAAGTATAAGTGCATCCGTAGTCAGCGGAAGTTAGATGCCGGCACTTTACACATGCCATATACCAATATTTTTACAGTATGTGCTCAAAAGAGAACATGCACTTGACCCATGAAACCTTTTAGAATGAGAATATTGTTACCTAATTTATAATAAACAGTAGAACAGAATGGAAAGTTATTCAATAAAAGACAACTGGAACTTACCTTTTCAGTTGGCAAAACATCTCTTATTTCAGTTAGTTTTTGCCGGGGGCCGTAAAACATTTTAGGAGACTGGTTATTGTACGGCTTATCACGGCGGAGGGCAAGTAGTTCCTTTTCATTCCTTGATGCCATGTGCATATATAATAACAGAAACCGGAGCAGATAGATAATCAGAGGAAAAGTATTGTTTGAGAACCTAAACGTGTATTTAATTTTTTAGACTTCTAGCATCTCTAACAGGAGGATCAACAACAATGACTGAGTCATTTCTTGTTGAGAGTGCTATTCCTGTTACAACAGTAAAAATACTCTGAGTTCAATTAGCAAAACAATAGTTTCTAAGGATGAACAAAACAGATTAAAGATTCTGTGTACCATTGTATGTGACAACTTTAAGCCTGCGGCATATAAGAACTGGATGCTTGCTGTGGTGATCTGTAAGCAGCTTTCCTTCATTTTCAACAAATGTATTCCATAGAGATAGAACAGTAGGGACCATCCTAGCATTGAAAACGACAGCAAGGAATACTTGTTAGATAAGATTGTTAAATATTTTCTTATTGATGAGTGGAAGAGTATGGATTGGAGAGAAAATGTATACTCTTCATTCACAATGAGAAATCTCTGGACAAAGGATTCCTGTGAATCCCTTTTGATTGGAATCACAGGCATTGAGTCAACAACCACAGCCATAATATCTGATAAACATTACAAAGAAGTAAGCAGCTGGATTTTCAATCAAAGTTCTTGTATTGATGACATTGCAATTGATTAGAAGCAGAATGTATACTAACCAACAGTTTGTGACTTTGAATCAGCGTAACTGGCCAAGTCTTTAAAGCTTATAGGAGTAAACTCGTTAGTCAAAACACAGCTTCCCTGTTCACTGAGCTCCTCAACCACAGTTTTTGCACTTATTACCCATTGAATAGCAAGGCCATTAGTCTGATATTGTTCCTCAATTTCTCTAACATCGGCATTTGATATCAGATACTTCTTAAAAGTATGAAGCTTTGATCCCATCTTTTCAATAGCAGCATTAAACATAATTTCCTCAACTCTTGATCCCTGATATTAGATTAAAAAAAATATGCTAACTCTATGGTGTGACTTAGCTAACGCAAAGGATAGGACAGATAAAGTATTGCAGAGTTTGATTCGTACCTGGTCATCAGAGAAAACAAATTTTTGGTATCTTGTAGGGGATTTCTGTGAAGAAGCGATATGCATTTTTTCCTGAACAATAACATGCACTGACCAACCCCTCATTTTTGGCTTGATATCAGCAATGGAAAGCAGATTCACCATTCTATAAAAAAAGGACAAGTTTTAATGTACAATTCATGATACAATGTAGTAATATAATTGCTAAAGAGAACACAAACCAGAAAATAGAGCATTTAAGGGAACAAAATGACAAATGGGGAAAAAAAACAAACCAGAAATAAATGCTACTGTCTAGCTAATTCAAGAACTTCATGAAAGACAACATTTCTAGTTTTGCACTCAGTAACTACGTCTCGATATGTTGCTGGAACTATCAGTGCTTTAACTGCAGATGAACTTTTTGCACGAGAAATGGCAACGTATAACTGGCCGTGAGAGAAAACAGGCTCGCGCAAATAAATTCCTACATAATCCAGAGTTTGCCCCTGAGACTTGTTAATCGTCATTGCAAAACATAACTTGACAGGAAATTGAGTTCTCTTAAAGGGGATGCCATTCTTTTCGCTGTCAGAAGTTTGGAGAGGAATCTTTGGCAAGAAGACTCTTTTACCGCGGTACTGACCCACTGCAATCTCTGCACAAATAGTGTTGTGGCGTAGCTCTCTACATATAAGCCTGGTACCATTACAAAGGCCCTCCATTGGGTTCAAGTTTCTGAGCAGAATAATTGGACAGTTCTCTTTCAAGATCAACTTATGAGGTGGTAACCCCTTTGGATTTAAAGAATTGAGAAAGTCTTCATAGTCTCCTTGATCTCTTTCGTTAAGAGTTCTGTCAGAACTTATATAAGTATGCGGATCTCTAGGAAATCTATCAATAATGAGCTGGTTAACATCATCAACAACATTATTTGTTCCTGATAGAATACACCGATTAATCATCTGATATGGATCTGAAAAATACACATTTAGATCACCAAAAACAGATTCGATTAACCTGGCGAGTAAAAAACAAAGTCAGAACAAAAAGTGAGGGAAAACTGAAAGCTGTACAATTATATATATTCATGATACAAAAATACTATACAGAAAGATGTTCACCTGTTAAGAGAAGCCTCCTTTCCATCATAAGGGATTGTCATATCCTTACATAAAGATATTTTGCCATCTTCGTCTTCTGGTTCGCGTCCCTCACCTATCCGTAGTAAGAATTCAGAGAAAGAATGATCCATGACAGCCCTTATATTTTCTGATAAAGTAATCTTCTGCAAAGTAGTCCATAGATGCGAGTTGACAAAACTTGACTGAACTAAAACGTCTCTTGTTGCATCTTTAATCACGGGTAGAGTCTGCCTGAAGTCACCTCCAAAAACCACCAGCTTGCCACCAAAAGGATCATCGCATTCCATTATGTCTTTGAGAAGCATATCAAATGTTTCGATTATTTCCTTCTTAGCCATTGAAGCTTCATCCCACAATATAAGTTTGGCTTCTATAAGCAACTTAGCGGTTGAGCTTTGCTTACTAACTTGGCAAGATTTATTTCCTGATATATCAAGAGGGATCTTAAAGCGTGAATGTGCAATCCTCCCACCAGAAAGTATAGAGACAGCAATGCCAGACAATGCAACAGCAATGGCTATATAGCCTTGAGAACGCAAAGTAGCAAGTATTGACCGATAAAGGAAAGTTTTCCCTGTCCCGCCTGGCCCATCAATGAAAAAACTTTGTTTTTTTGGTGAGAAAACTTGTTTCATGATAGAGCTATAGGCAAATTTCTGACCGGCATTAAGTTTCGAAGACAGTAGCAGATCCTCCTCTGTGAACTGAATATTCCTTTCAGTTTCAATTTCTTTTGTAGTCCGTTGATCTAATGTAACACCAAGGTAGTCAGGAACCAAGTGAAAGTCATCCATGCTTTTACCCATTTGTTCCAAAAATTTACTGATCTCCTGAAGTACCAGCATTCTGATGTACTGAGGAGTATATCCAGTGAGTGAATCTTTCCCACAAGTATTTAGGATTTGACGGGGAGCAGAAACTTAGCATCACATCAAACAGGTTTCTGAGTGAAGAAGGCATCTGAAAAGTAGCAGCCTCATCAAGGGTGTCTTTGAAATACGTATCAGATTGTAACAGACCCATCTGGAAAGCGGCTTCTCCATAAGAAGCCATACGGACTCCATTAATAGTCAACAAACGGTCGAACGAAGTAGGGCCATAGACACAGGATAAAAGCAGCCTTAAGAAATACCTCTCTCCTTCTGCTGGGCTAACGGTCACCAATCTTCCAACAGCTTTTCGACGCTCCGTTTCTTGTCTGGGCTCCATACAAAAAACTCAGGAAATTGTTTGTAAAGGAGATTGAGTTTCTGAGCATCAAATAAGATTAATATAAAAGAACTCAGTCAGCATCGTTTTTGAGAAGTCAACATCAGCAACTAAATCAGCAAGATTGGATCTTCTTTGAAAAGAAACCATTTGCTCTCCAGGAAGATGAACCTGTAATGCATAGACGCTCGGGGTCATTTCGTTTAAAGTAAATCGAATATCCGCCAAAAAGCCTCTGCAGCAGCCACCCAGCGGCCAGACTGAAAGTCTAAAATTTCATCTACATCTTCAAAGGTATTTTCAGAATGGATATAAAAGCTCACACGATCATGCCCTTTATAAACATATTTGTAAAGATACTTAACTAACTTAACAGTGGAACATATCTCTACATTCAAATGGCAGTCAAACAAAGCCAGAAGATACGGACTGTATGGAACAACCCACCTATTATCCAACAAATGATTCCTCACTCTTACACAACGACAATCCATCCTTCTTTTATAGTAAGGATAACTATCTTCTGTATAAGTTGTGTAGTCACTAAAACTCTTTGGATAATGGTTCTTCCACATCCCATCTTTCATACAAACATTATCCTTTTTTAATGAACCACATGGACCATGCATCATGTTGTCGCGCCCCATTTTTTGATAAATAAATGAATGGTTTAAAAATGTATTTTTGTGATTGGAAAATGAATCGTGATTTAAAAGAAAAATGGGTCTAAATGGGGTTTTGAGAATGCGACGATTTGACCCAAAATTATAGTTTAAAAAGGGTTTTTTAAAACTAAATACGGAGTCGCCACTTGGTAATGAGTTAAGGTGTACCAAGTCACTTAAAAAATGTATTTTTAAATAAAAATAGGAAAAAGTAGTGAGAAACCCTTTTTAAACGACTCCTAATCTACGTAAACCAATGAAAAAGGTTCGGGAGTCACATTTGACAAAGGGGAAGGCAAGGATAAAATCCAAGGCACCCCTTTGACCTAGCCAAGGCTAGTTGCATGATTTAATCAAAGATTTTCTTGTTTTAACCAAAGAATTTATTACATTTGGATGCACTACATGAATGCAAAAAGAAGGAAAAAATGCAAACCTAAATTCTAAAATGTCTCTTGTAAGGTTTTTGGTCCCAACCACATGAATTGTGGCGGCCAATAAAGGAAAACCTTATAGAGGTCGATTAATGCAAATGATGGCTAAAGTGCAAGTGTGCAAGTGTATAAAAAGGTGAACGTGTGAAATTGTATGAAAAATTCAAGTGTTTGTGTGCAAGTGTATGAAAAGGTGCATGTGTGAAATTGTATGAAAAATCCAAGTGTTTGTGTGCAAGTGTATGAAATATAGTGATAAGTGCATATAGGTGTAATTAAGTGCAATTTTGTGAAGTAGAAATCAAATTGAACAATAAGGAAAGGAAAAGTGATGAGGAAATGTGAATTGGAAAAAAAATGAGTAAGTGATAAATGAGAATGAATGAACCTAAAGGAATGCATCAGGTCGGGTATGGGAATGACTACTAACTTTTCGACTTCGATTTTCCTTTTGATTAGAAAGCAAAACTAGCGTGCTAAGGCTATCGAGTAGCCACACTCGCTCGTTTCCCTTATCAGAAGGGAACTCTTCAGGCAAATGTACCCTAACTAGCATGAGATGCAAGTCCTAAAGTGAGGGGAAAGGGAGTCGGGGGCATGCAAAAAATGACAAAACTAAAAAGAATGCATGACATGTAATGAACATGCAAACATGTACTAACGAGGGGAAATCCCTAAGGGTCTAGCGTTGGACTAGCCCATTCTATGAATTCCGATTAGCGTTGGACTAGTGGAAACGTACATTCATCCATTCCATTCATCTACACTACAGAAAGCTAGTAGACATGCCAAACACTCATAAACACGTAGCACGTAACACTTAACATGCTCGACTAGATGCAAAACCTAATAAAGCAAGTAGCACGTAACACATAAGCATGCAACCAAGCTAATGAACTTTACATTCACTAACTAAAACAAAGGGGGAAGGGGAAAATGGACCAAACTGCTCGCCAAAGCCCTATCTATTACAAGCCAAGAGGTGTACACATACCCCATAAAAGAAAAAACTTAATAAAGCAAAAGTAAATGAAAGGAATGAAAGGAATTTAAGAAATGTACAGAAAGCAAAGTAGTCATGCAATTCACTTAGCACATTGGATCACATAGGAGAGACAAATAAAAGGTAAAAGAAAGTTATACCTCCCTTGAGTTGGTAATCAAATGAAGTAAAAATGGCTTCAAAACAATAAAAAGGTCAAGGTACCACTTTATTTAAGAAAAATTAAAAGAAATGTGCAAAACAAAACTCACTTGATGATAAAGTCCCTAAAGTCATGTCTTAAGCGCAATTGAAGCAAAGCATGGTAGTTAATTGAAGCAAACAAGCAATGAAGTTGCACAAATTAAAATTACCAAGGACCAAATTAATGAAATTATTCAATTGGTTGGGTCATAGTGGAACAAGGAGAAGCTTGAGGGATTAAATTGATTAAGTATTCCAATTACTTGGGCCATAGTGCAACCAAAGGGAACTTGAGGGGTCAAAGTGAAATTTTTAGAAATTTTTCATGCATGCAAAAGAACACTCTCGGCCAAAATTTCTGCAACTTCATTACTTTTCTACACTTTCTGCTATGCGTAAGCTTCTGCAATTCAGCACTAGCCTTCAAACTCAAGTAAAATCCAAACAAACTATCACACATTCCTCTACTTTGCAACATGAAAACTTATCAAATTGAAACACCAACAGGCCGCTAATCATACATGCAAAATCTGGACAGCTCAAGCTATTTCATGCAAAATTTATCAAACATTTCTGCAACAAGAAGAAATTTTCGAGAAAACAGCCGTGATTTTGGAGATTCAACAACTTTGTGCCGCAAAAGAAACATTTAATAAGAAGAAAAGTCTGCAACTTGGATCACAAACGACATTGAAATTCCGTTTTGAACAACAAGACTACAGAAACTTGATCATCCAACATACAAAAGCCAACAAGAAATCCTGTAATGTTCCTACTGTCATATTTCACAAAAAAAAACTAAACCGCAATGAATCAGCTAACCAGCTAATACTCATTAAAATCCTCAGCCCAACATTATTAAACTCATGGCCATACACTTGCCTATCCTAAAATACCCAACTATATGCTTGGGTATGAGAAACACAAATGAAACAGGAAGGAAAAGAAGACATGAACAACAAAACTAGCCATGAAACCTGAGAGTGTCTAGACCAAATGCAACAAAAGGAAGACATAGTTAGACTCTTGAGTGAAAACAGATTTTAGAAACCAAACGGTAAGAGCATACAAACCATCTAACATGCAAGGGAAACCGGAAAAAGCAACTGATTCAATCTCAGAAAACTGGTAATCATTCAAAACAGATTCACTTCAGCAAATTCTCCACCCATTTGCATATCGAGAGAAACAAAAACTTCAAGCAGCCAGCCAGAAATTTACCATTCACTCAGTACATTCGTTAAAACTCAAACATAAAGAACTAGATACATAGAAACAACAACCCAAGAACTATCAAAAAAAAAAAAAAAAAACTTGGGTCACAAGTTAAGTCCTTTCTGGAATTTTAACCAAACAGGAAACCAGAATTTCGTTTACTGCAACAACATAGAGAACCTCAACTTCATTGTAGCGACTCTCAAGCACTTCATAAAGGCCCCAAATTTGTTTAAACATGGGTTAAATTAAAGCATTAAGACCTCCGAATTATCGCTAACAAAACTGTTTTCTTTTCTGCAATTTTCATTCGTGCACAACGAGGTACGAACTAAATTCATGCGAAGGCTCATAAACATACTATATCCTCCAGAAAACTTGACATTATAGACGCATATTGCCAACAAATCTACCAAAACTACAACCTTTTGAATCAAATCAGCCTTCATCCAAACCCACAACATCAAACAGTTCAAGTGCGACATTTTTAATAGCAAAGTAATACCAAAACAGAGAAGAAAACAAACGCAGAAAAAACATGGAATGCCAAGAGTAAAAAGGAAAATATCTGTCCAAAAGGTCTAACTTGTATGATGGAAGAGAATGTGGAGATTACCTCTTGTGCAATGAACAACTTCAAACACAAACCAGCTACGGATAGGAAGCTGCGAAATCTCCTCTTGAATCTTTGCTTAGAACCAGTTTCTGGTTTCCTTTCTCCAATTTCTCCCAGCTGCGCGCCTCCTTTCTGGTTCTTTTCTTTGTTGTTTGCCTTCCCTTTTCTTACCCGTAACCCCTCTCTTCCCCTAGCTCTCTGTTCTTCTCTCAAACTCCCTGCCGTCAACTATCCTCTCTGGTTTCTGTTTTCTTTTGTTCTCCTTGAGCAAAAATTTTTCAGTCGTCAACTTTCCCGTCCGACTTTAGTTCAGCTCCCTCTCTCTATTTGCGGCTACCATTTCCCTTTAGCTTTTATATCCCAGTTCAACCCTAAGAACCTCTGTCCTTTTTCTGTATTTTGCAGCTTCAGGAGCCGTCCCAGATTTCTTTGCAAACGGCGCAAGTCCGCAGCTTTCATGCTGCGGCAACAATTTTCCTTTTTTCTTTTTTTTCAGCTAATTAAAACAGAAATTAATAACA
This sequence comes from Coffea arabica, assembly GCF_036785885.1. NCBI lineage: Eukaryota > Viridiplantae > Streptophyta > Magnoliopsida > Gentianales > Rubiaceae > Coffea > Coffea arabica. Next base: position 25,160,965 of record NC_092312.1, on the reverse strand, counting down.
ATAAAAATGAAATAAATGATAATAACAAAAATTTATAATAACAGAAATTGATATTGAACAGCAAATTACAACTTCCATTTTTCATCCATTTTCTTTTTTTCTTTTTTTCTTTTCTTTACTTAAATAAAAATAACAATAAAGAAATAACAATAAAATGCAATAAAAAACACAAATGCTTGTAACCTGAAATAATAATATATATTTTTTCCTCTTTTCTTTGAAAAACAATTAAAATGTATCAAAAAGTAAATAATGCCTATTACACTAAAAAACTTTTTCTTCAAATTTCAAACTTTTCATTTTTTTTTCAAAAATAGGCCAGTATGCATTAAACCATTTTTCCCTTTTCTTTTTCCCCCTTTTTTTTGTTTATTTTCACTTTTCTCTTTTTTTTCTCTAAAAAAAATCTACGCTAAAACTTATAAATTAAAAACTACAAAAACAACTAAAAACTAAAAAGGGAATAAAAATAAAATAAAACCTAAAAAAGCTAGACAAACGAAAATGAACTAAAATGCAAAACCGTCTAAACAAAAATCAACCAATTATCACTAAAACCAAACATACAAAATTAATTCAAAAATTTGGTGTCTACACATGTGTTTCATAACCAAAAAGTATAAATGTGGTTGCTTAGAAGGATCTGGTATTTCGGCCGAAACTATCATGTCATAAGCTTCAGGATTGAGGGGCTTATATTCTGGCTTTAAAATAGTCAACATGTGAGCATGAGGAAGGCCTCTCTTTTGAAACTCAATCACATACACACAGGCAGCCACTTCACCGAATATCTTTTTTTTTTGTAACTTCAGTTTTTAATAATTCCAGCTTTGCTCTAAACACTCTTGAAACTAAATCAGGTCTATCTTGAGCCTCTTCTCCATACTTTAGGTTATCCTGTATTTCTTTCCACATCCTATTGCAAGTCATGGTAATGAATATGTCAGGCTTACCAAATCTCTGGACCAAAGACATAGCATCTATATACCTCCGTCTCATGTCTCTTGGACCACCAATAAAGGAAGATGGAAGATAAACACGGCGCCCAACTTTACCGCCGTTAGTCTGACCAGAAGAGATGCTATCTGTTACACCTTTAAGAATCTCAGTTCTGATTTCTTTTTGTTTTTTCCTATGGAATTCAAGCCTCGAAGTCTCGATCTTAACATAAATATCCACAGAGAATTGCTGCAATAGTCTCCTTGTGTGCAAGAGCATTGAGGTGTCATCATCTCTGATCTGCAATTTGTAGCAATAATACTCTCGAGCAGAAACAGTTTCTTTCCCTCCTCAACAACTAAAACAAAAAAGCAAAAGCTAAGACCCTGAGTTTTTTTAAAAAAAAACTCAGGAATCAAAGAAAATATACATTGAAAAGACAACCTTAAAAGAATTTTAAACAAGAAAGAAAGAATAGATTGAAGTAGCAGAAATCGATAAGTAAGCACAAAAAAATAAAAGGGAAAAACAGAATTTAGCAAAACTTACCTTTATTTTCCTTTTGAATAAGATCAATAGCATTTCCTATCCTAGGTAAAGCAACAAGGCTGTGATCATCAGTTTCTTCCCTTTTTCTTTTATTAGCAGTAGTGTTTCTTGGAATGCCGTAGTGCCAACCAGATTCACCTCTGGGAAACAATAGTGGGTACTGCAAAGAGTCGTAGCATGCAAAATAGTGTTGGATTCTATGGCTTGTATTTGCATGACTATAAACCTGTATGTTGGTGCCCTTCTCTAAGGTTTCACTATCATGCTCTATCCATATTGCAGCGACTTCTGAGGCCGTCGGCATATTATATAACCGCTGGTCAAGGCCCGGGTTGGAATTAAGAAATATGCTATGGTTATCTAGATTAGGAAGCTCTCTTAAAGACATAAAAACTTTGGTATAAGGATTCTGCTCAAGAATACCCATCAGAAGCTTAAGAGTACTCTACCGTAATCTTGGAGAAGTATTGAGTCTCTGTGACAATTCTTCCTCTTGATCATAAAAGTACAGTTGGATACCAGTAGGCGGGTGCCCATTTGGTGTGAGACTATTCAAAAGATGATAAATTTGACCTTGGACGCGGAAAGTGTAAACTCCCTGAGGATTTTTAGTCATTTTTCTATCATATTTTGCAGCAAAAGTGGTGAAGGCAAGATCGTTATTATAGGAGCGTGCATTCTTGTGGAAGTGAATACATTCCTCATCTGTACCGGAATAAAGGCGGAAGAGGGCATAAGGCATCACAGGATGAACAACAGAAACCTCTCCACCTGAACAGCAAAAATTGGGAGGTTCCAAATGGAATCGATGAGCCCCACAGTGTTGACACTTTGGGGCATCAGGGAGGACCAATGATTCGGTTGGAATCTGCTTCAAGCGAGAAAAATTGGTTTTTTTGGTCCTTCGTTGCCTACCTAATACCGCACCAAACCATATATTTATCAATTTATGGGGCAAAAGAGGAAAAACAATATAATCTGCAGCATTTTTAAGGCATAGCAACTTTATAATATAGACTAAACCCAACCTGTGTTCTCGAGTCGGGTGTTAACAACAATTTGTTGGCCACTACCGTGTTTAGAAGAAACACATGGAGCAACGTTGACAATATAGGTTCCTTCTTCTACCGAGTTATGATGAACTGGAACAACAAGTTTATCGAAAGCCTCATAAGCATCAAAAATATTTATAAAGGAGGAATGCAAATAAGCAAACATTGCTTTGTTAAGAAACATAGGATAAACTGAGCAGCGTACCTTCAGGGACAGTAGACTGGTTAGTTGAAACAGGTAAAGAAGACTGGAGTTTTGTTGATATGCTATCAAACAGATCAGCTAATTCATTGTTGCTAGGAACTGGCTGCGGTACAGAAGTGCATGGCTCAGGTACTGAATTATTCAGACATTGCCCTATTGAAGGTTCCTTAGTAGAGGAACTAAAGCTTTTTGGGTAGTGGATAGACTTGGGAACATTGCATACAGGAGTAAAGGCCTCAGCAGGGGCAATTTTTTCAGCTTTTCCAAAGCAGTTAACTCTTTTTTGCATTGGCGTTTTCTATTTTTTTGTTCCTCTGGTATAGATGAATAGACAGAACCCTCAGCAGGATGCACATTAGTTGTCTTATTTCTAGCATACCCACCCGTCTACGCTGCAACAACTCATCCTTTTTCTCTTTTGGCATATTAGCATAATGCATACGTCTAACGGTATTGCGGTCCATGAAAGAAACTAACTATAGTATTTCATATATTAAGTTAATAGATTAGAGGGTAGCTATTTTTTTAAAGGGTAAAACATTAAAGGCAGTTATTTTGAAATAAACAGTTAGCAAACGAATGCATAAACAGAAACATATAAATGCATAATCAAAAGCGTTTCTACCTAAATAGGAAAAGTCAACTGGCAAAGTAAAACTCAAAACAGCACAGTATCAGTTGAGGCTAAAGCATGAAAAGAGAGAAATGAACCAAGGAACCTGATGGAAAAATAAAAAATATATTTCAACTTAATAATACCTGATTGTCTTCAATGGATCAAAAAAGAACACCAGAATGGAAAAAAAACAAGTTTCAGCAGAACCTCAAGTTCACTTGAACTATCAAGAGCTATCTGATAGGAAAAACAAACAAGAGAAAGTGCATGTGAGAACAGAAAAATTATAAGTTACGAAGCAATCCCCTGTCTAGAAACACACACAGTCATTAGGGACATTATCATGGCCAAGTAAAGCAAGAAAAAGACTTAGCATGGCAGTTTTCATAGCCAACAAATAGATTGTTTAACTACCCAGTGACTAAAAAAAAAAAAGTATGATCTCAGATATACCGTGTAATAAGCTCCAAACAGAACAAGTTGAAATCATAGCCATAAGGGGTTCATTAATAGAGCAGCACGGTATAAAACAACCAAAGCAAATATATGCAACAGGTCCAGATAAATGTGTCTAAATGCATAGATGGTAATAACAGAAATACTTTCATCTATATTCTATAGAGAATAAATAGAAACAAATCTGTGTTCTAGGCAGGATAAGTATATTCCTGATGCACAAAAAAAAAGGAGAAGAATCTGCAGGATTCTAGCCTTTTTGTTTTCATACCTAACAACAATGGATCACCTAAATAAGTAGAAAAAAGATAAAAAAGAGTTCTTGACAACCTAACAATATCTCCCGTAGCACACACAGCAGCCTACACCATAAAAGGGGGAAAAAAACAAAAGTATCAGCAGGTAAGTACAAACTGAAATCCATGTTCCAGAGTATTAAATGACTGAGCAACCAAAAGAAGGGGACATAGATGCAGAAATCAGTTTACAGTACCTGTATAACTGCAAGAGATTCAGATTGCTTTACAGGGAAATTCAGGATAACTGCAAGAAATTCAGGATACAGTACCTGTATAAGATGGACATTAAAAACAGGTCCATTCAAATTGTCCTTTTTTTTCATTTTGTTTGACACATAGTTGGTCATTTCTTGCAGGACGTTTCTTGTAGGCCAAACAAACTTCTAAATAGATAAAGGTATTTTGATTTTTTTTTGTTTTTCTCTAAAAATTTCTCACGAGTTCAAGGTGATCAGTCTATTTGTATAAAGCTTCTGTAACCAATTATTCTACGAAAAAGAGTTGCATTTGAAGCTTTTCTCCTTGATTCTTTATTAGGAAACATAGGCCAATCAATTTAGCTCCTTGAACTCAGTTAACCAGCTAATCTGTCATAACTCAAGAGTCTGCACTTTCTAATTGGCTTAGCAGGAAAATATTGATTAGGCTATTGCTGAGAATCTTAGTCATTATATTTGCTTTTTCTGAAAACAAACAAATTGCATAGGGACCGAAATCCACAAAGGATACAAAGATACCCAAAAATATACTGCATTTTTTCTGATTACACCAATCTTTTCAACCACAGAGGAGTTGATTCTTTATAAGGAAACATAGGCCAATCAATCTAGCTCCTTGAACTCAGTTAACCAGCTAATCTGCCATAACTTAATAGTCTGCACTTTCTAATTGGCTTATCAGAAAAATATTGATTAGGCTATTGTTGAGAATCTTAGGCATCATCATTGCTTTTTCTGGAAACAAACAAACTGCATAGGGATCGAAATTCGCAAAGGATACAAAGATACCCAAAAACATACTGCATTCTTCCTGATTACACCAATCTTTTCAACTACAAAGAAGCCAAATTGTATAATAGGAAAAAACGGAGAAAGAACAAAAGCATGGCCCAAATAACATCTAAGCCATGAGAAACTCAGCATTGATTAAGGTCTAACAGTGCAGAATTCCTGAGCAGTTACAAACCAAACAACCAACTCCACTACAAATCTACCATAAGTCAGCCTAACAGTAATAGCAAAGAGAGTTTGATACATTATAGAATATGAGCCATACATCCAAAAGCAATCTAGGCAAGTATACAGTAAGATCTAAAGGGAATCAGGCAGTGGTCGCTTCAACTTCATCGATATCATAGGAAGTGACTATTGTATAGCGAGCACCCTTTGTAGCCCTCACAGCGTGGCTCGAATGCTTAACATAGAACAGCATTACTCTTCCCTTAAGTGCACTTGCCACACGATCAGTAAGATGAACATTCGGTTGACAAATTGGAAGCAATGTCTCATTACCATAGGGGAAAAAAGCCAAATTAACAACATTAGGGACTAAAACTATATGTACAGCAAGAAAAATAGCAGTACCTCTTGGTCAGCTTGATACAAACGATAAGAATTGATACCTATCAGCTTCTCGGCCTCGTCCCCCATGGCAATTGCATTGATTGAACCGGTGTCATCTTTGATAGTAAGAGTCACACAAGCCCTTACATTACAAACACAAAAGCAACTCAACAAACCAAACAGGCCTCAAAAAACAGCAACACATTATAAAAATCGCGGGAACAAGTTAAATTTTAAAAAAACCTAACAGAGGCTACCACAAGGGCACTATACCTAGGAAAAGTATAAATGTCTCGGCTGCAATAGCGGCACATAATACCCCAGCTTGAAGAAAAATCATTAGGAAGATAACAATGCGGACAGGCTAGATACCATAGCCTACCCATCCTATATTCAAGAGAAATTGTGCCTTTTATCCAAGCAGTACCTATGTCCTGTGGTGAGTAATATATACAGCAAGGGGAAAAGTTATGGTATACTGAAGGTAGACATGAAAAAATTCACAGAGAAAGACTATATTTTCATCCAAAAAACATAATAGCGAACTTACAAAGCTGGTTGCCTGACCAATGTATGAGATCTGACTTATACGATTAGAAGCAACTGGAGGAAGCAATACATATGGATTAGCATAACTCCTTTCGTGAACCATTTGTGTGAGCTCTGAACTATTAGTCTGAAACCTAATCAGATTATAGTAGTTTGTTAAAGCAAAGTAATAATAAAAAAAAAAAAGATAAATAGAGAACAACAAATAAGGAAACGCTCAAACAAGCCAAAAGCAATAGACCATGCCCGCAAGTTCCCAGATTCTTGCACAATCGGCGAAACCAATATCACAGATGAAGATTGATTGATAATGATAGATCTGAAAATTGAGAGATCAAGAGAAAAAAGCTAAGCCAAAACCAAACTCCAAAAAAAAAAAAACCAGCACAGATAAAAGAAGAAAAGCTATCTATAACATAAAGAACCTTACAGTTATCCGTAAGCACCCTAAGGCGGATACATATCAAAACTGGATTCTGTGCAATATTAGCCATTATATCAGAATCTTCTATGGATTCGAACTCATTCCAGAGGGTCAAGATTATAGGCCTAAGCCTTAAGACAGAAGGAAAAACAAAGAATACTCATTATTAGCCTGAATACAAATGACACAATCAATACACAAAGGGGGGAGAAAAAGCAATACGAACTCATAGTTAACAATAACATAGTCGCGCGCAACAGATGGCCCTCCTTCAAAATACACTTCTCTAGCAGGGAAAGCACACAAAACAATTCCCATGACATTTGCGAATCCTCAAACAAGATAAATTCAGAGAAAAGCAAATGTATAGGCACAAGAAATCCAAGAAAGCGAGTAAAAACAACCCAACAGAAAATAAAGCTACCTATGAAATTTTCTGTGTTAGCAACAGTATCACATGAAGCAATAGAGCGCAAACGAAAATAAGATGGGAGCTTTGGAGGGTCAACTACGATCACCTCCTCAATCACAGTTTCAGCAGTCAAAACCCAATAAAAGCGATAAGAACCAACATCCAAAGAACAGTCAGGAATCTCATGAACACGAGCTCTTGAAATGCGATACTCCCTAAATGGCACAAGAAGATTGGTAACACGATCAATGTTCTCATCAATCGCAAGTGCAGTCACCTTAACGCCCTAAAATAGACAAATCCAAAATCAGCAAAAGAACAAAAGAAAAATAAACAAGAAACAACATAAAACTGTACCTGAAAATCAGAAAAAACAAAGATGCGAAACTTCTTTGCTAGTCCACTGCCACAAGTTGTCTTAACGTGTGATGCTTGGACAAGCTGGACTTGAGATGTCCAACAAACCATGCAAGAATTAACCTCAGGCACACGTAACATCCTATCATCATGCTCAGATCACATAGTCTGAAGAAAATAAAATGGCAGCATAAATGTAGGCATTCAAGCAAACCATGAGGCAATAAAAATAGAACTAAAAGGTAAACAGGAGAAAAGGCAATCAAAGTACAATGACAGGCTACAACCAGCAGTTAAACGATAGATGACTTTCACATATTACATCAAGATATAGCACACCAGATTGGGTTTGCCTATCTTAAATGATGATTTGTTTACATTAATCAGCAAAATTTGGGGATGAGCCTTAAGACAAACAGGCATATTTAGCCATACTAAGCATTCTGCAACTTCAAACAGCAGAGAGTTTAACAGGAGATGGGTTTTTTTTGTTGTTTGGTTCCAAGTCTTAAGACAAACAGGCATATTCAGCCATATTAAACATTCTACAACTTCAAACAGCAGGGAGTTTAATAGGGGACCAGTTCTACATTATCTGCAGCAAGTCTTTTGTTAGGCCATTTTTTTTCCCGGATCTAACCTATGCAAAATAATAATGCACGCCATCACTCAACCAACAGCTCTAAAAGCAAATAGAAAAGTTACACTAACCAAAATAGAAATCCAAACAAGAGGGAGAGGAAGTAAAAGAACAAAGAAAAAAGATAAAAAGATAAAAGGAAAAAATGAAGGGAAAAAAGGAAAATATGTAAGAGCAATGAAGAAAATAAAATGGCAGCATAAATGTAGGCATTCGAGCAAAAAAGTACAGCAAGCATAAAAAGGGAAAAAAGGAACTACCTAGAAGCCAAGAACAAGGTAAAATATACCTGAGCAACACAAAAAAAAAATCGTAAAAAACACACAGTCTATGAAGAAACGAGCTACGCAAAAAAGGAGTACCGGTGAAAAATGTAGAAAAACAGAGCACCTTTCAACACCGGGGGACGAATCTCTCAGAAGCAAAATAATAATGTCCTTTACCCTGCAACAACACTCAAGTAATTAGAAAAAAATAAGACTAAAAATTAGCTTGGTAAAGCCGGGGGAATAGGTAAGCAGACCCAACCACCAACAGAGCTAATGATGAACAGAGGAAAAGGAAGAAAAGGAAGAAAACCTGGGAGAGAAAGCAGCAAGGCGAATAATGCTAGGAGAGTAATAAAAGGCCGAAGAGAATAATGCTGGGAGAATAAGCTCGAACCCATTAATGCTCCAGCTGAAAAGCTGAAAAAAAGGCTGAAGAGTAAAAGCAAAAGTAGTACAGTTATTAGATGAGGACGAAGGCTAGCTGGATTAGTGAAATGGGAGCGACCAAGGGCAGACAGGACGAAGGCTAGCTGGATTAGTGAAATGGGAGTGACCAAGTGCAGACAGCCTTTCTGATATACAACAGTGGCGAACGTCATGGAAAAAGACAACAATGCTAAACCACCAGCGAAAGAGGCGAACAACACAAAACGACGTCGTCAGGAACCACGCACAGCGCACGTGAGAGGACGACGAAAACATCCACGTCAGAAGAGCTCTTCGGCTCTTATTCTACTTATGTTGAAGAAGTGAGATTACTATAGCAATCTCTATGGCTGCCGCGTGGTTCCCATCTATTTTGACATGTGCCTCGTTAATCATTTAAGGAAGCTATCTTTATTTTGTTTCCCTTTTTCTTTTGGCTTTCTTTTTTCCTCTCATTTCCTCTTTTCTTCCTGGCAAAAAACAACCACAAGAACCCTTATCCTCAGCTACACCATCACTTGCGCATTCAATTTTGACTCTGTACTCTTTTCATTTTTTTCTCTTTTTTTCCTTCACCCTAATCATTTACTCTGCTTTTTTTCTATTGAATTAGTTGATGCATTTTTTTTCAATTTTTCCATAATTAACTAAATGAATGATTTTTGTTGTTAGAGTGGATGAGGGAAGATAGCAATTTTTGTTGAGGGAAGATAACAATTTTTCCTCAACTTATATTCATTCCAATTTTAGTTTTCATTTATTAAAGTTGTTATTGATAATAGGCTGATAGTGTTAGGATGGAGGAGGAAGAATTTGACAAGTAAAGATCCAAGGTAAGTGATGACTAGGAAGGAAATAGAGAGGTCTATTGAATTTAAAATTAATCAAAGTCTCTTAATTTATAGATAGATAATTATATTTCCATATTTTGATTTATTTAAAGTTTCTTAATAGCGAAAAATGGTTATTTACTAGATGAGAAGGATGATATGTAAAGGAATTGTTGGGGCTAGCAATTTAGGATATGAATAAAAAATTTCTTACAATCTCTTCATTTTGGGTTACTGATTTGTATCCATGATAAGTTGTTTATTTTCATGGTATGATAGTTTGAGAAGAAAAGAAGTGTAAAATTAGATTTTAAAATCATTTGCTTAAGTTGGTTCTATGAATTTGTATTTTTATCATTTTTATTGTCCCTCGTGATAATATAAGCTAGATGTGGAATTGGATGACTATTTGGTTGAAGGAGTTGATAAATTTTTATAAAGTCAAGTAACTGAATTGATTGATGTTGTCAAGGAATTGCAATTGGTGGTCGAAGTCAAAATTGAGACTTTTAGCCTAGAGTGTGATTCTATAAAAAATTGTTAAAAATTCAATCTTGATTAAGAAGACATTTCTGCGATCAAACAAATGGTTGGTTTCAAATTTGTACATGTACATTTGCAAACATGGCAGTTCATATTTTTATCTAATATCGCTATTTGTATTCTCAAGTTGTTTGGCAGATAATATTATCACCTGTTTGTAATGCTATTAAAAAGGATTTAAATTGATGGATTAATAACTCGCTTTTTCTTTGAAAAAGACAAAAAAAAAAAAAAACAATGTGTAGGTTTGTATGTTTTGAAAAGGATAGAAAAATGTGCAAGTTTGTATGTTTTATTGATGTTGAAAATTGTGACAGATTTTGGCGACTTTCTAAACCTTTTCTAATTATTAAACTGCTAGAAGTATTATGACTATTTTTTATTTAGTCACAATTAAAGCTATGTTGCTATTAAATGTGCAATGTAGTGTACTTATTATCTCTCCTTTTTTTGGTATTATTATGCACACATAGTATTGGTTCAAAAATCTTTGTCCAAATCACGATAAATAGAGGACTAACTTCATAAACGGAATTTATCTTCATAGCAAATTTTAATCGTTTTGATGCTCAAATTTTCTCCTATATTTACCAAAAAGATTTATTACTCTTTGTTTAACTAAACTTCTAAGGGGCAAAGCACGGCCAAGATACCTCTAGTACTCTATAGAGGAAGACAAGCCGTATCTCGTTTGGAAAGGGGACGAGCCTAGGGCTGCAAACGAGCCGAGTCGAGTCGAGCTTTGAGCTAATCGAGCCGAGCCTCGATTAAATTTTACCAAGCTCGAGCTCGACGAGCTGGCAATTTTCGAGCTCGAGCTCGACTCGAATCAAGTCGAGCCGAGCTCGAGCTCGAGCTCGAGCTCGAAAAAAATAAAAAAAAATTATTTTATTTTTAAAAAAATAAAAAAAATAATATTTTTTTCTGAATAAATAATAAAATATTAAGGATATATAGGTAATTTCACTATGAAAATAAAAAATTAAAATATATTTATATATAATATACGTAATTTTATTATTAAATAAAAATAAAAAAAATATATAAATATATATACTCAAGCTCGCGAGCCGGCTCGCGAGCTAACGAGCTTAATATTCTGAGCTCGAGTTCGAGCTCGAATTTGACTCGAGCTGGCTCGAGTTCGACTCGAGCTCGATTAATCTCGAGCTCGACTCGAGCTTGACTCGAGCCGCTCGCGAGCGGCTCGCGAGCGGCTCGATTCGTTTGCAGCCCTAGACGAGCCACATATGCTTCTTTATGTTTATGGGGGTTGACCTAGGACCATTAGCATTTGACTTTCCTCCTGTGATGCGGCATGATTTGGGGGTTAACAAGTTTATTCTTAAATATTCTGATTTACACCCCAAATAGCTGCTTAAATATTCTGTTTTCTTTTCTTTTTTATTAGTTTGTCTTTGCCCAAGATATCAAGCTTTTTCTGGTTGCTTCAGGTGAAAAAGATGGCCGAGACTCTTGCTGGTGTCATTCACTTGCTGCTAAGATATCAGGCTCGTGCAGCATTTCAAGAGAGCGCTTCGGAGGCTGGCTGGAAACACTTTGGCTGAAAAAGCTCTAACGTGTTGCATATGCAGTTCTGCGTGGAAAAATGGCCAACGAAGGAGGACCAAGTGCGCACATACCGTTTCTTCCTCAAATACTTGTCTGTTTCTTTTTGAGATGGTGCATAAAATTGACCAACTTGAACGAAGTTTCGAGTAAAGCACATAAAAGTAGTTGAAGTGTACAATGCATTGGATATCAATGGGGGGAGGGATGGGTTGGGTGGTATGGGGGGAGGGAGTGTAAGCAAAAGGTCTCGGGTTCGAGTCCTTCTACTTACACTAAAAAAAAAAAAAAGATATCAATGATTCACGCTTCTATTGATGATTTATAGATGATGGGAACAGAATGACGATTTCTTGAAACCTTTAAATAAGGTGACTAGCTAGCTTGGACAAGGGAAAAAATTCAAAGAATCATCAGCATTACAAAAATGGCTGGTGAAGGAAAGATGACACGACTAGCTTACTGGAAAGACAAGGTTTGGAGACAAGATTTAGGGGTAGGGAAGCTGATGATCAGAATGTAAATATCTTAGGCTCTTGAAATGGATTTGATTGTGCTTACTGAACCAATTTTGGAAGTAATATTGGAAAGCCTTAAACAAGAACTGAGTGGTAAAAAGTATTTGATGCTTCTTGATAATGCATGGAATGAGAATCAAGGCATGAACTTTTGCATTGATCTTTTTCTTTTGTCCAGATGGAGAGTTGTAATGAAAGGAAAAGACTGATAATTGCAGACCGAAGAAGTGCTTCAGAGATTTTGACAATGCACTATTGGTGGAGGGACTTTATAATGATAGCTAGCTTAAAGCTGTGTTCTTCAACAAAATAACTTTCGCGAGTGATTGATCAATTAAGAGCTTAAAGCTGGTGACTGCAGGAAGTATTATAGGGAAAAGGTGTGTAAAGATGCTATCATTGATCATGGCAATCGGAGAGTTTGTTGCACTCAATTATGATTCCCTTACAATGAACTTGTTTACCTTCACCAAAACAGTAGAGAAGATTGCTTTTTTGTCCCCAGAGATGAGATCTGGCTTCGTTCCTGAGCTTTACAAACATATATATGAAAATTCTCAAGTTTGGGATTTTATCAGGCACGTGCTCAGCAATTTTGAGAGTTTGCTAGTTTCCTACACATTAGAGCTATTACTTTGACTGGGAAAAAAGAAAAAAGAGACATGCAACGGTTTTCACATAGCTAGAGACACTCAATCAGAGAATAAAAGTATACGTAGTAAGCTGTAGAAAGTTATACGTGAATTGCAGTTCCGAGTTGGAGCCTTAGTCGGTCGACTTGTCACACTTAACTTCCAGGCAGAAATGGACTCGAGTGGGTTTCCTTCCCAGCCCAAGATCAGGCATTTCCCATCCATAACCATAGAGCAAGAACTCAAAAAGTTTGCCTCTAGAAATGATAAGTGGCTTAGATCTGTTTCGACAGAACCACACCTTTCAGAAAGGGCCCTCCAGAAAGAGACCCTTTCATGTCGCTGATACCTGTCTGAACCTTCAAATGTGACAACATTTCGAATCATCTCCTGGAAGTAAACTTTTGAGTTCCAACAACTCCCTGCATAGAATCTGATTATCCAAGCAAGCTGTCAGATAATCAAACATTGCACTGAGATAGAACAGTGATTCATGAAAACGTTCTAGGAATATTGGTGTGCTTGTACTCAACTCCAATTCTATGACCACAATGCTTAAGGCTTTTTATCACTCCTATAAGAACTTCTAATTGATTGGGCCAAGGCAGCTGTGTCCAAAGATGGAATGCGGAGTAAATTGCCACGGCTTCATCAACCTCTAGCTTGAAGAGATCCTCCTTGAGGTTCTTCAGGTCCGACAAAACTATCTTAAATGTAAAAGGTAAATTGATGGTCTCAGCAAAAGATGACAACCGCTCACCTGTCTCTTCCATCATCTGTTTACAGGTTTTCCTACTGCAGTTATCTTGAGAAGATCAAGTGGACATTCACATCGGGCAGCAAAAGCTTGCATCATTAGAGTCTAGTGTGATCCATTATCAATCGAAAAATCCATTAAATGAAGCCTTTTTGGCTGATGCTACATTTTCCAGGATGGTTTCAGCTGCTGCACGCTGAGTTATTAGGGTGAATGGATGCTCTTCTTGACCTGCCAACACTGCAGGTTGCAGACTAATTAGAGCCAGTTCCTTGTCTGTTGTCATCGGTAGCTGCCCTTCCAGGTTTTTGGATGAATTGATTCCCCACTGACAAATCAATCCTCACATTAAGAGCTTCTGCAAAATAGTATGCAATTCCTTGAACAGGATTCCCGTTTTTACAAGCAGAGCTGTCACTCACACAAGCTAAGCAATCTTCTTGCGTGAACAAATTGTTGATTCGCAACCATTTCAGCAGCAGCTTGCAGTAATGGTCCAAGTTCGAGGTCTTCAGAAATTTCAGAAGGGAGACCAGATTGAGCTCCTATATATGGAACCAGCAAAATTCTGGAGGACATCAACGTTCTGGGAATTCAACTGAAGTAGTTCTTTTGCTAACCTCACTATGCTTTCAGTTGACATATTTGGAGGGCTAGAAGCATTGCTTTGTGTTGTACCAGAGTTTTGCCTATTATTGCTTTGTGCTCTCGCTAGCCTCATGATGCTCTCAGTCGACAATGACGGTGAATCAGAGCTTTGCTTAGGATTCAGCTTTTCGTCCCTCAAACGTTTTCCTTTTGCACCTAGTTGCCTCAGAAGTTCCTTTGATGATAAAGGAGGAAATTGGCTTTCTTTCCTCAGAGAATAAAAGAGGAAATTGGCTTTCTTCATCAGTTACAGGAAACCAAGAAAATTTTTCTGAAATTCCCAGATTTGCTAGTTCAGGATCCATGTTTCAACACTCTCGCTGCGGGCAATTGCTCAGCAGATCATTTATACACAGCGTTAAATCTCACTTCTCTCTCGGCTTTTTCCAAGAAAGAAGGTATTAACCGGCTAAATCAGTAGTCTAGTCAAAGTTTTAAGATTGGCATGATTTCCCATTACAGCATGTCAATATCATCATCATTATGCCAAAAAAACTTTATGTTTTTGTTTTCCTTGCATGGGCGGCCTGTCGGAGCCCGAATCTAAATCAAGACAAAATCAATCACAAACCTTGACTCAAATTGCAAACATCCTCCGAAAGGGGAATTGGGAATCTGCTAAATTCTTGGACATTGGTACAAATCATGTGCGTAAAAAATGCTTAATAAGATAATATATATATATATATATATATATATATATATATATATATTTTCGTTGATATTGAACTCATCTTCTCCAACTTCTGTACCTGTTTGGTCCTTCAATCTTTGATTTCTGAGGTTTTATCTCTCCATATTTAGAATTTGTTTATCTAGATAGCCTATTATGTGGAAAAGATTGTATTTGTTGTATCTTAAATACATTTTCTAATCAATTTTTATTTTTTTAATCATATTTTATTTCACGTGTATTAAATCACAAAACAAATGCTACAGAATTATTTACAAAAAAATTCTAAATAATCTTCTGCCTAAACACATCATCATATTGGAGTCTTAGATATAAGTGTTAAATGATGGAAATTGCCCTCTGTAGCCAGTGAAATGTCTAGAATTACTCCTTATCATGGCAGAAATTGTGCATTTAAGCATAAGAGTTATATAGAGATTTTGAAATTATAGGATTTTAAAATTATAGGAAAATTTTATTTAAAAAAAATATAATCACAGGGGGTTAAAATGTTATTCTACCTACATCTATATGTCTAGGTTATCATAGTCTTTTACAGCAGGCTCCACCATTAAAAATAGATTCCGTCACTTTGATATTGTTATGGACTTCATGGTTGATTCTTAGCATGACATGAGAAATTCAAATATATTTTCATAAGAAAACATTAGATTGATTGGTAAAAATTTTAAAAAAATGAGTAAACCTTTGACTGATCTGAATATTCGAGTTTTGCTCGATTAGAATCCATGTCTTCCTAACGTTGCCGCAGGAAAATTGCTCAGTAGATAAAACGGAAAACTGCATAAAATCTATTATCAAAGTTATTGACCCGTGTATAAACCTGATTGTAAGCACAAATTTTGTTGCCTAAAATAAAAGACCAGAACACTTGTACAAAATGTCAAATATATTAAATCAAATAATAAGAAGGTTATAATCTCTAAAAATTTTTGAACCAAAGAAATTAATCCCCTGATTTTTTCTTTCAAATAACTTCAATGGCCGAGAAGGCTTGTTCTTCGATCAAGAGGGTATTTCCTACGATTTAAACATAAAAAACAGATGATTTGAAAATGCCATCTCCTTTACTTTGGCATAAAAAACTGAATTTCAGTGTGTCCTTTGCCTTGAAGGAAGACCTCTATTTATAGCTAAAATATGTAAGCTACCTTCAAGAACCTTTCTGCATTTCGGGTGACTTGTAATTCAGGAAAACCCATTTAACTTGAGTTTAAATGGTGGGCCGACTCAAATAGTTCATTGTGAATTAATAAATCAATTAATTTACTTCCATTTAAATAGACATAAAAAATTTAATTTGACTTA
The DNA here is from genome assembly GCF_036785885.1 of Coffea arabica. Lineage (NCBI taxonomy): Eukaryota > Viridiplantae > Streptophyta > Magnoliopsida > Gentianales > Rubiaceae > Coffea > Coffea arabica. The sequence continues at coordinate 25,144,711 of NC_092312.1, read as the reverse complement.
ATGGCCCATATAATATTAGCCAAATTTGTCAGTCCAAAATATAATGGGCTTTTGTAATTTAATTTAATTTAATTTAATCAAGATCAAGTTAATTTATTTAATCTTGACTAAATAAATTAAATAAAATTTATTTATCTACACTAATCAAAGTTTTAAGAGTAGCATAATTCCCTTATACAGCATTCCGATATTGTTATGGCAGAAAAAAAAAAAGTGTGTTGTTACATACATAGGCCGCCTGGCACAGAACGATTGATCTAAATCAAGACAAAAATCAATGTTGTCCTACAGAATCCATAGTTTTAATAGCAGAAAAACTTGTCAATCTATGAAGCTACTTTGAGGGGTTTATTAAAAAACAAAAAAAAAAAAATCTCTTAACAACACAAATGGCCTCATTGTCAACCTTTTTTTTTTTTTTTTTTTTTTCCTGTTCTGTTCTCCTCTAATAGTAGATTACAGTTTTTCCACATCTTTGTTTGAAATCAATGGGCTCCATGTTTTAAAAGATTTATGAGACATGACTTGAAATCCTGAATTTTTTATACGGGGGTCGCTACCAATAGGTCAAGCATAAAGTACTTATAGGTATCAGTTTATCATCTATAACACCCATTTAATCCTGGATCTTCCAATACACAAGGTTTCGTCTCTTCCTATGAATTGGTAAATTAAACAGGTTTTGTATGACAACTTGATATCCCAAAGTAGGAAAACAAGTTAGCCAAGAGATGAGGAGTCTTCATCCCTTTCCACTGAAGAAAGTCCCTTAACCACTGTATTGTATAATAGGAGGGAAGATGAAAAGAAGAATCCTACAAATTGGATCCCCAGTTCACATATAAGAATTTGAGGAAAATGATACACCAATCCGATGCTCTGCCAAAAGCTAGTTTGCTAACTAAAATTGAACCAGGGACTAAGGCATACTTCAAAAAATTAAAAATATATTTATTCTGAAAATGTTTCACATTGAAAATAGTTTTCGATCAATTTTTAGATCAAAATGTATAGATAATAAGGTAAGTTCTTAACTACAATTGTGGATAGTTATTAAGATAACTTTTAGAGTTAAAAGATGAACTAAACTACTTGATACTCAATTCGAATTTAGCTTGGTAAGAACTCGTTCAAGTTTAGTTCGTCAACTATTCAAACAAAACTTGAACAGTATTTTATATTTCATAAACATTCCAGTCCTACTCAAACTTGGTTCGATTAGTATAAAATTATATTTTATATGTAAAAATTTCAAGTTACTTGAACTCAACTCGAATTCAATTCGATAAAAGTTCATTCGAATTTAGTTCAGCAAATAAACAAGTCAAATTTGAACAAAATTTCAAATTTGTTAAAATAATCAAACAAGCAGCATGAACGCTAGGGTGTGCAATTTAATTAGCCTCATTTACATTTCTAATAATTTCAAAATTATATAAAACCATAAAGGATAATAAATTTTTTCTAAAATATGGTCGGACCATTTTAATGCAAAAAACCCTCCGTACACTACTACTATTACATTAGTTGTACTTTATCTCGTAAAATATTTTAATAGGCACCTTGTACCTTAGGGATGCTGTCGAGTCGAGGCGAACTCGTGTAATATCATACTCGAGTTCGAGCTCGAAAGTTATGAGCACTACTCGAGCTCGAACAAGCCCCGCACTTAAAACTTGAACTCGACTCGATGTAGTTAAAAACAACTTGAGCTCGAACTCCTATAAGATTCGAGCTCGAGTACTCAAGCTAAGCTCGTAAAATGAGCTCAATTAATGTTTTCAAATTAAGTTCTCTAAAAACAAGAAATAAGAATTCTTACTTTATGAAATTCCTACTTTGCCCACACAAATAAATAAATATGGTAGAATGGTTCATTGTAAATTTCATAAGTTGTTTATCTGTGTTAGTAATTATATATATATTATATATAATTTTTTTAAATTTGTTGTGAGATACTCGATAGAGCTCGTCGAGCTCTCAAGTATCACATATATAAGATCGAGCTCGACTTGTTAGCTCTATTCAGCAGCTCGAGCTCGAGATCGAGCTCCTGTCAAACAAGTTCTAGCTCGAGCTGCTAACCGAGTAGCTCGGGAACTCGAGTCAAGTAACTCAGTTCAACCCCACCCCTGTTATACCCTGATCAACTAAAAAATGATTGAAAAATTAACTCACCAAATAATTGATGAAAGGATCAATTTAGCCTTCTTTAAAAGCTTAAATGGCAAACGCCCTTTTTGGTAAGAAAAATTTAAGGGGGCGCAAACTTTCAGTCACACGAATTCACGATCCACGTCAGCCGTTGTCCCCGGCCCAAAACCCCAATCAAAAAATTCTCATTTCAGCTCCTTTTTCCGGCAACAACAAAATGAGCAGCCCGTTATAGACCCCAACGAAAGAAAAGAAGAAAAGATTAGAATCCTATTTCTGCTGCTGCTGCTACTAGCCTACTACTACCACTACTACTAATATTTTCGTAGGACAGAAGTACCTCAAAGTTTCACTCATTTCTATATCGTCTTCCGCAACGATGACGATCCACGCCGCAGTGATCCAAAAGCTCCTCAGTACAAACGCGCATTTGGGTCGCCGGGTCGCAGCTCACCACTTCAAAATCTACTCTTGCGGCTCCCGGAATGCCATGACTATAATAGACTCCGACAAGACTCTTATTTGCCTCCGCAACGCCTGCAATTTCATCGGCAACCTCGTCAGATTAAAAGGGCGGTTTCTTTTCGTCAATACCAACACCCTTTTCGACGAAATCATCGAGGAAATGACAAAAGCTATTGGGATTAAGAATGACAAGTCGTGGCGTCTTGGAGGCTTTTTAACAAACAGTTCGAGTCCCAAAAAGTTTCGCGGCCGGAATAAGAAGTTGAACTTGGGAGCCATTCACGCTCCTGATTGTGTGGTGATTTTCGATACGGAGAGGAAGTCTTCGGTTATTTTGGAGGCTGAAAGGTTGCAGGTTCCGATTGTGGGGCTCGTTGATTCGAGTATGCCGTGGGAAACTTATAAGAAGATTACTTATCCGGTGCCTGCCAATGATTCAGTTCAATTTGTTTACTTGTTTTGTAATTTGATCACGAAAACTTTTTTGTATGAGCAAAGAAAAATGAAGGCTGCACAAGGGGCAGATGATTCAACCGCTGGGACTCGGTATGAACTCTACCAGTTTTACTTTTTGGGTTCATTTTTGTATAATTTATCAGATTTTTGCTCCTCGTTTCCCTGAATTTGTGGAGTTAATCTGATTTTTAATATTTTTCTTGGTATAGATTAGTGTTCAAGTACAAGTCTGTGGGAGTATTACATTTTCTAAACGAGTGAGACAATTGAATGATTGCAATTAATTCTGGCTCTAAAATTGGACTTTTAAGTTAGATTGTCATCTATTTGTTTGAGTCGAAGTCATGGCATGTTATGTTGTGAACATAATGGTATCTGGCTGACATAACTGCAGTGATGCTCACTGATGATAGAATGAAACAGCTCTATGTACACTTTAAAACTGTTTTCAGTTCTCAATTTCCATCTGGAATTATTATGGCGCATGATTTTGCATACTGAATTTGGTGCAAAGCTTGGTATTTTGTCTATCATATATGAATAATAAAAGAGAGAAAAAGAAAAGGCTCACTCTTGGACTACATTCTGGAAATATCATCTGGTCTCGTCTTGTTGATTTTGTGAATATTGAATGGCATTTGTTTTAAGCATTATACTAAGCTTACTCGTTGCCACATAAAAAAGTGAATTGTGAATAGTTAATTTCTCAGCTTTGATAATCTTGTTGGGACTGCAGCAACTCTCTGTGCTCCTGTCTTGATAATGTGTTCTTTTGCTAATTGATTTGGTGCAATACATTGTTGTCGGCACATTCATGGAACTTGAAATTTCAAACTATATCATTATTATTGAGTTTTTGAAGTTTATACTTTATGTTTCAATAACATAAGAGTCTCCAAAGGTCATTTGTAAAGTTTTGGGTTTTCTTCTGATGACTTATGTACTTGAATTTTGGAAAAAAATGACATGTTCTTAGGGAGGATGATTTACAAATTGAGACTGCTAGCAAGAGGGGTAAAATCTTTGTTCTTCCTTATGAAAGCCTGCAGCCTGCTCCTGAGGGTAATTGCTGTATTCGCACTATACATGTTTATTGATCTACAGCCTTTTATTCAGATAACTGGACGAGGGCAGGGTATTTTGTCATTCCCCTTGTGTTAATTCTTTTCTGTGATTTTTTGCTATAGCAGATGTCTCAGACTTGAAGCAGCTGCTGGACAAAGTTGTGGTGTTGAAATTCAATGGAAGGCTGGGGACAAACATGGGTCTTAATGGGCCCAAGTAAGATTTTGACTCCAATAAAGTTTGCATTTTTGTAACTGTCTGTATTAAACAATTGAATATTAATCTAGGGATCATAATCAATCCAATATATCAATGTGTTTCTGTCCCCTGTGGGGAACGACATTGTTGAAAACAATTATACTTGTTAATAGATATACTAATTTGATATATCTCTTATGGGACAAATAAGATTTGATATGTAATCTTATGATGCCTTAGAATATTACTATTAATTGTTATGGGAGTAGATTGTTTGGCATGCAATTTGCAGCAAGTACGCTCTGACCAGTTGATCACGCAACTAATGAGATATTTTACTGCCGTCTGACCAACAAAGATTGATATGTTGTAAAAGGATGTCTATCAGGATTTGACATTAACTCTTTAGATATCTAGCTTTCGTTTTGCATCAAAACCCATGTATTGTTCCACATGGAAGTCATTTTTGTTATTGGATATTTGTTTTTTCATGTTGATTTTTTTCTATTTTTCTTTTTGTTTGCTTCTGCAGGTCTACCATTGAAGTGCAGAATGGAATGACATGTCTTGATTTAGTTATCAATCAAATTGAGGTTTTTCTTCAGTTTCCTCTATTAATACTCTTTGCGTTTAGCAGAGTGTAATTCATCATATACTCAATTCTTTTGAGGCTTCTTACATATGATAATCAAATGGTATTTCTTGTTGTAGTCCCTCAACGCTAAATATGGATGTGACATTCCCCTGCTTCTGGCGAATACAGTTAATACGCATGATTCTACCTTAAAGGTGACTAATCTAAGTGCTTTCTAGTATGCTGATTGAGATTGGAATTCACCAGGAAGTTTATCCTCTTCACTTCACACTGTCAGGTTTTGCAGCAACACACGAACAAAAATATTCATGCGTTTCTCCAGGTTTTTCATAGTTAGCCTATTTAATGTGATTGTATAACATCTAACTCACTTTTTTTTTGTACATGCTAATTTATTTAGTTCCTGAATATGTAATATCCTAATGCAGAGTGAAGAGTATGAGGATGATTCAGATGAAGCTCCACACCAGGATAGAATGTATGTCAGTTTTCTTTTGTTTTGGTCTTTTGCGCTTATGAGCTCATTACGCTTCTGAATTGAGTTGATGGAGCTCAATAATTTGTAAAAGGGCACGTTGTGAAGTAATTGGGAGATACTTGATGTCCTTTGATATGTGAAATTGCTGCAATTGATCTCTGTTGACCTACTCCTTTTACAGTAAAATCTCCGCATCTTGATGTTTTCAGGTTTCATATGATTACTGAAAGAATAGTAACAAAGTTGGCCCTAAACCCCCATTGAATGTGCAATGTTCAGTGTAGGCATTGCATGGCTTGTTGCATGTGAATGATGTGATGAACTCAAGGCACTCATTTCAAGTTCAAAGCCTTAGCCTTTTCTTCCCAGTGAAGTTCTCTGCTTGAATTGATTAGTAGAACAAGTTCTGTGCTCCCCCTCTTCTCCTCCCTCCTTGCTAGGTCCCATTTATTATGTTGATCTGGCCTTGCATTTTTGAGTTGGATTAAGGTTTATGTTTTATAGCTTTCATGTCCCTCTTATGAGCTACTACTGCTTGTTAACGATGTCTGTTAGCAACTAGTTGATTTAAGTTGTTTTTCAAATCAGTGGGATCGAACTCTAACTTCAGATGATTTCAAGACCAATTTCCGTTTTAATACTTTTGTGTCTGTACATTTATGTAATATCAACATATTGAATGTTAGGCATTACATCCAGTTTTTATTCTTCTGAAATATCTGTAAAGCATCAGGTTTCTAGTGTTTGTTAATTGTTTCTGCATTATAATTTGTAAGATTTCAAACACTTATTCTATGGTGAATTATGATATATGGCATGAAGGTATGCGTCCAGTCACAGTGAAGTTTATCTTTCCTTGAAGAACAGTGGTAAACTTGATGTTCTATTATCTCAGGTGGAATATCCTGCCCATGTCTTACCATTTTCTATCTCCAATCTACCATCTATATTTCAGTCAATTTTGCAATTAATTAACATGTCTTTCTGTCTTTCTTTTTTTTATTTTTTACCAGGGTAAGGAGTATATTCTTGTACTGAACTCGGACAACCTAGCTCAGGTTATTGAGCCCAGTATCCTTTGGTGAAGTATTTTGTGACATTTTCAGGTTCTCAAATTTTTTTCATTTCTTATTTCTTTGGCATTCAAGTCCAGGATAACTCTGCATCATTTGCAGTGACCTGGTTTATCGAATAGGTAAGTGCCTTAATGTGTGTGGCAGAAATAATAAGTCATTTGGTGCAGAACAATATCGAAACTTGTATGGAGGTAGGGAGAAAACTGCTGCCATTTTTGTACTCTGTTACTCTTATTACAGTTTCTAACTTTTTTTTTTCCCTTTTTCCAGGTAATGCCTGCCTCCTCAGACCTGGAAGTAAAGGAGGTTCCATCTCATGAAGGAAAATATGAGGTTTGTTAATTTCTGTTTTTGGAACTATGCCTTCATCAAGTAAATCATTGCCCTTAAACTATATAGACGTTAAGGAACTTCTTGTTATTAGCCACATTGGTGATGAATCAGGATGACAATGATAACACCATTTACATGTGTCTGATTTTGGAGTCGTCATCTCCACATAATTCTTGATCGATTTAGTTTTCCCTTTGCAGCTTTAGTGAGTCATAGCTTGATAAATTTGGTGTTTTCTATAGTGTCCTGTGTATGGTCAAAGACCATCGATGAATGTGAATAGAAAAAGATTTTAAAAAAATGAAAGGAAGAATGTTGACCTTCTGAATTATAGAATTCCAAATTGTTGTATCTGAAGGGAGTTTATACTATTTACCGCAATATCTGCTGGGATGTTAGATTATAAGAATAAATTACTTGTGCAAAAAATGTTCCATTGATGGTAAAGCTGACAGCAGGTCGATGATGCCAATTAGAAATTTTCTTGTCTCTTCCTTTCTTACTCTTTTTATGTCTGGTTATCTTGCTCTCTAAAGCTATCCATTTTGTACTTTGTGAAAACTTGAGGACTTTGGATAGATAATCTTGGATCAGTAGGGTGCTTGTCTAGACTTATAGTTATGATAGGCAATACATGGATGCTTCTTTCATTTTCTAGTAGAGATGGATTTTATGGGAGATGTAGGTGGTGTTTGTCTGAGAGAGACATATCTTAAGAAATTTGAACACAAAATAGCATTGTTCTTTTAGGAGCTACCTAGCAGCATACTAGGAGTATCCAACTGGAATCTCAAATGTGTACATGCTTCAACTAAATTCAGACCTTGTATAGCTGGGCTGGACTGCTGGAGTCATAACCTTCCAACGACAGACTACCCTTGATGTGCTCTTTTCTCTCATTTGACATCTCACTTGGATTCCACTAATTTCTTAATTAGATCTTGGACAAAGCTAATGTGTTTTTGGATTTTTTTTGCTGGCAATTTGAAGTCGAAGGAGAATCTGAAGTTTACTGATACCGTGTAAGTAATCAGCAAATTATACTATACTCGTTAAAATCAGATTGGTGAAGAACTTCGGCCACTGATTAGTCCTGTTCTTGAACAGTTGGGTGAGTATGAACTCCATTGAAAGTCTTATGCATAGTTCTCTCGTTGAGAGCTCTGCTATTTCTGAGGTACCAATGCTTTATCTTTACTGGTAGTTTCTATGAATTCAATGATTATTCTCATATCTGTCATGTTGCTATACCAATTCAGAGTTGTTTGCTACTGTTATATACAAAATCTTTGCTTGTGGGCTTTGGCCATCCGTTGTACGCCTGGGGCTAAATAAAAAGTGTTAATAGTATTTTGAATATCTTCATGATTAAATGTTTTTGCATATTCTTATTGCCATCTGTACTTTTTCCAGTTTTTTGACCAGGCATCTGCAATAAGTGTTCCAAAATCAAGATATCTTCCAGTTGAAGCAACATCCGATTTACTTCTGTACCAGGTTGTAATAGGGCTTCTTGCTTGTGGTTTTATAATTTGACATTTTAGTTTTGAGGAGTTCTTACTAACAAGATTTTGTTCATTGGCAGTCGGATCTTTATAGTTTTGATGAAGGCATTCCTACACGGAGCTCAGCCAGAACAAATCCTGCTGATCCTCTGATTGAATTAGGACCCGAGTTTGCAGATGTAATGACTTTAAATTTCTAGTTGTTTAGAATGCCGCATCCAATTTATCTAAAGATAACCTGATTCTGTTTTCCAGGTTACTGAATTCCATGGTCGTTTTAAGTCAATGCCTAGCATCATTGAGCTTGATGCATTGGAGGTAACTGGTGATGTATGGTTTGGAAGTGATGTAACTCTGAAGGTATGCAATTGCTCTCCCTGCCTCTGAATATCCAGCTTCCACTTCTGGGATCTGCGGAAATTATACTTGCCTTCTATAAATGTCAGGCTCTGTTTTTTCCTAGTGGATCCATACATTCATTATGTTCATAATTTTTTTTCAAAATTACATGTTTCAAGTCTTTTTTGATGTTAATCAAGCAGAACATCCAATCTGAAATTGAAGTAATCTTACTTTTCGTGCTTTACAATCAATTCTCAGAAAATTTTAATGAATTTAATTGGTTAATATCCTTAAAGGTGATGCAATGTTCAGCAATCAATCTTTTAATGCAATGCAATCTTTTTTGGGAATCTAAACATATACTCTCTATCTTGTGACTACATTTAACCAATCTTATTGCATGGTAATGTGGATGGTTCTTTCTTGTGTCAACTCTTTCATAACTCATAGTTGAAGAACGTATACTTATTATATATACTATTTTTCTCTTATCAAGGTAGTAGCTATTAACCAACATTTATATAATGTTGTAATATTTACGCGAGTTTGCATCCGGAAGTAAATATTCAATAAACTTCTGAATGTATAGAAATGAGGGCAATTGATGGTGTTTATTTTTCAATGAGTAGAGTTTCATTGACTTATAATTTGCATTATTATCAAAGCTTCTTGTAAATGTTTCGTTTACTAAATTCTGGTTTAGTAGCATTAAATGCATGTTTACTCTCCCCAACCCCTCAAAAAATAAGAGGAAGAGTTATTTTTCCGAGGAATATTAGGTACAAGAGTTAGCATTATAACTCAAACATAGTTAGATTGTAGACTTTTCTTCTTAAATGAATAATAAACTGTTGCAGGCACATGATTTTCTGCGTCTATTATTAAGCAGTTACAGAACACCGCCTTGGGCAGAGAAAATATGTTTTTATCTGCATCCGTGTATCAACGTAAACATTATTGTTCCTAAAGAACATGGCATTTTCTCCTCTGAAAGAATTTTTCCATTTTATCAGTTTATCTGTTGAGTGTATTTGATTTCATATGGTTTCTTAGAAATTTCCCTTGTCCGGTGGATGCACTCTTGCAGGGGAAAGTTAGCATCCACGCAAGACCAGATGTAAAGATGGTAATTCCTGATGGAGCAGTACTTGAAAACAGGGTAAGGGGTGGCAGCTCAAATTTGCATATCGTTTTATAGATTTGGACTTTAAGGCTGAATGAGCTCTTTTTCCATGTTGCAGATGATTACAAGGCCGAGAGACATTGAAGGACCTTTATAGTCTCTATTGCTGCATGAGCTTATAGATCGAATCAGAGCAGGAAACTGTTGTATTTAAGCTGTTTTCAGTGCTTTGCAGAGTGATCGGATGTCTTGATATAACTATATATAGTTATATCAAAGAAAGTAGGATAGATCCCCCCCCCCCCCCACCCCAACAAAACAAAACAAAAAAAAAATTCAAGGGAATGGGTTCAATTTTGTATTTGTCCATTTCATTGAGATTTGCTTAATTGTACCGAAGCAGAGGAAGCAGAAATTACGAAAAGCTAATTATTGCTTTCGGAAATAATGATACCCTTACGGTTTACACTTTTGGTCTGTGGATTTTCAGGTTACAGGTCTTATGATGAAACATTTAAGAGTTAATCCTTGCTTCCAATACCCACTTGCAGTCTTGAGATTTCCAACAATATCTCCACTACTTTCATTCTTCTCAATCTGGAAGTTGCCGATACGGATCTCAATCCACTCCCCTCGAGGCTCTTCCAAAAGTGGAACTCTACGTTGTTGTACTTTTCCGCCGGGGAGGGTGAGTTTTAGCCTCAAGGGTGTCTCCCACCCGTGTGCCCACTGGGATAACTTGATCACAAAAACAGCTTCATAATCAACCGTGGGAGATAGCTCTGAAGTGTTCAGTCTTCCTTCTATTTCGAACCAGCATACCTGTTTGAGTTTTGCTATCTCGAAATAGTCCCCACTACAAGGGCAATTTGATGAAACTGGTTAAATGCATTTCTTGATTTTTTTGCCCTTTTTGGTAAGAATGAAAACTTGGGAAGGAAGAAGAGAGGATAGCATGTAAGGACTTACTTCACAAGAGACTATCTAAATAGATGGACGAACTGACCGACAGTGAATCATACTAGTATTACCTTGTTTCTTGAAAGTATTCCCAGCTCCAGTACTTTTCACTTTCACCCCAGAAGATTACCATAGACCTGGGATAGATCATGTAGCAAGCTCTTTTTTTCTTGTCAAACCATTTCTTCTGCATCCATCATGGTCCAAAATGATCAGAGTGACGAAGATTACGACAAAATAATTTTGATGGGTTGAACAATAATAATAATAATAATACAATACCTTCCTTCTTGGATCAAGAATGACATCACTGCTATGGCCAAACGGCTCCATGGATCAAAATTGAAGAAGGGCTATAATTAGGACAAGGCTAACCTTAAGGTCCCAATATTGCTGTGGTGAAGAGAAATGAGAGGACAGAGTTGAGAGAGTGGGTTAATGCTCCCACTATAGGCTATAACTTGTTTTCCACCTAGGATGGTAGTAGTACAATTTTGGAGTAGATGGTAAAAACAAGTGGAGAGGAGAAAAAGGAAAAAGAATAAAGGCAAAATATGACCTGTGGTCCTTTTTATATTTAGTTGTACAGCAATAATTTTAGTCCAGCCTTTTCATGTTTCATAAGTATGGGCCATAAGGTTTTGGTGCGGTCTAAAGCTCTGGGTTCTCTGCTAAAGTATTTCATTACGGGAAGAGTTGGTCCTGTTTGTTCCCGAAAATGATGCAAATTTGAGGATAAGCTGGCTGAATTATACTACTGCAAAAAGAAGAAAAAAAATAGAGATATTACTGAAACAAAGTTGACTGCTTCGTTAAAAAAAAAAATTTTTTTGATAGTAAATAATAACAATATTGCATTCATTTGTGATTCAAATCAGCCATAAAAACCCGCAAGTAAAAGTAAACACAACATGGCAAAACCCGAGTACAAGTAATTCCTACCTTGCTTGTTGAGTGCTGAACAAGTAATTCCACTCAAGTCTCAAACTGATGTTGGTTGCCGTGGAGGACAACAATACGCCACATAGGAATATGATCCAAAGACATCAATCATGGATCTTTTCTCTTCTTTTGTTGTACTCCCTCCCTCTTAATTGCTTTGATTGTTTGTATTAATCGAATCTCCCTCGAGAAAGTATTGAGACCAATCTTCCCGAGCACATACTAGTCTTAATGCTTCAATGGCAGCCTTTACATTTCAACTGTTATTTGTCTCTCTTTCAAATTAAATCTACTTTTTTATTTCTTCTCACCCTGTCCCACACACTTGTCAACCTGAACTATCAACCCTAAGATTTGAACTTTAAACTTGACAGTAAGAAGAGTGCGCTCTTTTTTCTTGTTGTGTTACAAATTCTTCTTCGTTCTCTCTCCATTCCTTAATCTCCCTATCCACCCGCCCGCCCGCCCCACATCCCAAGTTGCCTTGGAGGACAACAATACGCTAGATGGGAATAGGATCCAAAGACATCAATCATGGGTCTTCTCTTTTGTTGTACTCCCTCCCTTTTAATTGGTGTGATTCCCTCGAGAAAGCGTTGAGACCAATCTTCCCGAGCACACATTAGTTTTAACAATTCAATAGCAGCCTTTACGCTTCAATTGTCATTTGTCTCTCTTCCAAATTAAACCTACTTTTTTATTTTCTCCCACCCTCCCCCACACACTTCTCACCCTGAATTGTCAACTCTAAGATTTGAATCTTAAATCTAACAGTAAGGAGAGTGCTCTCATTTCCCCTATTGTACTACAAATTCTTCTCCATTCTCGCCCCATCCCTTATTCTCCTTACCCACCTGCCCGCCCTACGTCCCAAGTTGCCTTGAAAGACAACAATACACTAGATAGGAATGGGATCCAAAGACATCAATCATGGGTCTCCTCTTCTGTTGTACTCCCTCCCTTTTAATTGCTTTGATTCCCTCGAGAAAGCGTTGAGACCAATCTTCCCGAGCACACACTTGTTTTGACAGGCGTCAAGCATGTGCAATAATAATAATGATAATTCTAGTTGTCAACAAAAGCAGTTTCGAGTCAATTCTAGTACTGGAATAGGAATTCTGGATATGCAATGGGTTATTAAATTTACCCTGGCTCCGAAGAGTTTGCTAAATCCGATATACCAGAATTTATTCACGAGAACTTGTTAATTTGTATAATGGAGCAAGTAGGGTCGTATCCTCAGGAATTGGGAAAAATTTGCTCCTTTTCAAATCGAAGGGTAACGGGGGTTTCGAGAATTAAATGCTAACGAATTATTAACCAAATTAATCAACTGTGAAAAATACTTAAGAGACACAAGTAATGGGAAAAACTCTAGCCAAGAATACACTTCAGAGATGGTTCATGTAACTGATCATTGATTCAAATATAATTCTAACATTCATTAATAAATAGGTTTTTAACGACCGATACGATCTGACAATTAGTTCCTCCATACTGTTTCGATTGTCAAGGTACGACCATTGACTATTTTCCTAGTTTAGAAATAACCCTAGATACGACCATAGGATTTAATTTCCTAATTGCATTAAAAATGAGAGAAACCCTGTTTTAATTAACAAATACGCTACGAGAGCTTATTTAAATTAAACTATATGTTTCCCTGACGCAAACCCAATTATGTCAGTTTCTACCGGGATGAGAGTAATCAAACAATTATGGATTCAACTATCATAGCAAATAGACTACGTGAATAATTAAATATTGCGCAACTATTCAATCATACACAATAGTTATAGCCACTAAAAGTCGAAAACATACAAATACCAATGAATGAAGGAAGCAATTGAAATAATTTAGATCTCACAGTTATCGTTGAACCAAATCTTCAGTTGTCCCTTTGACTAGAAAAAGGGAATTTAGCTCCCCATCATGGAGAAGAAGAGAATGTTTCTCCTTGTCTCTTGCGGCTGAAAAGACAGAAAATGATATGACTACTAGTTTGCCGCCCTGTCCTCTTATTGTTTCCTGCCCGAAGTACTAGTCAAACGGGAGCCGGACTTTTCTTCTCCTAATCCTTCTTTGTTTCCTACTTGATATCTACTACTTAATAATAAAACATTTTCCTAAATAGAAATAAAGGAAACTACAAGAGATAATGTCTCATGTTTCCTAATCCAATTCTACTACTAATAAAGATAATTAAAGTCTTCCGAAATCTTCAACCATCAGCTGTCCATGATTGACTCGAACTAGGAAATTTTGGCGCAGTAAATTCCCGAGTCTTCTGGATTTGAATGTAGGCCCCGAATGTGCCACCACCAAATTAGCTGGAAATTACCCCTTTTAATCATGTTTGGTTGTTTTCCTACAATTAGCACCATTAACCAAATATAAGTAGAATTCATCAATTAATACAATTTTTGGCTAAAATAATAGGGAAAATAAACATAAATTGAATGACAATTTCACATCTTATCAAGTTTTGACGCTTCAATGGCAGCCTTTACGCTTCAATTGTCATTTGTCTCTCTTCCAAATTAAACCTACTTTTTTATTTCCTCCCAACCCCCCCTCTCCACAGACTTCTCACCTTGAACTGTCAATTCTAAGATTTGAATCTTAAACCTAACAGTAAGAAGAGTGCTCTCCTTTCCCCTGTTGTGCTACAAATTCTTCTCCATTCTCGCAGCATCCCTTATTCTCCTGATAGGGTATAATTTGTTAGTGATTTTATTATTAATTTTTCCTTCTATCCCTGACAAATAGTGTGTTAATTGCTGATATTTACTCATATTTGGTATTTGGAATCAATTTCAGGATTGAAGCAGGAAATTACCAAAAGGAGGGAACGTACAAAGTCTTAAAAGCTAAGAAGGAATTCGGCAGACTTGTGCCAATTGGGGGGCCCACAAAGAAGAAAAGGCTTTTCTTCAATTGGGCTTTTGAACATACGAGGAGAAGTTTGTTCCTTGTGAATCTTTGGCTTGCTTCACAATTGCGGTGGGACCAGAGACCATATAGCCTTAGTCAACTTCCTTTTTGCTGATATAAGTAGAGACGTACAGGAGGAAAAGGGGGGATCCCTTCCGGCAGCTTTAGTTTTTAGTTTAGCTTCAGTTTTCATTTTTATTTGTCTTCCTTTTGACTGGCCTCTGACACACGCCAGGTGTTCGACAATATTCGCCTACGGGAAAAACATCTTTTATTCCTTGCTTTCTAGTAAAAACCGCCATGCTTTTGCAATCCATTATTTCGTGTGGTGATTTAATTATGCGGCGTGGCTAAACCTTCTATCTAGTCAAGGGGACAACTGACGAATTGGTTCACCATTACTGTGAGATCTAAACTGTTTTTAATTATTTTCTTCATTTATTGATATTTATATGCTTCCTGTTTTAATTGTTATAGCTCCTATGTATGATCGATTAGTGCGCAATAATTAATTATTCATATAGGCTATTTTGCTAAATAGAGGTAATTGAATCCGTAATTGTTCGTTATCTCTATTTTCGTAGCAACTGGCGTAATTGGGTTTATGTCAGGGGAGCATACGATCTAGTTTATACAAACCCTCGTAGCGTGTTTGTTAATTAGGATTGGGTCTTTCTAATTATTAATGCAATCTTGAAATTAAATCCTACGGTCGTACCTAGGGTTGTTTTTGGGTTAGAAAAATAGCTAACGGTCGTACCTTAGCTATCGATAAATTAAGGAAGGGTTGGTTGTTTAACGCGTGCGAGACAACTAGAACCAATCTATTAATAAATGTTGGAATTATCTGTGATTCGATGATCAGTGCATGAACCATTTCTGAAGTGTACCCTTGGCTAGAGTTTCTCTTAATTATTTCTTTAAATTAATTATTTTCTGCAGTTACTTTATTTTTAGCATTTAATCGTGAAAACCCCCATTTGCCTCGATTCAAAAAGGAACAAATTTCTCTCCAGTCCCTGAGGAGACGACCCTGCTTACCACTATCTACTAGTTAGTGAATTCAGTTAAATAATTAATTCAGGTATATCGGATTAAGCAAACTCTTCGGGAACAGGTTGAATCAAGTAACCCATTGCACACCTAGAGTCCCTGCTCCAGTACTCGAATTGATTATTGACTGCTTTAGGTGGTAGTTAGGTTTTATTTATTATTATTGCACAGGTTCGGCACCTGTCAATTTTTGGCGCCGTTGCCAGGGACTGGCGTTTGAATTATTTGCTTCTTTTTTAATTCAGTTTTTATTTTGTTTTATTTTATTTTTTTTCTTTTTCTTGGTATTTTTGCTAGTTTATGCCCCGTTCTTCTCGCACAGGTGACTTGGTATATGATCCTGAGATTGAGAAGGCAGCGCGTAGGCGAAGGTAAGAGACCAAGAGACGAAAAGAAGGACACTTATTTTCTGCAAACGAGTCAGTAGAAAACGAATTTAGCATGGCCAACACCCAGACATTAAGGGAGATGGCTACCCCAGACCTGACTGATCAGCCCTTGTGCATGATGTTCCCAACTCTGGCTGAAAATACCTCTTTCGAGCTGAAATCGGGGCTGATTCAGCTCCTGCCTTCGTTCCATGGTCTTTCTGGTGAAGAACCCCACAAACATGTCAAGGAATTCGAAATAGTTTGCTCTAGCATGAAACCTCCTGGGGTCACTGAGGAGCAAATAAGACTGAGAGCCTTCCCCTTCTCTCTCAAGGATGCAGCGAAGGATTGGCTATATTACTTACCTGCAGGTAGTATCACCACGTGGGCACAATTGAAGAAGAAATTCCTGGAGAAATTTTTCCCCGCATCCCGGGCTGCAAGTTTGAGTAAGGAGATTTGCAGCATCAAGCAGTACTCCGGGGAGTCATTGTACGATTTTTGGGAAAGGTTCAACAAGTTGTGCGCTAGATGCCCACAGCATCAGATTAGTGAACAACTGTTGATCCAGTACTTCTATGAGGGACTCCAGTCAACTGACAGGAGTATTATTGACGCTGCGAGTGGAGGAGCCCTGGCGAACAAGACATCGAGGGAAGCGTGGGATCTTATTGAAGCCATGGCAGAAAACTTTCAGCAGTTCGGCTTCCGTGAGAGCAATCCTACCCGTAGAGTCAATGAGGCAGAGACGTCATCCATCCAGCAGCAACTGTCAGAGTTGACGTCTGCTGTCAGGCAATTGGCCATGAGAGACACACCGCGAGCAAAGGTGTGTGGAATCTGTACTATCATGGACCACTGCACGGATTCGTGCCCCATTCTGCAAGAGGACGGGGCGGAACAGGTAAATATGGCCGGAGGCGTGCCCGCTCCCCGCAGGCAGTATGACCCGTATTCCAACACATAAAACCCCGATTGGAGAGACCATCCCAATCTCAGTTATGGGAACAGGCAACAAGGTTCATTCCCAAATCGTCCACTAGGATTTCACCAGCCTTGGCAACCAAAATCTCAACCCTCATCTTCCAATTCAGGAAGCTCCTTGGAGGACCTAGTCAAGAACCTGGCCACGACTACTACTAACCTGGCCACGACTACTACACAGCTTCAACAGGAGATCAGATCCTTGGCCGCGAATACCGCGCAGCTCCAGTAGGACACCAAAGCTGACAAGAAGGACCAAGATGTTCAAATAAATCAACTGGCAACTGCCATCAACCGCTTGGAGTCTCACGTTTATGGGAAACTGCCATCGCAACCCGAGGTAAATCCCAAGAATGTAAGTGCCATGACGCTGAGGAGTGGCAAGGAGCTGGAAGGGCCTAAAGTGAAAAATTCAAAAAGCAAAAGTGAGGAGGAGATAGAAAAGGAAATTGAGGAGGAAGGACGTGTTCGTGAGGATTCTAAGGTAACCTCCACCTCTCCACTCACTATTAGCTCTAAATTACCCCCTTTTCCTTGCAGGTTGGAAAAAGACAAAGAAGGTAGAGAGCTCTTGGATGTGTTTCGGAAAGTGGAGATCAACATTCCCCTGTTGGATGCAATCAAGCAGATACCGAAGTATGCTAAATTTTTGAAGGACTTGTGCACCCATAAGAGGAAGTTAAGGGGAGATGAACGAGTAGCGGTGGGAGAAAACGTGTCAGCTATACTCCAGAGAAAACTCCCACCAAAATGTGGAGACCCAGGTATGTTCACCATTCCCTGCAAGATAGGAGGTACTCCAATTAGGAAAGCAATGTTGGATTTGGGGGCATCAATTAATGTTATGCCTAAGACAATCTATGCTTCTCTAAATCTTGGCCCGTTAAAAGGCACAGGCATTATAATCCAACTTGCAGACCGTACCAATGCTTACCCAGAAGGGTTAGTTGAAGATGTTTTGGTACAGGTCAATGAGTTAGTTTTTCCTGCAGATTTCTATGTCCTAGACATGGGGGATGAAAGGGCACTAAATCCATCTCCTATTTTGTTAGGTAGGCCATTTTTAAGCACTGCTAGGACGAAAATAGATGTAAATGAGGGTACTTTGTCGATGGAGTTTGATGAAAAAATTGTAAATTTTAATATTTTTGATGCGATGAAGTACCCAGATGAAACTAACTCTGTTTATGCTTTAAGTGTTGTTGAGCCCCTTGTGCAGGAAATATTTGAATTGGATGGGGTTGATGCACTAGCAGTGGCATTAGCCAAACATCTTGAGTTGGGAGCAACTCCTGAGGTGGGACTGAGCGATGAGTTATATTGTGTAGTTGGAGCACTGCATTCGCTCCTACCAATCACCCCGAGGTATGAGCTCACGTCTGTCTTCGTACCAGAAACTCAAACGAAATTGTTGCCTTCAATTGTGCAGGCACCTGAGTTAGAGCTCAAGCCTCTTTCGAAGCACTTGAAGTATGCATTTCTCGGAGATAATGAGACGTTACCAGTCATCATATCTGCACACTTATCACCAAGGCAAGAAGACAACCTGATTCGCCTTCTTCGAGATCATAAGGAGGCGATTGGGTGGAGTGTAGCAGATATCAAAGGAATTAGCCCCTCCTTATGCATGCATCGGATCCGGCTTGAGGATGATGCAAAGCCAGTTAGACAAGGGCAACGGAGATTGAACCCACTAATGATGGAAGTGGTCAAGAAGGAGATACTTAAACTCCTAGAGGTGGAGATCATCTTCGCCATCTCAGATAGTCCTTGGGTGAGCCCCGTGCAAGTAGTCTCGAAAAAGACGGGAGTAACTGTTGAGGAGAACCAAGAGGGTGAGATGGTCCCGGTGAGGAAACCCACAGGATGGCGCCAGTGCATTGATTACCGGCGTCTGAATGCTGTGACAAAGAAGGACCACTTCCCTCTACCTTTTATTGATCAGATGATAGAAAGGTTAGCTGGTCGTGTCTATTATTGTTTTCTTGATGGTTTCTCTGGTTATTTTCAGATCGCAATAGCACCAGAGGACCAGGAGAAAACTACCTTCACCTGCCCCTTCGGTACTTTTGCATACCGGAGGATGCCTTTCGGCCTCTGTAATGCTCCAGCTACTTTTCAGAGGTGTATGGTAAGTATATTCTCTGAATACGTAGAAAAGATTATTGAGGTGTTTATGGATGATTTTAGTGTGTACGGAGATAGTTTTGATGAATGTCTTGATAATCTAGCTTTAATTTTGAAGAGATGCATTGAAACAAATTTAGTTCTAAATTGGAAAAAATGTCATTTCATGGTGGATCATGGTATTGTTTTAGGGCATGTAGTTTCGGCCAGAAGTATAGAAGTAGATAAAGCGAAGGTCGATATTATTTCTGCTTTACCTTACCCTGCAAGTGTGCGGGAGGTGCGCTCCTTTTTGGATCATGCAGGGTTCTACAGGAGATTCATCAAAGATTTCTCCAAAATTGGAGCGCCCCTGTTCAAACTGTTGCAAAAAGATGTGGCATTTGACTTCACCGAAGAGTGCAAGGTGGCATTTGACAGGTTGAGAGAGTCATTGACATCACCACCTGTTATCCAACCTCCAGACTGGAACCTCCCATTTGAGATAATGTGTGACGCGAGCGACTATGTAGTGGGAGCGGTGTTGGGACAACGGATTGGCAGAGCTGCACATGCAATCTACTATGCATCGAAGGCGTTAAATGGAGTTCAGCTCAACTACTCTACAACAGAAAAAGAATTGCTAGCTGTGGTTTTGCATTAGAAAAATTTAGACCTTATTTGTTAGGTGCAAAAATTACAGTTTTCTCTGATCATGCAGCCTTGAGATACTTGATGACGAAGAAGGATGCTAAACCAAGGCTCATCAGATGGATCCTGCTCCTTCAGGAGTTCAACTTGGAGATTAAGGATAAAAGTGGAGCAGAAAATTTAGTTGCTGATCACTTGAGCCGCTTACTTGCTCATAAGGAGGAGCCACCATTGAGGGAGGCATCTCCAGAGAAACAACTACTTGCTGTGAACGCGTCTGTACCCTAGTATGCCGATTTAGTAAATTTCTTAGTGACTAATCAAGTGCCTGCAGGGTGGTCAAAGGCTAAGAGAGACAAGTTGAAAAGTGATGCTAAATATTACATTTGGGACGACCCGTACCTTTGGAGACAATGTTCGGATCAAATTCTAAGAAGATGTGTGAGTGCAGGTGAGTTCCACTCTATTTTAAATTTCTATCATTCATTTGCATGTGGAGGGCATTTTGGGCCCAAGCGAACAGCTCGCAAAGTGTTAGAGAGTGACTTTTACTGGCCTACCCTATTCAAAGATGCTTATTTATTCTGTAAATCCTGTGATAGGTGTCAAAGGGTGGGGAATATTTTTCGTAGGGACCAAATGCTTCAAACCCCCATGTTGTTTGTTGAAATTTTTGATGTGTGAGGGATAGATTTTATGGGTCCTTTTCTCTCATCTTTTGGTTTCCTATACATTTTACTTGCTGTAGATTATGTCTCTAAATGGGTGGAAGCCAAAGCCACCCGTACTAATGATTCTAGAGTGGTTGCAGAGTTCTTAAAGTCTAATATCTTTGTCCGTTTTGGAATGCCAAGAGCTGTAGTTAGTGATAGAGGGACACATCTCTGCAACAAGACTATCACTGCCTTGTTTCGAAAATACGGTGTACTCCATAAGGTTTCCACACCGTATCACCCGCAGGCAAACGGTCAGGCCGAAGTGTCAAACAGGAAAATCAAGTCGATCTTGGAGAAGATGGTGCGTCCGGATAGGAAGGATTGGAGTTTAAAACTAGAAGACGTACTATGGGCATACAGAACCGCGTATAAGACGCCGATTGGGATGTTTCCGTATAGACTTGTCTTCGGTAAGGCTTGCCATCTTCCCGTGGAGTTCGAACACAAGGCGTTTTGGGCAGTGAAGCAGTGTAACATGGAATTAGACGAAGCAGGGGTCCAAAAGAAATTGCAGCTACAAGAGTTAGAGGAAATAAAAAATGAAGCATATGAGAATGCCACGATCTATAAGGAAAAGAGTAAAATCTTTCATGATCAACAGGTTTCCAGAAAAAGTTCGTGGTGAATGGTCATCGCCTAAAGCCTTATTATGAGGGATTCGCTTTTGAATAAGTAGAAGTTGTACACCTCCAAGATCCACTCGATCTTGCTTGAGGGTCTTGGCCATGTCTAGCCAAAGACATTAAAAAAAGGCGCTACTTGGGAGGCAACTCAAGACTATTTGTTTTAGTTTTCATGCATTTTTTAAGTTTTAGTTAAGTGTTAGTGTCAATTAATGGTTTGATGTTTGGTGGCAGGGAATTAGCGGTTAGGCGTGCCCACGCCAGGTGGTCACGCCTGAGAAAAAAGAATTTTCGCTCAGGTTCTGCGAACTCCATAGTAGTTAGACGTGCCCACGTCAGATGGTCACGCCTGACGGAGGCAATTTTCGCTCAGGTTCTGCGGACTTCATGGCAGTTAAGCGTGCCCACGCCAGGTGGTCACGCCTGAGGGGAAGAACTTTTCGTTCAGATTCTGCGGACTCTCTGGCAGTTGCGCGTGCCCATGCCAGGTGGTCACGTTTAAAAAAAAAAAAAAAAAGGGTTAAAAAGACCAAATTGCCCTTGAACAAAAAAAAAAAGAAGAAAGGAAAACTTTCAAAGACCCGGAGCCCTAATCTTTTTCTCCTTCTCCTTTCTTTTCTTTTTCCTTTCTTCTCCCTTTTCTTTCTTTTTCTTCTTCTTCTTCCTTCTTTTCTCCTTGCACGCCCTGTGCCACACGCCGCCCATCCCCGCACGCTGCCCAGCCGCGTCTCGCCACCAGCAGCTCCTCCGCGCGCGTACAGAGCCCGCTGTGCTCCAGCAGTCACCGCGCGCAGCAAGCGGCCAGAGCACCAGCTGCCAGCAGCAGCCGCCAGCTCAGGGAGCTGCACGATCTCCACGCCGCCGCGCGCAGCACTCGCGCCCAGCCGCGCCCTCTGCGCAACTCAGCAGCAGCGAGCAGCAGCCTCGCTCGCGCGCTCGCGTCTCGCCAACAGCAGGTCCTCTGCGCGCAGCTTCCTCTGCAGCCGCAGCACCAGTCCAGCCCTCGCGCGCAGAGCAGCAGGCAGCCAGTCCACCAACAGCTTGCTTTGTGAGCAGCCAGCGCACGACGTCCCTCTCCCTCTCTGCGCAGCAGTGCGCACGGACCAGCAACCATCAGCAGCTTCCTGCGCGACTTGACCGTGCGCAGATCCAGCTCCTCAGCGGACCAAGCCCAGCAGTTCGTGGTTTCAGCTCCTCTCCAGGCGCGCAGCCCCAGCGCGCAGTCAAACCCAGACCGCGCGCCTCCTCCGCGCGCGTACAGAGCCCGCCTTGCACCTGCGCGCAGACCGCGCGCGCCTGCCCTCGCGCACCTGCGGACACCTCCAAACCACCTCTGCTCCATACTTCACCAAACCCATTGCCTACTCCAAACCTCCGGTGATTTCTTTTTAAATTTCTGTCCCTAATTAGCTGAGGCCAGATTATTAGTTCTAATTAGCTGAGGACATATTTTTAAATTATTAGCTGATGCCAGATATTTTGTGGTTGATTTGAGTGCTGTGATATCAACTATAGTTGGTTGACGACTATTTGTTCAATTTTGGGGTAGAATCTGAAGTAATTGGGGGAATTCTTGTTGTTTTCACGTTTAATTAGTTTTTGGGTGAAGTTTTTATTGTTATTCTACTTAATTGATTTTTGGGCTGTTTGGTTGCTATTTGTTCAATTGTTGGTGTGCGGAGCTGTGTTTGGGGACCCCTTATTTTGTTGATTAATCACCGCTCCATTTTACCCAACTTCACCTTGACTTTGCCCTCTTTTCCATTCCCCAATGACTAAACCAAAAATCAAAGGCAAGAACAAGCCCTCCACTTCCACCCCTCAGCCTACGGTCCCCTTAGAGGGACCTGCGCCATCGACTGGGCCTAGAGGGCCCCGTAAAATCTTTCATGATCAACAGGTTTCCAGAAAATCTTTTGTAGTGGGGACAAAAGTCCTCTTGTATCACTCGAGACTTAAACTTTTTCCCGGTAAGTTGCGTTCTCGGTGGATTGGTCCATTTGTCGTTTCTAATGTGTTTCATTTTGGTGCAGTGGAGATTCAAAGTTTAAAAACGGAGAAAAAGTTCGTGGTGAATGGTCATCGCCTAAAGCCTTATTATGAGGGATTCGCTTTTGAAGAAGTAGAAGTTGTACACCTCCAAGATCCACTCGATCTTGCTTGAGGGTCTTGGCCATATCTAGCCAAACACATTAAAAAAAGGCGCTACTTGGGAGGCAACTCAAGACTATTTGTTTTAGTTTTCATGCATTTTTTAAGTTTTAGTTAAGTGTTAGTGTCAATTAATGGTTTGATGTTTGGTGGCAGGGAATTAGCGGTTAGGCGTGCCCACGCCAGGTGGTCACGCCTGAGGAAAAAGAATTTTCGCTCAGGTTCTGCGAACTCCATAGTAGTTAGATGTGCCCACGTCAGATGGTCACGCCTGACGGAGGCAATTTTCGCTCAGGTTCTGCGGACTTCATTGCAGTTAAGCGTGCCCACGCCAGGTGGTCACGCCTGAGGGGAAGAACTTTTCGTTCAGATTCTGCGGACTCTCTGGCAGTTGCGCGTGCCCATGCCAGGTGGTCACGTTTAAAAAAAAAAAAAGGGTTAAAAAGACCAAATTGCCCTTGAACAAAAAAAAAAAGAAGAAAGGAAAACTTTCAAAGACCCGGAGCCCTAATCTTTTTCTCCTTCTCCTTTCTTTTCTTTTTCCTTTCTTCTCCCTTTTCTTTCTTTTTCTTCTTCTTCTTCCTTCTTTTCTCCTTGCACGCCCTGTGCCACACGCCGCCCATCCCCGCACGCTGCCCAACCGCGTCTCGCCACCAGCAGCTCCTCCGCGCGCGTACAGAGCCCGCTGTGCTCCAGCAGTCACCGCGCGCAGCAAGCGGCCAGAGCACCAGCTGCCAGCAGCAGCCGCCAGCTCAGGGAGCTGCACGATCTCCACGCCGCCGCGCGCAGCACTCGCGCCCAGCCGCGCCCTCTGCGCAACTCAGCAGCAGCGAGCAGCAGCCTCGCTCGCGCGCTCGCGTCTCGCCAACAGCAGGTCCTCTGCGCGCAGCTTCCTCTGCAGCCGCAGCACCAGTCCAGCCCTCGCGCGCAGAGCAGCAGGCAGCCAGTCCACCAACAGCTTGCTTTGTGAGCAGCCAGCGCACGACGTCCCTCTCCCTCTCTGCGCAGCAGTGCGCACGGACCAGCAACCATCAGCAGCTTCCTGCGCGACTTGACCGTGCGCAGATCCAGCTCCTCAGCGGACCAAGCCCAGCAGTTCGTGGTTTCAGCTCCTCTCCAGGCGCGCAGCCCCAGCGCGCAGTCAAACCCAGACCGCGCGCCTCCTCCGCGCGCGTACAGTGCCCGCCTTGCACCTGCGCGCAGACCGCGCGCGCCTGCCCTCGCGCACCTGCGGACACCTCCAAACCACCTCTGCTCCATACTTCACCAAACCCATTGCCTACTCCAAACCTTCGGTGATTTCTTTTTAAATTTCTGTCCCTAATTAGCTGAGGCCAGATTATTAGTTCTAATTAGCTGAGGACATATTTTTAAATTATTAGCTGATGCCAGATATTTTGTGGTTGATTTGAGTGCTGTGATATCAACTATAGTTGGTTGACGACTATTTGTTCAATTTTGGGGTAGAATCTGAAGTAATTGGGGGAATTCTTGTTGTTTTCACGTTTAATTAGTTTTTGGGTGAAGTTTTTATTGTTATTCTACTTAATTGATTTTTGGGCTGTTTGGTTGCTATTTGTTCAATTGTTGGTGTGCGGAGCTGTGTTTGGGGACCCCTTATTTTGTTGATTAACCACCGCTCCATTTTACCCAACTTCACCTTGACTTTGCCCTCTTTTCCATTCCCCAATGACTAAACCAAAAATCAAAGGCAAGAACAAGCCCTCCACTTCCACCCCTCAGCCTACGGTCCCCTTAGAGGGACCTGCGCCATCGACTGGGCCTAGAGGGCCCCGTAAAATCTTTCATGATCAACAGGTTTCCAGAAAATCTTTTGTAGTGGGGACAAAAGTCCTCTTGTATCACTCGAGACTTAAACTTTTTCCCGGTAAGTTGCGTTCTCGGTGGATTGGTCCATTTGTCGTTTCTAATGTGTTTCATTTTGGTGCAGTGGAGATTCAAAGTTTAAAAACGGAGAAAAAGTTCGTGGAGAATGGTCATCGCCTAAAGCCTTATTATGAGGGATTCGCTTTTGAAGAAGTAGAAGTTGTACACCTCCAAGATCCACTCGATCTTGCTTGAGGGTCTTGGCCATATCTAGCCAAAAACATTAAAAAAAGGCGCTACTTGGGAGGCAACTCAAGACTATTTATTTTAGTTTTCATGCATTTTTTAAGTTTTAGTTAAGTGTTAGTGTCAATTAATGGTTTGATGTTTGGTGGCAGGGAATTAGCGGTTAGGCGTGCCCACGCCAGGTGGTCACGCCTGAGGAAAAAGAATTTTCGCTCAGGTTCTGCGAACTCCATAGTAGTTAGACGTGCCCACGTCAGATGGTCACGCCTGACGGATGCAATTTTCGCTCAGGTTCTGCGGACTTCATGGCAGTTAAGCGTGCCCACGCCAGGTGGTCACGCCTGAGGGGAAGAACTTTTCGTTCAGATTCTGCGGACTCTCTGGCAGTTGCGCGTGCCCATGCCAGGTGGTCACGTTTAAAAAAAAAAAAAGGGTTAAAAAGACCAAATTGCCCTTGAACAAAAAAAAAAAGAAGAAAGGAAAACTTTCAAAGACCCGGAGCCCTAATCTTTTTCTCCTTCTCCTTTCTTTTCTTTTTCCTTTCTTCTCCCTTTTCTTTCTTTTTCTTCTTCTTCTTCCTTCTTTTCTCCTTGCACGCCCTGTGCCACACGCCGCCCATCCCCGCACGCTGCCCAGCCGCGTCTCGCCACCAGCAGCTCCTCCGCGCGCGTACAGAGCCCGCTGTGCTCCAGCAGTCACCGCGCGCAGCAAGCGGCCAGAGCACCAGCTGCCAGCAGCAGCCGCCAGCTCAGGGAGCTGCACGATCTCCACGCCGCCGCGCGCAGCACTCGCGCCCAGCCGCGCCCTCTGCGCAACTCAGCAGCAGCGAGCAGCAGCCTCGCTCGCGCGCTCGCGTCTCGCCAACAGCAGGTCCTCTGCGCGCAGTTTCCTCTGCAGCCGCAGCACCAGTCCAGCCCTCGCGCGCAGAGCAGCAGGCAGCCAGTCCACCAACAGCTTGCTTTGTGAGCAGCCAGCGCACGACGTCCCTCTCCCTCTCTGCGCAGCAGTGCGCACGGACCAGCAACCATCAGCAGCTTCCTGCGCGACTTGACCGTGCGCAGATCCAGCTCCTCAGCGGACCAAGCCCAGCAGTTCGTGGTTTCAGCTCCTCTCCAGGCGCGCAGCCCCAGCGCGCAGTCAAACCCAGACCGCGCGCCTCCTCCGCGCGCGTACAGAGCCCGCCTTGCACCTGCGCGCAGACCGCGCGCGCCTGCCCTCGCGCACCTGCGGACACCTCCAAACCACCTCTGCTCCATACTTCACCAAACCCATTGCCTACTCCAAACCTCCGGTGATTTCTTTTTAAATTTCTGTCCCTAATTAGCTGAGGCCAGATTATTAGTTCTAATTAGCTGAGGACATATTTTTAAATTATTAGCTGATGCCAGATATTTTGTGGTTGATTTGAGTGCTGTGATATCAACTATAGTTGGTTGACGACTATTTGTTCAATTTTGGGGTAGAATCTGAAGTAATTGGGGGAATTCTTGTTGTTTTCACGTTTAATTAGTTTTTGGGTGAAGTTTTTATTGTTATTCTACTTAATTGATTTTTGGGCTGTTTGGTTGCTATTTGTTCAATTGTTGGTGTGCGGAGCTGTGTTTGGGGACCCCTTATTTTGTTGATTAACCACCGCTCCATTTTACCCAACTTCACCTTGACTTTGCCCTCTTTTCCATTCCCCAATGACTAAACCAAAAATCAAAGGCAAGAACAAGCCCTCCACTTCCACCCCTCAGCCTACGGTCCCCTTAGAGGGACCTGCGCCATCAACTGGGCCTAGAGGGCCCCGTAAAATCTTTCATGATCAACAGGTTTCCAGAAAATCTTTTGTAGTGGGGACAAAAGTCCTCTTGTATCACTCGAGACTTAAACTTTTTCCCGGTAAGTTGCGTTCTCGGTGGATTGGTCCATTTGTCGTTTCTAATGTGTTTCATTTTGGTGCAGTGGAGATTCAAAGTTTAAAAACGGAGAAAAAGTTCGTGGAGAATGGTCATCGCCTAAAGCCTTATTATGAGGGATTCGCTTTTGAAGAAGTAGAAGTTGTACACCTCCAAGATCCACTCGATCTTGCTTGAGGGTCTTGGCCATATCTAGCCAAAGACATTAAAAAAAGGCGCTACTTGGGAGGCAACTCAAGACTATTTGTTTTAGTTTTCATGCATTTTTTAAGTTTTAGTTAAGTGTTAGTGTCAATTAATGGTTTGATGTTTGGTGGCAGGGAATTAGCGGTTAGGCGTGCCCACGCCAGGTGGTCACGCCTGAGGAAAAAGAATTTTCGCTCAGGTTCTGCGAACTCCATAGTAGTTAGACGTGCCCACGTCAGATGGTCACGCCTGACGGAGGCAATTTTCGCTCAGGTTCTGCGGACTTCATGGCAGTTAAGCGTGCCCACGCCAGGTGGTCACGCCTGAGGGGAAGAACTTTTCGTTCAGATTCTGCGGACTCTCTGGCAGTTGCGCGTGCCCATGCCAGGTGGTCACGTTTAAAAAAAAAAAAGGGTTAAAAAGACCAAATTGCCCTTGAACAAAAAAAAAAAGAAGAAAGGAAAACTTTCAAAGACCCGGAGCCCTAATCTTTTTCTCCTTCTCCTTTCTTTTCTTTTTCCTTTCTTCTCCCTTTTCTTTCTTTTTCTTCTTCTTCTTCCTTCTTT
Source organism: Coffea arabica (assembly GCF_036785885.1). Lineage (NCBI taxonomy): Eukaryota > Viridiplantae > Streptophyta > Magnoliopsida > Gentianales > Rubiaceae > Coffea > Coffea arabica. Next base: position 25,116,704 of record NC_092312.1, on the reverse strand, counting down.
TCTCCTTGCACGCCCTGTGCCACACGCCGCCCATCCCCGCACGCTGCCCAGCCGCATCTCGCCACCAGCAGCTCCTCCGCGCGCGTACAGAGCCCGCTGTGCTCCAGCAGTCACCGCGCGCAGCAAGCGGCCAGAGCACCCGCTGCCAGCAGCAGCCGCCAGCTCAGGGAGCTGCACGATCTCCACGCCGCCGCGCGCAGCACTCGCGCCCAGCCGCGCCCTCTGCGCAACTCAGCAGCAGCGAGCAGCAGCCTCGCTCGCGCGCTCGCGTCTCGCCAACAGCAGGTCCTCTGCGCGCAGCTTCCTCTGCAGCCGCAGCACCAGTCCAGCCCTCGCGCGCAGAGCAGCAGGCAGCCAGTCCACCAACAGCTTGCTTTGTGAGCAGCCAGCGCACGACGTCCCTCTCCCTCTCTGCGCAGCAGTGCGCACGGACCAGCAACCATCAGCAGCTTCCTGCGCGACTTGACCGTGCGCAGATCCAGCTCCTCAGCGGACCAAGCCCAGCAGTTCGTGGTTTCAGCTCCTCTCCAGGCGCGCAGCCCCAGCGCGCAGTCAAACCCAGACCGCGCGCCTCCTCCGCGCGCGTACAGAGCCCGCCTTGCACCTGCGCGCAGACCGCGCGCGCCTGCCCTCGCGCACCTGCGGACACCTCCAAACCACCTCTGCTCCATACTTCACCAAACCCATTGCCTACTCCAAACCTCCGGTGATTTCTTTTTAAATTTCTGTCCCTAATTAGCTGAGGCCAGATTATTAGTTCTAATTAGCTGAGGACATATTTTTAAATTATTAGCTGATGCCAGATATTTTGTGGTTGATTTGAGTGCTGTGATATCAACTATAGTTGGTTGACGACTATTTGTTCAATTTTGGGGTAGAATCTGAAGTAATTGGGGGAATTCTTGTTGTTTTCACGTTTAATTAGTTTTTGGGTGAAGTTTTTATTGTTATTCTACTTAATTGATTTTTGGGCTGTTTGGTTGCTATTTGTTCAATTGTTGGTGTGCGGAGCTGTGTTTGGGGACCCCTTATTTTGTTGATTAACCACCGCTCCATTTTACCCAACTTCACCTTGACTTTACCCTCTTTTCCATTCCCCAATGACTAAACCAAAAATCAAAGGCAAGAACAAGCCCTCCACTTCCACCCCTCAGCCTACGGTCCCCTTAGAGGGACCTGCGCCATCGACTGGGCCTAGAGGGCCCCGTACCCGCCTTGGACGGAATAGGGAGGTTCATATCTCCTCTCCGGCCCACTTTGGCGGCCATTTGACCTTCACCCGGGCTGCCGACAAGGAGCGGTATGCCTCGACTTGCACAAGGAAAATAATTCCTTGTAAATACATCCATGACCCTACACTTGATATGCTAAATTTGAGGGATGAGGTCACGCAGCACTTGACTAACGTAGGCTGGACCCGCTATGCTTCTATCAATCAACCTGCTTTTACTGAACTCACGTGGGAATTCTATGCTACCTTTGAATTTAATATTCCTGATGAATTCTCCGTTACCATTCCTGGGGTAGTGAGGTTTCGATTAATGGGTAGAGAGTTCAACCAATCTATCACTGAGTTTAATTTGGCTCTTGGGTTTATTGATATTCCCTACTCCCAGAGTGAGGAATATATGCGCAGTGTGTGCGAATACTCGGAGCCATTCTTCTCTCATTACCTTGATTATTGGAGCGGTTTGTCGGTTGACCGACAAGTTTATGACCCCAGTCAGTCTAAGGCTTCTTATCTTAAGAGCGCCGCCTATCGTTATTTACATAGATTCATGGCCTATAGTTTCTCAGGTAGGAAGGATAGCTCCTGTACTCTGACCAAGCCCGAGTTCTTTTTCGTTTGGTGCATGGTCACTCGGACTAGGGTCAATTTGGGTAGCTGGTTTGCCCTCCACCTCCGAACTGTGCTAAGTAAGAAAAATAAGCCATTAATCTTAGGCTTCTTTATCACTCAGTTAGCTGTAAATCTTGGGGTTTTGGACTTGAATAATCATAATTTACATCGTGCTTGTATTATGGAGCCCCTTGATTTGGTTTGTTTGGAGAAAATGGGTCTTGTGAGACAGGTGAATGGCACTTTCCAGTTCGCGCCCCCGGGGCCGATCTCTGTTCCTCCGAAGCGCAGCGCTTCCAAATCTACTGCCCCGGAGGCGGGAGGTCCTTCCACGGATGTTCCCGGACCATCCTCTTCGGCACCTCCACCATCTTCGTCCGTCGACAGCCAGCTTGCCGCCCTCCGGTTCCAGATGCAGCATATGGACACTCGTATGGATCGGATGGAGCGTCAAATGGGCGGGGTAGCCTAGAATTTAGCGCAGTATCTCCATCACGTGGGCTTCCGCCCGCCTTTCCCTCCACAACCGTGATTCATTTCTGCTCTCCTTCGTTTCAAGGAAGTGTTGTTGCCCCAATACCTTTGTTTTGATCTTTCTTTGCTTACATTGGGGGCAATGTAAGGTGTAGGTGTGGGGAGGGTTGACTATGCTTTGGACTATACTCTGGTTGTGTTTTTAGTTAAACGATGATGAATGCAAATTTGGATATGAGCGTACATAGTAAGTTCATGCCATGGGGTGTTCTACTTTCCTTGATTCTGAATTGATTGATTAATATGCTGAACTTGACATAAATTTGACCACTTGTGCGATTTTTGAGCCTAATTTTTCGTTTGTTTGAGTGGTTATTGCACATGGTTTGTCATTCTAGAACTTGCTCGGTTATGCATGTCAAGACCACATTTAAATGAGTTTAATGCATTAAAATGATAGGGCACCTAGGAATGAGCCATTTTTGGACTTTCTCAAAACCAGCCCTTGGATTATTTACTACCATTAGGGAGCCAAGTTGAGCCTTAACCCCTATTCTTTGCTTGAGACCCCAGCTCTTAGCCGTGAAACCTCTTTTTAGACTTTCTTTTTGAACCTCGTGTGAAGAAGTGCTTTGATTTCATTATACAGACTTTTGGAGTAGTATTCGAAGGGCATTACACCCATTTATGTCTCTAAAAAAAAAAGGGATGTGAAAAGAAGACAAAGTGCAGGAAACCAGCAAGTAAAGTTGACTTTTAGGGTGCTGGTTGGGAGTATTGAAAGAAAAAAAAGCAAAAGAAAAAAAGGGAAAGAAGAAAACAAAAAAAAAAAAAACGTGAGGGGAAGTAGATGAATGAAAAAGGAGAAAAGTCGAAGGTTGTGGCAAGTGCCGATTTTTACTTCGGTTGAGGGATGGTTGAGATGCCTTGAAGTTTCAAATGTGCAAGAATCTGTGTAATGAATTTCTGGGCACTTTCTTTATACTTTTATACCCTTTCGACTCCTTTTTATCCTACCTTCTCACCCTAGCCCCATTACAACCTTACAAAGTCCCTTGATTGCTGCATGTAAATTCATAGGTAAGTGGTGGCGATATGATATATGAGCAAGCTTATGGTAGTGTCATTCTATTGTGTTGATTTGAGAGTTATCTTGTATACATTTCATATACACTTTGGAGTGAATGAGTGCACTTTAAACTGCGAGAATTGTTGATTTGGTATATTCTGATCTCGATGAGGTTGTTGGGGAACTTGGAATGCCATTCTTGGTATGAACGGCTGTGATTTGCTTAGTATCTTTATTGCATTTCTGAGTTAATTATGCTTGAGGACAAGTATAGTTTAGATGTGGGGGGAATTGATAGGTTATAATTTGTTAGTGATTTTATTATTAATTTTCCCTTCTATCCCTGACAAATAGTGTGTTAATTGCTGATATTTACTCATATTTGGTATTTGGAATCAATTTCAGGATTGAAGCAGGAAATTACCAAAAGGAGGGAACGTACAAAGTCTTAAAAGCTAAGAAGGAATTCGGCAGACTTGTGCCAATTGGGGGGCCCACAAAGAAGAAAAGGCTTTTCTTCAATTGGGCTTTTGAACATACGAGGAGAAGTTTGTTCCTTGTGAATCTTTGGCTTGCTTCACAATTGCAGTGGGACCAGAGACCATATAGCCTTAGTCAACTTCCTTTTTGCTGATATAAGTAGAGACGTACAGGAGGAAAAGGGGGGATCCCTTCCGGCAGCTTTAGTTTTTAGTTTAGCTTCAGTTTTCATTTTTATTTGTCTTCCTTTTGACTGGCCTCTGACACACGCCAGGTGTTCGACAATATTCTCCAACGGGAAAAACATCTTTTATTCCTTGCTTTCTAGTAAAAACCGCAATGCTTTTGCAATCCATTATTTCGTGTGGTGATTTAATTATGCGGCGTAGCTAAGCCTTCTATCTAATCAAGGGGACAACTGATGAATTGGTTCACCATTACTGTGAGATCTAAACTGTTTTTAATTATTTTCTTCATTTATTGATATTTATATGCTTCCTGTTTTAATTGTTATAGCTCCTATGTATGATCGATTAGTGCGCAATAATTAATTATTCATATAGGCTATTTTGCTAAATAGAGGTAATTGAATCCGTAATTGTTCGTTATCTCTATCTTCGTAGCAACTGGCGTAATTGGGTTTATGTCAGGGGAGCATACGATCTAGTTTATACAAACCCTCGTAGCGTGTTTGTTAATTAGGATTGGGCCTTTCTAATTATTAATGCAATTTAGAAATTAAATCCTACGGTCGTACCTAGGGTTGTTTTTGGGTTAGAGAAATAGCTAACGGTCGTACCTTAACTATCGATAAATTAAGGAAGGGTTGGTTGTTTAGCGCGTGCGAGACAACTAGAACCAATCTATTAATAAATGTTGGAATTATCTGTGACTCGATGATCAGTGCATGAACCATTTCTGAAGTGTACCCTTGGTTAGAGTTTCTCTTAATTATTTCTTTAAATTAATTATTTTCTGCAGTTACTTTATTTTTAGCATTTAATCGTGAAAACCCCCATTTGCCTCGATTCAAAAAGGAACAAATTTCTCTCTAGTCCCTGAGGAGACGACCCTGCTTACCACTATCTACTAGTTAGTGAATTCAGTTAAATAATTAATTCAGGTATATCGGATTAAGCAAACTCTTCGGGAACAGGGTGAATCAAGTAACCCATTGCACACCTAGAGTCCCTGCTCCAGTACTCGAATTGATTATTGACTGCTTTAGGTGGTAGTTAGGTTTTATTTATTATTATTGCATAGGTTCGGCACCTGTCATCTCCCTACCCACCTGTCTGCCCCACGTCCCAAGTTGCTTTGAAAGACAACAATACGCTAGATAGAAATAGGATACAAAAACATCAATCACAGGTCTTCTCTTTTGTTGTACTCCCTCCCTTTTGATTGCTTTGATTGTTTGTATTCATCGAATCTCTCTCAAGAAAGCATTGGGACCAATCTTCCCGAGTACACACGAGTCTTAACGCTTCAATGGCAGCCTTTACGCTTCAATTGTTATTTGTCTCTCTTCCAAATTAAACCTACTTTTTTATTTCCTCTCACCCTGTCCCACACACTTGTCACCCTGAACTATCAACCCTAAGATTTGAATTTTAAACTTGACAGTAAGAAGAGTGCGCTCCTTTCTCTTGTTGTGTTACAAATTTTTCTTCGTTCTCTCTCCATTCCTTAATCTCCCTACCCATCCGCCCGCCCCACATCCCAAGTTGCCTTGGAGGACAACAATACGCTAGATGGGAATAGGATCCAAAGACATCAATCATGGGTCTTCTCTTTTGTTGTACTCCCTCCCTCTTAATTTACTGGAAAAAATAAATTGACCGGAAAAAATACATCTTTTAACCACAACAAAATATCACATTATTTATTTATTTTATAATAATATAATTTATCCCCTACCCCCTCTCCCCGGCCCAAAACTCTTGCCTTACTTTTTTTTCTTACCCTTTTTTTTTTGCGAGCACTCGTCCCTATTACCATTCCTAGTTAAATTTAAACGTTATTTAGATATTATTTGAAAAAAAAAATCTTTCGAATCTTTTCTTAAACACATTTTCTAATTATTCTTTGCCTCGTAACATTACATCATAAAAAGTAAGTGATACGGTAACTGAGAATGCTTGACTTGATGTTCTTCCTTTGCATCTGATTCTCACCTTTAATTGTCTGTCCCTCTTTCCTTTTTCATTTCAGCTAACCAAGTTCTAGCAGAAACCCCTTGCTCCTGGCTTTCAGTTCTCTCCGGAACTCATTTCCTTCAACAAATGAATCATGACTAGAACAAGACAATCTCTCCTTACCTCTCTCCCTCTCTAAAAACAAAAACTCATTCATTATAGAACTGGTCTTGGATAATTTTGGAGCTGAATAGTAATTTGAGCCACGGAGTTAAGGAACAAAGCATTTTCTTGCACCACTTTTGGAAATTGGATATGATGGTGTTTGTTTCTTAAAAACTGATTGTAGAAGAAGCTGGGAAGGATTGCAAGTTGAACTTTTGTTTTGAGGTACGTTACAAAAATTGACTTATATATTTACTTTCGGTTTTAAAATGGAATTTTTTAATGGGTGCCTAATTAGTATCTAAGGCAGACATAATTATTATTAGTTCTTTTGTTATGTTACTTATTTTCTTTTGATAAAGTGTCCTACACCAAACTAACGTTTAGTTTTCTTATAGAAGTATACCATTAATATCAACGTTACCGTACAATTAATACTATTTCTTAATAACAATTACAAAAATATTATATTTCTTTTAACCAAATTTCTTCTAATAAATCAACTCTTAATTTCTTTGATTATTATAACTTTAAAATAGAAAATAAGGTAACACTGTACAATTTGTGCAAGAAATCAAAGACCCAAAAAAAAAAAAATTTTCAACTATCATACAAATTGAAGAAACTTCAACCACTGTTTTGAACATTTTTCTTTATATTTCGTCTTCATTTAAGAAATTTTCTTATTCCGAATTATAGTCTATTGAATCTTCATTCTACATTTAATATGCTTTATTTGCTATAGAATTTTTCTGTTATCATATCATTGATGGTTCGTTCCCGTAAACTAAAATACTGGGTTCGTCATTGGTTGGTACTTATTAAAATAGTGTTACTTTTTTTTTTTTTTTTAAAGAAAAGCGAAGTGCTTGAATGCAAGAAGAGGCAATAAATATTTACTAAATCCTGTTGGTTGTATTTTCAATTTTTTGGCCTGCATGATGTTTACTGAGTATCCTAACTGTATATTTATCGACAAAGGTTTTTGTACTTTTTCTTATGCTTAAAGTGATGTCTAGCTGATTTAGTTATTCTTTCTTGTGATTAAACTTTTTTTTAAGAACTTAAGTCAAGAATGAAACATATGATAGTACTTAAGATTATTGTTCTATTTTACTTCCAAGGTTATTAGAATTAAAAATATTGCAATGGCTATTTATTAAACTATCATGTATGGTAGGATTACTAAATAAAAATGTTATCTGCACTCCACTTTTTGTCATCGCATGCATATCATTTGTTTTATCATATAATCTAGCACATGAAAATCGTATGATAAAAATTATAATGAGAGTGTGATTAACAAAAAGTGAAGTGCAATTAACATTTTCCTTACGAAATTTGTTCTTCCAATTGAATTATGAGAAGTATTCCGTCAATATCCAATTTTGAGGGTGGAGACTACTGACGGGGGACTAATACAGGTGCCAGTTATGCACATCTTGTCTGAAGGGATAAGAAAGAGAAAAAAGAGAAAAGAAACATTGATGCAACTTTGTTCATACTTCCTTGAATTATCAAGAAAAATTTGGATAATTCATGTCATATACCTGGCATTTACTTCTGTTTTACCGGGAATCTTGTTTGAACTTGATTATGAAGCAGTTTGAAGCTGATGCCTCCTACTTATCTCACACAAAGGTCTAAATCTTGCAGGAAGAATCATTGCCATTTAACCTCGTGCTTTTCGCTTTACAGCCATATTTTGCTAGAATGAGCGAGAGAACAAACTCAATGGCCTTGGGAGGATGTTGCATGAACAAACAGTGACTAATCTCTTCGGTAGAAGGCAATCATGTTATGATCTTGCACTAAGCCGGACAATGTATAATATTTAGAGGTAATCCTTGCAAGAAAAACTGGGATCTCTCTTCCTATGCCTTTACATTTTGTTCAGTTGAAAAAGTGAGTGATGGCAGACGCCATTTCGGCATTAGCAAGTCCTATTTTCAAATTAGTTCTCGAAAAACTTGCTTTGTTGATCCAGGATGAGATTCTTACTCTTGCTGGATTCGAGAAAGATGTCAAAATGTTGCAGGATAAGTTCATGGATATCCAAAAAGTTAGTGAAGGTGCAGAGGAGAGTCCCCGAAGGTCAGAGGTGGCAGATCTCCTTGAAGAGTTGAAAGATGCTATTTATGACGCTGAAAATATTCTAGACATGCTATCAACAGAGGTGCTGATATGGAATGAAATGCGGCAGGTAAATACCTGCCCACCTGTTGCACCTGATTGGATTTTTCGGTTGAAAAACAGGTCAATAGTAAATGGCATACATGAAATCATGACAAGGTTTGATTCACTTCTTCCGAGGTTTTTAAGTAAAAAAGCTTTGTTGAACCTTGTCGGAGAAGATTCTGTTGGCAAGGAAAAGGAGAAAAGGTGTCCAGCTCGTAGTAGCTCTGTTATGGATCCTGAGGTTGTGGGCAGGGTAGAGGAGAAAAGTGAAATAATTAAGATGTTGAAATCGCGTGGCAACAGTGTGGATGGTCGGGTTTCTGTGACCACGATTACAGGTATGGGGGGCATAGGGAAAACAGTGCTTGCTCGGGAAGTGTATAATGACCATGAGCTGGATGGGTACTTTGATGCTAAAAGCTGGATTTCTGTTTCAGACAGTGAAGGTCCAATTAATATGAGCAGAATTTTTGAAGAGATAATTGCTGCTTGTGCTAAGGATTACATACCTCTAGGTCGAGATAGCCTGGAATCAATCCTACAGCACTCTGTGGAAGGAATTAAACTTCTACTTGTCTTGGATGATGTCTGGACTGAAAATCTCGAGGATTGGAAAGAGCTAGAGAAAGGCTTATTGAAAGCACATAACGGAACTAGGGTGATTGTAACTGGTCGATCAGAAAATGTGTTTGGTTTGAGTCCGCAGAATGTGCCTATCCCCCATATTCCCTTGGGAAAATTGCCCCATGAGGAATGTCTGAAATTATTTGCCAGAAATGCAATTGATGGGGATGAGTCTGACCTAGTGAATAAAGGTGTAAAGGCTATTGCTGATGGAATTGTGAGCAAATGTGATGGTTTACCTCTGGCTGTAGAGGTTATAGGATATCTTTTAAGAAATAAAGCTCTTGATACATGGTCGGATATATTGAATAATGATCTGGCCAAGGTAGAAGAGGAATTCAGAGATGAGAAGCATGGAATACTATTTGTACTTGGACTAAGTTATTTTCACCTCCCACCTGAACTAAAGCACTGCTTTTCATTTTGCTCCATATTCCCTAAAGGCCATGAGTTTGACAAAGATGAACTAGTCAAATTGTGGATGGCTCATTCACTGGTTCAGCCAAGTAAGTTGGTAGAAACACTGGAGGATAAAGGACGCAGATACTTTGACAGGCTGCAAGAGCTTTCCTTCTTTCAGCAACAGCCAGAGTCAGAGAAGTACAGTATGCAGGACTACCTTCACGATTTGGCAGAATTAGTTTCTGGAAAGTATTCTTGCATAGTGAAAGGTGAAAATCCAAGTCGCATTGACCCGAAAACTCATCACATTGCGCTAATGTGTGAAAAAGTGGAGGGCGCATCTAAATCCATTATGAAGTGTAAGAAGTTGCGTACCATTCTCATGCCAATGCCTCGTAATTCCTTAACAGACTTTGGCAAGACACTTGGTAAAATGTTCCAGACTCTGAAATACCTACGCGTTTTAGATCTGAGTTCTAGTAATGTTGTAGAGTTGCCAAAAACACTTGCAGAGTTAAAGCTTCTTCACTACCTTAACTTGTCGAGAACTAAGATCAAGTGGCTTCCAAATGAACTATGCAGTTTGCTGAACCTGCAAACGCTTAAGCTCTTGGACTGCCCTTGGTTATTAGGATTACCCAAGGGCCTCAGTCGCTTGATCAACTTGAGGCATCTTGAGATTGAGGAGGCATTCTGGAAATACAGGTGCCCCAGGCAGCCACCAAACATTGGTAGACTGACTTCTCTTCAAAATCTCCACAAGTTCTGTGTTGGTGAAGCCAAGAAAGGTTTTGGAATTGAACAATTAAAGGACATGAATGACCTTGAAGGATCACTGCATATAATGGAGCTCAATAAAGCAGAACGCGCGGCCGAGGCAAACTTGAAAGACAAACCAAGAGTCCAAGTTCTAGAGTTGGAATGGGCTACTGAGACTGAGAGAGAGATTGCACGATTGAAAGGTAAAACACCTGATGAACATGATGCCGAGGTTCTGGAAGATCTTGAACCTCATTCAAGTCTCACAAAGCTCAGAGTTCACAGATATTGTGGTAAAAGGACTCCTTCTTGGTTAAGTAGGGGGAAGCTTCAACTTCTGAAAACCCTTATACTAGAGGGATGCCAGAACCTTGAAACTCTCATGCTCGGTAGACAAGAAAATCTTGAAGTTATTTGCATTAAGAATATGCAGAAACTGAGGGAATTGCCTGCACAGCTCGAGTGCCCTGTACTGCACACCCTGAAGATTATCAACTGCCCCGACCTGATTCAGTTGCCCCAAAGCATTCCCGAATTACAAATTTTGAAGGTCAAAAAGTGCAATTCTCTGAAGGTAATTCCTCGTCTGATATATTCTGGAACTCTAGTGCTTGTAGACAACCCTGTACTTGAGGGTTTCCCAGGCAATTACTCAGTGGATTTTCGCGACTTTGGGGCGCGTATTTGGAGATGTATGATTACAAATTGCCCAAAAATCCATGGTCTTCCAGCAAAATATTACAACAGTTGCAGAGCATCAATGAACCGCAAACTAGAGATTGGTGAATGTGAATCAATCTATTTTGATCCATCAGAGCCTCTGACACAGCTTGCAATAGATAGATGCCGCAGCCACACACTTTTGGAGGCAATGAATATCATCAGTGAGTACAAATTCGGAATCACCAGCGATTCTGTTGTCTCATTGCATTACTTGCAGTCCTTGAGCATTTCCAACATATCAGACTTGATTTCCTTTCCGACAAAATGGGAAGTACAAATCACATCACTTTACATTTCAGCCTGCAAAGATTTGGAAGATCTCTTTGATTCTGAACAATCTTGCAAAGGAAGTTTACCACGTCTTGTGAACTTGTGTATTCGTGATTGCCCCAAGCTTTCAAATTTTCCAGAAGAAGGGCTGCCTCCCAAGCTTGAACTTCTAGTGATTCAGTCATGCATCCGTCTTGAATCTCTCGGGCCCCCTGATACCTTAAAAGACCTTACTTCACTGGCAGATGTTTGCATTGTGGATTGCCCAAAGCTTCAGTCATTTCCTGCACAGGGATTTCCCTCATCTCTCCAGCACCTACGTATCCGAGATTCCCCCTTGCTGACAGAAAAAGTCAGCAAAAATGAGAAGGGCAGAGGCCCAGATTGGCCAAAGATCATGAACATCCCTTACTTGGAAATTGATGAAGTCCGTCCATCTCCAGCACCAGTCTTCGCTTCTTGTTCCCAGAGTTTGACATGCTTTAAAGGTACGAGATCATGAACACGAATTTGCTTTTACATGAACACACGGTGCTTTAAATTTAGATTTGATAATTAAGAAACTAATACCTGGACTTATAGTTTTCTATAGAACCTCCATGGATTCTTGAGGATTTCATGTCTTTTGCTTAGGCCATTGATTGAAGCAGGATGATGTGTTGCAAGAACAGGAGCTCTCATTGTGGCTCCAGCTTGAAGTCCTCTGTTCGCCTTGTTATTGCTTGTTTGCAGGAAATTTGGTTTGAGTGGTGAAAAATAAAGATGGAATCTGCAGGAATGTTAACAAAGTGCAGTAAACATGAATCTGCATGAAGATAGATAGATACCTCTGCTATCGACGCCCAACAATTCCTGGATTTCTTTCCAATCTGTATTCTGCTGAATAAATACCTAAAGAGTATGATTGTTGATGAGTTGTAACTCTACTAGTGACACTAAGCTGTATGGTTTGTGTATATATATATATGTATGTATGTATTATAGATAGTTCAATTATTATTGCATGATGATCAATAAATATCTATTGCAATAACATAACCAATTTAAAGTGTTTAATCAACAATTAGATCTATTCCTTCTTTAGTTCTTTTGAAAATCCCTCCCAAGAAATCATTTCTCAAAAAATGCACTAATTACTACTATTAGGTTTCCAAAAACTTCAAATATGATTATGTTGATAACAAAATTCCACCACTTAGTTGATGCTCAATTTATCATGTGAATTATAGCCTTAAATAATTAACTAGAATTTTGCCTGTGTTTTAGCACGATTTTTTTTATTTATTAAGAAATTATACAATTGTGAGTAATTTAAATATAAAAAGTAACAATAGTTCTACATTTTCATTCATTTAAGGCTATAAGTTTTATTTTATGCTCAATTTATCATGTGAATTATTGCCTTAAATAATTAATTACTCCAACAATTATTTTAAAAAAAACGTGTGAAATAGTTTAGTTGATCCCATAAAACAAAATAAATTAAAAAAGATAAAACTCCCTCACTAGTCACTACCGCAGTCCCATTTCCGACTGGATAAGAGAACTCAAAGCACTAGAATTCGTACCTCTTCCCTTCCCACCACCGTCTTCCTCAGCCATGTCCGCCATCTCTTCCCTCTCTTCCTCCTTCTCCTCCCTCACCCTCAAGCCCCCCAATCCCAGCTCCCATGGAACCCCCAATGCCCCACTCTCCTTCACTCTCCGCTCTTCTTTCATCCCACTTTACAAAGCTCCCATTTCTAAATCATCATCTTCATCATCCCTTTCTCTCCCTTCATCCCATTCAGCTCCACTCCCCCTCATCATGTCCTCCATGGAAGCCGGCATCGGCGTGATGGGGACAAAGCTCGGCATGATATCGTGTTTCGAGGAGTCAGGAACTGTTGTGCCTGTGACTGTAATTGGGTTCAGGGAGGGGAACATTGTTACTCAGGTGAAAACTGAGGCGACTGATGGATACAATGCTGTTCAGGTGGGCTATCGCCGCGTTCGGGATAGGAAATTGACTAAGCCCGAGATGGGACATCTTGAAAAATCTGGGATTATTCCGTTGAGGCATTTGCAGGAGTTTAGGCTGCAGAGTGTGGAGGGGTTTGAGCCCAATCAACGCCTTGTGCTTGATGAATTGTTCAAGGAAGGGGATTTGGTGGATGTTTCTGGGACCACTATTGGCAATTAATTAACATGTCTTTCTGTCTTTCTTTTTATTTTTTACCAGGGTACGGAGTATATTCTTGTACTGAAGTCGGACAACCTAGCTCAGGTTAATGAGCCCAGTATCCTTTGGTGAAGTATTTTGTGACATTTTCAGGTTCTCAAATTTTTTTCATTTCTTATTTTTTTGGCATTCAAGTCCAGGATAATTCTGCATCATTTGCAGTGACCTGGTTTATCGAATAGGTAAGTGCCTTAATGCGTGTGACAGAAATAATAAGGCATTTGGTGCAGAACAATATCGAAACTTGTATGGAGGTAGGGAGAAAACTACTGCCATTTTTGTGCTTTGTTACTCTTATTACAGTTTCTAATTTTCCCCCCCTTTTTCCAGGTGATGCCTGCCTCCTCACACCCGGAAGTAAAGGAGGTTCCATCTCATGAAGGAAAATATGAGGTTTGTTAATTTCTGTTTTTGGAACTATGCCTTCATCAAGTAAGTCATTGCTCTTAAACTATATAGACGTTAAGGAACTTCTTGTTATTAGCCACATTGGTGATGAATCAGGATGACAATGATGACACCATTTACATGTCTCTGATTTTGGAGTCGTCATCTCCACATAATTCTTGATCGATTTAGTTTTCCCTTTGCAGCTTTAGTGAGTCATAGCTTGATAAATTTGGTGTTATCTATAGTGTCCCGTGTATGGTCAAAGACCATCGATGAATGTGAATAGAAAAAGATTTTAAAAAAATGAAAGGAAGAATGTTGACTTTCTGAATTATAGAATTCCAGATTGTTGCATCTGAAGGGAGTTTATACTATTTACCGCAATAGCTGCTGGGATGTTAGATTATAAGAATAAATTACTTTTGCAAAAAATGTTCCATTGATGGCAAAGCTGACAGCAGGTCGATGATGCCAATTAGAAATTTTCTTATCTCTTCCTTTCTTACTCTTTTTATGTCTGGTTATCTTGCTCTCTAAAGCTATCCATTTTGTACTTTGTGAAAACTTGAGGACTTGGGATAGATAATCTTGGATCAGTAGGGTGCTTGTCTAGACTTATAGATATGATAGGCAATACATGGATGCTTCTTTCATTTTCTAGTAGAGATGGATTTTATGGGAGATGTAGGTGGTGTTTGTCTGAGAGAGAGAGACATATCTTAAGAAATTTGAACACAAAATAGCATTGTTCTTTTAGGAGCCACCTAGCAGCATACTAGGAGTATCCAACTGGAATCTGACATGTGTACTTACTTCAACTAAATTCAGGCCTTGTATAGCTGGAGTCATAACCTTCCGCCGACTGACTACTCTGCCAGTTCCATGCATGTGTTATGTGCTAGATATTCTTAAGAATTTGTTTAGTGATAAATTGTTTGATGTGCTCTTTTCTCTCTTTTGACATCGTACTTGGATTCCACTAATTTTCTTAATTAGATCTTGGACAAAGCTAATGTGTTTTTGAATTTTTTTTTTTTTGCTGACAATTTGAAGTCAAAGGAGAAGCTGAAGTTTACTGATACCATGTAAGTAATCAGCAAATTATACTATACTTGTTAAAATCAGATTGGTGAAGAACTTTGGCCACTGATTAGTCCTGTTCTTGAACAGTTGGGTGAGTATGAACTCCATTGAAAGGCTTATGCAAAGTTCTCTCATTGAGAGCTCTGCTCTTTCCGAGGTACCAATGCTTTATCTTTACTGGTAGTTTCTGTGAATTCGATGATTATTCTCGTATCTGTCATGTTGCTATACCAATTCAGAGTTGTTCGCTACTGTTATATACAAAATCTTTGCTTGTGGGCTTTGGCCATCCATTGTACGCCTGGGGCCAAATAAAAATTGTTAATAGTATTTTGAATATCTTCATGATTAAATGTTTTTACATATTCTTATTGCCATCTGTACTTTTTCTAGTTTTTTGACCAGGCATCTGCAATAAGTGTTCCAAAATCAAGATATCTTCCAGTTGAAGCAACATCCGATTTACCTCTGTACGAGGTTGTAATAGGGCTTCTTGGTTGAAGTTTTATAATTTGACATTTTAGTTTTGAGGAGCTCTTACTAACAAGATTTTGTTCCTTGGCAGTCGGATCTTTATAGTTTTGATGAAGGCATTCCTAACAAATCCTGCTGATCCTCTGATTGAATTAGGACCCGAGTTTGCAGATGTAATGACTTTAAATTTCTAGTTGTTTAGAATGCTGCATCCAATTTATCTAAAGATAACCTGATTCTGTTTTCCAGGTTACTGAATTCCATGGTCGTTTTAAGTCAATGCCTAGCATCATTGAGCTTGATGCATTGGAGGTAACTGGTGATGTATGGCTTGGAAGTGATGTAACTCTGAAGGTGTGCAATTGCTCTCCCTGCCTCTGAATATCCAGCTTCCACTTCTGGGATCTGTGGAAATTATACTTGCCTTCTATAAAAGTCGGGCCAAGTTTTTTCCTAGTGGATCCATACATTCATAATTTCTTTTTCAAAGTTACATGTCTCAAGTCTTTTTTGATGTTAATCAAGCAGAACATCCAATCTGAAATAGAAGTAATCTTACTTTTCGTGTTTTACAATCAATTCTCAGAAATTTTAATGAATTTAATTGGTTAATATCCGTAAAGGTGATGCAATGTTCAGCAATCAATCTTTTAATGCAATGTAATGTTTTTGGGAATCTAAACATATACTCTATCTTGTGACTACATTTAAGCAATCTTGTTGCATGGTAATGTGGATGGTTTTTTCTTGTTTTTCAATGAGTAGAGCTTCATTGACTTATAATTTGCATTATTACCAAAACTTCTTGTAAATGTTTCGCTTACTAAATTCTGGTTTAGTAGCATTAAATGTATGATTACTCTCCCCAACCCCTCAAAAAATAGGAGGAAGAGTTATTTTTCCTAGGAATATTAGGTACAAGAGTTAGCATTATAACTCAAAACATAGTTAGATAGTAGACTTCTCTTCTTAAATGAATAATAAACTGTTGCAGGCACATGATTTTCTGTGCCTATTATTAAGCAGTTCCAGAACACCGCCTTGGGCAGAGAAAATATGTTTTTATCTGCATCTGTGTATCAATGTAAACATTATTGTTCCTAAAGAACACGGCATTTTCTGCTCTGAAAGAATTTTTCCATTTTATGAGTTTATCTGTTGAGTGTATTTGATTTCATATGGTTTCTCAGAAATTTTCCTTGGCCAGTGGATGCACTCTTGCAGGGGAAAGTTAGCATCCACGCAAGACCAGATGTAAAGATGGTAATTCCTGATGGAGCAGTACTTGAAAACAGGGTAAGGGGTGGCGGCTCAAATTCCATATCGTTTTATAGATTTGGACTCTTCGGCTGAATGAGCTCTTCTTCCATGTTTCAGGTGATTACAAGGCCGAGAGACGTTGAAGGACCTTTATAGTCTATATTGCTGCATGACCTTACAGATCGAATCAGAGCAGGAAATTGTTGTATTTAAGCTGTTTTCAGTGCTTTGCAGAGTGATCGGATGTCTTGATATAACTATATATCAAAGAAAGCAGGATAGATTCCCCCCCCCAAAAAAAAAAAAATTTCAAGGAAAAGGGTCCAATTTTGTATTTGTCCATTTCATTGAGATTTGCTTAATTGTACCGAAGCAGAGGAAGCAGAAATTACGAAAAGCTAATTATTGCTTTCGGAAATAATGAAATCCTTACGGTTTACACTCTTTTGGTCTATGGATTTTCAGGTTACAGGTCTTATGATGAAACCTTTAAGAGTTAATCCTTGCTTCCAATACTCGCTTGAACTCTTGAGATTACCAACAATATCTCCACTGCTTTCGTTCTTCTCAATCTGGAAATTACCGATACGGATCTCAATCCACTCCCCTCGAGGCTCTTCCAGGAGTGGAACTCTTACGTTCTTGCACTTTTCCACGAGGGAGGGTGAGTTTTAGCCTCAAGGGTGTCTCCCACCCGTGTGCCCACTGGGATAACTTGATCACAAAAACAGCTTCGTAATCAACTTTGGGAGATAGCTCTGAAGTGTTCAGTCTTCCTTCTATTTCGAACCAGCATGCCTGTTTGAGTTTTGCTATCTCGAAATAGTCCCCACTACAAGGGCAATTTGATGAAACTGGTTAAATGCATTTCTTGATTTTTTTTCTTTTTGGTAAGAAATGAAAACTTGGGAAGGAAGAAGAGAAGATAGCATGTAAGGACTTTGATGACGGAGCACCAAGGACCAAGGGCGATCAAGAGCAAGTTATTCAAGTATCAAGTGGTCCGATCACAAGAGTTCATGCCAAGAAGATGCGTGAATCCCTTCAAGCTCTTGTATGCACCATCCAAAGAGAGTTGGAGATGATTTGAAAATCATTGAAGGTTTGGAGGATGAAAATTCAACAATATATACCTTACTCTAAATTGAAGAGTCAAATGAAGAATAGTCTTGCGAGTTGCCTTAATCAAAGCCGAAGCTTATTTGTCATTTTTTAGTTATTTATTGTTAAATAAATTTGGCCAAACAGCCTTCTAGCTGGCCGAATATTAGATAGCCCATTTTAGTCATTATTTCGGCCCAAAGATCTTAGTCTAGCCGAGTTTGCGTAAGTATTTTTTAGTTCAAGTGAATCCAATTCACTTTAGGTCTGATTTAAGTGAATCCAATTCACTTTAGATTGTCAAATGTATGGCTATATATAGTCAAGGCAAGAGACCTTCATAATCAGTTTTGAATCAATAAAAATCGTGAGTTTCCACTCTTCTTTTTCCAAGAGAGTTTCTTTGAATATTTGAGAATCTTTCTCAAGTTATTCAAGTGAACTTATCAATCAAGTAACTCCTTGGTTGTGGTGTTCTACTTCCTACAATTTGGTTCGCTAATTCGTTAAATCGCGAGTTGAGATAATATCAATATTGTTTGCTACTTCGAGAATTAAATTGGATCAAGTTTTCGCTGCCAAGCCGTCGGTGTTAGTTGTCTAGATCGTGTCTAAGTGTGTTTCACAACAGTTGGTAATCAGAATTAGTCGACAATCACCAGATTATATCTTTCCTTTTCCTTTTGTTTCGAGTCATATACGTTGTTCCAATTCAGTGTCGTGTGCCAAAACCAAAAAAAAAAAAAAAATTCAGTCGTCTAGTTTTCCTTTTTTTTCATTTTACCTTGGCTGTCCGCAAATTTTCTATTGCTGTCGACATTGTTCCTTGTGTTGTTGCTGTGATTCTTGTCGTTAATTGCGTCATAGTTCTGTGTGTTTGAGTCTTGAAGTTGTTAGAGTCAAAAAAAAAGGGGGGGGACAAAGCAATTCTGGTCGCTAGTTGTTTCTTGGAACCGAAGTGTTCCAATAGAGGATTCGAACAAGGGGTTGGGAAATATTGTCTTGTTTTGTACAAAAAGAGGCTGATTGCATTAGTTCTTGAAGTTCTTGACAAAATTACCTTATTTTTTGGAATTCTTGACATATATCTTGAAGTGGTAGGTTGGTTCTTGAAAATCTTGAAACTAACAAACCTTTATTTTTGTTTCTTAAGTTGCGGCTGACCTTGTGCAATACCAAACAAAAATCTTATGTTCTTGTTGTTAAGATCCGAATTCAAAAGAAAGAAAAAGAATTCTGATTGTATTACAAAAAAAAAAAGGAGAGAAAAGAGGAAACCAGAATCGGATCAGAAAAGAAAGAGGAAGCGTTCTTGAACTAGGAAACTAAAACCGACTTGGATTCGCTAAAGCGAACCCTAGCCACCCCAAATTGTCCACTTCGGACTTGTTGCTTGAATTGGGGAAACCAGCTGCTAAAACAAATACCCATACAATCCAAAATCACCCAAGAAACATTGTTTACAACTTCCAAGAAAAATCAGCCGCGTGCAAAGTCGGGTAGAGTCGCTCTAGGACTCAAAATTTCTGCCATCTTGATTCTTGTGCAATCGAACTTTGCATTCTGTCCAGTCCATAAATTGGCATCTTTGAGTCGTTTACAAATTGTTGTTCATGTTAGGAGTGTCCAAAAAAGAGTCCAAACAGGTCTAGTCGTTATTTAACTTGTTAGAGTTCTTGTAAAAGTCAAACTCTCACAACACTTGAGTCACTCTTTTGCGGACTAAATCAAAAAAATTCCAGCGTATTCTTGATTGTGTATTTGCTACCTTTTGAATTATTATTCAGTCCTAAATTTTTAATTATTCATACGCCACTTTTGGGGACAACTTGAGTGAAGGTTTGGTTGAGTTACTTGGAGAAAATTTCTGATTTCTTCAAAGAAAGCAATCAAGGGATTTGAGAAGTAAGTGGTGAGAACATTAGAGTGTTTTAGACACTTAAGTGATACACGAGAGTGAGCGAAACACGTAAGGGAGTGAGTGAGGCATTTACTACTGACAATTTATTAAAGTTTTGCCGGTTTAAAACATGGCTAATGAAAATGACATTACCATTGCGCAATTGGCACTAAGAATGGATGCTATGTGAACCGAGATGCAAAGAAAATTTGAGCATTGTTTTGTGTCCATGCAAGAGCAAATCGAGCAATTGAATCCCTCAAAAAACTCCTCTAAGAAAACTAGAGGGAAACTTACCTTGAACGAACTCAGTGACTCCAATTCAGAGAGGGAGCTCGAAGATGAGAAGCAAAGGCCGATGCGAACTGCACAACGAGCTGACCGTGAAGAGGACCAATTCAAAGGAATAAAACTAAAGATTCCTACATTCCAAGGTAAATCGGATCTCGAAACATGCTTGGAGTGGGAGAGAAAGATCAAGTTGATTTTTTATTGCAACCACTATACGGAGCCTCAAAAGGTAAAGTTGGCCTCCATAGAATTCACCGATTATGCCGCTGTTTGGTGGGATCAATTTCGCATCAAGCAAAGAAGAAATGAAGAACCAACCATTCGAACATGGAAGACTTGAAGCGAATCATGAGGAAGCGCTTCATACCCGGTTACTACCATAGGAATTTGCACCACAAATTGTAAATTTTCACTCAAGGTAGTATGACGGTTGAATACTACTTCAAAGAAATAGAAATGGCGATGATGCGGGCTGATGTTCGAGAAGATGAAGAGACCACTATGGCACGATTTTTGGGAGGATTACAGATTGAAATTGCCGAAATCGTGGAGTTTCAACACTACCTTGACATGGGAGAACTGTTGGACAAAGCCATCAAAATAGAACGGAGGTTCAAGAGGAGGGGCACGATTTCGCCAAAACTCCAACTTCGAATTTGGAATTTAGACGAATCCGACCACAAGGAACGAAACCAGCCCTTCGTTTGCACCTAATGCCTCAAAATTGAGTGGAGCTTACCGAGGGAGTATGAGACCGAATGCCCCACCTTCCAAACCAACTCCAAAGGAAGGGTTTAAATCCAATCAAGGGGTCTCTAAACCAAGGACCCGTGACACTAAATGTTTTAAGCGTCAAGGGTTTGGACATATTTCCTTCCAATGTTCAAACCAATGGGTCATGCTTGTACTACCCAATGGAGACATGTTAACGGATGAAGAAGAGGATGAATCCGAGATGATGCCTTCGTTGGAAGGGAAAATGGACGAAATCGAGGAGATACCAATCAATGGCAAGATTGGTCTAGTGGCAAGGCGAGCACTAGCTACCCAAACTAGTCGAGATGAACTACAACGAGAAAATATCTTCTACTTAAGGTGCCATATAAACAACAAGGTGTGCAGTCTAGTGATTGACTCGGGGAGTTGCACTAATGTTGCAAGTGCATTGATGGTGGAACGACTCAACTTGCTAACAACTGAGCACTCTCGACCCTACAAGCTTCAATGGTTAAATAATAGCGGCGAGATACGTATTTCTAAACAAGTCTTAGTCATTTTTCGCATTGGTCGCTATGAAGATGATATTGTATGCAATGTAGTACCTATGCAAGTTGCACATATTCTTTTAGGCAGTCCTTGACAATTTGATAGGAGTGTTATTTTTGATGGTTTCTTGAATAAATACTCCTTTTTGTATAATGATAAAAAAATCACACTTACACCTCTCACACCACAACAAGTGTATGAGAACCAAATTAGTTTACAAAGGGAGTATGATATGCATGCCACTAATAAAAAATAACCCTCAAAGGAAAAAATAGGAGAGTTGGCCGAAACTCACCTAAAGAATAAAGAATGGTCTAGTCGATCCATTATATTAGGGAAAGAAAAAAAAACAGCATGCTAACTAGAGTTAAAGATGTGAGAAAAGTTTTACATTCTAACCAAGTCTTACTTATATTGAATTATAAAGAAGTTTTACTCACTAATGAATTTGATACTTCTCTACCTAGTATTGTCACTAATCTCTTACAGGAGTATCATGATGTGTTTCCTTATGATGTACCTAATGGATTGCCACCTTTGAGAGGGATTGAACATCAAATTGATTTCATCCCTGGGGCTTTCTTGCCAAACAAGGCACCATATAGGACTAATCCCGAGAAAACTAAGGAACAACAAAGGCAAGTAGAGGAACTACTTGACAAAGAATAAATTCGAGAGAGTCTAAGTCCTTGTGTTGTACCCGTTCTACTTATGCCTAAGAAAGATGGAGGATGGAGGATGTACACTGACTGTCGAGCCATTAACGCCATAATAGTAAAATATCGCCATCCAATATCTCGTTTAGATGACATGCTTGATGAATTGCATGGTGCTATTATTTTTACAAAAATTGATTTGAAAAGTGGGTATCATCAAATTCGTATAAAAGATGGGGACGAATGGAAAATCGCTTTTAAAACTAAACATGGCTTATATGAGTGTCATACCTTTTGCCCTAACTAACGCCCCCATCACTTTTATGAGACTCATGAATCATGTATTACGTCCCTTCATTGGTAAATTTGTAGTCTTGTATTTTGATGATATCCTAATCTTTAGCAAGAGTTTAGAGGAGCATGCGATGCATTTACAAGCTGAATGTACTTCGAAAGGAAAAGCTCTACGCCAACCTTAAAAAGTGCACTTTTTGTACTGATCAATTTGTTTTTTTAGGATATGTTATAAGTGCACAAGGTGTGCAAGTTGATCAAGCAAAGGTGAAGGCTATAAATGAATGGTCAACACCTACCAATGTAAGTGAGGTGAGGAGTTTTCATAGTTTGGCAAATTTCTACAGACGCTTTGTCAAGGACTTTAGGACTTTAGCACTATAGTCCTACCACTTACATCCATTGTCAAGAAGGACGCGCCCTTTCATTGGGGAGATGAACAAGATAAATCCTTCCAATTACTTAAATACAAATTCACACATGCACCTGTTTTAAGTTTACCTAACTTTGACACAATTTTTAAAATAGAGTGTGATACTTTTGGTATAGGTATTGGGGCTGTTCTATTCCAAGAAGGTCGTCCAATGCCTACTTTAGCGAAAAACTAAATGGAGCCTCCTTGAACTACTCAACTTATGACAAGGAACTAATGACCTTAGTTCGAGCACTCCAAACTTGGCAACACTACCTTCGACCTCAAGAGTTTGTTTTATATACTGATCATGAATCGCTTAAGCACACCAAGTCACAAACCAAATTGAGCAAACGACATGCAAGATGGATTACCTTCATCGACACTTTTACATTTGTGATCAAGTATAAAACAGGTAAGTCTAATGTAGCAGCTGATGCACTTTTTCGGTGATGTCGCGCCCCATTTTTTCGCGATGAAAATAAAAAATAAAGAATGTGTTAGTTTATAGAAAATGTGATTTTATTTTAAAACAAGTTAAAAGGGACCTAAAATGGGACTTTTAAAAATGCGACAATTTGGGTCCAAAAATTCAGTCTAAAAGGGCTTTTTAGAAAAAATAGGAGTTGCCACTTGGTATGGTGTTTTGGTGTACCAAGTCACCCAAAAATATTTTTGACAAAAATAAAATAAATCAAAACCCTTTTTGACAACTTCAGGTCTTTGAAAACAAGAGAAAATGGGTTCGGGAGTCACGGTTGAAGAAAGGGAAGGCAAAGGTTCAATTGACTCAAACCTAAGGCACCCTTTCAACCTAGTCTAAGCTAGTTGCGAGGTTTAGTCAAAATCTTCCTAATCTAACCCTTAATTTTATCATATTTGGATGTTTCCTACATGGATGCAAATTTAAATTTATAAAATATCGAAAGGGTCAAAATATCCATTCAAGGGTTTAATTGAAACAATCGCATTAATTGCGAAAGCCAAAATATTTCCTTGAAAGGGTCACGAGTATGCAAATGATGAAAAAAAGAAAAGTAAAGAAAGTAAATTAAATTATATACATAGATATAAGTGATCAAAGAAAAAGGGAATGCAACATAAAGGGTATGGGAGGCAAAAACTCGTGACATAATTTTCTTATACAGGGATTAATGGGGTATTTAAACTAAAAAATTATAATCACCCATTTTCCATGTTTGAAAATAATTCTCCTAATATGCACAAGCAAATGAGCTAACTTATTATACAATGTCCTAAATAAAATGCAATTCTAAATGATATGATTAACACATATAGAGGATAAGGGATAATATAATAGGGAATATCATGCAAATGAGAAAAGATCTTAAAAATGAAAATATGCATGAAAATGTAGTGAATAGCACACAAAGATGAATCTAGCGCAAGACAACCTAAAGGGTCTAGCGTTGGACTAGCCCATTTCTAAAATTCCTTACTAGCGTTGGACTAGCCCATTTCTAAAATTCCTTACTAGCGTTGGACTAGCAAGTAAATAGAGGGAGAAGCCACAACTAGCGTTGGACTAGTGTGGTGACGTCATGCATTAACAATTCATAGTGAAACAAATAAAGCATAAATTAAAACAAATAAACACATAAGAGCACGTAGCACATAACACGTAAACATAATATCTAGATGCCAAAATCTTAAGAAAAACGGATAAAACACATAACACATAAGCCACATAAACACGCAACCTATCTATTACATCGAGGAGCGCCTAACTACAATCTAAAAAAGGGGAATAAAATAAAACAAATCTAATTATCCTATGTATTACATTTTTGAGGTATTTAAATGCCTCTCAAATAATTATAAAATTAACTAAACAAATATAAGAAAATTTAAATGAACATTCGAATCAAATAAACAAAGCATATAAAAAAAATATATAAACACATAGGAACACGTAGGAGCACATAAGAGCACGTAATTGACATTGAAATAATAATAATGGAGTACCTCCCTTTTTGCAGTGGTGACTAAACGGAGTCAAATTGCCCTATTTATACTCAAAATGAACAAAAGAATCATGGCACCAATTTAATTGAAAAATAATAATAACAAAAATGCTAAATTCACACTAATATGTCAAACATAAAGAAATTTAAGAACATCTAAAAATTACAAGTTAAGTATATTCAAAAGTAGCATAATTAGCTATTAAAGAAAAGAAACAATCATAATAAAGAGAGTCAAAATTCATTAGGGACTGAATTGCAAAAATTGAAAAAATTTTGGGGACAGAAATTATATTTTTTCAAAGTTCAGGGGTCAAAATTAAATGAAAGATAAAATTCAAGGATCAAAGTGCAATTAACTCAAGGACCGAGTTGAAAGGAATTTAAAATGTTATGGGCCGTAGTAAAACTACTCTAAAGATCAGGGGCCAAAGTGCAAAATTCGGTTTCTGATTTGGTAGAAGAAAGGCCATCGGGCCGTTATTTTTATTTATTTGGGCCAGATACTACCTAAGCCCAACCAAAACCCAAAAGAAACGAGCAGGCCAGCCCGTCTTTATATCTCTCAAACCCAACGGAAACCCAAAAGAGATAAACCAAAACCCATTTTCAAAACCCAACCAAAACAAACTCTTGGCCCAACCGAAATAAAACATTAGCCCAAATCATTTGTTTTTCTTCTTTTCTTTCCTTTCTTTTCTTCTTTTTTTTTTCTCTTTTCTTTCTTTCTTCTTCCTCCACCTCCAGCCGTTTCTTTTTCCTTCTTCTTCGGCCAGCTGAGGAAGCTTCAGCTGGCGGCCATGGCGGCCCCCGGTGGCGCCACCGCCGGCGATCTCTCCGGTCACCAAAAATCTTCAAAATACATCCCCTCACTCGACTTTTCGCGTAGGTTCCATTTTTGGACTTAGTTTTTACAGAAAATGACCCAAAAGTGGCCAAATTGCCAAGAAATCAGCCCAGTTTTTATTTTTCAAATCACCGTATCTTTCACCAAAAATCACAAAAATTATACCAAAACCCTCCTGATAACTTCTACAATACAACTATAATCTTAGTTTGACAAGTAAACAACAACAAAAGGATGCATTAAATCAAAACAGCCCCAAAAATGAAGAAAATTATTCTAATGCTTTTAAGGCTCAAAAACTCCCAAAATTTTGGATAACCAAGCATTTTCAGATCTTTGCTAGCTAATGGTCATCCATTTAAGCAAAACATACACGCCAAATTCACTCCTTTGATTCATTTTTCATTTAGAAAATTTTTCAAACATTTGGCATGCATTCACAGCACCATTTCTTTTTTTCCTAATTTTGTTCATGACCCATCCCAAAATTTCATCCATACAACACCAACAAAAACCAGCAAAAATAAGCAATAAAAAAGGTAACCACACATACATTCAATCTAGTTAATTAAAAAAAAGAAAAGCTGGAAAAAAGGGAGATAGATACCTCAATGAAGAGTTTGGTCCCTTTGCCAAGATTTTTGATGAAATTGCCAAGCTCCAATCCAACCGATTGCTGCCTTGTTGTGTGCAAATGTGTTGGAAAAAATTTGGGAGAGAGGAGAGCCGAGAGGGAGAGAGGAGTTTTTCTCTTTTTTTTTTCTTCTTCTTTTCGGTCCAGAGAGAGGGAGGGAAAATTTTTTTCTTTCTTCCTTGTTTTGTGCTGGAGAGA
The DNA here is from genome assembly GCF_036785885.1 of Coffea arabica. Classification (NCBI taxonomy): domain Eukaryota; kingdom Viridiplantae; phylum Streptophyta; class Magnoliopsida; order Gentianales; family Rubiaceae; genus Coffea; species Coffea arabica. The sequence continues at coordinate 25,090,570 of NC_092312.1, read as the reverse complement.
GCCGAGAGATGTCTATTGGGAGAGAAAGTGGAGCTTGTGTCCTCAATTTGCCAAAATGATGATTTCTCAACTAATGAAAAGACAAATCCATGGCCATTGAGTGTGAAATGGGTTAATAGTTAATTTGGTGAAACAAAATGATCAAAATGATTTTTTGATTTGATTTGATTTTTTGTTTTTTGTATTTTGTTGTTTTGTTGTTTTTTTTTCTTTTCGTAAAGCAAACCTGCAAAAATGAGAAAATGCACATTAAAATGCAAGAAAATAAATAACTTATTAAATAAAAAAATCCTGAGAAAATATTAAAAATTGACAAAAATTTGGTGTCTACAGGTGATATACATTTCTTACTACATTAGATGCTAAGTTACTAGGATTTGAATATCTTAAGGATCTTTATGCAACTGATCCAGATTTTAGTGAGATTTTCACTTCCTTACCATGAGACACTTTGAGCATTACTTCATATCACAGGGGTTCTTATATTACAAGGATAAGCTATGCATTCCATTGAGGTCAATGCTACCCCTGTTGGTTCGTGAAGCACATGGAGGAGGGCTTATGAGACACTTTGAAATTACTAAGACATTGTCCGTTCTCCAAGAGCACTTCTTTTGGCCCCGAATGAAGAGGGATGTTGAGAGACATATATAAAGGTGTGTAACTTGTCACCATACAAAATCAAAGGTAAATCCTCATAGTCTCTACACCCCTTTATCCCATTTCATATGCACTTTAGGTTGACTTGTTTATGGATTTTGTACTTGGATTACCTAGAACTAAACAAGGACATGACTCTATCTATGTTGTGGTTGATCGCTTCTCTAAAATGGCACATTTCATCACTTTTCATAAGACAGACAATGCTAAACATGCATCTGACTTATTTTTTGGGAACATCGTACGTTTGCATGGCATGCCTCGAACCATTGTGTCAGATAGAGATGTAAAATTCCTTAACTACTTTTGAAAAATTTTATGGTGTAGACTAGGCACTAAACTGCTTTTCTCTACTTCTAGTCACCCACAAACTGATGGACAAATTGAAGTAATTAATAGGACTTTGTCTACATTATTGCGTGCCATAATAAAAAGGAACATTAAAATTTGGGCAGATTGCTTACCGCATGTTTAATTCGCTTATAATCGCATGGAGCACACTGCTACACAATATTTCCCTTTTGAAATTGTTTATGGCTTTAATCCTCTCACTCCATTAGACTTATCTCCTTTACCTGATCTTGAGAGAGTTAACTTGGATGGTAAGCAAAAGGCGGACTTTGTGCGCGACTTACATGCCAAGGTTCGAAACAATATCGAGAAACACATACTCCAATACGTCCAAAATGCAAACAAAGGACGTCACAAAATGATATTCGAACTAGGTGACTGGATTTAGATACACATGCGAAATGAGCGCTTTCCACTCCAAAGGTGCAACAAACTCCTTTCAAGGGGTGATGGTCCCTTCCAAGTCATGGAAAAAATCAACGACAATGCCTACAAACTTGACCTTTTAGGTGAGTATGGGGTATATGCTACTTTCAATGTTGCTGACTTAAACCTTTTTTATGCAGATGATGCGTTGATTTGGGACAAATCGCCTTCAAGAGGAGGGAATTGATGACGGAGCACCAAGGACCAAGGGCGATCAAGAGCAAGTTATTCAAGTACCAAGTGATCTGATCACAAGGGCTCGTGCCAAGAAAATGCATGAATCCCTTCAAGCTCTTATATGCATCATCCAAGAGAGAGTTGGAGATGATTTGAAAATCATTGAAGGTTTGAAGAATGAAAATTCAACAATATATACCTTACTTCAAGTTGAAGAGTCAAATGAAGAATAGTCTTGCAAGTTGCCTTAATCAAAGCCGAGGCTTATTTGTCATTTTTAGTTATTTATTGTTAAATAAATTCGGCCAAACAGCCTTCTCGCTGGCCGAATATTAGATAGCCCATTTTAGTCATTATTTCGGTCCAAAGATCCTAACCTAGTTGAGTTTGCTTGAGTATTTTTTAGTTCAAGTGAATCAAATTCACTTTAGATTGTCAAGTGTATGACTATATATAGCCAAGGCAAGAGACCTTCATAATCAGTTTTGAATCAATGAAAATCATAAGTTTCCACTCTTCTCTTTCCAAGAGAGCTTCTTTGAATATTTGAGAATCTTCCTTAAGTTATTCAAGTGAATTTATCAATCAAGTAACTCCTTGGTTGTGACGTTTGACTACCTACAATTTGGCTCACTAATTCATTAAGTCGCGGGTTGAGATAGTATCAATATTGTTTGCTACTTCGAGGACTAGATTGTATCAAATTTTCGCTGCCTAACCGTCGGTGTTAGTTGTCTAGATTGTATCCAAGTGTGTCTCACAACAGACTTACTTCACAAAAGCCTATCCAAATAGATGGACGAAATGGCTGACAGTGAATCATACTAGCATTACCTTGTTTCTTGAAAGTATTCCCAGCTCCAGGACTCTTCACTTTCACCCCAGAAGATTACCATAGACCTGGGATAGATCATGTAGCAAGCTCTTTTTTTCTTGTCAAACCATTTATTCTGCATCCATCAGGGTCCAAAATGATCAGAGTGACGAAGATTACGACAAAATAATTTTGGTGGGTTCAATAATAATAATAATAATACAATACCTTCTTTCGTGGATCAAGAATGACATCATTGCTATGGCCAAACGGCTTCATAGATCAAAATTGAAGAAGGGCTATAATTCGGACAAGGCTAACTTTAAGGTCCCAATATTGCAGTGGTGAAGAAAAATGAGAGGATAGATTTCAGAAAGTGGGTTAATGCTCCCACTATAGGCTATAACTTGTTTTCCACCTAGGATAGTAGCAGTACAATTTTGGAGTAGATGGTATAAACAAGTGGAGAGGAGAAAAAGGAAAAAGAATAAAGGCAAATTTGACCTGTGGTCCTTTTTATATTTAGTTGTACAGCAATAATTTTAGTCTAGCCTTTTCATGTTTCATAAGTATGGGCCATAATGTTTTGGTGCGGTCTAAAGCTCTGGGTTCTCTTCTAAAGTATTTCATTATGGGAATAATGGTCCTGTTTGTTCCCTGAAAATGATGCAAATTTGAGGATAAGCTGGCTGAATTATACTACTACAAAAAGAAGAAAAAATAAATATAGATATTACTGAAACAAAGTTGACTGCTTCGTGAAAAAAAAAAAGTTTTGATAGTAAATAATAATAATATTGCTTTCATTTGTGATTCAAATCAGCCTTAAAAGCCCGCAAGTAAAAGTAAACACAACATTGCAAAACCGAGTACAAGTAATTCCTACCTTGCTTGTTGAGAGCTGAACAACAATTGAATATTACGTGATCTTCTCACTCACTCCACTCAAGTCTCAAACTGATGTCGGTTGCCTTGGAGGACAACAATACGCCAGATAGGAATAGGATCCAAAGACATCAATTATGGATCTCCTCTTTTGTTGTACTCCCTCCCTCTTAATAGCTTTGATTGTTTGTATTAATCGGATCTCCCTCGAGAAAGCATTGAGACCAATCTTCCCGAACACACACTAGTTTTAACACTTCAATGGCAGCCTTTATGCTTCAATTGTTATTTGTCTCTCTTCCAAATTAAACCTACTTTTTTTTCCTCCCACCCTACCCCACACACTTCTCACCTTGAACTGACAACCGTAAGATTTGTATCTTAAACTTGACAGTAAGGAGAATGCTCTCTTTTGCCTTGACGTGCTACAAATTCTTCTCTGTGCTCATCCCATCCCTTATTCTCTCTACCCACTCACCCGCCCCACATCCCAAGTTGCCTTGAAGGACAACAGTACACTAGATAGGAGTAGGATCCAAAGCCATCAATCATGGGCCTCCTCTTCTGTTGTACTCCCTCCCTTTTAATTGCTGTGATTCACTCGAGAAAGCGTTGAGACCAATCTTCCCGAGCACATACTAGTTTTAACGCTTCAATGGCAGCCTTTACACTTCAATTGTCATTTGTCTCTCTTTAAATTGAACTTACTTTTTTATTTTCTCCCACCCTCCCCCACACACTTCTAACCCTGAACTGTCAACTCTAAGATTTGAATCTTAAACCTAACAATAAGGAGAGTGCTCTCCTTTCCCCTGTTGTGCTACAAATTCTTCTCCATTCTCGCCCCATCCCTTATTCTCCCTACCTACCCGCCCGTCCCACGTCCCTGGTTGCCTTGAAGGACAACAATACGCTAGATAGGAATAGGATCCAAAGACATCAATCATGGGTCTCCTATTTTGTTGTACTGCCTCCCTTTTGATTGCTTTGATTGTTTGTATTAATCGAATCTCCCTCAAGAAGGGTTTGAGACCAATTTTCCCGAGCACACACTAGTCTTACCGCTTCAATGGCAGCCTTTACGCTTCAATTGTTATTTGTCTCTCTTCCAAATTAAACCTACTTTTTTATTTCCTCCCACCCTCCCCACACACTTCTCAACCCCAACTGTCAACCATAAGATTTGAACCTAACAGTAAGGAGAGTGCTCTCCTTTCCCCTATTGTACTACAAATTCTTCTCCATTCTCGCCCCATCCCCTATTCTCCCTACCTACCGCCCCACATCTCAGGTGACCCATGGGTGGCCGCTGCCATTTTTTATTTTTTATTTGACCTTATATATGTATAACACCTATACCAGTGCAATAACCATGCTTTTTAATTTTTAGCCAAAAATTCTATGTGGAGTAATAAAATTTAAGTCTTTTAAATTCATTTTTTTTAATATTTGTACCATTTGAAATCTAAATCAATAGTCTTTGTTTTTTTTTTAATAAACAATATACAATATTTGACAAAAAAAATTAAGTAAACTAAACTAACAAAGTCATTCTTTTAGCACCAAATAATAAATTGACAAGAAAAAATACATCTTTTAACCACAACAAAATGTCACATTATTTATTTATTTGATAATAATATAATTTATCCCCTACCCCCCTCTCCCCGGCCCAAAACTCTTGCCCTATTTTTTCTTACCCTTTTTCTTTTTTGCAAGCACTTGCCTCCATTACCATACCTAATTAAATTTAAAAGTTATTTGGATATTATTTGAAAAAAAATCTTTTGAATCTTTTCTTAAACACATTTTCTAATTATTCTTTGCCTCGTAACATTACATCATAAAAAGTAAGTGATACGGTAACTGAGAATGCTTGACTTGATGTTCTTTCTTTGCATCTGATTCTCACCTTTAATTGTCTGTCCCTCTTTCCTTTTTCATTTCAGCTAACCAAGTTCTAGCAGAAACCCCCTTGCTCCTGGCTTTCAGTTCTCTCCGGAACTCATTTCCTTCAACAAATTAATCGAGACTAGAAAGAGACAATCACTCCTTACCTCTCTCTCTCTCTCTCTCTCTCTAAACACAAAAACTCATGCATTATAGAACTGGTCTTGGATAATTTTGGAGCTGAATTGTAATTTGAGCCACGGAGTTAAGGTACAAAACATTTTCTTGCATCAGATGATGATCAATTGTTAGCTTTACAAATTGCATGTGATTGAAAATCCAGCCTTGTGTTTTCATATGCAAATGTTGAAGCTGCTCCTTAATCTGCAAACTGAAAGTTCCCAGTATCCTGTATAATATCTCGTTTTGCGTTAGTTTTTACGATGTATGATGCTTCTTTTATAGTTTTTTAGGTGCTGATTTGATCTGAAAAGTGCCGAGCTGGCATCTCCCTTGCTATAAAAGTGCAATAATAATTCTTTACTGAAACTACTACTAATAGCTAAAGGGGAAAAAAGTAGTGGATATTAAATTATGGGAGAATTGGATTAGTCGTCCCTCACATATTATAAATATGAAAATTTAGTCTCTCAAAACGAAAATGATCAATTTTAATCTCTAGCAAATAAAAAAAGATCCATTTTAGTCCTTTTGCACTTTTCCGAGCGATTTTTGGTCGGAATGTGTCACGCGCATGTCACGTGCCCGACTTTTAAAGGGTATAAAAGGCAAATCACTTCAATATTGACCAAAAAATGTAGGCAAATACTTGCATGAACTTGGTCCACCACCTAGATTGTAGATCCCTTAAACAGAAAATAGCCACATCACACTTTGCAAATAATAATATTCAAAAAGTCTTCAAAAGTTCAGATCAACTTGGACTCTCAATTAAATGAAAATAAAAAGAGTTTGACTAAAGAAATCAAATGCGCAATCAAAAACTTTCAAGCAATAATTGTATTTGTCTCTAGACCATTCGGATTCGGGAAGGGATGAAGAGAAGGTCGAGGGAAGAAAAAATGAGTTTGAACCCAAGGAGAATAATAGGATAGGAGATTGAAGTGAGATGAAGTGAATCCAAGAAACATCCCTCTCTAGATATTGGGCCCTGTTTGGCACTTGAGTTTTTTGCTAAGTTTGTCTGCAATAAGTTTTTTAATAGCTTTATCTACAGTAATATCAAAAAACTTCTTAAAATTTTTAAACTATACACTTCAAAATATTCAAAAAAACACACTTCAAATTTTTTTTTAAAAATTTCTACAGTAAAGTTTTAAATAAACACCCAAAAACTCACTTACCAAACGGGACCTTGATTTTCCTTTTAACCCTTTTAATTAATTTTTTCCTGCTATTTTGTCTTATATCAAGGATGATTCTTATCTTCAGATCTGAAATTGGGGGCCTTCAGACACTTTCATTGGTACAATTTATGCTGAAAACTTCAAGTGACAAGTACTACCTTTTAATGGTTATTTTCTATTTCAAAATTTAGTTGCTCTTCATGGATAGATTTTCACCTTGTCCAATAATGTATAATAATAGAAATGGTGGATGTTCTGCCAAATGTGGGGAAAGAGTTAAAAGCATACGAAACTGTGGAGACATTGAGAAACTTTTTTTTTTTTTTTTTTTTAATGATGTTGAATATTTGGTGGCCTATGGGAGATCTTCAGAAGCTATTGTTGGATATTGGATGAGCTATAGGAGGATGCTAGCGGCAACAGTTAATTGGGGTCTCCTTTTTTTTGTTTTATCCTTTTTTCTTCTAGAAAAAAGGTTGGGGTCTAAGATTCTTGCTTGATGCTCTCACGTTGGTTTCTGGGTTCTTGTTTATATCTCAGATGTTGCAATTCTTTTCCTCCAAATTCTTCTTTTCCACGTATGAAGAGGAAAGCCATCTATTTAACTCTAATTAATTAACACCAGAAGACGTGGGAGGATCAAAACTGTACAAGCATTTTTTCCTTCCGTTCAAACTACTGACCGAGCAAATTTTTCATGCTTCTGCCATTGGTGATGAAGCTTAGATTTAGGGTTTGGAAGAGTTGAAGGAGGTTGATGAGTAATGGTCCCTCACATTTTTTTGATCAACATTAAAGTGGTCTACAATTTTTACCCTTTAAAAATTGTGCATGTGATGTGTGCATGATACATTCCGGTCAAAAATTGCTTGGAAAAGTGCCAAGGGTGATGTGTGCATGACACATTCCGGTCAAAAATTGCTTGGAAAAGTGCCAAGGGATTAAAATTGATCTTTTTTTATTTGTTAGGAACTAAAACTGATCATTTTCAATTTGAGAGACTAATTTTTCACATTTACAATATGTGAGGGACAATTAGTGTGATTGTCCCTTAAATTACTAATCTTTTTCCAACAGTGAAAAGATTCTTTTATGTTGAAAAGTCAACCCCATATTTGCAGTAGTCATATGTGTTGTGCAAGCAAACACTTAGTATAAATAATTTTAAATTGGGAGTAAGAAAAGATTCATGTCATTGGCCTTTGGTCCGGTGGTCATCCCAAGCTTTCTAAGGTTTGGTGATGCAAAGAGGTCATGGGTTTGAACCCTGCCTCCCTCAAAAATTTGTCACAATATGTGACGGTCTTCTTTGGCCATATTCGATGGAGTTTCTACTCACATCGAGTCCCCTCCCCCTCCCCCTAGAATAGGCTAGTTTAGGTTATAGGAATCCTATCGTTGCGACAAAAAAAAATAAGAAAAGATTGTGGAATTAAACATTTTCAACTTGTAGTCATCGTATAGCAATTAGATTGTCGTCCGAGTCGATAAATAAATAACAAATTAGGAATTGGATATGATGGTGTTTGTTTCTTAAAAATTGATTGTGGAAGAAGCTGAGAAGGATTGCAAGTTGAACTTTTGCTTTGAGGTACGTTACAAAACTTGACTTATATATTTACTTTAATTAAGAATGTACTCCCAAAGTTTTTAAAATTTTAAAATTCTTTTTATGATTTTAGTTGTCAACTAAAATTATATTACTTTGGCCCTCCCCGTAAACATAATTATTAGTAGTTTTTTTTGTTATTTTATTTATTTTCTTTTGATAAAGTGTCCTACACCAAACTAACGTTTAGTTTTCTTATAAAAGTATACCATTAATATCTACATCACCTTACAATTAATACTATTTCTTAATAAAAATTACAAAAATATTAAATTTCTTTTAACCAAATTTCTTCTAATAAATCAACTCTTAATTTCTTTGATTATTATAACTTTAAAATATAAAATAAGGTAACACTGTATAATTTGTACAAGAAATCCAAGACCAAAAAAAAAAAAAAAAATTCAACTATCATACAAATTAAAGAAACTTCAACCACCGTTTTGAACATCTTTCTTTATATTTTGTCTTCATTTCTTAAAATTTTCTTATTCCTAATTATAGTCTATTGAATCTTCATTCTACATTGCTTTATTTGCTATAGAATTTTTCTGTTATTATATCATTGATGGTTCGTTCCCTTAAACTAAAATACTGGGTTCGTCATTGGGTGGTACTCATTAAAATAGTGTTAATTTTTTTTTTTTTTTAAGAAAAGTGAAGTGTTTGAATGCAAGAAGAGGCAATAAATATTTACTAAATCCTAGTGGTTGTATTTTCAACTTTTTGGCCTGCATGATGTTTACTGAGTACCCTAACTGTATATTTACTTTGGCTCCTATCGACAAAGGTTTTTGTGCTTTTTCCTATGCTTAAAGTGCTTTTTTTTAAGAACTTATGTCAAGAATGAAACATATGATAGTACTTAAGATTATTGTTCTAGTTTACTTCTAAGGTTATTAGAACTAAAAATTCTTGCAATGGCAATTTAGTAAACTATCATGTATAGTAGGATTACTAATTAGAAAATGTTAACCGCACTTCACTTTTTGTTATCGCACTCGTATCATTTGTTTTATCATATAATCTAGCACATGGAAACCACCGTATGATAAAAATTATAATGAGAGTATGATTAACAAAAAGTGAAGTGCAATTAACATTTTCCTTACTAAATTTGTTCTTCCAATTGAATTATGAGAAGTATTCCGCCAATATCCAATTTTGAGGGTGGAGACTACTGACTAGGGACTAATACAGGTGCCAGAAAAAAGACAAAAGAAACATTATTGATGCAACTTTGTTCATAGTTCCTTGAATTATCAAGAAAAGTTTGGGTAATCGTTTGGATAGTTCATGTCATATACCTGGCATTTACTTCTGTTTTACTGGGAATCTTGTTTGAACTTGATTATGAAGCAGTTTGAAGCAGATGCCTCCTACTTGTCTCACACAAAAGTCTAAATCTTGCAGGAAGGATCATTGCCATTTAAGCTCGTGCTTTTCGCTTTACAGCCATATTTTGCTAGAATGAGCGAGAGAACAAACTCAATGGCCTTGGGAGGATGTTGCATGAACAAACAGTGACTAATCTCTTCGGTAGAAGGCAATCATGTTATGATCTTGCACTAAGCCGGACAATGTATAATATTTAGAGGTAATCCTTGCAAGAAAAACTGGGATCTCTCTTCCTATGCCTTTACATTTTGTTCAGTTGAAAAAGTGAGTGATGGCAGAGCCCATTTCGGCATTAGCAAGTCCTATTTTCAAATTAGTTGTCCAGAAACTTGCTTTGTTGATCCAGGATGAGATTTTTACTCCTGCTGGATTCGAGAAAGATGTCAAAACCTTGCAGGATAAGTTCATGGATATCCAAAAAGTTATTGAAGATGCAGAGGAGATTCCCCGAAGGTCAAAGGTGGCAGATCTCCTTGAAGAGTTGAAAGATGCTATTTATGACGCTGAAAATATTCTAGACATGCTATCAACAGAGGTGCTGATATGGAATGAAATGCGGCAGGTAAATACCTGCCCCCCTGTTGCACCTGATTGGATTTTTCGGTTGAAAAACAGGTCAATAGTACATGGCATACATGAAATCATGGAAAGGTTTGATTCAATTCGTTCGAGGTTTGATAGTAAAAAAGCTTTGTTGAACCTTGTCGGAGAAGATTCTGTTGGCAAGGAAAAGGAGAAAAGGGGTCCAGCTCGTATTAGCTCTGTTATGGATCTTGAGGTTGTGGGCAGGGTAAAGGAGAAACGTGAAATAATTAAGATGTTGAAATCGAGTGGCAACAGTGTGGACGGTCGGGTTTCTGTGACCACGATTACAGGTATGGGGGGCATAGGGAAAACAGTGCTTGCTCGGCAAGTGTATCATGACCGTGAGCTGGATGAATTTGATATTAAAAGCTGGATTTCTGTTTCAGACAGTGAAGGTCCAATTAATATGAGCACAATTTTTGACAAGATAATTGATGCTTGTGCTAAGGCTAAGAAAGCGGATAAGGACAGTAAGCTGGCTGGGCACTGCGATGTTAAAATCTGGATTTCCGTTACAGACCGCGAAGGTCCAATGAATGTGAGCCGAAGTTTTGAAAATATAATTCCTGCTAAGGATTACATACCTGGAGGTAGCCTGGAATCAAAGCTACAGCACTCTGTGGAAGGACTTAAACTTCTACTTGTCTTGGATGATGTCTGGACTGAAAATCTCGAGGATTGGAAAGAGCTGGAGAAAGGCTTATTGACAGCACATAACGGAACTAGGGTGATTGTAACTGGTCGATCAGAAAATGTGTTTGGTTTGAGTCCGCAGAATGTGCCTATCCCCCATATTCCCTTGGGAAAATTGCCCCATGAGGAATGTCTGAAATTATTTGCCAGAAATGCAATTAAAGGGGATGAGTCAGACCTAGTGAATAAAGATGTAAAGGCTATTGCTGATGGAATTGTGAGCAAATGTGATGGTTTACCTCTGGCTGTAGAGGTTATAGGATGTCTTTTAAGACCTCAAGCTCGTCATAAATGGTCGGGTATCTTGAATAATGATCTGGCCAAGGTAGAAGAGGAATATAGAGATGAGAAGCATAGAACACTATTTGTCCTTAGACTAAGTTATTTTCACCTCCCACCTGAACTAAAGCGCTGCTTTTCATTTTGCTCCATATTCCCTAAAGGCCATGAGTTTGACAAAGATGAACTGGTCAAATTGTGGATGGCTCATTCACTGGTTCAGCCAAGTAAGTTGGCAGAAACACTGGAGGAAAAAGGACGCAGATGCTTTGACAGGCTGCAAGAGCTTTCCTTCTTTCAGCAACAGCCAGAGTCAGAGAAGTACAGGATGCACGACTACCTTCACGATTTGGCAGAATTAGTTTCTGGAAAGTATTCTTGCATAGTGAAAGGTGAAAATCCAAGTCGCATTGACCCGAAAACTCATCACATTGCGCTAATGTGTGAAAAAGTGGAGGGAGCATCTAAATCCATTATGAAGTGTAAGAAGTTGCGTACCATTCTCATGCCAATGTCTCGTAATTCCTTAACAGACTTTGGCAAGACACTTGGTAAAATGTTCCAGACTCTGAAATACCTACGTGTTTTAGATCTGAGTTCTAGTAGTGTTGCAAAGTTGCCAAAAACACTTGCAGAGTTAAAGCTTCTTCACTACCTTAACTTGTCGAGAACTAAGATCAAGTGGCTTCCAAATGAACTATGCAGTTTGCTGAACCTGCAAACGCTTAAGCTCTTGGACTGCCCTTGGTTATTAGGATTACCCAAGGGCCTCAGTCGCTTGATCAACTTGAGGCATCTTGAGATTGAGGAGGCATTCTGGAAATACAGGTGCCTTAGGCAGCCACCAAACATTGGTAGACTGACTTCTCTTCAAAATCTCCACAAGTTCTGTGTTGGTGAAGCCAAGAAAGGTTTTGGAATTGAACAATTAAAGGGCATGAATGACCTTGAAGGATCACTGCATATAATGGAGCTCAATAAAGCAGAACGCGCGGCCGAGGCAAACTTGAAAAACAAACCAAGAGTCCAAGTTCTAGAGTTAGAATGGGCTTCTGAGACTAAGAGAGAGATTTCACAATTGAAAGGTAAAACACCTGATGAACATGATGCCGAGGTTCTGGAAGATCTTGAACCTCATTCAAGTCTCACAAAGCTCAGAGTTCACAGATATTGTGGTAAAAGGACTCCTTCTTGGTTAAGTAGGGGGAAGCTTCAACTTCTGAAAACCCTTATACTAGAGGGATGCCAGAACCTTGAAACTCTCATGCTCGGTAGGCAAGAAAATCTTGAAGTTATTTGCATTAAGAATATGCAGAAATTGAGGGAGTTGCCTGCACAGCTCGAGTGCCCTTTACTGCACACCCTGAAGATTATCAACTGCCCCGACCTGATTCAGTTGCCCCAAAGCATTCCCAAATTACGAATTTTGAAGGTCAAAAAGTGCAATTCTCTGAAGGCAATTCCGTCTCTCTCTGCCATATATTCTGGAACTCTAGTGCTTGTAGACAACCCTGTACTTGAGGGTTTCCCAGGCAATTACTCTGTGGATTTTCGCGACTTGGGGGCTCGTATTTGGAGATGTATGATTACAAATTGCCCAAAAATCCATGGTCTTCCAGCAAAATATTACAACAGTTGCAGAGCATCAATGAACCGCAAACTAGAGATTGGTGAATGTGAATCAATCTATTTTGATCCATCAGAGCCTCTGACACAGCTTGCAATAGATAGATGCCGCAGCCACACACTTTTGGAGGCAATGAATATCATCAGTGAGTACAAATTCGGAATCACCAGCGATTCTGTTGTCTCATTGCATTACTTGCAGTCCTTGAGCATTTCCAACATATCAGACTTGATTTCCTTTCCGACAAAATGGGAAGTACAAATCACATCACTTTACATTTCAGCCTGCAAAGATTTGGAAGATCTCTTTGATTCTGAACAATCTTGCAAAGGAAGTTTACCACGTCTTGTGAACTTGTGTATTCGTGATTGCCCCAAGCTTTCAAATTTTCCAGAAGAAGGGCTGCCTCCCAAGCTTGAACTTCTAGTGATTCAGTCATGCATCCGTCTTGAATCTCTCGGGCCCCCTGATACCTTAAAAGACCTTACTTCACTGGCAGATGTTTGCATTGTGGATTGCCCAAAGCTTCAGTCATTTCCTGCACAGGGATTTCCCTCATCTCTCCAGCACCTACGTATCCGAGATTCCCCCTTGCTGACAGAAAAAGTCAGCAAAAATGAGAAGGGCAGAGGCCCAGATTGGCCAAAGATCATGAACATCCCTTACTTGGAAATTGATGAAGTCCGTCCATCTCCAGCACCAGTCTTCGCTTCTTGTTCCCAGAGTTTGACATGCTTTAAAGGTACGAGATCATGAACACGAATTTGCTTTTACATGAACACACGGTGCTTTAAATTTAGATTTGATAATTAAGAAACTAATACCTGGACTTATAGTTTTCTATAGAACCTCCATGGATTCTTGAGGATTTCATGTCTTTTGCTTAGGCCATTGATTGAAGCAGGATGATGTGTTGCAAGAACAGGAGCTCTCATTGTGGCTCCAGCTTGAAGTCCTCTGTTCGCCTTGTTATTGCTTGTTTGCAGGAAATTTGGTTTGAGTGGTGAAAAATAAAGATGGAATCTGCAGGAATGTTAACAAAGTGCAGTAAACATGAATCTGCATGAAGATAGATAGATACCTCTGCTATCGACGCCCAACAATTCCTGGATTTCTTTCCAATCTGTATTCTGCTGAATAAATACCTAAAGAGTATGATTGTTGATGAGTTGTAACTCTACTAGTGACACTAAGCTGTATGGTTTGTGTATATATATATATGTATGTATGTATTATAGATAGTTCAATTATTATTGCATGATGATCAATAAATATCTATTGCAATAACATAACCAATTTAAAGTGTTTAATCAACAATTAGATCTATTCCTTCTTTAGTTCTTTTGAAAATCCCTCCCAAGAAATCATTTCTCAAAAAATGCACTAATTACTACTATTAGGTTTCCAAAAACTTCAAATATGATTATGTTGATAACAAAATTCCACCACTTAGTTGATGCTCAATTTATCATGTGAATTATAGCCTTAAATAATTAACTAGAATTTTGCCTGTGTTTTAGCACGATTTTTTTTATTTATTAAGAAATTATACAATTGTGAGTAATTTAAATATAAAAAGTAACAATAGTTCTACATTTTCATTCATTTAAGGCTATAAGTTTTATTTTATGCTCAATTTATCATGTGAATTATTGCCTTAAATAATTAATTACTCCAACAATTATTTAAAAAAAAACGTGTGAAATAGTTTAGTTGATCCCATAAAACAAAATAAATTAAAAAAGATAAAACTCCCTCACTAGTCACTACCGCAGTCCCATTTCCGACTGGATAAGAGAACTCAAAGCACTAGAATTCGTACCTCTTCCCTTCCCACCACCGTCTTCCTCAGCCATGCCCGCCATCTCTTCCCTCTCTTCCTCCTTCTCCTCCCTCACCCTCAAGCCCCCCAATCCCAGCTCCCATGGAACCCCCAATGCCCCACTCTCCTTCACTCTCCGCTCTTCTTTCATCCCACTTTACAAAGCTCCCATTTCTAAATCATCATCTTCGTCATCCCTTTCTCTCCCTTCATCCCATTCAGCTCCACTCCCCCTCATCACGTCCTCCATGGAAGCCGGCATCGGCGTGATGGGGACAAAGCTCGGCATGATGTCGTGTTTCGAGGAGTCAGGAACTGTTGTGCCTGTGACTGTAATTGGGTTCAGGGAGGGGAACATTGTTACTCAGGTGAAAACTGAGGCGACTGATGGATACAATGCTGTTCAGGTGGGCTATCGCCGCGTGCGGGATAGGAAATTGACTAAGCCCGAGATGGGACATCTTGAAAAATCTGGGATTATTCCGTTGAGGCATTTGCAGGAGTTTAGGCTGCAGAGTGTGGAGGGGTTTGAGCCCAATCAACGCCTTGTGCTTGATGAATTGTTCAAGGAAGGGGATTTGGTGGATGTTTCTGGGACCACTATTGGCAAAGGATTCCAAGGTAATTATCCAATGTGTTTGCTTGAATTAAGCTTCTTCTTGATTTGATAAAATGCTTTGGTTGGAAATCACAAGAATTATTCTCAGGAGAGGAGAAACAACGAAACCTATAGCTTGTCATACAGATAATTGATATTTGAGGGACATTAGCTTGGTGGTTGTCTACTACTTTAGCAAAAATGGTGCTTCATTTTCCTGCACTTTATGAACGTATGACAAGCAAAGAGTTTTGGTTTTTTACCACTCATGCTGAGAAGGGTTGGGACCTGGGAAGTATCCCAATTAGTTAATTGGCTTGTTATAGGGATATTTAATTCGATGCCATTGTCTCGCAAAAGCCCTGATAAGAAGGGGTAAAATACACACACTGGTTATAGTTTAATGGACAGAATGGGTTTGGAAGGATTCCAACTGAGATTAATTCCTTTCGATGTTCAGTTAGATGCTAGCATTATTTTTAAAGTTCTAAAAGTTTTATCTTGATTGGTCGTCTTTTGTCACATTACTAATTCCTGGCAGATTAAACCTCAATAAAAGGATAATGACACACTATTTTCTGGTCCATATATGTGTACATCAGCACATTAGCACTTGGTGAGGTGAATGCAGCCAAGTTTATAACTTTGGAAGTTCAGTGTAATTAAATTAAATCTCAAATCGTTGCTTTTTTTTTTTTTTTGGGTGCTTGCTCTTGGTTGTCATTTTATTGTGTCCATTATTTCATTAGTGAATAAAATTTCTGCCAGCTTTTAATAATATGCAGTATCATGCTTTACCTTTGTGGTATTTGAGTAAGTGACGTGCTTCAATTTGGTACGAGTCATTTTTTATTAGTGGAAAATAAGCAATCTTAAGTTTACCTTGCGGGAAGCACACTAAGTCCATATGTTTGGGATAGACATGGATTATGGAGGATGAGACTTCTATACTCATAAACATGAGGATTACTATGTGAAGAATGGACAAACCAAGTACAAGGGGCATTGATAAGGAAAGGAAGAAAAGGATGTTAAATGTATAAGGCCTATGTATAAGACCTTCAACATCTGGCTTCTCAAGGTTTCAGATTGATATGATTAGTTTCTTAAGGACCCTGATTTTTTTGGAATTGTTGTCAGATTGCATTTTGCCTTAGCTACAATTGTGGTTGTGCTTATGTTTTGTCAGCTTGCCTGATCTGCCTCAGTTTATAGTTTATCACAATGCACAGTATACACACATATTAATGTTATTGTTAAGTGGAAGTCGTGAGAAAATTGTTTCTTCTTCTTTTGTTGTTTTCCTTTAAAATCTGTTTGATACTCATTTTGTACCTGGTAGCTTGGCATCAAAGATTCTTGGGGGGTTGATTAGTTTAAAAAAAGGGAACTTGACACCATTGGCAGAAGACTTTTCCCCTTTTTTTTGTTCTTCATGGAACATATCAACGAAAAATCAAGTTTATGTGGGTTTAACCCATTATGGCAGCTGGTAACTTTTAACTTCTTATTACATCACAATAATGTGCGGATAAGCTGATATAATCTGTTTATGACAATCTAACACCAGCTGGATTTCCATAATACTCCATTTAGTTTACCTGTAATTTGGTTGTCGCTATTAATGTGATCACATTGAAAACAAATTCCTCTGTTTCATTGCTAATATTCATCATTTATAACAAATTTTAGGGAATGGTTGTCTCATGTTTCACATAGCCAAGGTTTAGTGTTTCTCCACATCAGCATAACACACTATTTTGTTGTAGGACAAATTTTAGTTGTCCTTAGAATGTTATAAACAAGTATGGTCCTTCTGGCCAAGGATTTTGCAATTCATTGCTATCCAGATGAAAAATGTTTGCAGTGTTTAGTTCATTCTTATCATTCTTGTGCTTCCCTATTTGTTATTGGTGTCATTCTTGGCGCTTCTGTTTTAAGTTTGCTATCTGCGTTTAGTCATGTTGTGGGACGTGACTCTTGACTTGAGCATTTTAAATTTGGCTACTAGGTGGAATCAAGAGACACAACTTCAAGAGAGGCCAAATGGCACACGGATCGAAGAGTCATAGGGCACTTGGATCAATTGGTGCTGGAACAACTCCTGGACGGGTATACAAGGGAAAGAAAATGCCTGGAAGAATGGGAGGTACCAAGAGAAAGATAAGGAAGCTGAAAATTATCAAGATCGATAATGAGCTTAGAATTGTGATGGTTAAAGGTGCTGTACCTGGTAAGCCAGGAAACCTTCTCCGCATAACTCCAGCAAAAATCGTTGGAGTGAATATACCCAAGAACTAGCTCTCTCTCTCTCTCTCTTTCTCATGACTTAAATCTCTGTAATTTACATATTAGTCCCAAGCTTACTCCCAGCATCGATTCAGAGATGTCTCACCTTGCCTCTTGTTTTTGGTTTCCCCATAACGTAGCTGTTTTAATTCTGAGGAGTTGACAGAACTAGGAAACAACTTCACTCTCTTAGAGCCTGACTATATATATATATATATATATATATATATATCGAGTTGGCATTTATTTTGATGTCTATAGGCTTTCCCAACTAGTCCCTATTCTTTTTCATTCAGATGGCAAAGAGTAGACTCGAGCACTAGCCTATAAATAGCCACTGCATGTGTAACTACTTGGATTAGCTTCATGACTCGAAATCGTTTGGATGGTTGGTGATAGGCTCCAAATAAGGGGGGTGGAATTCAACCACTGCTAGTTTTGTTTCCCTTGCTTGCATGAACGAGTATCTATGCATTGTAGTCCGTCCTAAAGTTGCCTTCAACAAATATTCAAATATTTCTACCCAAAGTCTATTTTTGGGCCTGCGGCAATAGAGAAGATTAACAGAGAAATATAGGTAAAACTAAGTGTAAAAAGGTTTACATATATATGAAAAAATGGATGATTCATCAGGGCCAGCCTTTACAGCAGCTTTATATTCTGCTTATACTCTGGTCTGGACAGGCTGCAGGGGAGGGAAATCAACCATATGGTACCTTTATCGCTTTCATTTTTTTTTTATCCTGTTCTAGTTTCACCATAGGCTGATATAAGTAGATTACACATATTCCACTGGACGTGGATTTCTGTTGATAATTGACATTCCAGAATTTACTTTTCGCAACGAAACAACTTTCAGAGATTCATATGTAGTTTCTTAAAATTCATGTTCATCACCTCATTCTTATCAAAGAAAATTGGGATGCCATATGGGTATTTGATCTAAAATTAAGCTGTCTTAGCTGACTGGCCATCTCTTCTGTTCTAAAGAAGTAGATGTAGTCACTGCATTCAAATGGCTTTTTGTTTGCGAAAAGTAGACGATATGACATCCAAGTTTTGTTGAATTACGTTCATGATAGGGCGGAAGTTTTCTTATAATCAATGGAAGGGGGCAAGAAAATTTGTCTAACTAAAAATTGTAAAAAACTGGACAGAATTAATTAATTAGAGACGCTCCGGATCCAGACTACCCCACTATAAATAGACTGACATCTGACTCCCAAGGCTCAAGCGCGTCCCAAACGGAGCTTATCGTTTCCTGTACGACAATAATGTGTTTTGACAGTTTGAGAGCAAGACTCAAGCGCGTTACTTACTAAAGTTTAGTTTCCCTGTATGATAACGTCTGTGTCCGTCGACCACGAAAGAATCTTCGTTCTTGAAGGTTTCTACATTTTTCTGTATTATTAATACAAACCAACCCTCAAGGAAGAAACACAAGCAGCTGACAGAAAAGGGCCTGCATTTTTTTGAGGGTTTGTGTGTATCACGAAACACAAGCAACAACAGCCGGAAAGAATCCGCAGCTGATTCACTTGCGATACGATGGCAGCAGGCGGCAAAATTCGCGAAAACAAAAAGGAAGAATTTTTGGACCACAAAAAGAAGGTTTCCCTCTTCACTCAATTTAATTATTTCTCGCCTATCATTTCTTAGCTTACGTGATTTTTATCATCTTCTTCTCTCTTGTGCTTCGTCAGTCCAAAAATTCCTCTTAACTGCAATTTTTTTTTTCCTCTGGTGTGTATATTTATCACTTATGGGAGAGATGCATGCGTATCTGTGATAGTACTATTACATTTGAAAAGAACCAAACAAATAAATAAAGACAGACGATATAATGGTTTCGGCCGTGGGTTGTTTGTTGCAGAAAAGATGGGTTGATGAGAAGTCCGGAAATTATTGCTTCATGGTGTACCCAAGATCCTTGTACGTAACTTGGGGACACCAGGAACACTGGGACTGGAAATGCTTCAAGGAAACAAGGTACATAACCTACTAATCAAAATGCTTGATCTAATTTCACACCTCAAAACCCCCTTTGACAGTAAAAATTGACACCATGATTTGATCATTCAAAACTCCTTTATTTGCAACAAAAAAAAAAATCTGGATTCTCATCTTACACTATGATATATAGACTAGACCCATCTAATTTATACAATTCAAGCAATTATACATCTGAACGGAAGCTGATGCCAGTACATAATATATGGATACTTAAATGCTATCTATCAGAATTAGGAAAAAGGAGAAATCCTAATTAATACTCCACTTTGTAACGCATAATTATTAATTCATGCAGCGACGACAACATTGAAGTTGTCAAACTGAGTCACATCTGCTGGTTGGATGTGAGGGGAAAATTCAAGATGTCTGATCTCTCAAAAGGTGCTATGTATGAAGTTGTGTACGTGGTGAAGTTGACAAAGGGCGCTGATGGCTGGGAACTTCCTATCACCTTGAGACTATCTCTTCCAGGCGGAGAAGTTCAAGAACGAAAAGTGAGTCTGTTGGAGAAGCCAAGAGGAGAGTGGATAGAGCTCAATCTGGGCAGCTTTCGGGCGAGCGATGGAGACCATGGTGAGGTCTGCTTTGATCTGTGGGAACATGGAGGACACTGGAAAAATGGGCTTCTTGTCCAGGGAGCAATCATCAGGCCATGCAATTAGTGTCATGAAAGAAAATTACCATCCCTCTCCGTGTTCTTGTGTTACATCACATCACCCTCGGTAGTTCCGTTCAGAAATATGAACTTGTATTGATCACGTCCTGGACAAGATGAAAGAAATTATTCCTATAAATTTATAATAAAACAATTGTTTCTGAAGATCCTCACAGAAAGATTGTAGGATTAGTTTTGGAAAAGTGGAAAATATATTTTTATTAATACTTCGAGGATTGTTATTAATGTACTTGTTTGGATCTTCAGAAGTAAATGTTACAGTAAATACTTCTGAACATCTCACATACATCACATCACAAAATATGTTACAGTAAAAATATCTCAAATAATTTACAATCCAAACAATAGTGTTGTAAATACTGGTAAGACACGGGGAGGAACAAATAATAGCAATTGATAAAAAGAACAAAAAAAAAAAACTAGCAAAAGTTAAAAAGAAGGGGAGAGAGGAAGCCATTATTGTGCAAAGGAAGCCATCTTGACCCCTTAAGTTTTCAGCAAACTTGTTAACAAATTTTGGACTAACTCTATTTTGCACCTCTGAACTTTATATCTCTTTGTCGCTTTGCACCATAAACTTCAATTTTAGACGCTTTCCATACTAAACTGTTATTAAGAACTGGTCACCGCTTATTTATAATGGATGTCATATAATTAATTATTATCATTAAGAACCGGTCATATTTGTATTAGGTCAAGCTTTCTTTCCTGGCTCCCATTTGAAATAACATAAACAAATTACGTTTTGTCAACGAGTACTTGCGTCCAATTTGCACCCACCTAACATGATAAGATGACGATTTCATTGAACAAATTGCTGAATCAATTACTTTAGAACCTCAATCAACCTAATTTATAAAGGGCATAGTTGATATTTGTCTAATCCGACGTCGGTTTGCGTAACAAAGATATATTTTTTTTTTAATGTGATCATGTCAATTTATTCACTTTCATTTTATAGTTTTTTTTTTAAAAAAAATTTTCAAATCAAACGAGAAGCATATCTGTTTGACTCTGTGACATTTTTTTTTTTTATTTTAACTATAGATGCATGATTTGAATAATTTTTTTTTTCAAATCTAATAGCGGGAAAGATTCTAACAATCCTAATAATTGACCCTCTGGCACTTGAATAATCGATTCTAAGTTTTAAAAAATGGGTGGACATCATTATCCTCATTTGGAACTTAAGTCCCTCCTTGAGCTGTAGGCGAAGGTTCAAACTTGATATAAATTTGTTGGAATTTAGAGTATAAAGTAAGAAACAATACTTTAGTTTAGTTAGTGATGCAAAAAAAAAAAAAGAAAAAAGAAAAAAGGCTTTACTTTTTATTCGTTAATTTTCCCTTTTATAGAGGTAGGATAACAAATCAACCATAAATATCTCAGAACAAATGTCAAACAAAAAATACTTGTTAACAACTGAACATAATCTTCTACTAGAAAATCTCCTAAACAATTCTAACAAACAAGAAATAACCAAATACTAAAAATGTGAAAGCAACTCCTAACAAGTAGATTTACTCAATTACTATGTTATTTATCCAACATAAACTCTCAATTTTGGAAACTTTGCACCCTAAATTCTTAAGTTTATTCTATTTAAATCCAATCAATGACAGCATTAGCAAAATTAACGGTATAAAAGATCCAACAAATCAATGACAACACGCTGAAAACAGTCAAAAGGTGCCAAGTATCACAGCAAAAATAAGACAGCACATTGTCATTAATTTTGCACCATCTTTTGCCTCATGAATTTTGCTGACAATAATATAAATTAAAGTCATATACTTAAATCAATAACAATGTGCTAAAAGTAGTTAAAAAAAAAAAAAGCTTAGAGATCGCAATTAGAATAAAGCGGTACAATATTATCATTAATTTTCATTATCCTTTTCTCGTCAATTTGACAAACATAAGTAGTGATTGGATTTAAATAGACAAGGTTGAGAGTTTAGGGTGCAAAGTATCTTTAATTAAGAATTTAGGATACAAAGTATCTAAAATTAAAGTTTAGGGTGTAAAGTTCAAGCGGAGTAAGTCCAAAAAATTTGGATGCAGTAAGGTAAGGCAGCTGCTTGCATTGGAAATGGCCTCAAGGGAGGTAAGTCCTTCGGGTTTGTTTGGATTGTGTTTTATTTGGAATATTTTTACTGTAGCACTTTTTGTGATGTGATGTGTGTGAGATAAAAAGGTAATTGAGAAGATAAAAAGGTATATTGGAAATTGTAATAATGATGTAAGCAGATAAAATTGGAGAAATAAAACACAATCCAAACAAACCCTTCGGAGGATGAGGTGTGGACTGGTAGTGCTTGTGGGAATTCACGGTTAAAACTTAGAAACGGCTACGAAAATGTTGAGACGCGTAGGGCAACCAGTTTGTGTTGGAGTAAACGCTCTTGCTTTACTCTTTTTTGGACGGACTTTGGAGCATTGCAGCTATTTGTCCACGGAATCTTCGTGGGTTGGGTTTGACTTTGAGGCATTCCAATTCTTGACCTTTTCTACTTGAAGCTAGAAAAGCCGGAGAAAATAGACTCGTCACTTGTTAGTCGTCACTTTCGTAGAACTTTCTTGTAGACCTGCGAATCTCATTGGAGGCTCGTTCATCAACTTGCAGAAATTCCACAAACCGCGTTAAAATGTGGTTGTTGGTTCTGGCTGAGCTTACAACGGCGATGCAGACAGCTTTCAATTCCTGCATGCATGCGCGTCTAAGGAAAAGATCATCCTTCTTCCGTTGATTTCATAAGAATTTTCCTATCCGTGTATGCACAAGTTTCAACTCTCGAAAACATGCTATGGATCAACCAATCATTAAGATTTCAGTACAAACACGCTAACAAAATCATCATCATATCTTTCTCCGTTCCATTCTGCATAACAACAAACATTACAAATAAATAAGTTTCCAAATTGTTAATTACTGATATCCTAAACACTTGAGCACATTCTAGATTAAGTGAGAAGTGTATACTAGTTTATGACTTATTTTTTGAGATAAGTTTTGCCTAGATAATTCGAAACCATTTAATTAATTACGATGTTCTATTTTTTTGTTATCAAATACCTCTGAATATGTCAAGGTTTAAATCTATTAAATTTAAATGCTGAATTGTGTTATCAAACGAGGCGTGCTAAGGATTGTAAGTGTTTGTATGGATCCATAGTAGTAGCGGAGCTAGGACCTACTACCAAGTGGAAATACTCTATTGTACCACTAAATCATGTCGATTATCAAGCGAAGAGAAATTCGATGTAAAATTATATGTTTTCATTCAAAGTTTTTGCTTTAATCTTCCCAAGGACAAGTGTATTTTCTAGAATTGGGGGGGGGGGGGGGGGGGGGGGGGGGGGGGGGGGGGGGACAATTGTGACAAGAAATTGTGAAAACTATTTATTAGTATTTAAAAAGTTTTCCAAAGCTGACGCAGTCTCATTAAAACATGGCTCCATCCCTGATTGGTAATTTTCTTGTGCTTTGAATTGAAAGTGTCAAGCTGGTGAAATAGCCAGTAGAAATGTTCAAACTACGCCCGTGTCAAAAGAAATAAATTGAAGATTATTTCTGTCAGTCCGAGACTTTGGTCTAAAACATAGAGATTACATATAATTTTTGAAATCATAAACGTTATAAATAAAAAAAAAAAAAGAAAGGAAAAAAGCATTAAACTACAAGGGGCTGAAGTATATTTAATCATAAACGTTTATATCTTGATCACTACTGTAATTATTTGAGTTTTTAAATTGCTAAAATGACTCCGTGTGTTTTGAAATTATTTGCGTTTGCTTCTCGAATCTCTGGTTGTTTTAAGATGAAGTCAGTCAATGAATAGACGTAATTGGAATCTCTTCGATATTCATTGGATATTTGGCTATGACTGACGTAAGAACAAGTGACCTGCTAAGGTGGAACTGGAACTATCATCTCATCTTATCTATTTACACTTTCTTCTCATAACTCTAACTCCTATTCTTCCTAGCTAGATATATTTCCTTGATCCACTTCAATACTTCATAAGTAACCTGTCTTGTTAATCCTCCTAGCTACCTACCCTTTTACATTCATCACCCAATCTTCATCTTCATCGCCCTTGACCCAAAAAAAAAAAAAAAAAGAGAAGAGTTCCCTTTGTAAAGCTAATAGTTCCCTTTGTAGCTCGTCATTGAACAAAGCCTATTCCTTTTTTCTTTTTGTCCCCCTCTCTTTCTTTAGATTTGTGAGTCGGTGGACTTGGTTTGTTTTTCAGCAACATTCTGAAACAATGACAGGAATGGAAGCAGCAATTTTATCAGCCGTCGTGTCTCCTGTTGCTAAAAAGGTTTTTGATTTAGTCAGTTCCCTGTTAGCGGGGAAGTTCCATTTGCACCAAGGAGTAGAGGAAGATATTCGGGACCTGTCCAGCCAGCTGACAGCTATTCTAGCGGTGCTTGAGCATGCAGAGGAATTGCAGCTGGATTCTCCACCAATTCGAGATTGGCTCGGGAAGCTGAAAGAGGTTCTGTTTGATGCAGAGGACATACTGGAAAGCTTCCAGACTGAAGCCTTGCTTTGGCAGCGGCAGCAGCAGGCGAGGAACGTTCATCTCCCATTCAGTGCAAGTCAGCTGTTCATGAAACTGAACGTTGCACAAGAAATTAAAAAAGTTTTACTCAGGCTCGAAAAAATTGGGAGAGAGAAACAGAATTTCCAACTCGATGCGCATGCAATTGATTCTGGAGCATCATCGACAAGGCCGTCTGTGAGTAGAAACACAGGCTTTATAGTCGCTGAATCTGATGTTGTTGGCAGAGACGATGACAAAGACAGGATGATCAATCTCTTGCTATCAGAGGAATCTGACAGACAAGGTGATGTTTCTGTGGCTCCCATCATTGGTATGGGAGGTGTAGGCAAGACAACTCTTGGTCAGCTTGTGTACAATGACGAGAGAGTCAAAAACCATTTCGAGTTTAGGATGTGGGTATGTGTCACAGATGTCTTCAACTACACAAAAGTCCTGAAAGACATGATAGAATACCACACTGAGATCAAATATAATGACATCAGTTCATTGTCGAATGTCCAATTAGAGTCTCGCCTTCTTGAATTCTTGAAGGGAAAGCCGTACCTACTCATTCTAGATGATGTGTGGCCGGAGAGTTTTGATTGGAGTGATCTTCAAAAGCTCCTGAAACATGGGGGAAAGGGATCTAGAGTAGTGGTTACCAGTCGTAGCAGCCACGTCGCAAATCTCATGGGGACGCTGCCTCCTCATTTCCTGGAACTATTGCCGGAAGATCAGTGTCAGTTTCTTTTTGAAAAAATTGCATTTGGTCCAGGGGGCGCCAAGAGGACTGAAGAAACAGAGGAGATTGGTAAGGATATCGTCCGAAAATGTAAAGGTTTACCATTGGCCATAAAGGTCATGGCAAGCCTCTTGCGAGGGATCGATGGTGCAAGGAAATGGAGAAATATCCAAAAACATGAGATTTGGGAAGCAGAGAAACATAATGATGCAAGGAAGCCACAGATTTTGCCTGCTTTAAGTTTGAGTTATAATCATCTGCCTGCTCATCTAAAACGGTGTTTTGCATACACTTGCATCTATCCAAAGGCATACGTCTTCCATAAGATGGATCTGATTAAAGTATGGAAAGCAGCATCTTTCATCCTTCCAAGAGGACAATACTCGATAGAAGATATTGGGGAAGAATATTTTGATGAGCTGCTGAGAAGGTCATTCTTTCAACTCTCAAAAGTTGATAATCAGGAGACTTTCAGGATGCATGATCTTCTTCATAATTTGGCAGAGTCGGTTTCAGGCCCCTACTGCTATCAAATCAAGGATAATGACCCCTGCAACTTCTATGAAAAAGCTCGGCATATCTCACTGCTGTGTAGTGCTGCTGAGCAGCCCATCATGGGAATTATGGAGAAATCTCAGAAGTTGCGGACACTTCTATCACCCAGTGACCATCAGAAAAACTTTGGCCAGGCCCTTGACAGCATATTCCAATCTTTGAAGTACATAAGAATCTTAGATTTAAGCTCAAGCATCATGCTTGAACTGCCTGAATCAGTTGGTGAGCTGAAGTTGTTGCACTACCTGGACCTGTCGAAAACAGAAATCAGAAGGCTTCCCAACTCAGTTTGCAACCTCATCAATTTGGAAACTTTAAAACTTTTGTCATGCCTTTGGCTTTTTGAACTACCAAAAGACCTTGGAAAGCTAACCAATTTACAGCATCTTGAGCTCGATGACATCTTCTGGTACAAGCTACGTACCTTGCCACCAGGAATCGGGAGCATTACTGGCCTACAAAATTTGCATGCATTCCCTGTTAGCCGTGAAGCTGGAAAAGGAATTAATGAACTGAAGGGGATGCTTCATCTGAAAGGAGCATTGCACATTAAGGAGCTCGAAAATGCAGCCAATGCTGGAGAGGCAAATTTGAAAGATAAAGAAGATCTTGTGAAGGTTGTATTTGAATGGAGTAATAATAGGAATGGTAGTCCAGAGAATGCAGCACTAGATGAAAATATCATTGAAGATCTTCAGCCTCATCCGGACATTAAGGAGATCCAAGTCATACACTATCAGGGTGCTCGATTCCCAGCTTGGATAAGAGACGGGCAGGTAAAAAATCTTACTTCCTTGACCTTAAATCATTGCATAAATTGCAGAGTCCTTTCTCTTGGCCAACTATCACGCCTTCAGAGCCTCAGCCTCAAGGGGAATCTTGAGTTGGAGGAATGGATGGATGCACCATACCATTTTCTCCACAGGCTAAAGATCAGCAACTGCCCAAAGCTCAGAGACACGCCCAAAATATTTCTCAACCTTGGGGCCATGAAAATAAAAAAATGTAATTCGTTAAAGGCCCTTCCGTTGATCCCCTCAGTGATGTTTTTGAAGCTCATGCACAATCTTGTTCTGGAGGATTTCAATGAGCACACGGTCATTTTGGGTTCCGTCAATAACCATGGCCAACCAGTCCATCATGTACGCCAGCCTTCCTTCATTAAACTCTTGGAACTGAAAGTCATAGACTGTCCCAAATTGCCTTGTTTGCCAGAGGTATTTGCACCACAGAAACTGGAAGTAAGTGGCTGCCCACTGCTTACCAAACTGCCTACCCCAGAATTTTCGCAACGCCTTCAACACCTAGCGATTGATGCCTGTGATGATCCAACGTTGGTGAGGGCAATTCCTGATACCGGGTCTTTGTATTCGTTGGTGATCTCAAACATCTCAAACTTAACATCATTTCCCAAGTGGCCACATCTTCCTGGACTCAAGACGTTGTACATAAGCAGATGCAATGACTTAACATCCTTGTCAGATGAAACAGCAGCTTCAGTACCATTTGAAGGCATGACTTCCCTCGAGCTACTTTCCGTTCGGGGCTGCCCCAATCTTGTGAGATTTCCAGATAAAGAGCTACCCGCGACACTCAAGTGTTTGATTATTAGCTCAAACTCCGGTCTTACGTCACTTGGTCCCGAGGAGGCATTCCAGAACCTTACATCCCTGACCGATGTAAACATCGAGAACTGCCCTGAACTTCATTCATTGCCTGCGGAAGGTTTTTCAGCATCCCTTCGCCATTTGCTAATTGAAGGGTGTCCAGAACTGATCAAAGAATGCCAAAATGTTTCTGGAGCAGATTGGCCCAATATCCAAGGCATTCCTGACCTAGAGATAGAGCCTCTTCAGGTCCTTGCAAGTCAAAATCCACAAAATCCTCCAGCTGCTTGGTATCATTGCCTTATTTGCTGCAAAGGTTGGTACTCAATTTTTATGTAATTTCTTCTCTTTTTTTTTTGCCATAAAATATACGTATGTGGGTAGACTTTCAAAAGTTATCTTCCCTAGAAACTGGAAACTTAAACTTTTCTTCTTGTCGTTGCAGGTACAAGAACAATTGAAGACCAAGCCTAATCTGGTTAATTCTCTTGACAGCGGTTTAAACAGGTAATATTCTGAGCTAACACAAATGAGTGGTATGATTGTTGTTTTGCTGTTTAGGCAAGAAATTTGAATGAAATTTTCCCTTTTTTGGCAATTTATTAACATTGACTATGTCTATTGCATATCTATATGTTTCTGTAACAGAAATATATTTTATGTTTGTGTGTAGATTTTTATCGGTGCTTCTGTAACAAATAATCGGACACATTTTCTCTTTTCATTTGCCTATCAAAAAAAATAACTAAACACAAAAAGTTGAATGAGCTGCAATATTGATTCATTGCATACATTTATTCTATGACAAAATAAACGGGTACAAGTACTTATTATGATTTCTATTACTACATGTTATTACTAAAGAATGTTAACAAAGAGGATAACATTTTATCGTACCATATACGTTACCCCATTTGGTTTATCATGTCTAAAAATGGGTTTCCCTTACCCACAATCCATATGGATTGGTTTAAAAAAAAGAATTCATCTTAGAGCCAACTTGTGTTAGTTTAGTTGGCAAGAACGGAACAGTTACTCGTAAGAAGTCGTATGTTTGAATTACACTGCTAATGTGAGGGCAGTGCATTGATGGGCAAT
Organism: Coffea arabica; assembly: GCF_036785885.1. NCBI lineage: Eukaryota > Viridiplantae > Streptophyta > Magnoliopsida > Gentianales > Rubiaceae > Coffea > Coffea arabica. The sequence goes on along the minus strand of NC_092312.1, from coordinate 25,061,856 downwards.
TTATAAGAATAGATCATATATTCGAATTTCACTGCTTATATGAGGATTGTGTGTTCATGAGCAATCCGTAAAAAGCTCTATAAACGACTTATGATTTCGGAAACATGTCTTAACTTACATCCAGACTTTTCATATTAGAAAGTGTGGTCATTGACTTTTCTTTGATGTGTATATAAAAGTTTCTTTTTTTCTTTTTTTTTTGGGGACAGATAATGGATGTGAATATAGAGTTAAACGACTTAGCTAACTTTTTTCCATGGATTATTCAGGGGCGATGTCAATCTCAAAAGGAGAAAGAACAATTCAGGATTGCAGCATAATCTGCCCTTGTCTCCACAGATTTCAACTGGTTTTCATGAACCTTGAAGGAAGTATGGCAGCAAACACCTTATGTTTTCGGGTCCAAGACAACATCTTATAATTATGGAATCAAGCACTATCAATCTATTTTGGAGGAATTTGCGGTCCCCTTTTTGGTCTGCATTCATGGCTGAAGCTTCTCTCTTACCCCCAAAAAAAAAAAAAAAAAAAACTGCAGTAGTACTTTTTTGGTTCTTTTTTCCATTATTGTTGTTGATCCTATTGCTGGACCTTTAAGATATCTATAATAAAGTGTTAGTTTTTTCATAGCATGATATTAAGTATATATTATGCAATCCATGTTTTGGTCCAAATGTTTAGTAGTTAGATACCCTCTTTTAAGTTAAAAGCATAATGAATTTCATCATCTGTTTTGGTTCTTTTTACACAAAAATCTCATTATAAAACTTCTAGGGCTAATTCCATTCTGCACCCTGCAACTGTAGTCAAATTCCCACTTTGGTCCTTAAACTTTAAAATAAGACTCTTTAGTCCATAAACTATAAAATTTATCTCACTTAAATAACATCAATAAGGAAGTGAGACAGATTTTATGCCTAGGTGAGTATACTTTAGAGGAAAAATGGGGGCAAATTTTATACTTTAGGGACTGAAATGGACAAGTTTTATAATTAAGGGACTAAAGCGTCCCATTATAAAGTTTAGGAACTAAAGTGAGAGTTCGGGTCTAATTAAAGGGTACAACGTGAAATTAACCCAAACTTCCACTCAGATTTCAACCATTCGTTGCATTATAGAACTTCTACTCAGAATTTTTTACATTCTATTTTTTCACTGCCAAGACATAGCAAATTTTGGAAATCATTCCAAATTTGAAATCGAATGATAATAAGTACAAAAGTATTAGAACTTGTTTTGATCAAACTCCACGGTTTAAAGAATTCAAGAATCTGTTGTTACTGCCAACAAATTCCTCTACTTGGACCATACACGCCTAAGTAGAGGTTATTCAACCAGGAAACTCCAAATCTCAAAGCATCTAATTGTATCTATGGGCGATCAGATCAATTGCAAAAGGCAAAGTTCTAAGCTGCCTCAATCTAAAGTTTCACTTGTTGCAAGAGCTTAGCACAGACGCTTACATTAGTTTGTTAAGGATTAGAAAGATCAGCACCAGAAGAAGAGTCACCGCTCCAAAGCCACATCCCCCTCGTTATTCATTTATAACCATAATAACTAGACCGGCTGCTTTGCCGCTTTCCAGGACTGGATGCAGCGAGAAAGCGTACAAGAAACATCAAGAACACAAGCAGGAGTTGCATCAGGAAACTAGTTGAACTTCCAGCATCATCTGCATCTAGCTCCGCTTGGAACCGAGGCACGACAATTCCCAGGACGAAGTATATGTGAGGCCAGAAGATGATCAGGCTCAGTACCAAAACCATGAGTGCAGGAACAAGCGGTGATGGCCCTCTTCTTCTTGCCATTTTCACTGGATTCTAAACTGGCCTCCACTGGGGTTGATGGAGCATAAATACTGAGACTTGTGTTGGTTGAAGATGGCTAAGAACGAATCATCCCAAGCTTCTTTTTCTTGGGACACAAAGGCTGGTGACTTGGTGCCTGTTTCTAGGTATAAAGACGCGGATTTTAGTGATCCCCATCAATGTCTGTTGCCTATATTATTCTTCGTTGCACAGATGATGCCATGGACTAGCAACACTATCATATAGTCTTGACTTCTTTGTTTCTTGGTGGAAAAAAAAAAGAAAACAAAACGTCTGCTTTCAGGTGCTCCTAATAATGATAAATACCGATGGTACTTTCTGGACATTTTTGTTTTTTTTTTTTAAAGAACGGCCAACAACAATAGTGACCGTGACATCCCAAATACGTTATCGATCGGATCGATACTTAATAATAATGATAAATAATGAACCCCCATAAACTGGCTTAGGCAGGGAAGGATAAAGATCATAAGAGAGATCCTGATTATAGTAATATTATTGAAGACAATTTAGACAAGAACATAGACATCATGACTGAAGGCCTGAATGAAAATAATATTATGAATGAAAACTGAAAAGACTAGGAAGACCAAAATGCAGAACAATTTAAAAATCCAGATCATTTCTGCACCAGGTCATTCAAAGAACTAACGAACTGGTACAAATGTTTAAGCTTGAATGGTTCTCTTCGCATACATCTTGAGCAGGGAGTTTACGGCTGTCGGGTGTCCGCTATCATGGATGAGCCCAGACAGAAACAACTAAGCCTTTTTTGTTCACATATGACATAGTCCAGCACTAAAAAGATGACAGAATACATGTTAATCAAGTTTGAAACTAAAAGGGGAATAACCCTTTGGAGAAAGTCAAGTTACTTCACAAAAACAATCAAGTAAAAGCAGTTTGCTGCACAATTCAGCTGGATCCTAGTTGCTACTCTCCCCATTAAATACTTCACGGATTAAGTTGCAGCATTTTAGTCCACCTACAAAATTACAACACTATACATTGGAGAACACAGGTGATGCTGAACTACCCAATGTCTGCACCATCACCAGCCCAAACCTTACGCAGGACTGTACCGGAGATGTTTCTCATAGAAGTTTATCAACTGCAAAATATAGAAAAGTAATTTAAATTAAATTGTCAGAAAAAGAAATGACAACTCTGTATTTGCCAATACCTGAGCAAAAGGAAACCTGCGACTAAGAGGTAGAACAATTACCAGAACAGGGTGATTGGCCTTCAGAAATTTGTTGTCCACTGTCACTTCGCTCCCATCAGATCTGTGAGGCATGGCAAAAACACAGACACAATAGGCAAAAGTATTCAGAAAACAGAGTAAATTAATATTATAAACATGTAAACCTTGTATCCAGCACTTTAGCATCCAGTCATGTCAACAAAAGTATAATTTCAGTGCTTCTGGCACTGTCAGAGATACACTTATAGCAGCCTCCCCAACTTTATTATTTACATAGGTCGCCAAATTTAAGACAGTAAACAACATTAATACAACTACCGTCCAACACAACACACAAACATACACACACAAAAACCCTCTCACATCCAACCAAAATACATGAATTTCCAGCATATACATCCTATTATTTCTTTCACCAGCGCTTTGCAATAAGTCCTTAACAGCCAATCAGAGCAGTCTAATCACAAGTTCCACCAAGTTTTGGTTCCTAATGCTTCACATTGCCCATGACCACATGCTATATACACCATAACCTGACTATATGTTTGGAAACTTTAGTTAAAACAAGTTTACATATGTTTAGACAAAAGCAGAACCTTATCTCAAAACTGAAAGAGACATCAATTAGGGAATTACAGTTGGTATAAGTAGTAAACAAGCACAAATTTAAAAGAAATACAGATCAACAAAGTAGGTGTTGGATCACAAACCTCTTAGCCATAAAGGTAACTGAGATATCCTGACCGTTGCTGTTTGCCGCCGCAGACAAATAGCTCACCGGCTTGACAATCTCAGTGATATCACATATATGTTTAGAACTGTCAACTTTGCTTTTAAAACGGAGATCATTAGCCATATGGTCAGAACTTTGACTCCCTGAATTCGCACTCATTCCACAAGACCCATTAGTTGCTGCCATGTTCTGTAGATTCTCTGCCATGCCTGAGGGTGAATCTTGTTTAAACCTTTTAACGGAACCAGACTTCCTCCTTTTAGCACCAGTGCAGCGACCAGATTGAACTGGTTCTGGACAATCAGCATTCTGCAGGCCATTTGCACGTCCACTTTGTTCTGACAATGGAGCTTCTTGTGCATCAATTGTATATTTGTCAACACAATCCTCATTGCTAACAGCAGCTCCTCTCAGTTCACTTATCTTAAGATTCAATTCATTTGGTTCTTCCAATAAATCAGTCCTAAAGGTTGCTGGATTCACACCATTCTCATTATCCACACCATTGACACCAGCTTCTCCATTTGTACTGCCGGGTTCATTGAGAGGAGGAAATGGTAATGGCTTCTCAAGAATGCGAACCTTTACAGCAGGGACATTATACGTAGCAGCTGCAGGGGAACGCTGCTGCTGCTTTTTCTTTGACTGAGATTGAGCGCTTCCATATTTGCGCTTACGCCTACGTGTTGACCGTTTCCCTGACCGCAAGCTTCATAACCATCCAAGCAATACAAACAACGTAAGAGAAAAACAACAAATGTTAAGCACATACAAGGGACACCAACCTAATCACTCAGACTAAACATTAATTGACTGGAAGGGAAACAAAAAACTAACCTGTCTTCAAAGGCCTCAATAACATCCGAACAGGATAACAAATTTTCCAATGGCTCCCATGTATTGGCTGTCTCCGGCCAGCCTCGCCTTTGACCCCCAAAAAATTAGGAAAATTTAATAACGGATTGCTCTTGACATTAATGAATGGCAATCTAGACATGCTATAGAGAATTTTATCAAATCCAGCAAAATCTAACACTTTTCTTCAAGATACTAATTGGTAATTTAAGCATTAGATCCAATGCTATGCTAAATCTATGACGCTAATGGATGGAAACTTTATACTTCCCATTGATGATTTACTCTAAATCACGCAAATCTAACATTTCCCTTCCAAAGTTCAATAGACAGATGCAAAATTACTTAATGTCAGAGAGTTCGTGCATAATGTGGGTATATCCATGGGGTATGCGTGTGTGGATGTCTGTGTGTGTGTGTGAGAGAGAGAGGGAGAGGGGGGGAGGAGGGAAGGCGAGGAGGAGGACTAACCATTTTATCAGATACTGAACTTCACCCTATTCATTTTTCCGCAGCATCCAACAGATTTCCAAATACCAACAAAGAAAACAAACAGCAAGCCACAAAATTAGCCATAAAAGGGGTAAAAACATGCATTACAAAAAAATTCAGCACGAAAATTCAAAATAAAAGTAAAAGCAAAGAGTAAAATTAAGCACATTAAATCGTTCATGAAAATACAATAATCAGCAGCATTAGCCCAAAAAACCATTCTTGTCAATTATCTAACCAAAATCACTGAAGCCATGAAAAGAACAAAAACCAACAACGTTTACAAAATTTCATACATAAATTTGCCTCAAAAAAGGTTTTTGCCTTTGAAATCATTAAGCACTTGCGTTCCTCAGCATTAACCCAAAAACCGCAAAAAAAAAAAATTAAAAATAGAAGAACAAAGAAAAACCCACAAATGGTAATAACTTTAACACAAATTTAAACGAGAAATTAAAACAGAAAATCATACCTTTCGGACCCTTTTCCGGCGAACGGCCTCGATCTCATAATAACCTTCGGCAAGCTTAGCCTTTTCGCCCTCTCCCTCCCCTTCTTCACCTTCACCCTCTTCCATCTGCCCCTCATCAAACTGGTCATTTGCCTTCTCCCCCTCTTCTTCTTCCTCTTCTTCCTCCTCTTCTTCCGCCTCCGCCGCAGCCACAGCAGCCACAGAACTATCCTTCTCAGCACCACCAGCTCCTGCTCCTTTCTCCGGTTGCTTCTGCCGACCGTCGTCCGCCGGGGCATCAAGACTAGAAGGAGGACCACGAGGAGGGTTCTGATCATTTCCCATTGCTCCTCCTTCTCCGCCCTCAGCCGAGGTCTCCGGTGGAGCCGGCGGGTCCACGGAGGCTCTTCTTTTCCCTCCTTTCATGGTTTTCTTGTATTTTCTCTTTTTTTTTTCTTTCTTTCTTTCTTTTTACTCTTACTTTTTCTCTCTAAGATTTTAAGGTAAGTAGGAGGGAGTGAGCGAGCTGCAGTCTTCCAGTCTGACTCTGCACAGGCTTTTATTTCTCAAGAAGATAGATACAAATATTTTCAGACTTTTTCTCTCCTTTTTTTTGCCCTTTTTCTATTCATTTAGTATTTGTTTTTGGAATTTTGTGAATTTTGAAGGGGAGGGAGGGATTTGGGGGGAAAAGTCTTGGACGGAATTTTGACATTGTTAAAATATTTGTTCTAGTGCGTACTAGTAGGACTAGCTTTTAAGTACTGTATAGTAACTCTTCAAACTGTACAACTTTTGATTCATGCTGTACAAGCAATTTCTCGTTTTAAATATTCTTCAATCGTACAAGTTTTGATGAAGCATGTACAAGTTTTGGCAATAGGAACTATACTAAAAAAAAAAAAAAGATGCTCATTATCATGATTTTATGATGTTTGTTTGTACTCTTTGTAGTAGTACAAGTTACAATGCTTAAGGTACAAATATTCGTATTTATTCCATGTGGACTAGTTATATTCAAAAATTTCTTCTTGAGTATGTGTGTTAATGAGAAGATAATAATAGTTCAATGTATACACACTGAGTTTATGTGTAGTTAATTTCCTACTCGAATATTAAATTATTCTTTTTTTCCACTTATTGAATTTTTGGCTTATTTTGGTTAGTATATATAATAACTAATAAGTTTGTGTCATCACTACAATTCAATGTAACATCTTTTTGTAATCTTTAAAGAATGTAAAGCAAAATATTTTTATTTTTTTTCTTTTTCTTTTTCTTTTTGGGAGAATATACAAGCCCTTTACTTCTTTTTGTTAGTAATTTATGTGAATGCTAGATATATATATACATATATATATATAAGGTTATGTCTGTGTTGAAATTTTAAGAAAAAACAAAGTAAAGAAAGTAAAAAAATATTCTTAATATTTAGCTTAGGGACTAATTTCCAATGGCCAATTCAATCCCACTTTGCTTTGCTGCAACGTGTCAACAAAGCTCTAATTTTGTTTCCCAATCTATAGGCTGGCTGACAAGTGTGAATACATGGACTCATTTTCTTTCATTCTCTTTTCATTTCAAAGGAAGAGAACCTTTTTCTTGATCCACAATCCCATTGCTAGTTCTCTGCAGTTGTCATGGAATTTGGAACTCTCCATTACATTATTGATTTCCATTGATTTCAAGAGCAGCAGTGATTTCCTTCCTTTAGTTACATCTTTTTGTGTTAATATAATAGGTGGATATCTTTGCATTAATTTTTTCACTTAAACTCTCTTGCATGAATAAATGAGATTCATGAATGGAAGTGTAAATTATGGGCACTGATATTAGCCAGAGAAAATGAATGCAGCTTCAATTGGAAAAACCAGTTATCTCTTTTATTAAAGTCCAATGGCAAAATTTAATAGGAGAAAGTTTATAGATTAAAGCATTTTGTTTATCTAATTCAGTACAATACATTGAATGATGTTTTGTTCTTGTAAATGTGCTTCATAGGGAAAGAATTTCGGATGTAGCTTTTTGTTAATTACTAAAATCCTTTTTGCCACCCCCTTTCTTTAATATGGCTTAGCAAAATCTCAAGTTGGTCTTCAAATCATTAGCATATATATGTTCACAGGAGAGCCCGCATGCAATGTATGCGCTGCACTTTGTGTTTGGATTGCGATGATTTGAGAAAAAATAATTTGTTTCACAAATTTCAATTACATTTTTATTTCGCATACATCACATCACAAAAAATATTATAGTAATTATCTCAAATAAATCATCCAAATAAACTCCTTTCCAAACAAACGATTAATCATTTTTGTATTCAGAATGACTATTTTTCTACTTAATTTTTCAATAAAATCTTTTCTTTCCATTTTGGGATGCTTAATACTACCTTTTTCTTTTTGGTGGCCTGGTTGAGAGAGTGGAACTGTCTCAGTTATCCACCAAGCATGTCTTTAACATCCATGTAGTATTCTATTCTAGATCACCTCCAACAAGCAGCCTTTCTTTACTTGCTCAAATATTTCTCTTCATCAACTGATATTGAAGAAAATTCAGCGAGACATCAAGGGGCACTTCTTGGCCTTCGACCAATGTGTCTTTTTAACTAGCCTGACATTGGCCAAGGCTAGTTACTGGCTATAAGACTAGAGTGGTCTTTTCATATTTTCTTTTTAAAATTTTGCTCATACCCTGGCCAGGAGAAATCAGATTTTCCGCAACTAATGGAGCCAGGAATTTATCACTTGACAAGTAGAGATCCGCTGTATCTTCTGGCACAAAGGAGAACAAAAGATCATTCATTCAGAGTGAGAATATGTGCCTTTCCATGCTGTATCTCTTTGAAATTTCTGATATTGCCTAATGAAAGATTTTCGTGTTAACTGTACAGAAACAATAATATCTAGTCTTGCTAGAATGATAAGAGTTCTATAGCTGGAGAAAGAAGAGAAACAAGAAAGCAAAAGGCAAGATTATGTAGGAGTAGAAAATGGAGAAAGAAAAAATATTGAACAGGGAGAGCACGAGCCTCGAGATGCAAGTTGTTGCTAAGAAATATATATACTACTTTCCTGATCATTCTGGGGGGCTTATGAAAGTAAATACTGTTGCAAATGCTTCGTTCTCCGTTTGTTCTTTAATTTGCGGAATGCACATGATTCAATTTGCCTGATTCTCTCCCTGCTCACTCCCATCAACTCCCCAATCTCTTGCAATGTCTTCATCCTTCCATCCCCTAGTCCAAATCGCCATCGAATGACCTGCCTCTCCCTTGGGTTTAGAGTGTTCAAAACTTTCTCTAGGTCCTGTCTCATGAACCGCTTGACCAGCAAGTCTTCTGATGTTTCAGCTTCAGGATCAGCAATTACTTCCTGCAAAGAAGATACGGGGACAATAATCAGAAAATTATGCAATTCAGTGATGACTCATTGGCTAAAACTCCCGCCAAACAAGGAATAGAGAATTTCTGGACGCACCGAAGGTTTGAGATTCTGGTTTATCCCAATTTTCTGATCAAGAGATTTTGGAGCTTTAGGAGTCAGCATTACAGCAGAAAGCCTCTTCATTGAGAGGCCAGCTGCCTCTGCCACTTCTTCATCATCAGGATGTCTACCATTTTCTGAATACAGTTGCTTTTTAGCTTCCTTCACTCTATAAGTTGCCTCAACCATGTGAAACTGGATTGCCACAAAAATTTCACAGATTAAATGATGCACCACATCATCAGGACTTGTCCATAATTTATCAACTGTAGTTGTCTTTAGTATCTTTAAATAACAACATCGCAAACAAGGAAAGAGCAACCTTCGAGAGGGCAGCTACTGATGTTCGATTGTGGTAGAGGCTATAATATAGACTTGACTTTAGACAGAAGAACAAAGGCACTAGGTCTCATTATTACTTGAAATTTACATGCATCTCAGTAGAGGAAAAATTATAAGGAGTGATCAGTTTTAAGAATCTTACCGGTAATCTAATTGTCCTAGACTGATCAGAAAGTGACTTCCGAACTCCCTGCTTTATCCACCAATGGGCATAGGTGGAGAACTTGAAACCTTTTTTAGCATCAAACTTTTCTGCACCTCGTACAAGGCCTCGGCACCCTTCCTGAGAATGAAGTTAAACAAATCAGCTCCTCAGGGAATCAAAAAAACCCAAATCTGTTTTAAACAATTTATGTTTCAGCAAAAACCATGAATCATGCCATAGCAAAACATTTCTGCAAGGATACCTGAACCAAATCTTGGAGATTCATCCCAGCACCCTGATAATTCCTTGCAATTGAAATAACAAGACGTATGTTGCTCATAATCATTTTATCTTTGCTTAGAGTACCATAATTCAATCGCTTCCTCAAGGTCTTCTGATCAACACCAGCAGCAGCAGCCCATTGAGCAAAAGTGGGCTCAGCCCCACAACGCTGTGCAAGTTCCTCGTGAAGTGTTTCCAGCTTTAATAGATCCTGAACCAAATCTTAAAGGTTACATGACATCCAAATCAGTAAAAGGGAATAAAAGTACTGCTTATAAATCATCCCACCGAGCAATGAGGAGGAGAATGAAAGAGAAAGCATAGAACATATGACTCAATGTTAGCATAACATAGTTGATATTGCCCAAAGGCCATACAATGTGTGTCCTACTTGAATGTCGAGGTCATAGCGAGTCAGTAAACAAGGAGGCTGCATTTCTATTGTTTTCAAATTATTGGAAACTGACATCCACTGAGATATGTTGATCCCAAAACTTTATTCAAAGCAACTGACAACTAAGTGTCTTTGCTGAGTGTCACACCAACCATTGGTTCACGGATTGGAAAACTTCCCAAAGGAAAAGCAATATCTAATTCCACGTTCTTCAAATTAAGTAACAAAGATGGAAAAAAACTCAAAATTACAATGTGAATATTCATTAAAGAGAACAGCTACTAATCTTGAAAAGATATTGAGATGCAATTAGATTATCTACTACTTATGAGTACGCCAGAAAACCTGTAAAGCTATAAGCCCCGTGCCACATTGAGATCAAGCATTGATAAAATTATCATATGATGCTTCATCTTTGTGTATTATCAACTTCTCAAAGTTGTCCAATTTAGTAATTTGATTGCTAGATTACCCAGTGAAAAAGGAAATTGTTGTATTCGCAGGCTATTTTATTCCATTACTGTCAGAAACAGAAAATGAACAGTCAAGCTAAAAGTTTGATACTTCTGAATTTGGCTTTCTACAAGCTATCTGGATGATAAATGACAATCATCATGAGAATTCATACTTGAGTTTAATTTATGGATAAAAGTGTAGTACTCAGAACATCAATTGAAAATAAAAAAAAAACCCACAAGACTAAATATACATTTAAAAAAAAAAGAAAGAAAATACTTCATTAAAATTTGGTGAACCTGTATTCCTTCAGATAACTCCTGTTCTTCAGAAGCAGTTAGCAGCCTAGAAGTAGTGGCAGTTCCTCTCAAGTAGCGCAATGGATCAGAGTAATCTATTTCCTGTATGGAAGAACGCTTCTTCCTGCTAGTTGAACCTGATGATTTCACAGATACAGCACTGGCAGCTGCCCTCTCTGCTGCTCTGGCTCTTCTTGCTTTTCTTTCTTTTTGACGCTTTGATCTCACAGCTACATTATTCAACAGTTGTTCCTGCAGAAGCTCTAGTTCTTCATTAATCGGCTCCATATCATCAGATTCAGTGAAGGGATACCAGATTGAATGATTTTCACCCAACTCAACTCCAGCAATATTTATTTCTCCTATGGTGCTAACTCTTTTCTCTAGTTGACCCAGAAGAGCCCTATTGGACAATACATCACTAGATTCAGAAAGGGTATCCATTGCTTTACTTTCTGGCTCTGTCAAGTTACCATGGTCAACCATCATGGCTGCATCCTTGGCAACCTTTAGGGCTGCCTTTGCTAAAGCAACTGCTTCGGCTGCTGCAGCTGCTATGACAGCTTCTTCATTTGCAATAAGGGATTCTGTTGCCAAAGTGGCTCCAAGATTTGGCTGCACAAAAATTAAGTCAATGGACTCACTGAGTCAACAGATACACAAAAATTAAGTCACTGGACAACAATAATAAAGATGCTCCAACTAGTATGCCATATCATCCTTCAATGTAGAGTACAAGGTCCAACAAAAGAGACATCAAATAATAAACAGCAATGCCCAGCCTAGCCGAAATAGTTGTTAATGAATAATGACCTAGGCATCAGCTCCAATTTGTGCAATTTTGAATTACCAGTGGCAAATTAAAGTTCATAGTTACTTGACCTTAGATGTTCATCATAAGGTAAAGGAAAAGTCTAGCTTATCCATCTTGCAACTCAAACAAACCATTCCACTTATTTCCCCACACCTACAATAAAAAACCTGTCTTCTTAAGTTGTTACTTTATCATTTGAATTATAAACACGAACAAAATATCTGAAGGTTGTCACTTTTTATTATTGTTTGTTATTTGTTAAGGTTGTAGAGTCATTCTGAAGCCACTATGTGCTAACCTTTATAGCTGAATCAACTGGTCCATTGTACGTCCATGGTCTATTTGCCGTAACTGAATCTGAATGAGCTTCCAGAGAAATTAATTTCAACTTCTCCATAACAAGAACTGCAGCCATTGCTGGTGATTTTGGGGCTTTCCACGAACCATCTGAAACAGAATTTGAGTTTGCTTCTAAGGACAATAGTCGCAGCTTCTCAATGTCAAGCACTGTACTTGTTGCTGATGTCGGTGCTGATGTAGTTGATAAGATGCATTGTGTTCTTACATGTATAGGATCTCTATTTTTTGCTGCATTTCAAGAAAATGTCTAAGTATTAAAGAAGATCCAGAAATAAAATTAAAAAAAAAATATTGTCATGTTACTCAAACAGAAATCTCAGTACTAACATCCAGAAGTATTATAACACAAAGAACCAGGGCTTAGGCCAATATGCAGTTCCTCAGTTAGGTACTATACTACGAAAGTTTAAACATTGAAATTAACAAATAAGAACAATAAGAACACCATAATTTCTTTGAATCAAAATACATCCTCCAAATCACAAAATCCAATTAAGGAAGCATCAATTCAGATCAATGGAATATGATCCATAGAAAACTAAATGTTTGCATTTACAATTATGAAGACTAACAGCGATAATATCTCCCAGGAGAAAATAACATTACCTGTGTTCATCCTAATGCACCATCTAGCCGATCTTAAGGCTGCAAGCTGAATTGCCAGAAGGGTTTTAATTTACATGCCCAGTTCAGCATTCACATGAGAAATACTTTAATTTTCTTTTTTTCTTTTTCTTAGGGTGGGGAGGCTCTGCTCAGAAGACAATTTACATGGTAAGGATCTCATAATTAGAGACTAAGTTCTACTTACAGAGTAACCAAGATTATAAGGCCAAAAGGTAACAATAGATAAACTTGAATTTAGCTTCTGAAACAATGTTAACAGCTAATTGAATCCCAAGTGCTCCATTATAATACTTCATTAGATGCCTAACAATGTGATGGGCCCCATTATCTTGACTTTGTTTAACACACGCTTGCACCAGCAAAGCTCTAGCACAGGCCACAAACTCATTGGCAAATCATTAATGCAACCCACTTACACCTGACTGCCCCGTCTCATGGTATCAATCTAGGAAGAAAACCAGTTAAATTCTTTTCTGTTTTCCTTTTCATTTCCCCTCTTATGGACTTCCCAAAGTTCAAGAAAACCAGAAAAACAAAATCAAAATTCTTTTCTGTTTTCCTTTTCATTTCCCCTCTTATGGACTTCCCAAAGTTCAAGAAAACCAGAAAAACAAAATCAAGATTCACTTTTATCCTTCAAAAACAAAACAGCCAAAAAATGAGCAAACTACAAGTTCATTACTCATTAAGCCTATGCTTTTACCCATCTCTCAATTTCATTCGCGATCTAAAAAATAACAGCTGAATCTAGTCCTTTCTTAATCCAAGGAATAATGCCGCCTCCCCACCCCTGCCCTAACTCCCAAATAAATCACAAGCTAACTTAATATACAATCCAAATCATGCACGGACAAATAAATAATAGGTAATAATAACATTCCACTAATTATACCAACAAAAAAAAAACTTCAACCAAATCAAACTTTACTTGCAGCAGCACGACTCAATACAGATTTTAAATGCAGCATCAGCTATATTAAGAGAAAGCAATCCCAGAACCCACAAACACTTAATTTTAACCACTTTAATTCCAATCCAAAACTATTAAATTAGCAACCCACAAAAGTAAAATGCAAAAACAGAAAAGTAGTAAAAGAAAGAGTTCAAAAACTTACAGAGTTGGGGGGCAGAGTGTTGATGGGATTTGAAGGAAACACCAAAAGCATCCGGCAAACACCTGAACTGTGGCAATAGACAAGACATCTTCTTCCTTCTACTGCTCTCAACTTATTATATCCATACATAAGTAGTCCCTGGTATATTACTATTTTCTTCTTATGTGCTTATGTATATATTCTTCAAGCATGCTACCAATTGCTACTGATACATAAGTAAAAATGGGATTTTTCTAGTTTTCTGTTTTGAGGCAATGAAGGTTTGATATTGGCCTAAGACTATGGTACAATGTTCAAAGTGCCATCCTTGCTAATGTTTGTGGGTGGGGCGAGAGAGAAGACGGGACAAGAGAAGAGAAGAGAAGAGAAGAGGGAGTTTTGGGTGTTTCAGAATGCGATAGAATGAAAGGATAAGGGGGATGTTGGTCTGCTTCAAGAATGAGGAGGAGAGAATGACAAGCAGTCCACTGTAGCAAGGCTTTCAATTTTGTTTAGTAATATCTAATGGGGCTTTGTCAGTGGATTTGGGTGCGGCCGGCTTGTACAGGGTCCGAATGCTTGTTAGGAAAATTGTTCGAGTTGGTTTTGTATAAAATATATAAACTATAATTTTATATACACATGATATAACTTATTTTCAATAACATATAATTATAAAATAAAATTTTGTGAGATCAATACATATTGTAAAAAATAATGTACAAGATGCAATCTGGACTTTTTATTTTTTATTTTGTCAAATCTTAATCAGAACCTTTAGGAAGGATTATTTTCTTACAACCCTTCCTACCCCCTCCTCCGGCCGGTTTGAGGTGATAGTAGTAGTAGTAGTAGCAGTGTGGTTTCCACCAAAAAAATGGAAAAAAAAAAAAAAGTGTTTTCCCTTAAGTGGAATTTTTTAGGCCCCATTTGATTGGCTTGGTCATTTGTAGCCAAAATTTTAGACTTGTTTTCTCACAGCAGATTTTGAAATAATCATAAGTCAATAATTATGGGGTGTTGTTGAATTTCATGAGCATTTTTGAATTTTTGTGAAGAATAAAGAGTGATAAAAATAGTTGAAAATGAGTTTGTAGGCTGCTAATAAAGAGAAAGAGTAAGAGAAAGAGAAAGAATTAGAACTAGATGAATTATCAATTTCACCCCTTAAATTTCTGAAATTTTGTTTGCATGTGAGCTGTGTTCATGAACCAAAAAAGTGCGTCTTTGATCTATGAGGGATTAACATAGTTCATTTTGTATGCAAGGGACTAAAATTTAACATTCGTAAAAATGTGAAAGATAATTATGTCGTATCTCATTAATTAATGACACTTCTAAATTTCCGGGTCAATTCAGTTGATGGAGACAATAAACAGGTGATAGTAATTATGTGATAGTATTCGCATTTTGTTTCTTTTCAAGTCCGAGTGCTACCAATAATAAAAAAGGTTCGCAGTGATTCCATGTTCAACTCTATAAGCCATATAAACACCGCATAAGGTGCCTTCTGCTTTCTAGAGTTTCTTTTGAACCAACAAAAATTTAATGGCGATTCCTGTGATAAATGGTTGAGCAAATTATCCAGATAACCATTAAACTTTTTGACTAGTTGAGTTTCGGCCATTCAACTATTAATAATATATTTTTACTCACTAAACTATTAAATGTGTAGATTTTGGATCACTTCGTCAGATTTTGCAATTAACTCTGTCAGTAGTAACCATTAACAATGTGTCTTGTAAATCGTGGAGACACTAAGATATAACAGAGTTGGCGGTAGAATCAGACGGAATGGTTCAACATTTACACTTTTAATAGTTTAATAGGTAAATATATACTATTAATAATCGAGTGGCCAAATTTTAACTATTGAAAAAGATTAGTTGCCACTCGGATAATTTACTCATAAATGGTTGCATTTATGCACTCTACAAAAAGGAAAAACATGTTAACCAGAAATCTTATTCTTACATATATAATGTCCGTGCTAGTTGAACTACAAGTACAGAATAGGGAAGATGCACTTTTCATCCCTTGTTTTTTTGGGGACGAGTCACTCTAGTCTGCCATATTTTGGCAAAAAGACATCTAGTCTCTTAAGTTTTCAATTTCATCCAGTTAGATTCAATCAACGACTATTCTCTCAATTTGAACGAAAAGGGCACCCCATAGGGAGCAAGCTTGGGAATTCATCAAAATCAATCGAGTTTTCACTTTTCCCTTCCCCTTTTTCCTATAAAACCCTACATTTTACATCAAACCTTCTCAAAATTAAAATATATGAACAATTCTCTACAAGTGTGGAGTATGAGCAAAATTAACAACATGTTGACAATACTAGAAGAAGTTTCCTCAGGCATCCTCTATAACTGGTAAGATTTTGGTATTTGTTCGTTATTTTGTTTAGCCTTTTTCCATTTAAAAATTTTTGTACGTTTTAGAGAAAAAAAAATTGCGTAAAATTTGGTGTTGATTTAGAGGGATCGCAGGTGCAAATTTTTGGCTTGGCATGATGAACCAATTTGTGAAAGATCAGTAGGCCTGGTCTATTGAGTAGAATGAACCAACTAAAAGAAATGACTGAAAAAATGAGCAAGAGGGAGGAGTTGCTAATTGGCATAAAGGTGATGCAGTTCTTGTTGTTAGTTCTAACTTGGTTGAGAGAAAAGATTCTTTTTTTTTTCAACAATCGGAATTACTGGAAATAACACAACAAAGTTAGATTAACACTCAGAGGTAATCGAAACAACACAACAATTGGTTGAGAGAAAAGATTGCGGTTGGAATTAGAGGGCGAGATTCGAAGTAGGACCTATATGAGGAAAAATAATATAATGTTATCAAGAAGGTCATCCTTGTTTTGAGGTGACATTTTGCTTTTAATTTCTGCAATGTAGTCATCTATGAGCACCAGTAAGCCTTCCTTTGTTCTTGGTGCGCCTGATTGGAAGTGGTTTTCTATTTGGCGTGCTCGAGGCATCCATTAATTTTGCAATTTTCAATTTTTATCACTTTATTCATTTTGGTGAACTTCTATCCAAATTAAAGAATAATTGTTGGTTTTCATTCGGTTTAGATGTTGCAAAATCTAATTATAGAAAAAGTAAGTATAAAAAAAAACTAGTATTTGAATGATTATAGATTTTAATTTTTTTGACTATTAAAAAAATCTATAATCAGAATACAAAAGCAACCGAAAAACATCACAAACACTGATTATCCAAAATCAGATTCTATAATCAGCTAAAATAATTAACTGAGAACAAACCCTCTGGATGTGTTTCTGCTTAAATATTGGATTTGGGACCAAATCAATTCACATCTTAAATACTAGGGATGAAAATCACATTTTTTCCTTAAGATATAAGCATGGTCATAGTGGTAAATCTCATTTTCTTTTCTTCAACACATCACCCACCTTGATCTAACTCTGAAGGCAATAACGTGCGAATAGCAATCTCAAGAATGAAAAGCAGCAATTTTTGTCCTCAAAATCCAATAGTATCTCTATATCTTTCCCAGTAATCATCCTTTGTGAGACTTTCAAGTTTGAATGTAAAATAGTTCCCAAAAATGAGCCCTATTTTTCAGTAAATCAGAAAGAATTTTTGAAAAAAAAAAAAAAAAAAAAAAAAACTTGTGCGTGCTAGATTCCCAGACTGATTCTTCATAAAGGATTATGTCCAATAGGCTATCAAGACTCAAAAAATTAAATTCCAAAAGAGGTCCAGTTCTGTAGTTTTAAAAAAGCCCACCTTTGTAGCCCAAACAGTCTAGTGTCGGGGAAATAGCTGTCCGAACTCGAATCCCGCCTCGTCGTCGTCGTCGTCGTCGTCCGCCGCAACTTTCAAATTTCAGTGATGTCTACTGCAAGGGTGTTTAGGGGCACTAGGGTTTTACTCGAGGCAGCCAAGGCTGCCACCAAACACTCGTCGTCGTCGTCGTCGACCTCCTCCTCCGCCGCAACTGCTGCAGCGACTGCTAAGAAGAAGCCACCAACTGGCGCAACCACCAAAGCTGCTGCTTCTCGCTCCAAGTCAACCACTGCAGCGGCTAAACCGAAGCCGAATGCGAAGCCGAAGACGAAGCCGGTGAAGCAACCCCGGGCTCCTCCGAGTCCCAACTCTGGGGTTTTTAAATTGAGTCCTGTCTCTTCTGCTCTCAATGACTTCCTCGGCGTCTCCGAATCCTCCCGCTCCGATGCAGTCAAGAAAGTCTGGGAGCACATCAAACTTAACAATCTCCAGGTTCTTTTCCTTTTTCCTCTCTGTCTTTCCCAGCTTTAATTTTGGAGAATTTAAATTTTAACTCACTTTTGTAGTTGACAGTGGCGGAAATTATGACTGTTCGTTGATTAGGGTTATGGTGAAAATGAAGTATTATTGATTTTTTTCCCCTGATTGACTTATTTTATGATTGTTTTGTTACTTTTAAGTTGCTAGTTTGTTGGTTTTATTGCAATACTGTGGTTTTTTGCTTCTCTCTTAGGTGGTCCTAATTTTTGCAGATTGAGGGTATATTTCTGATATGCTGCGTTGTTTTGTTAGCTTGAGATTATGTAAGAGCCAGTTCTGCATCTTGTGGTGCAATGGGAGTAATCTGTACTCGTGTTTATTTGGAGCTATGCTGATTAGAAGAAGAACATGGAGTTGTTATTTGTGAGGTGCATTGTCTGATTAATCTGTGCTGGATTACTTATGCAATTTTAGGAAGAGTTGAAGAAACATTAGACAGGGGGATGAAAAATTGGAAATAGATTTAGGGAAGAAACTGAGAGAGGAAATTTCTACTTGTGGATACCGGAAGTAAACTTCTTTATGAAAGATTCTTCCATGTTTCAATAAAGTGTAGGGGCTTTTGAAAATTAGACTCAGCCAAGTGAGTAGACTCATATAGCTAAAGAATAGTTATGAGATATGGACATGATCGGACAAATACTACGTACTGAAATTCTAATGTGTGTAATTTTGAATGTCTTTGACTAAAATCTAATGTTATAAATATTTTTTTCCTTTTGGCAGGGTAAGATTTTTAGAAAATCACATACATTGTTTTACAAAGTTCTTCCATTTTTTAAGAATCTTAAAGTACTCTCACGTGGAATGAGAGATTTTTTGTTGTTCTATGCATGAAAACCAAAGGTCTTTGACACGAGGGAGTGTGGTAATCTTCAGCTACTGTTGCTGGCCTAAAGAATGAAATGAACAAGAAGAATAGAGATGTTTGGCTTTTTGGATATTCCCTTTTTCTTGGTCAGGTTATCTATTTACATATGAAAGTTTATAAGTAGAATGCTATCTATTGGAGATGAAGGAAGTAGAAGTGAAATGCAAGCTTACCTTTTGACTGCTGTTTTCCCCAAATTGTGGGCCTTTGTTACCTTGTCCTCTTTGTGAAATGTTACTCAATTTCCTTTTCTTTCCTCGTATAGTTTTGATACTGGTTGCTTTTGTGATGCTTTAATAGTGTTTCTCCTTATAACCTTTACAAACATATAGTTGGACATGGATGTCCCCAAATTTATGCCGGTAGTTGATACATTGGACTGTAAATAATTGTTCATGACACTCATGCATTCAAATTAGATACTTTCAAATGGACACTGATTATTGAATGGCAACATCAATGTGATTGTCTACAGAACCCTGCAAATAAGAGAGAGATTTACTGTGATGACAAGCTCAAGACACTGTTTGAAGGAAGAGAGAAAGTTGGGATGCTGGAGATTGCAAGGATACTCTCTGGACATTTTGTGAAGACTGGCTAACTGCAAATGGATTAGCTAAACCATTGGGATGACAGTGCAGTTTTTACTTTTTAGTTATTAACTTGTGGCTTGTGGATCTGCCCCCTTTAGGATAGCACGATATGTGTTGTTTGAAATTTCGGATGAAACTTGTGACTTGAATCTTTATGCTACTGATCCTGTGTATTCTATCCCGGAACAACTCGGTGCTTCACTGTCTTCTTAATATTGTTCTCCATGTTTACAAATTTGTTTTCTTGACAATGATGCGATTGCTGTTCATGGATATCAGTGGCTGTAGAATTCAATAGACAAAAAATAGCTGATTTTAAACCTATTTGCATTGCAGGACATCGCTATTGTAGCACTACCACCCATTAGGTTGTTCAAGGCCCTGTAATCTGTTTCTGTGTTAATCCCTTGGATGAGAATGGCTGGAGCTGGTGGTGAGATGAGATTGCCTGTCTATCCTCTTGGAACAATTCAAATGTGGACGTTTAAGCGTGATGTAATATTAGATCTAGAGCTGCTGATTGGGGTTATTTGGGCATCTGATGCGGGCACAGAGTGAAGGTTTCGTAAGGTCCCTTGTAGTGTTAGATAACTGTTTTGCCTTGAGATCCTCGATTGGTCATATGGGTCGAGTTGTTCTTCATTACTTTATGGGAGGAACTTGTTAGCAAAAAATGAAAATGACATAAGAAAGGCATTGTCCCTTTTTTTTTTCGGGTAAAATTAAAGGCATTACCATGTTGTATGGTATGTATTGAGCCTAAACCCATTCTCTAAGACTATTTAAGATTAAAGCTGCTCGTTATAGTACCTGTTAGGCTGTTACCTCATGATTACCATACAACATGATAAGACAATGGATCAAGCGAATTAAAAAATAAAATGAAATTGCTGACAAAGATAACTATTGCTTTTCGACATTTTAAGTATGAAATATTTACGTTTATTATTTATTTAGGGAATAAGAAATTCAGAAAGGTAAATATTTTTAGAAATTTAGATCAGCCCCACAACCAAAAAAAAAAAAAAAAAAACCTTCATGCACTACAAAGATAAGCACTTCGACATTTTAAGCATGATATATTTCTAGTTATTACTTATATTGGAAATATAGAAATCCAAGAAAGGAAAATTATCTTAAAAATTAAGATTCACTTCACAACATATGTATCTAGAACCAGTGTTTTGAAAGGCGTATTTGATGCGAATCCTGGGGCAAGCCCCGAGACAAGGCATTCCTGACCGCCCTGGGCGGTCAAATGGGGCGTTAGTGTCATGGGGCGTTCGCTCTGACTCTTGGGGCGAACGCCTGGGCGTTTGGGGGAGGTTTTTCTTTGAGGCATAAAAAAACAAATACTTTCAAAATTTCAGAACTTTTTTAAGCTCCAAAAGAACATCTAAACTAGATTTTCTCTTCACTTGTTTAAGGAAGTTGAGACCCTCAAGGTGGACTTGCAATTTCTGAAAAACTTTTCTTATGTTAGCCTACAAATTTAAGTTGGTGAACATGGATATTAGTTTGGAATATAATGATACAAAGGAGGTGAAATTTCAAAACTTTGTACATCACACTAAGGATACTCTAAAGAAATAGGGGAAAGACTCTCACTTTGATAGTCAAAACTCACAAATATCATTTGCTAGTGTCCTGGAAAAGAGTTTTCGCAACCATGATCATTAGTTTGCGGGATGACGTCAAGTCTTTTATGCAAATAATTATCAAAATTTACTGTGATTTGTTGGATTTTCACTCATGACATAACATTAGTCACACAAGCAGGTTTTACTTTTAGTTATACAAACAAGTTTTACTTTTCTTATGCAGACATAATGTTATATATATTTTTTATTTTATCTAATCCTTTTTTTGGTATTTTAAATTTTATACATACATATATATATACATACACACATGCATATATATATATATATATATATATATATGTTGTATTTTATATTTTTAAAATATTTAAAAATATAATTTTGTGAGGCGTTTTGTCCTGACTGTGTGGACACAAAACGTCTTGTCCAATGCTTTCGCCTTTTAAAACATTGTTTAGAACTACTAATAGCGATATGTTTGTCTGTGGTATCTCCATTTTAAGGAGCAATTCTTATAATTATAGCAAAAAGATAAATGCATAGATTTACTATGTATATGCATTAGTTACTTTTTCCAAAATTGTGTTGGTAATATCTCGTAAAAGGGATATGATTTAACAAAATTTTCACCTTCCATCATCTGGTAAGTATTTTATGATAAAAGTCTCACCTACCAACTTACCATTCTTCAAGATTTCTAACCAAAAAAAAAATGATGACAGCCCTTCACATCACCAGCTGTATGGAGTCTAATGTTATAGATGCGTTGGCCATAATGATAGAGAGCAACTATATGGAGTCTAATGTTCATCATGGTGAAGAAGAGGAGGCTGAAGACGATGATCATGATAAATCCATGATTGGATTCATCTACATCGATTTAGTAATGGTCCACCAGAATAGTAAGTATGGCAATTTCAAGACTACTACTATTTCTCAGCATCTTCAACTTCTATGTTTCTGTTTGAGACTTTTGAGCTATATGGCTAGTAAAGAACTGCTCTTGACAGTAACATAATCCATCCCTTAAAATTTCAATGACTAATTTGGTGGGGTGGGGGTGGGGTGGGGTGGGGTGGGGTGGGGTTGCATTGGCTCATCTTGGAGCATGATAGATGTTAGTCAGCACGTAGATCAAGTTGATATATGCATCAGTTAGCTACTGTGGACTAGAATCACTTTGTGAACAAGATTATAAAGCATGCACCAGTGACTTTTCTGCAGTCTATCCTAAAACATCAACGACTCCAGATGGCCATGCATGTTGCATATACTGAGCCAACTGGCTTTATGCTTTCAATTTCCAAAAGGCTTTTTGAGAATTTTAAGTAATTCTAGTTTCATCCGTTCAGTTCCTTCACTGTTCTTGTATGTTTTGAACTCCCTCACAGGCCAAGACATTGTTTTCTGGGGAAAGCCAAGACAGGAGTGATGAGGTTCTCTTTGGAATCCCTTGCTGCAAACCTCAGATTCGCCAACAATTGTTCTTGGCAGAAGACTTTGAAGCAGGTGTTCGCCTCAGCCTTGCATCCGGAAAATCCATAGAGAGCAACCGAATCCGGAAATTAAGCAAAACATGCACTAGTGTTGTTGATTATGCATATGATCAAGAACTGTATAATTTGCCACACTTTGGATTGTGGCATCTACACTTTTGATGTACAGTTATTGACTTCAAAAGAAAAGAAAAATGTGCAACTGACGGTTAAATTATTGTAATATGACTTATATCAATTGTGTTGTTTCTTGCTTCATCAGATTGTTGACTTGTAAAATTTTATTACTCTCTTAATCCCAGAATTTAAAACATTGAAACTCGGTCCAACATAGTGATCCAGAAAGATGATGGTTAACCTGAAGACAAGATTTGACATGGCCAACATTAAAAAAAAAGAAAATGCTGCTAAATAGATAAGAATGGGATAAAAGTATCCTAGCAGTAAGGGGGGAAAAGTGAAAAAAGAACATAAAGAGTAAACATTAAGATAGCAAGCAAAATTTCAACTGCAAGATATTACAAAATTGAAAAATTAGATATTCATGCTTGCCAAGACAAAGAAACTGTGGATTTGTTGCTTCACTATGGAAGTAGATATTTACCATTTGACAATCAACCCCTCTTGGATAATGGGGGATCAAAGAAATGATTGCTTATCCAATTTACATCTCGTGAATCAATGTACCAACATCATTGATACAAGTTTAGTCAATCTAGCCAGTATGTAGTGAGTGATTTACCATCCCAATCCAGCAAAGCACCTAAAAATAGCTAAGAATTCGAGTGCTAGAAAACAATGATGTTTTCCTTCTCCGTCCGGTATTGTTTGTGTCGAATCTGATTAGTGAAGGAGATAATGTATCCATTGTTTAACAACACCAGGAGAGCCATACCATGGTCTGCTTTCATCATCAGAACCAACAGGTGAGTGGTACACACCTTCAAGGCTGATGTTCAGTGCTCCTTCCAGATGTGCTGAGAGTTCTGGCACAACTCCATCACCCCATGAATCTGCCTGGCCACAAACCTGAAACATACTCACTGTTAATCACCGATTTCAACCAAGGGATGATGCTACTCCAATAAGTTCACACACAAATGCAAAAACACCCTAGAGAGAGAGAGAGAGAGAGAGAGAGAGAGAGACATGACGCTCTTTTAAGTTCAAAATTCATCAAAAAGGTTAAGGAAATTAACGTAGGGGAAAAAAGGAATGAAAGAAAAAGTACCCTCCAAGATTCATTTTATTGTTTTACTCTGCTTCATTACCAAATATTTACCTGCTTGTAGCCTTGACCAACAAAGCGAGCACGCCATGTGGCAGCTGGTGGTTTAGATGTGTTTACAACAGCAATCTCAGAATTTTCGTGGTCAATGCTTACAGCCATTCCAGAACTATCATCATTTGAGCCAAAGAAGCGAGCTCCTTCAATGTACCTGTCAATTGAACAGCCCCATTCAGCATCCAGATTTAGGAGGATTCATATAAGGTTTGATTAGAAAAAAGCTTTTTATATGGAATAAAAAGGTTTCCATCCTTTCAATGCTTGGGCTTCTTAATTTGCATAATATACATGACGACATTTCACTAACACAATCTTCACCGATCCACAAACTGTTTGACTACTCTGTTTCATCTTGCAAATATTGCTCTGGATGAATCTTTGAGCAGCTTGACAAAAGTCATTACTTTGGCTGTTTTCATTATGAGCATTACTTTTACAGATGTCCAAATAGCAAAATCCAAGAATTTAATTTCGTACACTTATGTCAAGCTCAGAGAGAGAGAGAGAGAGAGAGATAGCGAGTCCACAAACAGCATGACACAAATCTTTCTAGAAGTTAGGAGATGAAATAAATCACTGCATTGACAAGGTGCAATCTCCACCGCAGACAAAGGAGGCTACAGCATGCAGATAGTCCATAAGAAAAAGCACCTAAACAAGCATCATTTCTTTAATTGGAGGCTTGCTACTCAGAATCCAGGAGCTCATATCCTTTATTACATGCTACATGCATCAAGTAATCATATCATTCAGGGAGACTTGATCTACCAAAAGACAGATACTGAATGTTTTTAATTTGGCAACAGCATAGGGAACCTTGGAATAATGTCTTGAGGCAGGGAAAGTGTCTGTTTCTGAAAAATGTTATTTAAACAATTGTCCTGCCAGCTAAAAGGTCTCATTTTTGGAATTAATCCATCATTATGATTTTGCTTTCTTTTTCCAAGCATAATAAATAATTTGCAGGTGGCCAAAATATCAAAATAGAGTATCATACAGAAAATCACTTCAGAAACTGAAGAGCTTCCCTGTAAAAGATGCTAAATAACAATTTTGTTTGAACCCTTAGTGCCAACTGCATAAGGTTGGCCATTCAGTCCCTGTACGGGATGTGTGGGATGTGTATGTAGTACCATCATTAAAGACAGAAATCAACGTGCCTGGCTTGCTAATGTGCATTATGAGATTGAAACCTATCCTCTACCCACTTCATTGCAAGTTCGACAGCTCTTCCTGTGTGATAGCAGGATGCATGTTAGCCAGTTCTAGCAAACAATGTCATATGCATTCGCTGGATCTGTTTTTTGTAAAAAAAAAGTGTCATATTTCAGCTCATGGCTCATTATTGAAAATAGTGGTTGTTCCTAGCATTTGATAGCTTTTCAAGGTACAAGATATTCAGTTAAAAACAAATGACAAGCACTTTGTGGATTTGGATTGATGTAGACACAACCAAATACCATACGAGGCAAAACTTTCATTCTTGAAAAACTACCCCATTTATAGCAAGGACTATCTGTCAAAAACAATAAGCTACACATTTTCATAGTGTAATGTACAAAGACCATTCTCTTCAGATGACATTATACTGGACCTAATCTTAATTTCAGCAAGGATCCAAACCAATACCATTTGAAAACTATATATAAGACCCCTGGAATGAAAAATTAAGTGTGTTAAATTAGAGATGGATCTGCCAAAAGGTGCAAGAATGAACATATGCACAGGATTTGGAAGAAGCATAAGCATAATGACGAAAAGCTAAGCCGATTACCTGCCTGCAATACATACATATTTCAGTTCTGGAGTATAAACAGCTTTTGGACAGTTCTTTTCAACATAATACAAAAGGCCCCTTGTTTGATCGATAACTCCAGGCACTCCCTTCGGCTGTGGGCTAGAAGAAAAGAACAGTTGGTTATGCTTTATCAATCTTGTCTCACATCCAATTTCATTAATCATATATCTGCTAACTAACTAAAATACAGTGACCAAAGTATACATACAGGTGTGGTGTTCCGAGAGTCAGTAACAGTGAAATATTTGAGAACCCAAACTCTTTCATGTAAACTCGTGCTAACCATCCTCCAGCTGAATGTCCAATAAAAGACAAAGCCCCACCTACAACAAAATTTGCCTGATTATGGGATGGAAACATGTCCTGTTAAATAGAAGAATATGTTCGTTAATTGTTGCAAAACACAATCCTTAAAGGAAGAAAGTAATGGAAGCGGAAATTATGAAGTAAGAGGAAGTTCAGCACAATATCTTGTAAAGTCCAGATTATTTTTGTTAAAAACACAGCAAAGTATTGCGCATGGGATTTTCAGGCTTGATAGGCGTAACCATCCAGATGATAAAAGATCTGTTCATGTGTTAACTAGTGGTCATTAAATTACAGCACTGCACATATACAGCAGTGCATATAATTTAGTGGAGGAATTCATAAAGAATTTCATGGAGAAGAGTGTAAAAATTATATTAACCCACAATACCAAGACTTGAATGAAATAACAAAATAAGATTTTCTTTCAGATATCAAAATTGTCTTCTATCGGTCCATGTGCAAGGAATACTCTCCCAAGGAGGCTATTGCACTTTTCTTCAATAAGCATTCAACTAAAAGCTTCTGAATCTTAAGAGGCATCTACAAACATATCTACAAGTAATAGACAGCTTATATGTACAACAGAGTGCCATTCATGAAGGACAACAACCTTTGGAAGCTCATTGAAAGATGACTCTAGAAAAGTGGGAATTAGTAGAAATCAGATAAAAGCTCAAAAATAAGATAATAAACCTTGAGCCAATTCATTTGCTTCGCTGACAGCCTCATCCAGCTTCTTAAAATACCTGCT
This sequence comes from Coffea arabica, assembly GCF_036785885.1. NCBI lineage: Eukaryota > Viridiplantae > Streptophyta > Magnoliopsida > Gentianales > Rubiaceae > Coffea > Coffea arabica. The sequence goes on along the minus strand of NC_092312.1, from coordinate 25,034,989 downwards.
CCGAAAGCTAATTATATTAACCAAACATGGAAAAAACTTCGTACAAACGGTAAAGATGCAAAAAATAAGGGACCAGAGAGGGGGAATTAATATTTGCTACCAATCAAGAACTGGCCGAGGACGGAGGGTGCCACGCCAATAGTTTGGATCAAGCAAACCAGCAGCATTCCTCAGCCAATCGATTCTTGAAACCTTCACAACCACGGTTGGCACTCCATAACCATCCAGTATCAGAGCCAATTTCTCGTAGTCATTTGTATTGTTTCCTAAGCCCTGCAACCAATATGCATTTTGTCAAAACCAAGTGGCGTACAACCGTTCAAATGCCGGTTTCTTTCGGGTCTTGTTACTTCAACTCTTCCAATGCTTATTAAAGCAGACAAAAGAAGCAACGAGAAAGAAAATATCATTAAGAGAATCACATGTCAAAGAAAGTGAATTAACATCACCATTTAGGTTCAGTACACCAAAAAGATAGATGAATGATACAGCATTGACTACCTGTTTGAAGCAATTAGGCATGTGGGCCATTTTCTGTAACTGGTAAGTTGCAGAATATAACAGGATATAACAAATTTTGTAGCATATATGAGTGTGAAGAGGAACGGAAATTAAGTATACTCACTGGAAGAATGACAGCAGGGCGGTAGGTGGAGGAATTGGAAGAAAATTGTATTGCAGAAGATGGTTGTAAGCCAGCTTCAGAAACAGCAGCAGAGCAGAAGCAGCTGAAGGAATGCCTTGATTTTGTATCAAGTTTTGTTGGTCTTGTCTGTAGAGTAAGTGATGGTGGTGCCATTTGCAGCCATGGCAAAGCCAAACTCATCTTGAATTGAATTGTCCTGGCTTCTTCACAGCCTCAACCAAGGGACAAAAACCTGGGAATCGGGAATGCGGGGCAAGTTTTGTGGTGATCTTGGTGGCCACGGTTGTTTGAGGCTTGGGAATCCCAGGTCCAATCCCAGCAAACACTACAGGTAAGATAACGCAAGTTAGTTAGTTTAACTGCTCTTTTTCTTTTTTCTTTTTTTTTCGAAAAAGAGTTTAACTGCTTTTAGTGGAAGATTAAGTTTAGGGAAAATTGCACATGATCTGGTATATAAAATTATACCTTTTTCTTTTTTTAATCCCTCGGGTTTGAAAGGACGAATTTTGGCCCCTAAAAAATTTTAAATATGACAACCTAGATTAATAGATTTTTGTGCACGTAAGTGAAAAGTTTACATACTTATCCCCCAATAGCATAAGTGGATTTTCTGTAACTAATGTGCTTTTTGGCTAAAAGTATGTTATTTTTTCTCCAACCAGCTTCCAATATATATATATATATATATGGTTATTATCACTTTACCCCCTTAAACTATATCACTACTATTAGTTTACCCCCTAACGTTATTTTTTAATCACTTTACCCCCATAAGTAATTCAATTCAACATGTTAAGAAATTTTGCACAAAAATACCTTTTTATTTTATAGCATTACTACATTGTTATTATCACTTTATTTATTTAGATTATAGTGATACAATCACTTTAGTTTCTAACATTATTTTCTAGGCATTTTACTTCATCGTTAATCTAACTAGTATGGTCAAAAAATTTTAAATATATTTACCCTTTTTATATAGAATTAAACATAAAAAAGTTGGAATGATTGTTCTTCCCTTTTTTCACTTTAAGAGATCGAAAAACATAAAAATAAAAGGGTTTTCTCAAATTTCCTTTTTTCACACTTATTAATATTGGGAAAAGAAAAAGAGATAGAAAAGAAGAAGAAACAAAATTAGATTTTGCAAAGAAAGAAAATAACAAAAAAGTCTAACATTATCGTATTACATTAAGGTTGTCAGGATTGGAATTGGAATTTGGTAGTAAATAGAAAAATGAAATAATTTTAAAATAATAAAAATATTTAATTCTTTCTTATTTGTAATTTTTAAAAAAAGAATTGAGCTCTCTCCCTCTCCTCCTCCCCTTCCTCCTATGGCCATCTTTCTATTCTTTTTTTATATTAATAAGATTATCAAGAAGAAAGAAATTAATATTTTGATTTTTTTCCTTGATACTAAAAGGAGAAAGGCCATTCTAAATTTTTTATTATTTTTATTATGCAACGAGGAGGGTATTTTCTTCCAAAGTTTTTTAATTTGCTAAATTGGTTTAATGGTAGGATAAATTGCCTAAAAAATAACTCTAGGGGGTAAATTGATAATGAAACTATAGTTTTATAGGGGTAAAATGATTATAATTTTAAGAATTAAACATGTCTTTTCACTTTAATTAACAAACTCCGTTAAATATGATTGTTAGTCTTGGGGGTAACGTGAATAAAAGATAACGTTAAGAGAGAAATTGATAGTTACACCAAACGTTAAGGGGGGTGAAGTAATAATAACCCTATATATATATATATATATATTCTTATACTATATAAGAACGAGTTTAAGACAAAAACGGTTTTTAGATTTCAACCGCAAGTATGGGGTTATTTTGGGAATGTTAGAGTGTTTGAAGTGTAATTGAAACATTGAGTACAAGTCATTACAACTTTAATTTCACTATAATTACTTATATAACCTTTCAGACATTTAAGGTTAATGGCAAGTTTGGTATGTTACAATGTTTGGTACAGTATCAAGTACAACTGAATTAAGTTTTGTGTTTTGATAGAATTATATAAAAGCCCTTTTAATCATTTATTATACTAACCTCCAAACCTTCCAATTTCCTGAAAACCTTTCTCATCCGTTAAGGAATTAATTGGATGTTTACATAATTGGATTTTAATTACAATTAATTAACTTAATTATTATTTGAACAATCATTATCATATTTATGCCCCTATGTTAAGCCGATATCCTTTTTTCTTTTTCGGTTTCACCTCTTTGGTTTTATTATAGTTATTAAATATTTGGTAGAAGACGTAGCTTTTCCTTTAAATTGAGGTGGGTTCTTTGGATTTGTCTGCTTCGAATGTAGTTTTTTTTTTTCTGATGAGTGGTTTATTCAAGAACTCCATATAGTTTACTTTTTGATACTTCTAATTCCAAAAACTGACTAATTGTATTATTTTTCTTAATAAATCCTAGAGATTCTGTCTATAATTTGAGATAATGTTGTCACTTTCTAAAATAATCAGAAAAACAATTTTATCATCTTCTCCTCTTCGGCCAAGGTATTATCTCTTTATTTAAATCAAATAACCTTATTTTTCATGAACTTTCTCCTATTGTTCTTGACTCCAGGGATCTGTTGACTACATTCCAACAGTTATGTTTTTACCATAACTACCGCAAAGCAAACAAATGTGCAAACATGCTAGCGAATTGAGGAAGAAGCATCAATGAAGACTCCACCTTTTTTTAATCCTATCCTGATTTTGTCCTTCCCTTACTTTTGCAAGACTTAAAAAGGTATCATCAACACACGGATGACTTTACTTTAACTATTACTCTATAGACTTTGACTTTGTTTTAATGCATCTTTATTTTACCAAAAAAAAAAGACTTTCTCATATGTCGTGATTCACCACCTACACATACCATCACATACTATATATCACTCAAACTGAATCATGTAGAAGCATGATATATTTTGACAGTTCTCAAAAGAAAAGAGTTTGAATTTCCAGAATTCCCGATGTCTTGTTGCTACCAAGTAGCTAGGAATCCAAATTCTCAAGTGGAAAAAAAAAAAGAAAAAAAAAAGGGTATGATCCGACAATTACCATGAAGAAGCCCCAACCTTGACATCTTCTTCTAAGGTCTCAGATTGCTTGAAAACGCTAATCAGTACTGTTGAAACCAAGGTATGAAAAATCGATGAAAGCGATTGAAACTTGCGGGTTTGAGGCAATAGGCATATGGGTGTGGGTGTTGCAATGAGCATAGCAAGAAGGATGGAGTTGAGGCCTGGTGATTCTGCTGATAGTTTAATGCTTGACAAATTTTTTTATGGTTGAACAGAATTATTATGGCATTGTATATTATGGATATAGTATGGTTGAAGTAGTTATTTTTTCATGTAATATGATTTGGAATTCAGCTTGTGTTTATTTTAATTGAGAATTTTATAATTGTAAAATTTATTAACTTAGAATTTTGTACTTCATTGAAACTAAAAAAGAAAATTAATCATGCTACATAGTACTAAAATGTCATTTGCACTCTATTTGCTTTCCCTGTTATGATCTCGTTCTTGTATTCTACTGTTTATATAGTTTCAAATACAAAAAATTTACTTTTTATACTATCTAAAAGAATTTGCAGTGGAACTTGATGAGTTTAAATGCTTTAACTATAGCACCATTTTGATTGCATTGTATGAATTCATTTACTCATAATTATATGCTGTACAATGATAAATAATGTTTCTTGATTTAATTGAATCAACTATTATTCATAGTTCAAACGAGTCAATTAAGTAGAATTGCTATATCGGATACTCATACAAGTAAACATTGAAAAATATCATTAAGCAGTTTCTACCTATAGTTTGCAATTCGAATTCGTATGAGGAATTTCTTCTGATTTTAGTTACCATTTTATATGATTTCAGATTTAGAAAATATTATTTGCACCAATTTTTTTATAATCGAGATAGTTTCAATTCAGATCTTTAACAATTATGCAGATTTGAACTTATTTATGAGATTATAAAGAAATGTCCCTAGCAAAAAACACCAAATCTGAATAGTTTCTACAAAACTTTGAAAAAAACCACTTAAGTTTCTTATCTATCTATCATTTTCGGGCATTATTATCTCTGTAAGAAACATGTGATTAAGTCGTATTATGCCCACCAAATTATATAAATAGTTAGTCTAAAATAAAATTATTTTAGATTAGATTGGACGCAAAGTGATTGATGGATAAACTTGACTTGATAATTCAGATTGAACTTAAGTCGAGAGAGAAATCAGAAGCATTACTTAAGGGATTTTTCACAAACATATATAGATTCGAGAGATGAGGGGTCTAATTGATACTTTAAAATGTTTTATCATCTTGGATAAGTTTTAGAAGAGGATTTTGGATAATTTTCAATTACACTTTAAACATTTTTACCTTTTCAAACTATCTTTATCTTTGCGGTTGAAATTCAAACATAACCTTTGATCACAACGGATTCTTACATAGTATAACGATAAGTATGTTTCATTGCAACTAGTAAAATTTCTTAGTTTTATTAACGAGTAAATCTTATGTATACTGATAGTGTATACACTATTACGATTGGATGCATGGTATATGAGTAAAATTTGAAATTTAAATTTAAATTCAGATGAGTTGTCATGTATCGAATGGTGACGGTGTATAAAATATTAATCCTTAATTAATTGGTCTTAATTAATTGGTCTCATATATGCAGTTGCACCCCCCCCTTCAAATTGTTGAAACTGCTTTTTCCTTTTACGTTGTTGCTCTCCATAATTTTATTTCAAATTCTTTTGTTCTTTACATTTATTTCAATTTCTTCAACTAAACAACACGTTATTAGGCGTTCATTTGCGAAAAAAATATAATTAAACTTGAATAAGGTTTGAGTGCTTGTTTAACCTTTTTCCGGTGCAAATTAGCTTTTTGTAAGCTGAAAGCTTAAAATTTACATAGACAAACAATTCAGTTGCTAAAGCTCAGCTTAGTAGAAGCTTGTTTAAAACTTGATGAAAAAAAAAAATCAAATCCTAATCTTCTATTCTACTTTATTCAACTCGATTGGACTTTGATCAATTGGACTTTGTCATCAACCATACATACTAAGAGTGGAGGCTCGGGTGCCACCTGGGAATCATCGTCCGCCCATGTGGCGAGAGGTGATTGGCTTTCCAATGATGTGGTAAGAGGTGATTGGTGGAAAGTTTGGTCTCCTTGCACGTGATTTTTTTTTTTTGGCCTCTCCTTCCATTTATTACTACTGCATTGGTCGAGGTTTTCACTGGAAGTCAACCTTCAATTCTTCTCTTCGTTTCTTCATTCTTGCTTCTTCCTTCCATTTTGCTATTTGCTGCTTCAGTTGCTGTTCATTTCTTTTCTTGATTGGTCTCTGAAAGTCTGCATACGGTCCTCCTGTGTGTTTGGATCATGGGTATTGGCTCCATCTTTAACATCATATTTTTTGGGCAATCTCTCGCTCTGTTTTATGTCAAAGCTTTGTGGCTCCAGAAAATTGTTCAAGCTACTATTTTTTGTGATTCATTGGTTGCCTTTGTTCAACCAATTCTCTTATGTAGTACTGTTCTTTTTCTTCTTGCTGATGCAAGACAATGTACACCTTGGCAGATAGAAGGGCAATGTAAATTCGGCTAAAGTAAATAGCGTTTTAAATTAAAAGTGAGTAATAACTAGAGCAAGAATGCCATCACGATTTATATGGGTTAGTTACCACTGCAAACTCTCTTCATGATGTCTCGGTTTTCTTTCTGCAGGTGCTTTCATTTGTTTAAAATGGCATCCGACCTTAACTTTGAACTGTCAAAGAAAACTCACATCTTTCACCTTAAGGTGTGGGTTTTAATAGCCATCTTTGTGGGCTTGTTCCTTGTGTTTATTGTTTTGGTTCTGCCATTTTGTCTATCACGTAAAAGATCAAAAAGAGGCAGTACTACTCTTCAAATTAGCCAAATTCCCAAGTATCAAAGGAAATTAAAGAGATTAAGGTTGACCAATATTCAGCCAAAAATTATGCTGCTCATGATATTGATTTCCTTACCCTTGAAGACAAGTTTAGTGATAAAGATTCAGACAAGCTTCTTAGCTGTGAAAAGGCCATGACTGCTGATAATAGTAGTCAATATGATTCCTTTACTAATTTGGAGAAAGAAGGTGTCGCATGTAAGTCAGGGGAAAAGGGAGGTGCTGGAGCAATATATAATTCACATCCAGTGGCAGTTTCTTCCCTTTTGTCAGGTCTTCCTGAGTTTGCTCACCTTGGTTGGAGTCATTGGTTTACGCTTAGGGACCTTGAAGTTGCAAACAACAGATTTTCCAAGGAAAATGTTATTGGTGAGGGTGGATATGGAGTTGTTTATCGTGGCCGACTGATAAATGGCTTTCTTGTTGCTGTTAAAAAAATCCTCAACAATATATAAGGTCCTTCAAGTATTCTACAGAACCTGATAAATAATTGACAACGAGCCTTTTCTCTTGTTTCTAAATGTCCAGAGGGCAAGCAAAGAAGGAATTCAGGGTTGAAGTTGAGGCTATTGGTCATGTCCACCAAAAAAATTTAGTTCGACTACTGGGTTACTGTATTGAAGGAACTCACAGGTACATTACTGCTTAAACCTGTCTCGTCATATTTTCATTTGTGCATTAGATTTAAATGAGATGCAGATCAACATTTTGTTTGAACCCTTAAAATTTACCGATCAGGCAGTTAAACCTCAAGGCTTTTTTGTTTAGCAAACTAACTTTACTTTACCTCTGTTGGACATCCCTATAAAATTCAGGTTGTTGGTATATGAATATGTAAACAATGGAAATCTAGAACAATGGCTTCATGGAGCCCTGAGCCATCATGGTTATCTTACTTGGGAGGCTAGTATGAAAGTTTTAGCAGGCACTGTAAAAGCGCAAGTCCATCTATATAAACTTCTTCTTGTCTTTGAAGTTATTGTTAGGTTCCATTTTAAGTTCAAACGAGATATGCTTCTTGCACTCTTTAATATTTGCACGAGGCAATTGAACCCAAAATGGTGCATCGAGATAGAAAGTCAAGCAATATACTCGTTGATGATGACTTCAATGCTAAACTATCTAATTTTGGTCTGGCTAAGTTGCTCGGTTCTGGAAAAAGTCACATTACAACCAAAGTCATGGGTACCTTTGGATGGGTATTTATATCAGGTATCCGATCTCGATTGAACGAAGTCTCCTTTTCCTCACTGCTTTCTGTTTACAAGCTCTCTAATTAACCCAAACTCGGAGAAATTTCTAAAATTATGATGACTTTTAAAAAAATTCTACAAAGGGGGCATTTTGAGTGTGAGATTCCGTCCAAGGGGTCTTCGCATTCAGTAAATGCGAAGTCTCTTTGAATTTTGCGACCAACGAAATGCCAAAAAAAAAAAAAAAAGAGGTCATAGACCTCGAATTCGATAAATGCGAGGTCAGGGTTCTACATGTTGTATTACGCGACCACACAATACACGACCTCATGGTCACGTATTGTTGTCACGTTTTCTGCACTGGGGTTGCGGAGTGTAATACGCGACGTAGTAGTCGTGTATTGTGGTCGTGTTTTCTTTTTTGCAGGCGCAGATTGTAATACGCGGCCATCAATACGCGACCTTGTTGTCGCGTATTGTGGTCGCGTTTTTCAATTTTCTACAGTTTCTGCAGGAATTTATGCACAACTAATTTTTTGACTATTAACCCCAAAAACCAACAATGCATTTTAAATCATTTCTTTACTAATTTGTACCTTACATGCACATGCAAAATGATAAATACATGCATTCTACCCTTTTTAACAGATCAAAAACACCTTTAACACAAATCGAGGGGTTGAGTTGATGGATCAAATTTCGCCTTTTCCACCTCAAATGCTCATCTTGACTTCCGATTATCAAACCTACAACAAAGAAATAACAAACCAACTTAAATGCATGTTGTAAACATACAATCATACCAGATTAACACATGCAACTTAAAACATTGGGTTGCCTCCCAATTACCGATTTTGTTTATAGTCGTTGGCTCGACTCAAGGGTTCGGATTCTTAAGTTGAATAAGAATCACCCAAAAGACATAAAAGTCCTTTGAAATTGATTTCACCAGCCAAATGCATGTAGTTTTAATCGTTGTCCATTGACTTTGAACTGTTCTTTTTTTGCATTAACTACCTCAACTGTTCTATAAGGAAACACTTGAGTAATTTCAAACAGTCTTGACCATATGGATTTGAGTCTTCCCGGAAACAATCTTTAAAAATTCACATCAAATGCTCACCTTTAAAAATTCATTCTCTGTAATTTTATAAAATAACAAGCAAAACGCACACTCAAAAGAAAAACAAAAACAATTTGCTTGAATTTATAAAAAAACAAAAAAAAAACAAAAATGATGAGCTTGAATTTATTAATATTAAAAAACCAAAAGGTCTGAAGCAAAATTCATTCTCGCATATGTTTGCCTGACCTCGCATTTGACAAATGCGAGGTCTGAAGCAAATTTTTTTTTTTAGATTTTTGCAAAATAAAAAATTGAATAATAAATCACATTTGTCAAATGCGAGCTCAGAACTACATATTCTTAGAATCCCCAACACAAACAACCCCTCAAATAGAAAATTTTTTTTTTTCATAATAGTTTTAAAATTTTCTCCCCAAACTTGGCTCTTCTTTTTCTGACATTCTCTATTTCCCCCCTTTTTTAACCCATATAGATATGTAACACCTGAATATGCAAATAGCGGCCTCATAAATGAGAAGTGTGATGTTTATAGCTTTGGGGTTGTGCTCTTGGAAGCCATTACCGGAAGAGATCCTGTAGATTATGGTCACCTTTTGCACCTGAGGTATGATAGATAGCAATGTTGGAACATATATACACATGTTTGTCTATAAATATCAAAAGTTTTGGCTGAAGAAGTGGCATGCTTTTACTAAGGAGTAAACTGGATTGTTTAAAATTAAAAATGTTTTGATTCAGATAAAAATTGTCATGAATCATATGAAACTGCAATTCGCAATCTTGAGCCACAATCAATCACAATCTGTACTTTATCTACTTTCCCTTCCTCTCTTTTCCAATGTTTTCTTGAACCTACAGTGTCCAAGTTTGATATAGAAGTTTGGAAATATGCATCATGATGATTGTTTCTGAGTATAGAAGATTTTCTCAGCATTATGAAAAAGATTCGTATCTTTACTATTTTGATTTCCAGTCATTTGCTGTTTGAAATTGACCAACTACGAGGACATTATTCTTTCTATTCATGGTTCAAGCTACTCTAGGCTTGATTTTTTAGGAAAGACTATCCTTCTTGGAAGCTCTACCATGCTTGTATCCATAACTTCTTGACATGTATTGTGGGTTCAACTAGAGTGAATCTTGTATTTCTATTAGTTACACCTATGATTTTTGTTCTTTTTTTTTTCTTTTTCAGTTGCTGCTGTTTCATGTGAACTTAGTTGACTGGCTCAAGGTGATGGTCGGGAGCAGATGCTTTGAGGAAGTTGTTGACCTCACAATTGAGACTAGGACTGGTGACGACTCGAGCTGCTCGCGAGCAGCTCGAGTCAAAGCTAGGCTCGAGCTCGTGTTGACCGAGCTCGAGCAGTTCGTTAAGATAAACGAGGCGAGATCGAGCCTTCGTTTCTTAGGCTCGATAGCTCAACGAGCCGCTCGTTGGGCTCGAGTATGTGTGAAATTACAAAAATACTCTTGATTCAATTAAAATTTACATGTTCTCTGCGCCCTAAGCTATAATCGATGTTCAGCACTTCAGCCACTGTTGGTAAACTTTCCTCCTTCCTTCACTTAGGTTAACTTGTTTGCTCTGCTAACTCCTTCGATTGATCTTCTTCCTCCGCCACCGACTGTCCCAAACTCCCAATTTCCACTTCCGTCACTGCCATTGCTGCTACCGCTAGCTGCATCTCGAGTTTCTTCACTTCCTCCCACTTCAGCCACAGTCATCGATGCTACTGCTAGCTGCATCTCCACCGCTTCCGCCATCTCCACTTCAGCAACCTCCAAGATCTTGTAGTGCTAAGGGCAGGTTGGGAAGAAAGGCAAGTTCCAAGGAAAGGCAGAGGAGCAAAGCTGCGAAAAAACAGAGCAAGGAAGGTTCATCTGAAGAGCTGCCGGAACCGCCGCCGCTCATAGCCGCCACCACCATCCCGTCGGAATCCACCACTGTCATCCACGAACCTTCACCGCGAGAGACCACTGTAAGTTAATCTTCTCCATTATATTTCAGTTTTCATTCGAACATAAGCTTTGAAAGATTTCAGAGCATGTTTGCTGATGAACGTGCCATGTCCGCCGTTAGCATGTTGTTTCAAATTTTACGTCGATTGTTCGTGGCCTTTTCTGTGTGTTGATTAGACTGTATTCTTTTGGTTTTGCTGTACATTGTGGGGGCTGAATATAGATTTAATTGAGTAGAAGATTAGTGAAATTTGTGATGCCCCTAACCTGTTCGACGAAATGCCTGGCTGAAAATTCTTATTGAAAGAAGATTCGTTTGCATTTTTTCTTTCATGTTAAAGAACCGGCTAAGTCCGCAGGTTCATTTCCTCGCACCTGAGAAATTTTGATGTATTGCAGTCTTGCATTTTTTTGTTGTTGCTTTATGCCTCCCATCGTATGAATTTGAATTGAAATGGCATGGGAAGGATCTTGTGATTTTCATTTTGATTGGAAATGATCAGACTTGAGCTTTTTGATGTTCTGTCCGCAGAGGAGAAAAGACAACCCCATTCCTAGGATCATGATTTTGGTCCTTCATTTTACTTTATTATTATTATTTTTATTTATTTATCCCCCAAAGTTTTAAGATTTTACAATTCCCCCAAAGTTTTAAGATTTTACAATTCCCCCAAAGTTTTAAGATTTTACAATTTTATAATTTGTTGGATTCTGATAATAAAAATGCTTAAAATGAAATGGAGACAGTGCTAAGAGGCTTGATATTGCTCCAGATCTTGTAGTAACTATGGGATAGTGGCATTTAAGGAGACATCTGTTTAATTACTTATTTTTTTGGGGGTGAAAACTGTGTTGACACTTGACAGTACAAGCTACTTATTATCATTCCATGGTCATGTATGTTCTTGTCATTATGAGCCTTGCTGTCCTCTTGTTTCTTGAAAATAATTACTACTACTAACTTGTTTACTAGTAATAGTAATCTGTTTTGGGACTAGAGAATGCTGCTCATGTTTCTTTTTTTCTTTTGGCATAGTTAAAAAAAATTGAGAATATAAGATGGATACGTCCAACCAAGAGCAGTCTTCACCAATTAATAGATCAGTTGGTGATTCCGCTAGTCCGGTGAATATTTTTGACAAGGCTATTGCTATTAACATTGATGAAGAGCTGGAATTATCTCTTGGTGATGAAGAATTAGGGAGTGAAGATGAAGCATTAGAAGGTGATACACATACAACCACTCAAACAGTTGTGGAAGAAGCTGATGCGGATGATGGCTTGGATGCTTTTCGAAAAAAAAAGAGGATAAAAAAATCAGTAGCATGGGATGACTTCAAAGATGTTGAAGTTGGCCATCAAAAAATTCTTATGTCGGAGTGTATTCATTGCCATGCAAAGTTCAAGAAGACGAAAACTAGTACAACTTCAAGTTTGCTGAGGCATAGGAAGTCATGTGCTATCCGATTGCAAAAACTCAAAAAAGCAACACAACAAACAAAGATCAATTTCCCATCTGCTGATTCTGCCGAAGCTTCTCAAACCTACCTTCACTCCGGGAGGTTTGATATGGCAGTCATGAGAGAGGCTACTGCTGAATGGGTGCTTATGCATGAGCATCCATTTTCAATTGTGGAGGAAGAAGGCTTCAATTTGATGCAAAAAAGAGGGATGCCGGAATGGCAAAGAATCAGTCGGACTATGAACAAAAACGACTGCACATCAGTTTATGAAAGAGAGAAGACAAAATTGAAGAACCAATTAAAGAAAGTCAAGAAAATTAGCTTGACTACAGATCTTTGGAAGTCCAAGAACCAAAAAAATGAGTATATGGTCATAACCGGACATTGGATTGATAGCAATTGGAGATTGCAGAAACGGGTTCTCAACTTTGTGCACGTCCCTCCTCCATGTCGGGGCATCCAAATTGCGGATGCTATTTTCAAGTGTTTAACGGATTGGGGAATTGAGAGCAAGATTTATACAGTCTCAGTCGATAATGCCTCGAATAATGACAGTGCACTGAGATGTTTAAAGGACACTTTCTCCCGAAACAAGTGTCTATTAGCAAAAGGAAAGTTGTTTCATGTGAGATGTTGTGCGCATATACTGAATTTAATGGTTCAAGATGGACTCAGTCAAATCAAGGAAATAGTTGGAACAATCAGGGACAGTGTAGAGTTTATCAATAAGACAGATGGAAGACGCCTTCAATTTGCTGAAATTGTACGCCAGCTGCAGTTGCCAGAAAAAATACTAATTTATGACTGCAAAACAAGGTGGAATTCTACTTATGAGATGCTAACTTGTGCACTGGAGTTTCAAGATGTTTTTCCCAGGTACAGAGATAGAGAGCCAAATTATGATTTCTGTCAAACTTTGGAAGATTGGGAAAAGGTTACAAAAGTGTGCAATATTTTAAAAGCTTTTTGGACAGCAACTCATGTGATATCTAGTAGTGATTATCCGACTGCAAATTTATATCTAAATGAAGTTTGTCGGATTAAAGTACTACTAGATAGTAAGGTTGATGATGAAGATGATTTTGTCCGGTCAATGGTGCAAAAGATGAAGTTGAAATTTGATAAGTACTGGGGAGAGTGTAACTTGTTAATGTCTATAGCAGCTATTTTGGATCCCAGATGCAAGATGAGAGTTATAAACTATTGTTTTCCATTGCTTTATCCTCCACATGAAGTGCAAAGCAACATAGGCAAGGTTCGACAAGCCTTGTATGACCTATATGATGAATATGTGGAGATACATGTTTCAGGCCAAAGTGGATCATCTTCTCAACTACTAGTCGGCAATGATCATCCAACCAAGAGCAGCAGTAGTGCATCTTCATCAGTGTCCCATGTTTCGGGTATGAGTGAATTTTTGACCCACATTGCCACCGTTGAGAGTGTTCAACCCATCAAGAATGAGTTGGATACCTACTTTGAAGATGGTCTCCTCACAGCTGCAGATGATTCAACGGTAGATATCGTGAATTTGGATGCCTTGAAGTGGTGGAAAGACACAACAAAATACAAGATTCTTCCCAAGATGGCTGCTGACATTTTAGCCATTCCAATAAGCACTGTAGCTTCGGAAGCTACATTTAGTGCTGGAACCAGAGTAATCGACTCTTACCGTGCTTCCTTGGCTCCAGAAACTGTAGAAATGTTGATGTGTGCTGGAGATTGGTGTCGTAAGGTACACGGGGTGAAGAAAAGGGAAAAGGTAACAAAAAAAATAAAATTATCACACATAATATTTAAATTCGGTCTTACAATTTCTTAATTTTTTTATTTTATTTTTTTTGTTTTTTCAGAAATTGAAGGATAAACAAGAGATTGTGTTGCCTATTTCTTGACTTTGGAGATGTTTGAGGTAATTTACCTTTAATTTCCTATTTAGACTTTGGTTTTCTTTGATTGGAATTGTCATAAAGATGTGCTGAAAAGGAGGGTTTTGGTTGAAGATGCAAATGGTGGCTGTTTCCGTTTCTTATGAGGTCTGCTTCAGTTGGTATGTTTCATTCTGTATGAAATGTTGTGCAATGGATTTATTGGAAAGATTTGATCTTTTTCAGTTTGTTTGGGTGGTCTGTTTTGAGCTTCAAAGATTGTTTTCAAGCATGTTTAAGTAAAGCAGTCTTAAGTTCTTTTGTTGTATGGTTGCTATGCAGACTTTGTTTTTCTCAGTATATGGTTTCAATCATAGGATAATCTGCCTTTTGTCTTGGATGTTATTGATGTATTGGATTGATTATGTAGTGATTTTCTTGAAACTGCCATTGGCTTGTTTTCTTTAGGCTCTGAAGTTTCGGTTGTACAGCTTTGCTTATTAGTTAGGCACTATTTTATAACATCCGAATACACATGATGCTTTTACACTAGTGTGTGGTTATATTTGTTGAGTTATTGTGATTGATCCTTCTCAGTATTTATAGTTTCAATAGAAAGTCGTGAAATTTGTTGAGTTGTTTGAAGTTATCTGATTTTCTTTTTCCGGGCAAGTTCTTCTGCAAAGATAATTAATTTTTGCCCAAGTTTTTTTTTGCTTTCTCTGTAAAATGGGTAGAGGGAGACTAAAACAGCTTAACGAAATTGGGGCTGGACTTTCGTGCCTATATATCTTTTCAATTGGATGTATCAACCTGTCTACAACAAATATTTTGTGTTGTAAATTTGTGATAGCTTGTAATATTTTGAGCTTTGGCTGAAAAATTGGACTAAAAGACCTGTATTTCCTCATATAATTTCATTTTAATGAGTATATTTCTATCTTTTGAAGTTCTTGATGGATTGAAGGAGCTCTTGCATGTTGCCTGCAGGTTGGTTCGTAGATCCATTGCTGGCATTAGGAAAGATTACAAAGGTAACCTACTGAGACTGAAGGGATGTGTCTTTTCAAATATGTGCTGAGACAATGTTAAATATATTCCTGATCAGTGAAGTTATCATAATTTGTATTAATGGATTTTTGTGGACATTTGGATAATTTGTATTAGTGGATAATTTTTGGATAATTTGTATTAGTGGACATTTGGACATTTATGATTGTATTAGTGCATAATTTGTAGGCCTCAAAATCAAGAATATGTGAAAAATTGTAGTTATTTCATGCGCAAATTTTGTCAAAAAATGGGGAAAAAATGCTGTATTCTTGCTTAAAGTTTCAGAAATTTTCGAGCTATTTTCGAGTTCGAACTCGAGCTCCAAACGAGCTAGAATTCGAGCTGCTTTCGAGCTTCACGCGAGCTAGAAAATCGAGCGAAACTCGAGCTATTCGCGAGCTAGATTTCGAGCTAAGCTCGAGAGTCATAAACGAGTCGAACTCGAGTTTTTCTTTTCTTACGTCGAGCCGAGCTCGAGCTCTATTTTTCGAGCTCGACGAGCTCGAGCTCGAACTCGAGCTCTCATATAAATATGCCTGACTCGACTCGATAAGCTCAAAACTCGACTCGATTCGGTTCGTTTGCACCCCTAATTGAGACCAAGCCACCTACAACAGCCCTCAAACGAGCTCTTTTGGCCACTTTAATATGTGTTGATCCTGATGCTGAAAAGATACCCATTATGAGTCAAGTTGCTCGCATTCTTGAATCAGAAGAGTATCCAGTATCACGAAAGGGTATGGTTTGAACTTTCAAAAGCTGAATCTGTTTCTCATTTGGATGTCCTTTGCTGTATAGTCAGTTTTAAACATATTAATTCTTCTTTTTGTGGGAGGTCATTTTAGATGCTAGCAGGTATGAAGCGTTCGTATTGGATGGAGAAACAATAGCTTGCATATTACATAGTTTAGATCCTCAAAGTAGGTGACTGTTGGCTAGGATTTATTGATCCTGAGAATCATTTTCTTAAAGCATGCATGGACCATACATGTTTAGCAAAGCAGTAAACGCAAGAAGCCCACGGATATGATGGTTTAGTTAACTGTGGTCTTTGTCCCTTGATGAACTTTGAGATGATTGGTGTTATTGGTTACTTGCTCGTTGCTGCACAGTTGATTTTGATTGGGTGTCTGAATATATAAAAACCTATCATGGATCCACAGAACAAATATACAGGCTATTAGGCTGGGTACTTTGGTAATGTAAATTATGACCCAGGATTTAGTTGACTGCATATGCTGTTTTCAACTTGTACCGAACTTGGATGTACTCGAGCCAAGTCGAGCTCGAGTACTGCTATACTCGAACTCGACTCAACCTATATATAACTATACTCAAGGTTGGCTTGAGCTCGATCGAGTCTAAAAATCGCAACTCGAGGCTTAACTCGAGGAAATCCTTTTAAGCTCGAGACTTGACTCGATAAAGCTCGACTTTTAGTCAAGTCTTATCAAGTCGAGTAATCAAACTTTTTGACTCGGCTCGGAATTATAATACATATATATTATTTAAATATATCCAACTCGACAAGCTACTCGTTGAGCCACAAGTTGCAAAATCCTGGCTCAAACTTGACTCAAATGTATATTTGAGTAGCTCGAGACTCGGCTCGAACTTGATTTGATTGAGTTCAAGCCAAGTCATTGACCGAGCTACTCGCAAGCTACTCAGGAGCAGCTCGACTCGCGTACATCCCTCTCTGCCCACTCTTTCATTTTTTGAACAGGGCCAAGGGCTTGGAAAAGCTTATTAGGACTCTTCTGCAGAGGGACATTGGAAATATAACACTCTTTGCGGATAGTCAAGGTATATAGTAACTAGGACTATATTTGGAACTATAACACTCTTCTGGTTGTCCACAAAAGTTTATGATTTTTCCTACTTCTATGGCACCTATTTTATTATTTTTTGCCTTTCTTGAATTTTTTCTTCAGAGCGGAAAAACGGTCCCCTGCAAGAGATAACTAGTGCATAAGGACCTCATCTGATGTTAGGGTTTTTTTTTCTTTTTTTTTTAATTTTTTGTTGGTTTTTGCATTCTCCAACTTGCTCTTAATTTTTATTTTTTTCTTTGTAGTTATAGACTAAATATCAATAAGTTTTTATTTTGTTTTATTGCTCTGTTGTTTATCATTATCATTATCATTACTATACTATATAAAAAGCATGAATGTTGGTAATAGGGAGTGCAAGTGTAAGCACTTTTTTATCTTAGTTTTTGTTATTCCTAAATTATCCTCGTGTCTTTTAATTAGAATTATTACATTTAATGTGACACTAATTAAAAGAAATAAAACACTCCAATTGATTACATTTTAATAGTATTAGTAATTATAATTTAAAATGGCTCATTAAAAACTATTTACCTACCCTTGGACTCCATCTCCAATTATTATACTTATCAAAATTTCTTAATTGAAGCATGAAAAATTTCTCATTAGTCATTAGTTGAGATTGTAAAAAAAATTAATTTCAAAAAATAGATACTCTCTAAAAAATGGAGAAACATACAAGGACAAGAGAACCTTATTCATCTATATATCTTCATACAAATATCACAAGTAAATTTTACAATACTATTTAAAAAGTATGAATGTTAGTATTAGGGAGTGTAAGTGTAAGCACTTTTTTATCTTAGTTTTTGTTATCCCTAAATTATCTTAATGTCTTTTAATTAGAATTATTGTATTTTAATGTGGCACTAATTTAAAAAAAAACTCTCCAATTGATTACATTTTTGTAGTATTGGTAATTATAATTAAAAATTTTTCATTAAACACTATTTACGTACTCTTGGACTCCATATCCATTTATTATACATATCAAAATTTTTTAATTGAAGTATGAAAAATTTCTCATTAGTCATTAGTTAAGATTGTAAAACAATAAAAAGTAGATACTCTCTAAAAAATGGATAGACATACAATGATAAGAGAACCTTTAGTCATCTATATATTTTCATACAAATATCACAAGTAAATTTTACAATTATGCATTTTTTACCAATATGAAAAATTTTTCATGTTGCATTCAATGGAATTTCAATGTACAAAAAATGATGGCATCTTTATAACTAAAATAGCAATATTAAATTGAAAAAAAAAAGAAATTTGAAATAGCACCACATAAACTACTATTATCATTAATAGCAAGTTAGCAACTGATCAAAATAAAAAAAAACTGAAAAAATTAAAAACTATTTATAAAATGACATAAAGTAAATGGCAAATGAATTAAAAAGTAAGAATACAATTCAAATAATACCAAAGACAATATCCAAATCACAAATATTCAGGAAAAGACAAATAGTGTTATTGACAATAATATAGTAATGCTTCATTTGTATTTGTTTGAACAAACCAAATCCATCCATCAAGTCAGAAGCCATCTCCAATGATAAAAAGAATTATAATAAGAGTAAATTTAAAATGAAGAATGATAAACTGAAAATGATATTCAAATTATTTTTGGTGATGTCCAAAATACCATTATTTTTCTAATGATTATATATATTTACTGGATTGCAATATTAGTGAATAATGGAAGCGCTTATGAAATGTAAAACTTTAAAATTAAGTAAATTTCATTTGTGGTGATAATTGTAATTAGACAGATTTAGTGCATTCCAATAATTAATAATTATGATAGCAGTTATGGATTAAAATTTGGTAATTAAAAAATAAAACACTGTAATATACAAAAAATTAATATTAAAATTGTTAATTAGCCACAAGTCTCATTCCAATTCTATGATCATAAGAAAAAACTAATACTAAAACTAAAAATATTGTGCTCATATGAAAAAAGTAGCCTTGTTGCTTGTGCTTCGCATTGGATTGTGATAAAAATATGAATAAAAGAAAAGGAAAATAGAAAAACTCCAACTATCTCTATCTATAATACTTCAATTGTTAGAATATACAAGCCAAAAAAACTTTACGTGGTAGATCATCTGTACTCCATTATTGACAAAAATAGAATTAACATAATACAAAGAATTCAAATTACATTTATGTGTATTTTTCTAACTTAATTATATACTTTGTTTATAAAAAATTGTGATGATTGTGGTTTATATGCAATAGAATCATGAATATAAAATAATTTGTGTAAAACATGATATTATCAATATTTGATATGTTAGAGTTTAAGCTATAAATAAAAAAGTATTTGGTTCATGATTTCAAATTCAATCCTAAGGGATATGTCAACTATATTGGAATGTTTTCTGTCTCTTTTCATTTAATAAAATTTTTAAAAGTAACTAGCTTAAAAAAATAAATAACATAAAAATACTATATTATGATATTGGTGATCAAAATTTCATAAAAAATTTTTAGTATCTAAAGAAAAAAGTATTTTAAGATATTACAATCATGTGTAAAGCACGTGAACTATTACTAGTGTGATTATGTTTGGTAAAGAAAAGAGAAGGTGGCATAGAGGATTACAGTTATTTTATTTTGGCCCCGTGTGGTGATACAGTGGTCTGTAAAAGATTTTTTTTGGGGTGCTTTTGTTATCTAATTTGTATATTTGTTTGCGATATTGCAGGTCCAAATATTGAAATTTTTTTCTTGATTTTGTTTTGCTATACTAAAGAGTACTAAGATCAATTGTATAGGTGCAATATTCTAATGAATCCTTTTTTCAACATTCTGTTTTACTCAAATACCAAATTTTGAACATGTTGCAAGAGTAGAAAACTCTTATGCTTGCTATCGACAATAAAAAGTAATATGTAAAAGTTGATACTAACATTTTTAAATTTTATACTCTTTTAATTACTTGAAGAAATAGTTGATAATAGTAGGCTTTCTAGCATGCATCATGCAATTATTTTAAATGGAATTTTCTTTTGAGTTTTATTGGTGGATATGTGTGTGCAGTTGTAGTGATTAAAGGACCATATAATGATTGTTTGATATTAAATATGTTAACATGTTGGACAGAATTAATTGTAGTGGGACTTAATTAGCCAGTGGACTGAGAGTAGTGTTAGCATGGGAAAAAGCTCGCCTACAAGGCATGTTGCTGATTTGCCAATTGACCGATCTTCAACTGGATGCTGCCAAAGACATCATCCCAAAAGAAATCACGTTCTGTTAATATTTTATTTCATTTTCTCATTGCCTAGATCCACAAAATTTGCATATCTTGAAGACCAAGGTTGTTTTTGGCTTTTTTTTCTGCTATTGTATGTTTTATTAGATTAATTTTGGACTTGGAGAGATGGCTGCATTTTTTTAAGGAGAAAGAAGATAATGAACATTGAAAAGGAAGTGATGGTGATTTCAATGGAGGTTTCAACATTTTTCTATGGTTTCAGATGTTTTAGTGAAACTGTTTACTTCAGAGGTAATTATTTTACTCTTCAAATGATTACTTTTTAGTCAATTTTTATTTCACAGTTTCCTTCTTCTTCTTTTTTTTTTTTTTTCATTTTTTTGGGTCTTCTAAAACTCACTTCTTATTTTATATGAAATGGGGATGTGTGATCTGCATCCGTGCAGCAACATGTTCTGTGGTCAATGCAGATTTATAAACAAGAGCAGCCACCTTAAGAACTTAGTGGCTTCATTCAAAGTGAGAATAGCCAAAACTTCTCCAACACACAGAACACTCAACGAAGAAATAGAAGACTTTGTCGAAGATCTATCTAGAAGAACTTGCAATAACTCCTTTGTTCGAGAATGTTTTGTCCAAAAATATTTATTTGCCAACTTTCGCATCTGCATATGAAAAATCGCAGAGAAAAAGGACATTTCCATGAAGAAAAAATAAGAAGCAATGTAGTTTTACAAGATGTTGAATCAAGCTCCATCATGCCATAGTATAGTCAATCTACAAATTGGTGAAGGCAGCTAAATATATCCATATTCAATTTGTATCCTCCCATTTCTTCTATTATCCTAATAAATATAAGATTAACAATCTCAAATGCAACTCAAATTTTGGAAAAGCTACTACTACCTACTCAACTATGTCTCTTTTTTTTTTTTTTCTTTGAATGCTATTCATGAACAAGGAACATATTAATCATTTTCATTATCTATTCATCTCAATTGTTTCCTATTCATTTTCCCCCTCCATTGTGTTGAACACAAACTCTATAAACATATAAACATAACTTCTTATGCTTAACCACAGTGTTCAACTTAGATGTTTGGGCATTTTTTGGGCAAGACTGAAATTCCTATTCATTTTTCCCCCTCCATTGTGTTAAACACAAACTTTATATATAAACAAATAAACATAACTTCTTATGCTTAACTACAGTGTTCAACTTAGATGTTTGGGCATTTTTTGGGCAAGACTGAAATTCACACCAGCATGTAGACTCTAGAACTAATACGCTGCTTACTGTTTATGATATATTTAACTTTTACGTACAAAGAAAATTGATTTGGTTGGAATTTTAATCCTAATCTTTTGATTATGGGAGAATGACATTATTTTGGTTAAACATGAAATCGCACTATCATTTCCTTCCCTGGACGGATAGCTTTCTATCTGAAATTGTTTAAAAGGAGACGTGACATACCAAGTAAAATGGCAAAAAGGAGCAAGGACCCTAGCTACTTTCTCTGGAGATGACAATTAGGATTTCCACCAGTGGAAAATTGGCATATGCCAATATAAGCACAGCAATTCACAACCAAAGACTAGTGATTTACAATATCACCATATCATCTGCTATTGATTATCATAACAAGCATTGAAATAGTATCATCCACTAAAGTAAAAGCAATTAAACTGCACAAGTTAAAGGAAGAACAAACTTTAACTCAGTAAAAGGTAGAGGGAAATATTTCACAGGCACTAGAGGCTAAAGCAGCCATTTTGATCTTGTTACATAGAGCTGTTAATCTGAAATTGGCCTTCATAAGCAAAGCGACTGTCTCATTAACTCCTTGTCAGATACAAGAGAAGTCATTACATGAAGTAGAAGGCAAATCCCAAAGTCCATGCTTCCCCCTTCTTCGGCTCCTGGATTCACTATTAGTTTCCCGTCAAATTTATTTGTGCTCCCGTTTAGAACTGCGACTGGTTTCCCAAGTCCAAATTCTGTTACATACATGTTGAATCGTAGAGAGCATCCCAAGAGTTTGCTATAGGAATCAGGCGGATCACTAGCCTGAAGTAGTTCTCCGGATTAAAGCCATGATTCGATCTGTTCATGTGATACACGTGTCTGATTGATCACTGCATGATGCAATAACCACACTGCCCATCCTAGGCTTTGTTCCAGCAATTCACCATAGTCAGCTTTTGTTGACGTTGCCTATAGATAGTTACTGAAGCAGTCTTGAGACTTAGGTGGAACTGACCTGGATCCGTCATTTCTGACAATGTAGAAGAATTTTTTTTTTTGGATATGACTGAAAGTTTTGAGCCCTTGTTATACATCTCCAAAGATGAGCCAACAATGCTTGCAAGGAGGAAATCTCAGTGGTATTGTATTCAACATTTGTTTTGCTTTCAGCTTTGCCACTGACTCTGATGAGAAATGGAATATTCTTTCCCTAATCACATCTTCTGGCGCTTTATCTACTTCATCTCTGTTGATAATGACTTGACCATGCTAGTCGTAAGTTAGTGGCAGGCTAAAAAATGGAATATATCATCCTTGAGAAAACAATCGATGATCATGTATTGGAGGTCTTGAGATTACACTTGTTCTCCCCCGGCTTTGAATATTTTCTACCAAGAGTTCAAGAAATGCCAGAGAGATGTTCCATCCACAACCATATGGTTCATGGAGCATCCAATGAAGATTCCATCTATCAATTCAGTGACTTGAATGGTCAACAAAGACTTTGTGTGACCATAAT
This sequence comes from Coffea arabica, assembly GCF_036785885.1. Lineage (NCBI taxonomy): Eukaryota > Viridiplantae > Streptophyta > Magnoliopsida > Gentianales > Rubiaceae > Coffea > Coffea arabica. The sequence continues at coordinate 25,011,893 of NC_092312.1, read as the reverse complement.
AGTTGATTGACCTCCTGTGATCAAAGAATGATCTCACATTCCCAGGAGCATATGTTGGTGAAAGTATATCATCTATAGCCAGGTCTAGCGATGCGTGGATAAATCGAGCCCTGGAACCTTTATTGCAGGCAATGTAAATTGCCAAGTCTATACTCTCTTCTTTTTTTAGTGTTGCAAGACGACCCGCTAATGGATAGAAATGAACAAGGGTAAGGCAAAAAGATTCCTTGATCTTCTGCACAAGTTCTCCAAGTTGGTTCATGTTAAATCCTAGTGGCTTTGCAAAAAGAAGGAACTTCTGCATGTATTATGTAAAGACCAATCAAGTCACATGTTGACAAGAACATTGGTTGTTTTGACCCTTCTAGCGTGTACTTTGGTTTGATAAAACATTCAGATACATATTGGACTGCCGCAGACTCCATTCTTATTACACCTCTTTGGTCCTAAGCTGGAGCAATTGGTTGTTTATTCCCTTTATATGTTTTTAACAACTACGAATGGCTAATCCCTTTGGATAGTGATCTTCTAGACAAGCAAAATAACTGCAGCTAAACTTTGATTGTTCATGAAGCCAATCTTAAGATTAAAGGCAACTTAAGATAAGGCCATGGTTCGTGGAGCATCCAATGAAGAATCCATCTATCAACTCAGTGACTTGAATGGTCAGCAAAGGTTTTGTGTGACCATTGTTGGTGCAATATTTACAACTTATTGGCAACATTTATTTAAAACCAATTAATAACCGGCATCATGGTTGATATTCACCTGGTATTGATTAATCGTAATCGGCTAATAGGAACTTATCGGTAGCATCTTTTTGAAGTTGATCAGTAATTGGTATGATGGCTGATATTCATACATCTATCGGTATGCACGAAGATATGCTGATATGTGTAAGTAGAAAATGGAGAAAGAAAGCCGATTACGCTAGGGAATCTATGTAGGGTCGACAGGTCATCAATAATCACCGTGGAGACAATCGGCTGTATGACAAGGAGCTTATCAATTGTGGCATATAAAGGTCACATGGAGGCTTGATTGATAACTGGTCTTCAAAAATTAGTAGTTAGGAATGTATTGTTAGCGACACCAGTTCAAGGCTCATAGGTGTGAGTAATAAAGGTTCCATGGGAAATCGCTAACGATGGCCGATATTTACATATTCAACGATGTATGCAAAGGAGTACTGCCAATATTAATTGATGAGGGTGCCAATACAAACGGAGCTGATACAGTAGATCAAGTATAGATAAAAGTAGAGCTGATGGTGGCAATTGGCTGGGAAAAGACGGGTGCATCATCTCATGTTCCTATAAATTAGAGCTGAGGTAGTTACATGATCCCCAAGATTTGGGAATGGGCAGTTAACACTACCCTTGTTTGGAGACCATTATGGCTGACATGGAGTATAACATGGGCATTAAGGAGGTTAAGTTGCTAAATTTGAGGGAAACTACACATCTATAAATAGATTGAGACACGACTTTCACTCCACAAAAATGTCAAATCTGGTGCTTCTTTCATTTTAAAACAGCTTTTCTTAGAAATCATAGGCTAGAATTAGGATTTTCATAGCTTTCTTAGAAGATTTAGGCTAATTTCTAGGATTTCTAAATTTTCATGCAATTAGTTCATTTCTATTACAAATTTTTAGCTGTTTCATGTTTATCTTTGTACAAACCAGCAAGTTTAATTTGAGAATTCTTTCCAATTTCAAGTAATCCTAATGAGTTTTCCAGCACATTTTATGTTTCATAGTTCATCAGGTTTAGTTTTCAGTTCTTGTTTCATTACTCTTTCCTTGTGACCAGTTACTCTTAGCACGAATTTTAAGTCCTTGAGACTGCTCAAGGCAGGACGAGTAGCAGTCGTCTTAGAAGTCAGTAAAATCGATCGGTGCATTCTTACTCCTACCAAATCAATTCTTTCATAAGGTATTCCTAGTTTTTCTCGCACAAACTAGGTGGCACGCTAACAACCATCACTTTATCGGCAATTGTTTGTAGATCAGTAAAAATCAGCACAAACAACTATCATAGTTGATTGATCTCTTGTGATCAAACAATGATCTCACAATCCCAAGAACATATGTTGGTGAAAGTACATCATGAATAAATCGAGCCCCGAATCCTTTATTGCAGTCAATTTAAATTGCCAAGTCAGTACTTTGTTCTTTTTTTAGTGTTACAAGACGACCTGCTAATGGATAGAAATGAACAAGGGTGAGAGAAAAAGATTCATTGATCTTTTGCACAAGTTCTCAAATTTGGTTCATGTCAAATCCCGGTGGCTTTGCAAAAAGAAGGCCCTTCTGCATATATTGTGCAAAGACCAATATCAATTCATATGGTGGCAAGAACATTGGTTGTTTTGATCCTTCTGTAGTGTACTTGGGTTTGATAAAACATTGAGATACATATTGGACAGCCACAGACTCCATTCCTATTACACCTCTTTGGACCTAAGCTAGCTGATAAGTAATTATTTTACTAGTTTTTATGTAGTCATTTGATTTATTTTTAAGTGTGTTTTTAATTAAAAATGATTAAATTAAGCTCTTTTTAGTTAACATGCATTTAGCATGAGGAATTGAATTGGAAAATGCTTTTGAGCAAAATTAATGCACTTTTTGATAATTTTTGTAGGGAATTGAAGCACGTGAAAATTGCAAAAATTCAAATTGAGATGATTGCAATGAAATTCAATTACAAAGGAAGCAAGAAATTAAAAGTTGGAGAATTTAAAGCTTCAAAATTGCAATGAAAAATTCAACTTTTGCACATTCGGACATGATTCACTAATCAGAAACGTTAGGCAGTAGCAAAGGAAGTGATCATCTCGCATTTCTCAGTGGAGACAGGGGAGCCCAATCTGCAAGGCAATCTGCGAGTTGCGACTTAGGAAATGGGGCAGGGACGGTCCCTGCCCCATTATTATGACCGTTCCTGAGCAGTTAATGGCTATGATTTGGTTAAAAAATTTTGTGCGGTCTAAATAACAAGTTGTGCATCAATTTTCACACCATGTGTGGGGCCCGCAAAATTTTGTACTAAAATTACATGTTGTACAAACAAAGTTATGCCGTGTGTAATCAAAGTTACGCACAGTTAAAAATGACCAAAACCGTTAGATGCAACCGTCCTTGCCCTTGTCCTGTGACTTACGGATCCCTGATAAAGACAGGCCCACTTGTAGTTCGATTTCCAACTTTTTTCCAACTCAATTTATTAGAGAATCTCGACTGTAGCTGTATGATTAAGACTTGAAGAATCAAGAAACAGCTTTATGTCTTTTCATTTGTGACTTTTTCTCCCTAAAATCTTCTATAAATACTCCATGTATTCCACTCATTTTGAGGAGAGGAGAGTAGGGTAGATATATTAAAAATCATAGATGATAAATAGAGTAGAGAAACTAGTTAAGTTAGCTTTAGCATCAAGCGAGAAGTTCTCTTTTGAGAAAATATTGATGTGAACTTGTAATTGAACTACAAAGTTGTGAAGAGAAGATTAAGGAACTTGTTTCATCATTTGAAGAAGTCTTCTTAATCCCTTACTCTTTATTTCTTTAAGTTCCTTCGTGTCTTACAATACAAGTTTTGTGTGTAATACATATGAGAAGTTAAACTCTTTCTTGTTAGAGAGAAAGATGAACTTATAGCTTTTTAGCTTGTGTTCACTTGAGTTGATTCAAGGGTGATTTGTGAACTTGTTAGTTCATATATTTGAATCTCACATTTATGGTTATTGATCACTAATTATAAATCATCCAAGCATGTGTTTGTGCTTGAAATTGCCTTGCATGTGTAGTTCATGATATATGAACCTTAGTTTGCATTTTCATGTCAGAAGGAGATGCGTCTAAGTGAATTCAAGCTTGCAATTTCTTTGAGTTTCATGAACTTGTGCTAAATTAATTCATCATGTCAATAGGTGAAGATTTAGTATAAGTATCTTTGTTTATTTGTGAAAGCAATATACATACAATTCCGGAAATTACTTCCTTAACAAGCCGCAAATCAATAATCCTAATCATCCAAGTTAAGCACTTGCTTTGAGTTATAAGGGATTTTAATCTTTAGCATTTCTCTTTATTTGAATCTAAAGCTACCTTAATCTAACTTGTTCTTTGCTTTTGATTTAATTCTTGTTATCTACCGCCTACATGGTTGGTTGTACCATCCTACGGCCAGCATTATATTACGTTCTATGGCCGATTGTACTGCCTAATCCTTTATATTTCTTGTTTATTTACTTAATCGGTGTTTAGACAACAAAATAAGTTAAAAATCAATAGTACTTAATCAAGCCCTTGTGGGATCGACCCCTAATTATCACTAGACTCAATACACGATCTGTATACTTGTAAAAAATTGGGGTATAAAGGCAAAAATTGATTGATAATTGGGAGAATTTAATTTCAAAGCGTAGACCACGTCAAGTTTTTGGTGCCATTGCCAAGGATTTTAGATAATATTAGGACAAAAACAAGCTTTATTAATCTAAACTTGTTTCAATTTTAATTTTCCTTGTGTAAACGTGCCAATTTACTAGTTTATATTAAGTAGTAGAATTTGTACTAATTCTTCTTAACTTTGGTGTTTTGTAGTGCATGCACCAATCTCTCTGTAACATACTACCATTTGAGCCAGAAATTGAGAAAATGGCAAATTAGGAGAAGGCGTTTAGCTTGACAACAAGCTCAACAACAAGAAGTGGAAAGTGAAGGTGAAATTGTCATTGAATTGCCTCATTTAGAAGAAATGGCGGAGGAATGTGCAAATCACAATCAACAAGTCTTGCGAGATTTTGCTTTGCCATCTACGAAAGGATCTCAAACAAATATAGCACGATCAGCAGTCAATGCAAATAACTTTGAGATTAAGCCGACATTGATTCAAATGCTCCAACAAGAACAATTTGGAGGTAATATAACCGAGGATCCTAATGCTCATTTAGCTAATTTTTTGGAGTAGGTGATGATGCTATAAAGGTTCAATTGTTTCCTTTCTCTTTAAGAGATAAGGCTAAGGTAAGGCTTAATTCACATGCACAAAACATTTTCACTACTTGGGCCGATTAATCTAAGGCTTTCTTAAATAAGTACTTTCCACCTGGAAGAACTGCTAAACTATGCATGGAAATAACAAGTTTTGCTCTGTAGCTAGGATGGTAATTCATTATATGAGGCTTGGGAGAGATACAAAGAGTTACAACGGAGATGTCCACAAAATGGACTTCTCCCGTGGCTAATTGTTTAAATCTTCTACAATGGTTTAATATATCCTATGAAAACTTATATTGATGTAGCTGCAAGTGGAGCACTTATGGAAAAGTCGGCCGATGAGGTTTAACAATTAATTGAAGAAATGGTGGATAATAACTACCAATGGGTTAATGAGAGAGGTAACACTAAAAACCATGCATGTATGAATGAATTGGACACTTTAAACATGTTAAGTGCAAAAATGGACAATGTGGTGAAAATGCTAAATAGACAAGGTGAGGTTGGTCCAACTTCTAATAGTAATGTAGCACGTTGTACTCTTTGTGGAGAAAATCATAAAAGTACTAATTGTGTTACTATTGCATAGGTACAATATGTGAACAATTTCAACTGGCTAAATCAAAACAATCCTTATTCTAACACTTACAATCAACAGTGGAGGAATCATCCAAATTTTGGGTGGAGAGACCAAGGAAATCAACAAAGATCAATCAATCCACCAGATTTTCAATCAAAACAAGCACTTATTGAATCCAAACTCTCATGAGAGATGGCCATTGAAAAATTAGCTAACACTACCAATAGCAATATGGATAGATTTGCTAAAGCAACCCTGGAGAGATTTGAAAGACTAGAGTGAAGAATGGATTAATTAACCTCAATGTATAGAAATGTAGAAGTCCAATTCGGTCAAATAGCCAACGCCGTAAACCCTAGAAAAACCAAGCAAAACCAAAGTCAATCCAAGGGAGCATCACATGACAATTACTTTTCGGAGTGGTAGACAATATGATGGTTCTTCTAATGTTGGGCTTAAGAGATAAAAAAAAAAAAAAAAGGAAGAACAAGAGAGTTTAATTAATGACAAGAGGAAAATATTTCGAATAATACCTTATCCAAAAATACTTTTTAAATTTTTTACTCTTTTGGCTATAAAAAATGTACCAACTCATTCTAAACTGTAATGAATAATTAAGAAAAAACTATGCAGAAGATGTCACTAACCTATGCCTCATTAAAAGAATATAAAAATTTTGGTATGCTACATTAAGGGAAATATTTTCTTTGCTATTTTGATAATAATTTAGGTAAAACAATTGGAAGAGAAAATATAAAAATTCATTAAAAAAAGCTATTGTAACAACTATTTTTTCACTTAAGCACCCTTCTCCCTTAACTTTTTTTTTTTTGTTTTATGTTACCCCAGGTATTTTAACAATTATTTATGCACAAGAATTGGGAAAATAAAAAGTAGAAATAAAAAATGATTATTCTAGTAAGAGTTAATCCTATATACTTGAACAGTTTATATATTATCATGATACATATGCATAGTTGGTATTACTATTAAAAGTTAAGATTTACTAACTAACTTAATTGAAAAGTAAAATAATTAGATTTACATATTAGCTTGTATAAATGCCCATTGTTTAAAACAAATATGTACTTACATAGTTGTGTTATTAAATTTCTACATTAAGGAAAATATTTGTTAGGTGTTATGAGATGATAGATAAAATGAGATATTGGCAGTGGTTGTTATTTGGCTTGATGATACAGGTCCAGTATAACAAAAAATCCTTATTTGCCTTGATTATCGTATTTGTTTAATGAATGCTTTCTTATTCGTACTACGTATGTTACTCTATCTAAATGATTCGTTTCTTCCTAGTATCATGTATTTTTCTTTAACGAAATACCCTTTCTTGTATCAAACAAGTATTCACGTATAATCATGTGCCTCTGCATTGTTTTGATATAGCCAATGTAGTACTATTATCAAATTTTATATTTCATTTGCCACAATGTTTTCTACAAAACTATTGACAAAGTGATTTCAACCTTCGTGTGACTTTTTTTCTTTTCTATTCCACATTTATTTTAACCTTTGTGTGACTTTTTTTTCTTTTCTATTCCTCATCTATTTTTTCTTCTTTCATACCAAATATCGTATGATTGATTCTCTTAATCGCGAAACGATACTTAAAGAAATAACGTTATCCACCATGCACTATCACAACGAAATTGACATCGACAACTGCTACTTACATCTTCATTATGTACCTTATATGCATAATTTAGAAAATTTTGTATTTATTCCATAAAAACAAGAAATTATTTCCATAAACTATGTGAGATCTTTTAGCCACAAGCGAGTTATAAATTAACCACATTTCATTTTCATCTGTAAAGCATATGTGTTCAACTTCTAACCGATCACTTAAACTTAATTTCACTTCTATACTTTCACACAGGCCATTCCTATCATAAAAGACTGTCACACTCATTCAGAGGAGTCCTCCAAAATGCAAGTTGTTTTCGTAATTTGTCAGCCTGGATTAGAACTAGTTAAGGGGCCAAATTGTATAAGTTTCACTTTGTGTGGTAAATTATGACTATCCCCAACTTCGTGTCCATCAAATTATCAGGTATGGCCCAAGAGGTTTTTTTATTTTTTATTTTTGTTTTTTTATATCAATTACTTCCATAGAGCTTGATAGTTCTTTGATGGAGACTTGGAAGCATGTTCTTAATTCAAGCAAAAAATAGTTAGATTTTGGTGATTTTGAGGTCATTCATGTTTTTCTTTTAAAAAATTAGATGCATCGGCAACTTCACCTGCATCGGCCATGCATCTCCTCCACAGTATTGCTTTGGTGCTTGTCGGGAAAGAGAGAAGAATGGGCAACATGTGCGTGGTCTTAGCTGATACTCTTTGTTAGTTGTCGGGTGCCTTCCGGAATTCAAATACGTGTCGTGCTTAAATAATGCCACTGGATTGACGTTCTTACGGTGGGAAAGCCCATACCCTTCCTACCATATCCAATTCCAGGATAAAGAGGGTGAGGCCATAGAGAAATTCCCTTCATTCCATTGATATTGTCATGCTTTCTTTGTTGGATTGTTCATAGTTATTAAATCCGACCCGAGGAGCGATCGGTGAAAGAGGTGGATCAACGGATTAATGATTCAATCAGTGGATTAGTAGTTCAATCGGTGGGTCATTAAATATATTTAAATATTATGTCTCATAATTTTTTATATGGTTGAAACTATAATAAACTATGTTATAATAAATGCTCAGTTAGCCTAATTTATTATAGAATAATTAATTCTTATAAAAATTAAAGTATTAACAATCTAAATTTAATTAGTAATCCACCAAACTTCAAGTATAAAATTTTATCTTTGTAATTATCTAGTTTATTTATGAATTTTAAGTGCAAAAGTTTATTAAGAACGATATTTACCTTTAAAATGAATTGTGTAATATATTATTTTTTAAGTCTATTTCATAACTTATAGAGTTTGGGGAATAATAAAATGTTATTAAAAGATTCTAAATAAATTTTGTTTTGAAGAAATTAAATAAGAATAAATATATAATATATAATATAAGAAGAACAAAACTACTAACAAATGAATTGTTGGCCCAGTGGTGATTGCTCTCTACTTCTATGCATAAAGTTCCATGTTTGAACATTCATTGAATCATCTACACAAATTTTTTCCTATAACAACATATGTACCGGATTCCTTGAAAAATCGGCGGATTCATTGGATTTATTGGTTGAACCGTCGGTCCGTTGACAAATCAACGGTCTAATTACTTGAACAATCCAATTAATGATCCAGCTCGACTTAATTACTAGTTCATCTGGTTGATCGGTTAAACCGTTGGATCGAATCAAGTTTAATGACACTGGGGTATGTAAGTTGCCTACCATGTTTCTATTTAATTTCTCCATTTACTCATTTACTCCTCAGACACTCCGTAAAAGTGCAATGGCTCACAGACTATTATCAAGGAAACAAAACAACAACTTTTGTAGCATGTAACAGTTACCCAGAAACTAAAACAACAATAATCTAAGATTTGGTAAAATTTTGAAAACTATTGATAAAACTTTCAAATATCTAAAGATTTTGAACAAAACCCCGGATTGAACAAGTATCATGGCCCCACAATGCTTTATGTGCAGGTACAACACTTAGCTTTTCACGAAATAAGAAATGACACATCAAGTTTCAAATTCTATTCGCTGTAAATAAAAATTACAATTCGTGAAGTGCGACAAACTTAACAGGATGGAAAGAGTAATACTTACTGCACATATATATGCAGTAAATATAAATTTATATATATTGTTTCTTGAAACTGCAACAATATATATATATATATATACACACGTATATATTGTTTCTTGGCTTGGTTTGTACTCATAAATAAAATCATTGTATTGATTTAGTGAAGAAAAACAATTAGTCCAAGCTCAAACTGCAGCTATTATAAAATCTTCAACAATTAGAGAAGAGGAAAGCAACTAAAAAAGAAAAAGACACCAGCTAAAATGTTGTTTATTAGGCACTTACAATATTACATAGTACTACAAGCCGAAGTAGTAAGCAAACTAATTAATTTTGCAACCAACAGTAAATTACTACATCACAAAATACGCTTCTGAAAGGTAAATTCACTGGAGAACTGCCCTGCTGAAAATCTATTTGTTCTTAGAAATCTCAATAGGCAATCCTTTGGGGAATTGAATACCAGTAGGTGTTCGGATTCTCTCTGCTCCAGGAAGAACTCTCCAGCTGAAAATTCAAATTATACAAGCTTTTTTTATCAGTTATCATTTTCTTCTTGCAATCATGCATATTAAAAAACGGAAGAAGTTATGTGGACATCAATTTATTGTATATTAGAATTAGCTTCTATATATATGTATTTAAGCGAAGATGAAGGGAATTGTGATTTAGAAATCCTTACGTGTATTGTGTGACCAAGTAATGCAGAAAAAGTGACATCTGCACCTTTGCATAGTCAGCACCAACACAAAGCCTCGTACCACCAGCAAATGCCATGAAACTTTTTGATCCCACGTGTAATTCTTTGCCCTTTTGATTGAAATGAAAGCAGAAAAAACCTGAATTATTTTTACTTGTTTTTGTTTAACTTTTGTTCTGTAAGTTTATCTTTCTTGTGTGCAAATTACTCAAATCTGTCGATGATCAAATTACCTCCCATCGCCATGGGTTAAATTCAAGGGGGTTTTCATATAGATTAGGATCCAAATGAATAGCTGGTGGACAAACCATTATCGTCCAGCCAGCAGGAATTGTATACCCTGCAAATCATTCACACTTATTAGTCGGAACTGTAAGTTATAATGGAGGAAAGGAAGAACAATGGAAACAAATCATTTATTTTCTATATTTTTACTCCCATGAAAAAATGCCCAACCCAAGTAGTTATCAAACAGAGTTTTTCTTTTTCTTTTTTCTGCAGGAGAAAGGCACCATGGGTCCAAAATAAAGAAAGTGCGACAAATGATTTTCAAGAAGATGCCAAATGACAGATTGAAGTATACCTTTTACATCAACTTCCTTGACAACTTTGCGCAAAATCCCAGGGGCAATATTTGCAAGTCTAACCGTTTCATTTATAACCTACAGTGGACAACAAAACTTAAGATGTAAATGGTGTAGCTCACTATATGATTCAAATGATAGATACAATGAAATGTCTAGTTAATTGAAACATACCATATGTGTGAAAGTCATAGACTTGTACTCTTTCCATGAAACACCAAAATCTTCTGTTTCTCGCTTTTCAAGAATATTTTCGTGCTCTCTCTACAAAAATGATTGGCTATTTAAGTATGAAAAAATCTTACATACTCTGTTAGTGTAAACATCCAATCATAACAATATACACTATCAGTGTATATATATATATAAATTGACCTTTGACGAAAAAAAAATTCTATCAATATATATATAGAGTATTAATCCTTTAAGTATTGAACTTGGACAAGAATTGGAGAATTGAAGGGTAAATACAGATAACAACGGGAGAAATTGTTTCGGAAAGTCATAGACCTTTAGTTCAGCCATAACTCGTGGATGGGTATCTAGATACCTCAAGGCCACAGTCAAAGACGTTGAAGTCGTTTCATGGGCAGCAAATAAAAACAAAAATACCAAGTCCCTCGCAATTTCTTCATTCAAAAAAGTGTCTTCTTTCTTTATTTCCTCGAGTAAATGGTCCGCAAAGTCATAGTCATTCGTAGCGCCATTATTGCCTGAGCGCTTCTTCTCAAAGATGTCGTGGATGACCTTCATTGCTTTCTTACGTCCCTGGAAAATGAAACTCATATAGTTCGTTCAAGCTGATACAGCATATATGAAAGCAAAAATATTTTACTTAGTCATATATTTATAATGAATATCTTTTTTTTTTTTTTAGGTATAATGAACATCGATCTTTCAATATAAAAAGAATTCCAAATGACGAACAACAACAACAACAATTGATTACTTGTAAGCAAGCATGGAACGGTGTTCCCGGGATGTTGAGAGGAAATGAGATCAAGCCATCCATGAATGCCTTATAACTGTCTCTCAATTTTTGCCGATCCCTGCTTTCGTCATAGCCAAGCATCTTCCTGGCAGCATATTTAAATACCAACTGTAGAAAATGAGGTTGTTCATTACTACTTTTCATTCAACGCTCTGTACGTATTGTCCGAATTCATCCTGATTAATATAATCAAATAGTAGGATGCTAATTAATTTACCTCTGCAGTTCCATCTCTAGCATCTAATTTTCCAAGTTTACTCCAAGAACTTAGAGATTCTTGAGTGCTGGCATCCATTTCATATATCAGCCTCTCTCTTAAGGCTTCGGGGCTAACAAACTTGAACGTTAAGCTCTTGAGGTACTTGTGGAAGTCTCCATGATGGGCAACAACACTTTGTTTCCCAATTATCTGGAAGAGACTCTCAGTATACCAAATTTGGAAAGCATTACCTTCTTGCTGGAAGACACGGTAGTTAACATCAGCATCAGTTGATACAACGATTGGCTGCCCAACTATACTCGTGCGAAAAATTGGCCCGTACCTGAAAATTCCCAAAGGAGAAAAAAAAAAAGAAACAAAGAAAAGGCAAAACAAAGCACAAATAAAATGTGAAAGAATACTAGAGTTGACAAAAATGGTAACATAATATAGCTTACAGCTGATGATATTATGTTACAAATGACATGATAATATGTTACAAAGACAAATATCATCTCTTAATTTATAACTATTACTGCTGTAATATTGTTAAAATATATATGTGATAGCTAGTTAAGAAATGGTTAGATGACCACTGGAGTACTGAGGTTGGCCCAATAATTAGGAGCGAGTATTAGAGTTTTCTCTACTGTCTAGTTCAAGATTTGAAATTCTGTATCGGATAGTTGGGGGGAAAAAAGGGTATGAAGAAAAATAGGTGACGAGAGAAAAAGAGGGATTAGAAATACCTGGCCACTCTTTTTTGTACGAACGGTGGAACATCATCTGATGCATAAGGGGTGAAGTACTGAATTGTTTCTCCTATAATTGGTAGTCCCATCGAACCTGGTGGTAATACCCCGTTACACTTGGGGTTTCTCCACCTATATACCCAGTGGCTGAAAAGTATAACAATAAGAGCAATGATAGCACAAGCAAACAACATGGTCCGTGGTTGTTGCACCAGAAATGCAAGGAAAGAAAAGGAAAAGAGAGTAGCTAAATTGTTATTGTTTGCTGTATAAGGAATTTGGGAAGTTGGAGCAACTTAAATAGATGGAGAGCGCAAGCTTTGGTAACGACGCGCTGTAAGACCATTGGCGATAGACATATTACCTGGTGATCCAAATTTCACAGGAAATTGATGGATCCGAGGCCTCACAATTTGTGTTTCGTACAATTTCGTATAAGTTGACCTCTTGTGTAAACTAATAGCATTTGGTGCGAATCAAAACCAGTTTGATATAAATCAGGTGCAGTTTAGTATATGTTAACTTGTTATTAATTGGTGTAAGTCAGATACACTTAGGTATAAGTTGATTATTATCATTTAATATAAGTTGATTATTGTCATTTAGTATAAGCTGAAGGTAATTTGGCGTAGATTGAGAATAAATTGTTATTATACACTTGTGCGAAATAGAACTTGTGAGGCTCCATTTCCGAAATTGACAAAGAGGTAAAGGAAAAATGGCTACAGTGGAAAGTCAATGTGAAGACCAAAGGTGCTTGGTCACAGTGGATAGAGAGGGATCCGAAGCCTCATAATTTGTGTTTAGTATAATTTTGTACAAATTGACCTCTTGTGTAAATAAATAGAATTTCAGTGTGAATCAGATCCAGTTTGATGTAAATAGGTGCAGTTTAGTATATGTTAATTTGTTATTATTTGATGTAAATCAGATACACTTTGGTATGAGTTGATTATTGCTCTCTCCGTCCCGAAACATTTGTCGCACGTTGGGTCTCACACTTATTTTCAATAGTGCCAAGATTTCAAATGTTTTGGTCTAAGTTCGGGCAATACCTTTATTTAGTTCCTGTGCATTATAACTTGTCAAATGGCAGAAAGATAATGGAGTGGTGACAAGACATGTGGGACCCATGCCTCAAGAATGTCTCCTGCTGTTTTGGGAAAGTATCTTGCACGACCATTGTTTGCACTTGCTCTGGGACTAGGGACTCACATGCATCAAGTGCAATTCTTTGTTGTTTTCTGGGTCCATTGAAAGATTAAAAGAATCTGGTATATTTAAGGGTATGAGAAGAAAATGGGGGAAAGTTTTTATTGCCAATTGTGGTAAGTGACATTAATTTTGGTACATACCAAAAAAAGAAAAATATGACACTTTCAATGTGACGGAGGGAGTATCGTTCAGTGTAAATTGAGGGTAATTTGGTATAGGTTGAGAGTAAATTGTTAATTTACACCAATTTGTGCGAAATGAAACTTGTGAGGCCCTATTTTCGAGAGAGAGAGAGAGGCAGCAAAAAATCTATCTTGGATGGTGTCAAAGTCAGTTGCAAATTCAAGCTATTCAATTCTTTATTCATTTCTCACAATACACATCTGTATACATGGCATGTGTCTTTATTTATTAACAAGGGTTAAGATTAGTCAAATTTAAAATGATCTTGTCCCTTCTTAGTAAATGAAGATATGTCATTCCTTCAAATGTGTATTGTAAAAAATGGAGAGAGAATTTATTGGAGAGAGAATTTATTGGAGAAAAGCCAAATCCTTCCATGTTGCCTAAACATCCCGTGCCCCCGCACCTACGCCGCCCCGTGCACTCAGGGGGGAAAAGTTTATAATGAATAAAAATATAGGGCACCTACTCCGCCCCGCACACCCAGGGGGAAAAAGTTTATAATGAATAAAAAATATATATAATTAGTAAAAAAATATAAGTAATAATTTAGTATAAATATATAATTAGTAAAAGGTATATAATTAATAAAAAGTGTATAATAGAATAAATGTATAATTAATAAAAATTGTAATTACTAATTTAGTATAAATGTATTAGTATAACTAATCAATAATTTATATTAGTATAAATATATAATTATTAGTATGACTGATAATATTAATTATATTACATCTACATAATTTCATATCTATAACTAATAATATAATTATGAAAATTAACAATATTAAATATATTATACATGTAATTATAATATATTCTTATGGTTTTTTCTTAATGCTTCATTTTCGTCTTTTTTTCCTCTTTTGTGGGATGGAAAGAAACAACATTTGTTGGGTTTTGTAGAAATAGTTTGATTTTAGTTTATTTAGAAAATGATAATGTGTGTTAAATCTTTAAATAGTGATGATTGGCCTCTTATTTGTAGACATTCTTCAACGTCTTTTTTTTTAAAGTTGGTTGTTTTTAATTTCCATTTCTAAAAATAGTTTAAATGACAAAGGTGAATTATAAGCAACTTTTTCTGAGGGCTGATGCACAAAAAAGAAAGAAAAAAAAAAGTTTAAATGACAAAGGTAATGCCTTATGGTGAACTTTGTCCAAGATAGAGTGGTATTCATATGCTGCTATTCGCGATGATGACGATGGCAACTTCTTAGTGTAGGGGTGCAATCAAGTTTTGGTCAAAAGCTCGGAGCTACTCGTTACATTCAACGAGTCGAGTTCGAGTTTCAAAAATAAATACTCGAGTGCTTGACAAACTTAATCAAGTTTTCATATTATATTTATATTATATATTTTGAAAAAAAATTTATAGGTTTAGTTCAAAACTCAAGCTCGAGTAGATCGGATTTGATATTTATTCGAGCTTATTTGAGCTCAAACGAGCCGAGCTCGAATTTAATTTTATTTTATTGAGTCAAACTCGAATCCAAATTTATTTACTCGTTCGAGCTCGAGTTCGAGTAGCACTGATTCTGATTGAATTCGAGCGCGAGTATGGTGCTACTTGAACTCGACTCAACTCAATAGTACCTCTAGTCAAGTGGATGATAGGTGTGAAGAATTGGGAGCTGCTTGAACATTCTAAACCTCTTTTTATTTTTATTTTTTTTGTTACAAGGGAGGACCAATGGCCCTTGGCATAAAAGTTAAACATGGCGTAGTATCCCTCATATTGCCTACACCAGCACCAGCAGTCTTTAAACCCGTTCGAGGGCTCCCTCAAAAAATTCTAAATATACTTTTCTACACTTTACGCGAGCTTTTGAATTTTTCTTTTTGTTTTGGATATATTGAAATCATTGAATCCAGGTTAAATTGCATAAACCAATTGAATCGCGACCTAGACACTTGCTGATTTGAATTTAAAAATATTGTCAAAAACATTTCAAATAAATCTTAAAAAGTAACTGAAAAAGTTTTAAATTCTAAAACACTCTAAAATACGTTATTGTATAGTAAAGCTTTTAAAATACAATATTACAATAGGTTTGTTTGAATTACAAGGTTTTCAAAAAAAAAAAATTTCAAAATTTATTTTGCTTGCATTATACACATAATTTCCAACCACCTCTTTATCTCATATACATCGTATCATAAAAAATATTACAATAATTATTTCAAATAAATATTTCAAATAATCTCCCATCCAAACAAAGGCACCTGAGGAATATTTAATCCACGGAACCCAGTTTTCTGTACTCCTCAATGTCCTCCTCCATCCTTCAACATCAAATCCACGTACATGAGAGGCATGACAATGGAGACAAGCTGCCTGAGCAATTTAACAAAAGACCGAACGCATTAAGAAAGACTACTGATCCCAAAATTCGGTTGGTGGACAATAATTTAGCATGGAGCGGTTCTAAAATTCTGCGAAAGGACAAGAGTGGTCACATTCGCGGTGTACGATATGTTGGTGTCAATTAATGTCAATATTAAAAGAAAGAAAGAAGAAAGCGATCTGGCGTGAAAACATGGGCATTGTAAAAGGGGCCAAGGGTTATCAGACAAATCGTTGGGAGCAATTTTGTGCAAATTACACGCGATGTAATTCTGTCTGTGTTTATGACGTAACTCACTTTTAATAACATGTATCTATACAATAAAATTTTGTAAATCTCACGTATGACGTGAAAAACAAAAATATAAAATAAAATTTGGACCTTACATTCTTTTTTGGCCAAATCTTGACTATGAACTGGCAGGAACGGTTCCTCGTCCAAGGCCATTACTTTGTATTTACAGGTTCCAACGCGTTGGCACAAAAATATCAAGCAAAGTGAAAATTATTTTAACTATTTAATATAAGTTGTGCCACACCAAACTTTTCACCATTAATCAAATCTCTACATATTAGATAAATAGAATAAAAAACTAATTTGTCTATTTTGATGGCAAAAATGTTTCACGAGAAGGAAGGGCATTAATTGAAACTTGAGTGATTTCGTATCGACATAATAGACATGGAATGGCCCCAAAACATTATGGAAACACAACAGTTTGGAAGGGCTGATTGTTGTGACACTTTTTTGTTTCTAAATGTTCCATTTTTATGTAGTTATTAAAAATAAAAAAATTTATAAATTGGCAAATTTTTACACACGCTCATACTTCACTGCTAATTCAACGTAAAACTACATTGTTTTATGTATAATTGACACGAGTGATAAAATATATTATAACTTGTGTTGATTTTATAAATTTATAGCTATTAAGATATTCAACAAATGGAGAGATCAATGGAAAAAATTCTAATGAAAAGGAGAATCTCGTTTACAATCTGTACTAAATTTATTTGATAAACTGTTTAAAGTTAAATCATTGATATCATGACCCTTCACTCGTCCAAGTGGACACAAAGCAATAGGGCAAAATATGTTATCTATGATTGATTAAATAGATGAGCATGGACGAGACCCCATATAATTAAGTAGATCTATAAACTTGGAGTTGCAAAGCTCCTCTCTCTCTCTCTCTCTCTGTCTCTCTCTTAAGTGAGCTTAAAATATTTTAACTGTAAATTACACATAACCCTCTTGTAGTTTCGCACATTATCATACGATTCTCTAACATTTCAAAATATTGACTTCATTTCATTGTAGTTCCATGTAAATAAGAAACTTGATAGAAAATAGCTTTCATAATGTCGTTAATTGAAATATCAGCATTATTCTCATTTAAACACTAAATTGAACCACGGCCTTATCACCTTGAACAAAACTCTAGGGAATTTCGCTAATAAATGCAAAAATTATAGGAGTAAAGTATATATCCATACAGATTATAGACAAATTAAATAAATATTATGATTTTATCACACATATTTTTGGAGTGCATTTGATTCAATCACAGTGATTGGTAGGGCTTTTTATCTATTTTTTCAGTTTGCTTAAAATCATAGGAGATGATGTGGATATATTAAAATTTTAGGGTATCATATGGTAAAATGTAAAACTTTAGGGAGGTTATATGTGACGTATCTTTTTCCTTTCCAATGACCTGGAGAAAATATTCACTTCTCTAGGAAAAATTATTGTTGACCAAAGGTGACGCTAATTTTTCAACTTTCATCTTATGCATACGGGTTACTTTCTTGCCTGGTTACACATTCAACCCAACTGATTTTTTTTTTTTTTTTTTTTTTACATTCAACCCAACCTTGTCAACAGTCATCATGCCTTCAAAAGTATAATGATTATTGATAAAAGAAAAAAGAAAAAAGAAGAGTTGCCATCTAAAAATTAATTGAAATACATGAGGATCCAAGATCTTATATGTAAAGTAGCCATAATCTGTCTACCTATACGTAAACCTCGGGATTTTCCCCCTTCCCTCCTTCCTTCTCTCCCTCTCCTTCAACCTTTTTCCCCTGTCCTCCAGCCTCCTCTCCCCCTCCCCCACCCCCCACCCCTGCTGCTCCTCCTCCTTGTGACTAGATTTGTGCTTGTGGTGCCTGATCAGGCTGGGCAGGAGTGGGGTTGGGGGGGGGGGTAAAGAGGGGACGAGGAGCCAGTGTAGGGAAAGAGGACACAGTGATGGGAAATGGGGCGACAACCATTCCTGGTAGTTGATGGCCATGATTTGGCCAAAAAATTTTGTGTGATTTAGATCACATCTTGTAATTTGATTTTCACGTCATGCGTGGGATCCATAAAAATTTGTTCTAAAGTTACGTCGTGTGCAAAGAAAGTTATACCGTGTGCAATCAAAGTTACGCACAGTAAAAAATGCACGTAACAATCGTTTGTGCCCCTTGCCTGCAGCGATGGATGATGGCTAATAAGCTCAAATCCACGTAGGACAAATGATTTTTTTCTTTTTTATTTTGAAAAAGACAAATGATGATTGGATATCATAAATGGGAGAAATAACAATGGAAGACAATCAGAGGAAATAAAAACCTGAGTAATAATTCAAAACATAGAACGCATAGGAAGGACTGGCCCCAAAAATCTGTCACTTTCAGGCTGTGTGAGGTGTCAATCAACGTCAATATTAAAAACTGTATTTACATGTTCCACCCTGTTGGCACAAAAATATTATTAGTAAGCAAAATGACAAATTTTTTAAGCATTTAATAAGTTATCGCCACGTCAAACTTTTTATCATTAATCAACGCTCTACCTATTCAATCATCAAATCTCTACCTAATTTCTCTATTTTGATGACGAGAGTACTTCAATCATCTATTCGCTTGTCAATTATTGGACTTCATAAATTGTAATCAATTCAAGTTCAATAGTAAACTTACTTTTGATTAACTAATTATTTAATCCGTAGGGGACTCCAGTTTTTTCCAAACCTCGGAATCGTCATCCATCTCTGTGGCGGAAATTAAAACCTGAGTAATTTACGCAGATGAAGGGCTGATCCCAAACTTCCGTGGAAGAACAATTTGGGTGATGACTAATAAGTTGAATAAATTAATAGGTGGAAGGGCAATAATTCAATTGATGGATGATGACTAATAAGTTGAGTAAATTAAAACTGAATAATTTACGCACAGGAAGGACGGGTCCCAAAATTCTCCGCAAGGACAATAATTCACACTAGCTAGTCTATAAATACTGCTGATTTGTGCGTGTCAAGAATTGGAAAAATAAAGAATTAGAGAATTTGGCTCCCGAAGCTTTCCCTTGCTTCATTTCTTTCTTCCTTGTGCCGTTCCGATTGTTTATATTTTCCGCTGCCAAGACTATTGATTGATTGATTCGTTTGTATTAGTTATCCTGTGGGTAAATTTCCTACAAAGTGGTACTGAGAAATTGAAATATGTATTCAAATTATTTACAAAATTGTCCCCTTTTTTTCTTTGATGGTAAAAATTATTTTGAGATGTGGAGGCCAATGATGGAGATTTTTTTTTCAAAGTTATTGGAATTTGGGATATTGTCGAAACAGGATATACAGAACCGGTTGCAGGGACAAAATCATCAAGCAATGCAGTTAAAGAATTAGAGAGGAGCAGGCGGTTGAAACTCTTCTAAGAATTGGTGGAATTATAATTCAAACGGGCTCCTAAGAATATCAATTACCGGCACTACTAAAACTCTTCTATTATTTAGACAATCAACAAATTAAAGAAAACAAAACTAAGTTAATTTTTTTTTTTTAAAAAAGCAAATGAAAACTACTTAGGTCATGGTATCCCTCATTACTCATGCAAGTATAATTTTTAAATAATTGAGTACTACTATCTTGATTAGTTATGGCGTAATTTCCTTACACATGTGAAACCTATTCTCGTAGTGAATCAACTATATGTATAACTAACCATACCTACTCTCATGGTTGTGAAATTAGTTACAAGTTAATTACCTCTATCAAATTACATGAAATGAATCACTAAAATCACAAAGGTGCACCTTTACTTTCGTGAGTGTACTCTCTAGATTTATCACTTTTTGAACTAGTGTAAAATTTCGATTTTCATTGAAAAACAACACCTTTAGATAATCACAATTAATGGTACCAAGTTAATCATGATTTAGAGGAACAAAAGTGTTAAATAACTTATCAAAATAATATCGTCAAATAACCAAGAAATCAACATAATACAACATAGAAAATTCAATCAAAATCCAAGGCATAAACCTTAGAAACACATATTGAAATACAAATCCAAAACTTGCATTTTAACCATATTTAAGAATCCAATACAAAAGATAAAGAGTTGGAGAAGAGATAACCCTTGTCACATGAGGTTCAACCCCTCAAACAAGCTCTCTAAAGACCGTACTTATAGAGGAATTAAAGATCGAGATGAGTTGTTTCTAGTTAGCAAATTTGCCTCTTGAATATCCAAAGGTTGTTTCTACATGTTTCTATACTTGCTTGCTCATATCTAGCTGGAATTCTTGCAGAAAAATGGATCAAAAAACTTGTATGAACAAAGCACAAGTTGCAGAGTAAGTAGCAACCGCAATTGAAGAAAATGCAGGCTTATTTTTGCAGGTTTTCTTATTTCTGATCAGTCTTTAATTTTGCTTTGTTTTTGTACCAACTTTAACTGATCTTTTCTTAATGATAGAGGCTGAACTAGCTCTTGTATAAAACATAAAGGTTGTAGAGCTTTGTGTTAGCCTTCCAATGACTACAAATCATCTAATTTGGAGCTCTGTAGACTGCTAAATGACCAAAATACTCTTAACTAGTCAATCTCCTGTTTTAGCTTTTGACAACAGAAATGGCCAACTATATTTCGACATTTTGACTAGGAGATCTTATGAACTAGATTTCGACATCTTATAAGAAATATATAGTTATGTATTAGTTTCAAAATGGCTTAAGAATCACCTAAATCTAATATGTGTAACTTATGATATAGTTGAAATACGAATAAGTGTCAAACCTGTCAAACTCCCTTTTATTTATATTTAATTGCATTGCGTCTCTTGAATATTTTGCACTTTATATTCTTTTTAAATTATTTCAAATCATCAACAATCATCCAATTATCTTTTTAAGTTACTCCATTTGATGATTGAATCATTAAACATATAAAAACATGAAGTTTTAACCAATAAAATCCATATAAATGCATTTTTTGACACTAAAACCACAAAATGTCAATTTTCACTGGAAACCTAGTTAATTAGTTACAAAAATAAGTAAAACACACCAAAACTAAATAATAAAAACACAAAATATGCACTTATCACTGCCCGCACATATAATAAAACAATCATGAAACAACATTATTATATTACTTCTGCTGTAGAAATTGCATCCCACCCGATTAATTATTTTAATGAAACAATAAAAGTGAAAGTACTCACTGCTAAATAGAGTTTATAATGACCATTGCAATGAAGGATGGCTACTTTATCTTGACCATGAGAGAGAAATATTTGAGCAAAACATCATAAAAGAATTACAAAACTGTAAGTACTTAGTATTGAAAAATTTTTATAATGGCCGTCCATATATTGGACGATGACTAATTTATCTTTTGGCTAATCTAGTTTCACAATGGATTGCAGTCAAGTAATTTAGGTTGGGTAACTTAGTCAAATGTTCAAGTCTTGATTGCTAGTCACAAACAAACCCTCCCATTGCAAGAGTAGTTGTTTTGGGTCTTTTGAAATTAGTAAGGGATTATTCTGTGGAAAGATTGTAATAATGGCATCTCATTACTCTCCTATTAGTCTTTCTAGCACTTAAAGATGATATGCTTTGAGAGTGAAAATTACTCAATATTATCGTAATAGATAACAAACTTAGGAAGAAATTAGGCTTAGGGGACAATTTCTCAATCAAAACAATGACTAAAGCTGCTAGACATTATGTATCCTAAGCATATCCAATTCAAACTTGATGTTGGAAAACTTAAGCAATTTAAATGTTAGTAATAGGTTATAAGATAGGTGTCCCTTTGGCGATGGTTTGACAATAATTAACATACCACAAAGAACGTCCTCAGTACGATGGTGTTAAAAGATTTACAATTCTTATGCCTCAATAAATTTTTGACTTAGTACCAGTCCGTCCGTCCTTCCACAGAAGTTTGGTACCAGTCCGTCCTATGCGTTCCTTGTTTTACAGAATTTTAGGACTAGTCCGTCCCAAAATATGTAACTAACTTGCAAGCATACGCTGAAAGTGTATACATAGTATGCGAATTTATATTTACTAATTACTAATTTTGTTTAAGCATAAATAACTAAAACATTGCATATGAATTGCATATCGACATATTAGCGTATTATCTTTTATCATTGAAAGCAATCAAGTCATTTGGAGAATTTGGATCTTGGTCCAATAATTAGGAAAAGCCTTTTTAAGCTCTCTTGTGCACTAGATTAAAGGTTCAAACCCCACCTAATACATTACAAGGAAGTGTGTAGCTTCCTTGTTTAAAAAAAAAAAAAAAAAAATTCAGAGAGTACGATAGTGAACTTTGTCTAATCTAGTGGTTCATCCCATATCTCTGATATGTTTCTTTAGACTTCTCTTCTCCCGTAATATAGGTTGATGTAGAAGTAGATTAGAAGTTGCTTCTAATGACATAAAAAAAAAAAGAAAAAAAAAGACATTTGGAGGAGGGGGAAGGTATGGGTCAGGACGATTCGGAAAGAGAGAGTGCAAGTTTGGTGTGGTGATAATTTATATTAAATAGTTAAAATAATTTTCACTTTGCTTGATATTTTTGTGCCAACGGGTTGGAACACGTGAATCAAAATTGACGATGAGTAGGTCCGATTAACCATCTCTCTTCACCGAAGGTTATCTCATACTTGAACATCCTATAGTGTGAACTTTTCTTAGGCTTAAAAAAATGGTTTATGCAAATTTGATGAATAAGAAAGAGTCCACTTGTGCAGTGGGGTTTACAGATCACTCTTTCGTTTTTTTTCCAAAGAAAGTGTCCACTTGTACATCTTTGGGGATGCACAATTTTCGAGTAAATATATTGAGCCCCACAGATCCTTGCACGTTTCCGTCACGGGTGCGTGAAGATTGCATTCTTTTTCTTGTTATACTAGTGTCGTTCATTGACACTTGCACTCTGATGCGACAAGTCTTGTTCTTTTATCACCGGATCTCTCTGTCTTTGCGTTGAAACTTGAAATCGACAAACTTAACGTCTAAGTTAACCATATCTCTTTGTCACGTGTGCATGGGCAGAGGGGAACTATTCATTCTTCCCATTTTGAGTTCCGGCTTTGATAGCAGTGGAAATTTTTGTTGCTCTATATTATCTACGAATTGAAGGCAAGAAGAGAAGTTGTCTTTTTCCTCGGTAAATGCTCTTGCTCCGATGATAATGCTCTTGAAATTCAACATTCGTCTCACGTGATGATGATGTTTCCTATCAATCTTAATTACTCAATTTGATAGGAGGGTGATAATTATGCTTTTTTTAGGTTAAGAAACAAAACTTTATTATTAATTATTGAAGAGTTAAAGCTTTATTTAAAAAAAGAAAAAAAGTTGGAAAGTCATTAGGACTTTTTGAAAATAATGCTAGCATGTGCTAAAATGCTAAAAGTACATAGTTGCATTCACCTTTCTTGAGGTTTTGAAAATAATATTAACCTCCCCTGAATTTAAGGCTTTGATAGTAAATTCAACCCATGTCAAAGAAATTATCATTAAGAAATTCTTTTGAGAAGTGAGATAATAATTTTGTTTCATTTGTACCCTTTTTATCTCTTGTGAAGTTGTATTAGTACTATAATTTTTTTGGCTATGCCAATGCCCAATGGGTTGTGTCAAAAAAATCGAAAAGTTTCTTGCCACTTTCATTTTTATATATAGGTACAATTTTATCTAGGTTGTCTAAAATCTGTAATTCAAGATACCTAATAAAAGTTCAAGTCTAGTCGTATATAATGCTCTTGGATGATTCTTAAACACAAATATGTACTATATTCTCTTTCCTAAATATTTTTTGGCATCTGGAAATAATATATGCAGCTAATTGAGACAATAAACTTGACAAATTGCAATCTCGAGGATAGTGTGTCACATTACTTTAGAGTGTAGTGGTGCGCCCTATTTTTGCACACATTTTTTGGTGTTGAATTCTTGTACGTGATGTAATATACATCTAATGAAAGTTCTCAGCTTGATGTACATGGTTTCTTGCTTTTGTTGAAGCTTTAGTCTGCCTTTCCTCTTTTCAGGTTCCATTTTTTTCCCTTGTTTATTTACCATGAAACAAAGGTCAACACTCGTAATAACATAGCCGGCCAGTTGAGTAACATTATAGGTTCATGTAAAACATTCACTTAATACAGAATCAGCAGTGTTCATCAGCTCATTTGGACCCGTATCTTTGCTAATATATTGCATAGAGGCCATTTCGACACCGTGTTGGAACTGATGAGCTGATATACTATATGTGAACCCACTTCTGCGCAGACTCTCTGTTCTCCTCCGTCAATACACAGCTGCTGCCTCTAATACTTCAATGCCACCAAACTTCATTTAAGAAGCTGCTTCCTTGGCTGTTGTTTACCTCGGAAGAATGAAGCTAGAAGCGAGTCTTCATCCCTCTCCAGGAGCGATTTTTTGACAACAGTCGCAGCTCCAAATAAAGCAAGGAACCTGTTAATTCTGAAGATTACTTTGGCTAGAACCATGGGACATGCTTGAAACCTGTGCTCATTCCTTGCGCGCCATAGACACCACACAATAATGAGTCCCATAAAACAAAACCCACTGCATTATAATTGAAGATAAACAAATGCAAAGGCACGAGCACAATGCAGCCATACATGATGGGCCACTTGCCCCTCAAAAAACAAATGCCTGTTGCTTTCCTAGGACTGCCAGACGACATTTCTGGAGCAACACATCCACCGGCAGCAAACCATTCATCACCCTCCATCCCAGGAATGACATTTTCAGTGGCAGGGAAGAATTCCATATTACACGGACACATCAGAAGTATTCCGCCGCTTTCTCACCAATTCATAAGCTGATTTAGTCATGAAACAGCCATTAGCGGAAGCATTCCACACCATGATATCGTTCATATCAGGTTGTACAACCAAATGCAAGATGAAAGGTATCAGCACTACAAGAAATTTGACCTTTAGTGACAATCTATTCTTGTCACAAAAAAGTAAAAAGTCATCACTAATGGATTTTACTGACAACTTTTCGGTCGTCACAGGGTCGTCACTGAATGCCCGTCGGTAAAAGTATACACTGATGACTTAAAAGTCGTCAGTGAATAAAGAGCTTTTGTGACAACTTTTCTCATCAATAAATGCTTTAAGTTTAGTGACAACATGACTTCTTATCAATGATGCATGAAACAATATCGTCACTAAAACTCAACAATGGTCATCAGTATACGGTCCAATTACTAGCAATTTTGTTGTCACTAAACACCTTTCAACAGTGACAACATATTGTTGTCAATATAGAATTTAATTCAATTACAACAATTGTTGTCAATAAAGACATTTGATTTACTGACAATAGGCACTTGTCATTGGAGAAATGTGATTCAGTTACAATATCTTGTCACTGTGTAGTTTGATGTATTTCTTGCTAGAGTAATATAAAAAAAATGGGAGCCACCAACAATGCTTAATGAATAACAAACACATTCACCCATTACAATAGAAAATGCCAAAATATTATAATAATCCTTCCAATATCATAATCATGTGCAACATCACATTATAAAGAGTTTGACAAGTAGTTTTAGAATGAGTTGTATCATATAAGGTAAGGGAGCAGTACAAAACGAATCCAAGTCCCAAAACATTTTTGTGTTATACGAAACATTTCCTAAGCATAAGATAGCACTATAACCAGTTTTTGAGCTAATAAGTAGCCTTGGCTACTCATCTTCCAAAACTCTAAAATGTGCAATATATCTGCAATAGAAAAATACAATTATTAGTAGGTGACAAAACAAACTTGAGACAAGGAAAATCAAATGAGGATTCACAAAAAATAAAGTCTCATTTATTTAAACTCTCATCCAAATAGTGACTACATAAAGAGCAGAATAAGAGACAAAATAAAAGCAAAGATAGCTCTTAATAGGCACATAGGAACCAATTATAGAGAGTAAAAACCAGGTATTGTCACAAACAAAGAAAACTCTTAATATCAAAGACGTATAACAGCCTTCAAATTTCCTAAATAAAAAAACAAAAGTAACAAGCATTTACTAAATTCTTTGGCAAATTACATGTTAATATTGTCACAGACCAAGGATTAAGGTTCAATAACTTATGCTATTTTTGAATCGCAACAGCCACTGTATCTATAATAAATATGCCTTAGTCACAATTTAAGGTCTCATATATGCTGGAAAATTACAAGAGCGTCTCATTTACAAACATAATACAATTTAGACAAGTATATATAGTTGAAAATAGGCTTGTGCTGGAAAATCACTTGTTGTCCATAAAAGGGCAGCAAGTAACATAATGAAGACACGGCAGTTAATTTAATCTTCCCAAACAACAACAATGAAAAGTAAACAAAATGGAACACAGCCATATTTGAGATTGTCATGAACTGGAGCAAGAACACAAAAAAGTACAAAAAAAAATCATAGTAATTAGTCTTAGCTATTAAATCACATTAACCACTGTGCACCTACATATGCATTATATACATAGTGCATTTAGTAGCTGTATAGCAACATTTCAATTTTTAGGATGATTTAGAAAGTATAAATTTATAGTGAATTGGATTGGCTATAAATAACAGAAAAAAAGAAGCAAAGAGGAGATAGAGAGTATAAGGGTACCACAAGCGAAAATGGTAGCTTGATTGGTAGATTGTAATATCCTAGACCCAAATCCGAATCCGAAGCCTCTGTCAACAGGTTCAATTCCTACAAATAATAACAAAAATCAGTCGACTGCATGAGACATTAAGAAGCTAACTTGAAGCTAATACTAGCACTAGAAAACTATAGAAGGAATTCTTGGTCCTAAAACTAATTGAGAGCCCTCTTGGCCAATAAGTCAGCAAACAATAATGCAAAAAAAAGGAAGCTGAATCAATTACTCTCACACAAACAACTCAACTAAACCATGCAAAAACTTCCAAAAGGAAGGAAAAGAAAATTACTCCTATCATATTCATTAATTGGCAGGAAAATCAAACACAAATCAGAGACCACTTGTAGCTTGTTTATATGCAAATGTCTCCTAGAACAAAGTGAAAATTGTCACTTTTACAGAAACTTTGTTGACAAGACCCAACCATTTGAAACAAGTCTAACATAGATAGAAAGGAGTATATACTTACCCAAACATCACAATAATTGGGAATTCCATAGCAGGGACCAATAGCATCAGCATAATGAGCTGCAAGA
The DNA here is from genome assembly GCF_036785885.1 of Coffea arabica. Lineage (NCBI taxonomy): Eukaryota > Viridiplantae > Streptophyta > Magnoliopsida > Gentianales > Rubiaceae > Coffea > Coffea arabica. The sequence goes on along the minus strand of NC_092312.1, from coordinate 24,984,087 downwards.
CAATAACAAACCAATGATGTCCCTACGAAATGATAATGTGCATTATAAGCTCGAAGACAATGAATAAAATGGTAGCTGTAGTTCTTATAAGAAAATGTTTGCATATAAAACATATGTTTTCTTCTTTTAATTTTGGTACTAATCTATACTTGTACCTAATTATGTTACAACTACATATTCCAAGAGCACTACATAATCATCAAAACTTACATATTCATTCGATTTATTTATTTATATTTTATTTAAGTCCAAATATAAGCAATTGGAACACCTATTCATATCACAGTAATAATGATACACAACTTTCAGGCTGAGTTCCAAGTTCAAAATAAGCTACTCATTACTCGCGTATAATCTACACCTATACCTACATAATTCCACATACAAACTCACATTCAAGAATTAAAGCAAATTACCTCATTCACTTTTGATATCACTTAGAAACCAAAAGGATCTCAGGCTTTTTAGCCTTACTGGGTGTATTAGCATTCGAGGTAGCACTGGCAGTTGCAGCTGCAACAACAGCCTCGCGTGCCCTGTTATCTAGCTAAATCAGACTGCTAGTCGCCAAAATGGCCTACGGGTTCAGGTCATGAGAGGCCCAGCATACAATCTCCTTATTGCCACTGAAGTTGCTGCTTTCACATCCTCTGTAATCAAATGCCCTAGCAAGCAGTGCCCCAAAATCCTCAATGCCGGCTGTAATAACTCCCATGGCAGCGGAATTCTCACCCCCTGTGACCTCAACTCGTCATCCCTTCCCTCACTTCGCAAATGCCGAATTTCTTCCACAACATCCTCAATCTCATTGTGACCCCTCGAGTCACCCGAAAGCCCATGGCTACTTTCAGTAAAATTATCAGGTTTTTGGGTAGTAAAATCATCGAAATCAGATTTACAAGGGCAATCCTGACTTGCCCAATCTGCCGAAAATTTGCAAAAATCAAGCTTTGACCAACTGGGCATTTGCGAGATCTGCTTATAATAACAATCAAGGGCAATGCCTACAATGGAAGCTCGTTTAGTAGACTTCACCGCCATCTGGGGTTCGAGAGGAGGCGATAGAACGCTGACTAGAGGCCGAGACGAGGGGTTATTGTTAATGGGGTTCGATTTATTCGAAGGGGGATTTCGAGAGGAGTGATAAAGAGAAGGTTGAGAGAGATTAGGGATTGAAATGAGCACGGGTATACCCGAATGAGCCTTGACTTCAGATGAGTAGAGGACAAGAAGGACAGCTTCGAAGCCGGCGAGATTAGGGGTGGGGGAGATAGTGGATGTGGTGGAGGAGGAGTGGATGCGGGATAGATAGAAGGAGGAGAGGAGAGGGATATAGCAGAGGACAACGAGGCGGAGTTCGGAGTCAGCGGAGAGGAAGGTGTCGTATAGCCATAGGCAAAGAGAGTCGTCGTCGGAGCCGGATGAAGGGGAGGAGAGGGAAGATGAGATGGAAGAATAGGCGGCGGAAGAGAGGAGGAGGGAGCGGGCAGGGCGGTCGGAGTCGGCAAGGAACGAGAGAACTGAGGAGGTTCCGGGGAGAAGAGTGGAGAGGAGATGGATTCGAGTGCGGGCTTTTGATATGGACTCCCACTAGGAGTGCATCGAGTCGGAGTTATTTGCTCTGGCAGCGATGCGGTGGGGAGCAGGACCACCGTTTTGGTGGTTGAAGGAAGTGGAGTTAGATGGGTTAATCTCGGTGGAAGAGGTGGATGAAGAAAGGGATCCACTCCTACCACTATAGCTAATTAAAACCTTCACCTTCGTCCCCAAACTCAATCTCTCAAACCCGTTTCCACCACCAACTCCGCTGAAAACCTTTATCTTGCACAATAAAAAAATGAAGTAATGTATTCACAACTAAAATAATTCTAGTGGAGATGATTTCACCCATAACTCAAACAATATCCAAAAAACTTGGGCACAAATTTTCATATCAAATTAACTGATAATCATTCTAAGTTAAGTAGTCACAAGTTTATTTACACTAATGAATTATTTATTTATTCAATTATTTTTATTCTAATGAAGTTATTACATATACAAGAAAATTAAATTAACAATGAGGCTCATAAGTATATAACAGTTAAAAATCATTAGAGAACACATAATGATTACAAAAACACAATGTTTTTTTTTTATTTTTAATTTGGTTTGAAGCATAGATTTTATTGCTATAGTATTATTCTTTATTTTTTAGTACAAAAACACAAATTTTCATCAATATAGGTGGCAAAATTTGTTAATTACATATAAGTGAAAATATACTTTTACAATTTGCAAATATTTTAGCCCTGCAATTTTTTATAATTACAGCACTAAAGTACATCATTAATTGAAAATAACGAAAGCCAAATTCTATGGTTATAACAGACTTTCATTAAAAATAATCAAATGCTATTAATAAGACATTATTGTTAAGTCAAAATCAAAGAAAATTTAGTGATGACATAATGTTATCACTAATTTATTCAAGATTATAATGACAAGAAAAGTCGTCACTAATTAAATTGCTAGTTTTTAATATTGTCAATTGCTAGTTTTTAATACTTTTGTGAAAATATTGATAATGGTTGAGAAAATTTTGTTACATTACCGCAAGTGATAAATGTACTTTTGTTCTTTTTGAAACATTTATTTTAATGTTTAATTTTGTTTAAAACTATTGTACTAGTATAGATTTGCAAGACAAAACTTAAGTTCTTAATAGTTAAAAAATTCATTACAGAGAAAACACAAAGTAATAGTTGCAAAATGTGTATAAATTACAAATATTTTAATGTGTATAAATTACAGTTTATTTTAATGTTTAATTTTGTTTGAAACTATTTTACTAGTATACATTTGCAAGACATAGATTTATGGGTAATTTCTTTTTTTTTTGCTTTCACATATTTAATTTATGTTAAATACAAAACCTACCAGTTTCCCTTCCATAAAAATATTATTGCAACACTTTTTGAATTTTACTTACAAACATTTATGTATTTAACATAAATTAAATGATTCGGAGTGAAATGCCCATAAAGAGCAGAATATTTGTTCATGTAATGGAGGAAACCCACAAAGAGTTGGTACTTTTTGGGCCATTTCTTTTTTTAAAAAAATTTAATTTATGTTGAAAAGATAACCTGCCAGTTTTCGTTTTGTAAGAAATCAGTGTAACACTTTTTGAATTTTACTTACAAACATTTATAAATTATCATAAATTATATGTTTGAGAGTAAAATGCCCATAAAAAGTTGGTACTTTGAATAGATAATGCTCATTTGCCCATAAATTACACTCCCTGAAGGCTATTTTGTTAATTACTTTGTAGTACTTTGTTATTCCTTTACTAATACTACTTGGCATGTAGTACAAAGGATAAATCTGGCATAAATTTCTTATTCCATTGATAAAAAGACCTGTCTGCCTTATAACTATTGTAATGAAAGATATATCTTTAGAGTTTATAACAAATTATTACTTAAGTTTGAGAAAATTATAAAATATTTATGCATAGTTTATCAAGATACCATTCGCAATTTCCTAATAAAAAAATAGGGGCTAAATTGTAAAAGTTAGGGTGCCATAATAGAAATAATAAAATCGGTGTATTACATATGGGGGTTAAATTGTAAAAGTTAGAGTGCCATAGTAGAATTAATGAAATTGGTGAATTACATATGGGGCTAAATTACAAAAGTTAGGGAGTAATAATAGAATTAAAGAAATCGGTGTACTACATATGGGGCTAAATTGTAAAAGTTAAGGTATCATAATGGAATTAATGGAATTTTTTACAACATTTGGGGCTAAATCGCAAAAGTTAGGGTGGCACAGTAGAATTAATGAAAGTGACTTAGAAATAAGTATTTTAAACAGTGACGATCAATTCTTGTCACTAAATCCGAATCAGTAGAGTGACAGTGACGATATTAGAAGTTGTCACTATATAGAGCATTTTAGTGACAACTTTTTCAAGGTCGTCACTGAAGACTTAGTTGCTTTGAGCAATTATGACAACTTTCCTTGTCGTCACTAAACAACCACGTTTTGTGACGACTTTTGTCGTCACTAAAAAATGTTGTCACTAATGACCATATTTCTTGCAGTGTAGTTTGTGACGAAAATAACGGGTCGTCACTAAACATTTAGTTGCTTTGATGCAATTGTGACAACTTTAGGTGTCGCGACTAAAGAAGCTCCTTTTGTGACGACCTATTGTCATCACTACAAAATGTTGTCACTAATAACTTTTTTTTTTTAGTGATTAGTGACGACAACAAAAAGTCGTCCGTAAATAGGCCAAGCAATAGTGATGATGTTCTTAATGTCGTCACTATTGTGTGTTTTAAGCACTCCCGCGCTCTTACTAAATCTTGGCGGGAATTTACTAGTGACGACTTTTCTAAGTCGTCACAAATGAGTTGGCTCCCATTAGAAGTTTGTAACGAGTTACAAAGTCGTCAATAAAGGATCCACTTTTGTGACAACTTTTTTTCGTCACAGAGAAAAGTTGTCACTGATGACCAATTTTCTTGTAGTGAGCAGGAATCTATAACATCTATAAAATTTTCAGGTGTAAAGAAAACCAGTGAGGCAATTAATCTGTTAATTAAAGCAAACCTGCAAACAGCAAATTAAGCAATTCTGACGAATCTAATGCAACAAATAAAAAATTGCCTAGGAAAAGATGGACAACAACTCTGATATTCCCGGTGCATACGCTCCAAATGAGCCAAAAAATTGCATGCCAAACACAGAGAATATTAATTCTACAAGAATCACTAACAGTCATCTATACAAGCAGGCATAAAATTTATGTCTGATAAATCCACAAAAATTCTAACCACTGATTAGAGACAAAAATAGGAATAGTACGTACGCAGGGTAGAAAACCCCGTTCGTCCTACACCAATTGAGACTCAAATTCTCAATCCATTTCTCGCATATGAATCAAAATTTTGTTTTCCTTACTTGATGCTCCTTGGGAGATTGCTCAATGAATATAAAAGCCATAATGGCAAAGTCCCAAGAGGTAAAAGTATGGTGTCAAGTTGCAGCCCAGTCAATACCAGGAGGAAAGAGCAATGCCATGGCTACCACCTGGTTGTATACAAGTGAAGGAAAATCGTTAAATTTGTTACCCCAACAGCTGCCATCCAGGTTGCCCTGCCAAGGTATGGGTCCGCAGCTCCATCCGGAATTCAGTCCAATTGTGGAACATACAACAACTGAAGTCAAAGTACACAAACAAATCACAGGACACCGAGAAAAAATTTACACTTAGATTATCAAAATCACCGGACACCCACAATTAGCGACTAAAATACACAGTCATTTGTTCACAAACAAACACACAAATTAAACATTTGAACTAAAGTAAAAGTAAAAGAACCAATAACTGAAAAAGCATGACTAACAAGGAAGTGGAAAACTGGAATGTTGATCATGAACATGCAATCTGATAAGAGTTTATTTTACGTATTTTTAAGTGCATTTTATTAGTTAATTTTCAGTTGATTATTTAGTTTTATAATTAAAATAAAGAGGTTTTTGGTAAAATTATATATTTTTGGTAAAAGTGGATAATATTGCATTTCTATTGATTTTAATGGTAAAAACTTCATTTTCTTGCAGGTTAATGATCCAATCACCAAAAGATGTCAAATGAGGTGAAAAGTAGATAATTGGTGATGAATTCAAGTGGTAGAAAAGAGAAATGAAGTGAAAAATGTTCAAGTGAGAAAATGCAAGTCAAGACAGTTTTGACATTCTTCGGTATTTTGGCTATATCTGGAGCTATACTTATCTGATTGAGGTGATCTTTATATCATTTTAAAGCTAAGAAAGAGACCTACAATTGGTATGAAGACATCGAAATATAATTCTGCTGTTTTCATAGACAAAAAGTCGAAATACAGAAGCTGCATTCTGTGGTCGGAAATTGAAACAGGGGTTTGACCAGAGGATGGTATTTTGACCATATCTCAGCCTACAAAAGTCCAAATGGGATGATTCTTGATGCTATGGAAAGATAATTCAAAGAGGTACGACTTTCAAGACTAGCACAAGAGTAGATTCTGCCGTTTTCATGGAGAAATAATTCATGCAATCTGTCAAAAAGAAATTCCAGCAGCAAATCCTGACTTTGATACATGTGCAACTTTTCTTGAAAACTTTTTGTGTATTTTAGTTGAATTTGCAGCTGCGATTTTGAAGATTCTTGACAATAATTAAGCAATGAGGTCATGGATGATAATTTAAGTTTTGTCTTAAACTCATCCAAACACCTATAAATACCCCTTACAATTCAAGAACAATGGGGATTTTTTTGGCCAACCTTTGTTAGTAGATAGAGAGCTTAGAATAGATTAGTTTTCAGATTCAATAAAGCTCTTTGAGCTAGTTTCGTTTTTAGCTCTGTTAGATATTAGTTTTCATATTTCTAAACACCTTGTTCTAGTTTTTATCTTTATAAATTCACTTCTTGCTGGTTTGATTATCAAAGCTTGAGTGCTTAAAGAGTTGGAGAGTTTGTTTATTCTGTAATTGAATTAAGCTTTTATCTACCACCACCTAGGGTCGGTTCTACCACCCTAATCGGATTGGTTTTAATTGCTTTTCTATGGTCGGTTTTGCATATGAGCTTTCTCTACCATTTTTCCTTCATTTCTAACTCTTCTTCTACTTTATTAGAAGTTGGAGTTATTTTGATAATCATGTCTAGCTAGCTAGATCTATCTCTTGTTCTAGGGGTAGATGAAACTGGTTGGTGCAAGATTTGGATTTGTATGCTGCTAGTTTTCACTAACCTTGTTCTTGGTAATTCATTAATCTTGATTTTCACATTTGTTAAAGCTTGATCATCTTTTGCAAATTATATCAGTTATTGTGATCGCACGACAGTGGTAAACAATAATGGAAAGAAGATTAATTGAATTCTAGCATGAAACACACGACAGTAGTGAATCACTAGAAGGGTTTTTCATAATATTTCACAAAGGCCTAAGATCATCACTGGTTGATTTTCACCACGACAGTAGGTGGAACCTAGTGATCGTGACAAAGCTTTTCTGCACGACAGTGAGATAAGTATACATTTGGAAATGTTCCCTACCAAGACAAGAGTGAATTGTGACTACAAAGTACATGGCAAATCTGATCTTTACTAGCTAGTGGATTTAATTCCCCTAGAACATCTTTTCTTTTGACATATTTGTTAGTTGGGATTCATGCACTTAATCTGTTTTTAATTCTTTGATCAACACATAATTTGAAAAGTTTAGATAATAAGATAAGGTTTAAAACTCTGGTATTTGTTAAGTTGCTCCCTGTGGGATTCGACCCTTGTACCTTTGCTATACTATATTTCGATCTGTATACTTGCAGCAAAATGAGGTATTAGGTTATAACTTGTGAGTTGATTTAATTGGTAAATTTTAACCTCGTCACAATCACAAAGGACAGCAATGTGCTTATCAAAATATGAGGACGAAGCACAACAAAACTAGTCACAAAAATCTGCGTATATAGTGAAGGAATAAAAGGAACCGATCTCGATTTCAAGCAAATTGTTCAGTGCCCTTATGAACCCTAAGAAAAGCCCTAAAAAAAGTTTTCAATGAAGGTAATACCCAGAAGGAAAGAACCAATTGGGCCAAAAGTATACAAATTATCCAATTTGTCTACTACTGAAGTTTTCAATGAAAGTAATACCCAGAAGGAAATTACCAATTGGGCCAAAAGTATACAAACTATCCAATTTGTCTGATAGGAAAAAAATTAGACTTAAAAAAAAAAGAGGAGTTATTAGTCTTACCAGGAAAGACGGCAGAGAAAAAGATAGAAAGACCGCAGAACTCGTTGTCGATGCTATCTCCTTGCAATGGAAGAACTCAGACTGTGAGACCCAAAAAGTAGATTTTATGGGCTGATGAACGGTTCTTTTTCACCTTTGATTTCCCATTTCCCTGCTCTTGAAAATAGTTAACCCGTTGTCATTACCATTTTCAAATTTTTTTAATAAGAAACATACAAAATGTTACTACTAAATCTGTTGGAAATCATTCAACACAAATTGTTTTACAAAGTTTGGAGATAATTTCCATATGGAATCAATTAAAGAGCCCGATTTAGCAGTGTGCTAAAGTGTCTGCATCTTTATTACAATACCTTGGAGCCCAATTGAGATCAATAATCTGAGTGTCTAGTATTGCCTCCTTAACATCATCTATTATAGGACCTACCTATAGCAAACCATTTCTGAATTTAATTTGGAAGTGAAATGAAATTGGTTACCCCCGATTCGAAATTGAAATCGCCAAATAGGTTTAAAGATTTACCAATCAAATAACCGAATTTAACAAATTCATTGCACCGAATTTACCAAATTTGCACCATTGCTCGCCCTACTGTCTACCTTTCCATATGAAATTTTACAACTTATTATGCACTGCCAATTACTCAACCACGAACCAAACAATCCATTTACACATTGTCCTGTGTCCGCCTATTTCCTAATCGATGTGCTCCGATCGGTTGATCATTACGGATTTCTCATTTTATTTTTACTTCTTAAAAATTATTTCATTCTAGCACAATACTAGAGGAAACATGTTTTGCAATGCACAGCCTTGGCCCTCCCAAAAATATAGTCTTTTTTTTTCTTTAAATTTGTAGTCTTTTATTGATGAGAATAATTGTTACACAGAAAGAAACACCATTTTGAAGTACAGGATTGAACTCTAAAGACAACAAATGAACCAGAAATGTTTGGTGCTTAGTTGAAAAGCAAAATAGCTCCAATTCTCCATTATCCTCAGCCCTTCATATGCTTAATTTTCCGAATTGAAGGCATCCCTAATCTGTCGAGGCGAATTGCTCCACGAGCCATAGTTGGAAACATGTGGAAGGAGTCGTATAACTTGAGTTGATGCTCTGGATGAGAGACGCCCACATTGGACAATGCATCAACGACTGTGTTAGCTTCCCTATAACAATGTGAAAAACGATCAGGATCTTCCACGAACTGCCAAATATGCCTAATCTCTCGTCGAATCTTCCAAGGGCAGTGAATACGTTTCTGAAGAATTCCAATTAATACCAAAGAATCCGATTGAATATAGAGATTCTCAAAACCCCAATGTATGCATGTTTGAATGCCAATAAGAAGAGCCCGGGCCTCTGCACTTAGACATGTAGTTTCTCCAAGATATGCCGAAAAACCAATCAAAGGAATGCCATGTGAATCCCGAAGAACCCCACCTCCTCCACCCAATCCTGGATTACCCTTAGAACAGCCATCGGTATTTAGTGTAAACCGACCGGTTTCCTTTGGTTCCCAACAAACAAGTTTGTACGTGACATAAGTGTGAGATGAATACGGCCAATCATACAAATGATAGATTGAATGTGCCTTGAAAACTTGTTTGAAATAAATTTCCACAATGGTATGGATTTCCAAGGAAATGGCAACACAAATGGCGGGGCGATCTCATATGTACATCCTCAAAAAAAGCTTTATTTCTTGCTTTCCAAATTTGCCAACATACTATACTGGGAAGAATGCGTCCAATAAATCGCTGTATCTCTGAATCATATGAGTGCAACCACCAACTCACTATACGGGAGCGTAAAGAAGAGCCTGGAAAAGTCAATCCACATGAAGCTCCAAAGTAATTCCAAACTGTTGAAGCTATATGGCCTTTGGAAAATAAATGTTCAATTGACTCCTCTGATGCGGTATCGCAGCAGAAACACTTTGATGGTAAATGTAAACCAAGATTACATAACCTATCCGGTAAAGGCAGCCTTTCCAGCAACAATCTTAACATGAAGAATGAAATTTTGAGTGGGATCTGAGGATGCCAAATGCTATCAAAAACCATAGACTTGTTTCATGCTTGCCTAATATCCCGGAATGCCGAAGCTAGAGAGAAGTTTCCAGATGTTGTGGACATCCAAATGACTTCAGCTTCACCCCAGTCTTCCGGGACTGGATGCTCTAAAATAGAGGGAACCAGATCCGTCGGCAAGGTCTGATATAATCTAATCACATCCCAGTGTCCATTGATGATAAAATCACCAAACGACAAATTAGAGACAACCGTCGTACGGAGAAATAAGGCACCCCCTCCCAACCAATTGTCGTACCAAAAATGACAAGCTCCGTTTTTTATATCCCATAGCATAGATAGCTCCACTTGTCGACTTACATTGACCATCCTTCTCCAGATTGCGGAGTCCATTGACCTGATTTCTACCTGACAAGGATGTAGTAGTCTACAATACTTAGCTTTCATGAACGAAGCCCACAACGAGTATCCCTTTCTGAAGTTCCACCAAAACTTGAATGAGAATGCTGTGTAGATGTCCTGTAACCTCCGGAAACCAACTCCTCCCTCATCAACCGGATAGCACATCTGAGACCACCGTATCCAGTGAAATTTAGACTCATCGGAGGATGACCCCCATAGGAAGGTCGAGAAGGCTTTTTCTATAGTTCTAAATACCTTACCCGGGATAACCGCTGCTGACAACAGATGTACTGGCATCGTTGCCAACACATGTTTGATTAGAACTATTTTGCCTCCAAAAGAAAGCATCCTTGATTTCCATGACCTTATTCTCCCTAGGATAGATTGGCAAGCTTCCCCAAAATATGATGATTTACATCTGCCAAAGTAGAGGGGGAATCCCAAATAACGTATCGGAAATGGTTGATAATTAAATTTGGTGATACGTTCAATCACCCTTCTTCTTGCCGGTGATATCGAGGGATGTACTAAGTAGCAACTTTTCAGCACATTTATCAATTGTCCAGAACACCTTTGATACGCATCTAGCACCTGCATGATAATCTTTAGAGAATAAGAGGATCCATTTGAAAAAATTAGAATATCATCCGCAAAAGCCAAATGAGTTATAGTAGGACATGCCAAGGGGACTTTGAAACCCACAAACCCCGATTGCATAGCAAGATTATTCAATCCTCTAGATAACACCTCAGCTCCTATAATGAATAAAGCAGGCGATAATGGATCACCCTGACGTAGGCCTCGTGTAGATTTAAAGAAACCATGCGATGCCCCATTTATAATGATAGAAAACCAGACATTGGAGATCAATCGCCAAACCAAATCAATGAATCTTTCTCCAAAGCCAAATCTCCTGAGAACACCAATGATATGATCCCATGCCACTCGGTCATATGCCTTAGACATGTCCAGCTTCATTACCACATTACCACCTCTAGTTTTTTTCCCAATACCCGATACTACCTCCTGTGCTAGCAGAAAATTTTCTGTTATATTACGGCCCTTCACAAAGCCTGTCTGTTGGGGCGAGATAATTTTGGACAATAGAGAAGCCAGTCTATCAGCTAAGATCCTGGATAGCATCTTATTGAAGAAGTTACACAGACTGATTGGCCTATAATGAGAAAACTCCTGAGGATTTGGTTTTTTTGGAATTAATACAATTGAGGTAGAGGTGATAAAACGAGGTAACTCTGCACCACAGAAAAAACTGAGAATTGCCTTGTAAACATCTTGAGCAATAATTTTCCAGGCGAATGTAAAAAATTTGCCTGTGAAGCCATCGGGGCCAGCAGCACTATCTCCATCCATTGACTTTAGAACTCGATGAATCTCTTCAATCGAAGGCATTTCTTCTAATTTTCTATTTTCCTCTTCCGATATCATGTGCGGAATCATATGTTGCATATCAGAAGATGACTCAAGATATCCAGTAAAGAGATCAGAGAAATATGATATGGCCTCAGTTGCTATGTCAGCATTGGTGTCCACCCAAACTCCGTTTGACTTTTTGATTCGGTGTATCATTCCTTTAATTCGTCTCTGTCTTACAACCGCATGGAAATATTTTGAATTACGATCTCCTTCTTTAAGCCATTTTGCCCTGGCTTTTTGACTCCAAAATTGCTCTTCTATTGACAATGCATTCCGCAACTCTGCCTGAGCCTTACTGAGCTCAACCTGAGATTCCTCCGATGCATATTGATCCATCGATTCTTCTGCTTGTTGGACCACCACTTCCGCAGAACGTACAGCATCAAATATATTCCCAAAATGTTGCTTGTTCCATGTATGAATAGCCCTCCTCGTTGCCAATAATTTAGAGCACAAAACACGTAGCGGAGATCCACTCACATCTTGATTCCAAGACTGTCGAATCACATCCAATAGTTCTGGTTTGCTCGTCCAGACATTCAAAAATCTGAAAGGTCGTGGACTATTGTCTGATCGATCAGAAAAAGTAATTTTCAATGGTGCATGATCCGAGGGATGTCTTGACAGATGGAGTACAGAATCACGTCTGAGAGATCCAAACAAGACCCATTAATTAAAAATCTATCTAATCTCTTTGAAACCCGAGCTCTACCTCTCCGATTATTAGACCACGTGAAACTAGCTCCTGAAAAGCCAACATCCAAAACCCCTGCCTCTTCCATAAAAGACATGAAATCCGCTCCTTCCGCTATAGCAAACGGACGTCCACCTCGTTTTTCGTGAGGGGCTAAAATAACATTAAAGTCACCCCCAATACACCAAGGTAGTGACACAGGCTTATCATTTAATAAAGAACACCATAAGCCACACCGCTCCTCTAATGAACATTTAGCATGGACAAAAGACATGATGATTGGAGAAGAAAACAATTGACTTTGAACATGTATGGAAATATGCTGATCCGAACTACCAATAATGGAACACACAAAAGGGCTATTATAGAATATCCAAATATCACCCGATAAGTTAACAAAGGAATAATCAAATAATAATCGTAGACGAATGGACTCAATTTTGGACACGTCTAACTTCGGTTCACAAATGACAACAAACTTCAAATGATGAGCACGAACTAAATTTATCAATCTTCTTAGATTAGGGGCTTTTGCAACCCCTCTGATATTCCAAAATAAACCATTAATCATGAGAAAAAACCTGGAAAGAGTTTTGAGATGATGTCGCTGAACGTAGCTGTCTGTCGGATGTGAAGCCAGCTCTCGCACACCCTTAACACGATCTTGTCGGCAATCCATTTGAACACCTACAGATTGGTCAATGTTTAGAGTGTGTATTGATGGCTCAGCCAACTTCTCACGTGGTATAACCAATCTCGGAGATAAATTTCCTGCGTTAGTTGGCAAAGCTACTTCATCAGCCGCATTGGATTTGGAATCTTCATCATCATCTCCACGCAAGTCAACATAAAGATTATTGGTGTCGGACCTTTCATTATAAACTAATCCCAAATTATGCTCCTCAATAAGCTGGGGCCCCGTTGAAATATTCCCATTGGAATTGTCGGACAGTTGATTAGTTGTGCTTGTGGTGTCGATCATTTGATGCTGAACCATTCCCACGTTATGTTTCCTGAGACTTTGTGGCCCCTCACAATCATTTCCATAGCAAACTGTCAATTGGTCTTCCACTACCGAATGCTCCTTATGGACATGCATGGTGCCATCAGCAACCGACTGTGGATGTGCATCAGTTGTTAAAGCTGCTGTTTTTTTTCCCTCCTTGACCATGTAAGCGTCGGCAACTGCATCGTTTTGCTCAGGTGCTCCAGACATTGCACCTATTGACGTTCCTTCAATTTGGATTACGCCCGTAAGTCGAGCCTCTTCAGTAGCTGACTTGAATTCCATTGATGCTTTCCCTTTGGCTTCAGTGTTGCATTTATCAGCAGTTCCCTCAGATTCCTTTGTTACAGCTGTTGTAATTCCTTCGTCTTCTTTCTCACCAGAACTTTGCATTTGTTCAGGAGCTATTGTACCCTCTTTTGATAATTTATCTTTAGCTTCTAAGTCATTACATTCATTTGTAATGACTAATTTATGCTGAGTATTTCCAGACAGCTTTGAACCATGCTTAAGCCTTTTGGTTTGATTGTTTTGGTGTTGATGTCCCCCATCGACGAAGTTCTTCTTGCAGTTTTCAGATGAATGACCCAATCTCCAGCAAGCTGAGCAATATCTTGGCATATCGTCTGGTACAATTTTTTGCCAAAAGCCGGTTTCTCCTTCAACCGCCACCCAGATTCTCGATAAAACAGGCTTTGCTACATCGATCTCCACGCATACCCTTGCCACACTAGGACGCGTCCCAGCAGCCGTTGCCAAATCCAAAAACAATGGTCTTCCTACTGGAGATAATATGGAAAACAACGAATGTTTATCAAAATAATGGATAGGTAAATTTGGAAGTTCAACCCAAACTGGAACCAGAGAGGATTCTCTGAGCACATGAAATTCCTGGGACCATCGAAATACACGCATTGGAAATTTGCCTAACTGCCAAATCCCTCTCGTCCAAATCCTGTTAAAATCTGCTTCAGCGGAGCACTTGATTAGAACATGCCTATAATCCATCAAGCCAATGAAAATGTGGTCTTTTAGATTTAATGAAGCAAAGAACTTGCGAATATCTTCTAAAGAAGGTCTCCCATGAGAGAATTTTCCAACTAAAGACCATCGAAAAGGCTCCGCAAGTTTTTCTGCATCTGCTCTGGAGAAAATGACTGCAGCTTCACCTTTGTAGACAGTCGCTTGCCGAATTGGGATAACAGATGTTGAAGGTTGTGAAAAAAGTTGGGAGAAAGATTTTTTTCCTGTAGGAGATCCTTGCCCCTCAGCCGACGGCTGAAGGGCAGCCATGTATAACAATTCTAGTTGGAAAAACAGGTACAAAATGGCTATAAAGATATCCTAATAACACCATAACTATCATTCATATGTAGCTGTCAAGCTATTTTAGTTGCAGTTACACACCTTCCAGCAGAATTAGGTCTCAAGTAGAGATACATTGGCATGCTAATTGTCTAATTTAAAGTTTATTTTAATTACTTAATATCATATATTAGGATCCATTAACTTCTAGCGATGGAGAGAATGTTAATGAATTCTAATATGATGACAAAAAATAGCAACCAAGAGTTTCAAGAATATATATGATGAACAAAAGAGGATATGAAGTTGTATAGTTTGCTTCACATGGTTTCTTGAGGAAGTCATATGAGCATATTTTGGAGAGGCTGGTTTTTTGTCTTTAGCGCAGTTTTTTCGCAGCAATCAAGGGAGCAACCTTAGTCAAAATGATGGACAAAGTGCAGGACTGGACGGTTATTAATTGCAGCAACTTCAGGAAAAAAACTACTTAATTGTAATTCTATGAACTATACATATATCTGACATATTGTAAAGTTTGAGAAATGTCATCATGTTTATATTATGTAAAGGTCCCTGTTGCTGTTAATAAAGCATATTTTTCTGATATTGGATAAGTGGTTAAATGGTTTCATTATAGGCTGAATTAAAGGGTCACTATGTGAAATACAACTGATAAAAATAAGAGTGCAGCGTCAAACAGTACATGATTGTAGAACACATTTGCTAAATATCAACAAGTAAACAAAGTTGCACTCTCTTGCTATGTCCAGGTAACACAAAAACTTTATTGGTTGGAGGTGAACCATGAAAAAATGTGATTGTATTGGCTAAAAGTTATGTAAAGCATGTCATGTCAGCATACACTTTCTCCTTAAGAAAATGTTCATAAAAGATTTTTTTCATTACACAGTATAAGTTTTCAAGATAATCTGACAAATACTACAGGTAAATTACAGATGTTACTTTTCATTTTTTACTTAAAAAAGTTGATATTGATTCATACCAAAAGTTGAAGCAATGAACCATTTATCATATTACAAGTGGCGAAGGAGATGCAATACCAGGAGGCAAAGTTTCTAGGCTATGAGGCTTATTGCTCTGTCTAATCATTTTTTTTTCTATCTAAGAATTGCATCTTTTGTACAATCGTTTTTCCTCATGATTTGACCCAGATCAAATTGAGGAATCATAGTAGGAATACTATTAGAATTTTCTTTGATCACATAATCCATGGCAAAAACAGAAGACTATTATCCAAAGGTTTCTAGATAACCAACATTCATGCTTATCATATCAAGGCTTTTACTTTTCTAACAGAAAAAAACTATCAATTACATCATTGAGCTCTATTCTACTATTTATACACTTTTTTGTTAGGTGCTGTTATTTTTTTTCTTTTCTTATCAGCAATATAGAAATAGACTAAATAATCATGCAAAAAGCAAATACATGGCAATTAATATGATCAATGCTTGAAACTTTTTAAAGTGAGACATGGATCTTCTAGTATAATCGACAACAGAACAAAATCAAAATCCTTGTGACAAAAAAAAAGGGCAACACAGAATTCGGTTTCTTAGACAAACTTAAGAATAGAAGATACCAACTTCTTGAAGCAAAAGATACACACCAAACAGAGCAGCCAGCTTCAATTGAAGAAACAGGTTGACGTTTTGTAAGCACATGCAAAAGAAATGGAAAATAGTATATGAAAAGGTAAAAAAAAAAAAAAGCTGTACAATAAAAAAGAAAAACTGAAGAATGAGAGTAGTAGTGCCAAACATAGGCCCCATTTGGAAGGTGAGTTTTTTGGGTGTTTGTCTAAAACTTTACTGTAACTTGCTGTAGAAGTTTTTTAAAACCAAGAAAGGAAGTTATTCTCTGTACAATTTGGCCCCTAAAAAATGTCTCAGATTTTCTTCTTTATCTGTTTTGGCTGATTGGCATTGTTCAATGCACAGATATGCTTCATAACAATTGATTCCTGATATAGGAAAGAAAATCAGATAAGAAATTTAGGGGCCAAATTGTATAAGTTTCAACTTGTGTGGTAAATTATAACTATCCCCAACTTCGTGTCCATCAAATTATGAGGTGTGGCCGAAGAGGTTTTTAATTTTTAATTATTATTTTTTTTATATCAATTACTTCTATAGAGCTTGATAGTTCTTTGATGGAGACTTGGAAGCATGTTCTTAATTCAAGCCAAAAATTGTTAGATTTTGGTGATTTTGAGGTCATTGATGTTTTTCTTTTAAAAAATTAGATGCATCCGCAACTTCACCTGCATCGGCAATGCATCAACTTGCCGAAGACCTCCTACACGATATTGCTTTGGTGTTTGTGGGGAAAGAGAGAAGAAAAAATAATGTCAGAGTTTTGGGGGCAATATGTGCGTGGTCATAGGTGATGCTCTGTGTTAGTCGTGGAGTGCCTTCCAGAATTCAACTACGTGTCGTGCTTAAATGCCATTAGATTGACGTTTTATGGTGGGAAAGTCCATTCCATTCCTACTATATCCAATTACAGCTATGTTTTCAGATTCGGATCAAGAATCGAACTCAGCCGAATCAAAGGTCAGTCAATCGGAATCAATAAGAGGTCGAATCGAATGATGTCATAAACACATCTTATATATATTAATAATATATAAAAATAATAATGTATAAAATTTATCCATAAATTTGTGGTTTACAACTTCATTTACATATTTGATAAGTTTAGATTTAGTTCAAAAAGATTCAATTTAAAAAAATTTAAAAATTATAGATAAAAATGTAACTTGAAAATAGATTAGATTATCCTACACTTTGTTAAAATAATGAAGGGCCAAAATGCAATTAACATAAACTTTTAGGGTATTCATCAATGCTAACAAATATCAAATCTAATCCATCTTCCTTATACTTTCTCTGCCAATTCCTCCTCCTTCTACTCTCTCTCTCTCTCATTTTTCTTCTTCTTTCTCTATATCAGAACTCTATTTTTTTTTCTTTCATCACACACAATAAATAAACATGAAAGCTTTCTCTTTTCTTCATTCTTTTTTTTCCCCTCCTCTCTCTTCTCTTTTCTGTTTTCTATTTTTCTTATTTAATATGAAATCTTTCGAGAACTTAAAGAGTTTAGAGAATGGAATTCTTCCCTTGAGTTGGGTTCTTAATGAAACATTTCAGATTCAATAAAAAGAACAATTCACCTAAGCCATGAATTAATCTCAAATTCAAGCAAAGAAGAGGCATAAATGACAGCAGAGTTGAGAAGAAAATTATACGTATCTATGGCATAAATCATGCTACAATCTCCAAGTGAATTAGTTGACATTCACCATTTTATTTGGATTTTTTAGTTGTTGGAAAGTTGCAAATATATGAAACTCTCTACATGGTCAAAGAGTCAAAGGAAAAAAAAACCTTCAAGATAGAAAAATGGAAAAACCGGTTCTAGCCGGTTTTTGGTCAAACTTGAGTTTTTATTGGGTTTGATTGAGCTTTTGACAACTGGCTTTTGAGGAAGATTTGAACCAAACACTTGGCCGATTTGCAGTTTGACCAAATGGTCTGGTCTAAGTTTGAAAACATGGATTTCAGGATAAAGAGGGTCAGGCCATAGAGAAATTCCCTTCATGCCATTGATATTGTCATACTTTCTTTGTTGGACTGTTCCAAATTATTTGTCACCTCTGTAAATTGGCTAACATATTTGTATTTAATTTCTCCATTTAGTCATTACTCATTAGACACTCCGTAAATGTTCAATGCATGTGCCATTTTATGGGCCTACAGATTATTATCAAGGAAACTAAAACAACTTTTGTAGTATGTAACAGTTACCCAGAAACTAAAACCACAATAATCTAAGATTTGGTAAAATTTTGAAAACTATTGGTAAAACTTTCAATATCTAGGATTTGAATAAAACACGGGATTGAACAAGTATCATGCCCCACAATTCTTTACGTGCTAGTACAGCACTTAGCTTTTCATGAAACGAGAAATGGCACATCAAGTTTCAAATTCTATTCTCTGTTAATACAAATTGCAATTCATTAAGTGCGACAAACTTTACAAGATGGAAAGAGTAATACTTACTACATATTTTTTTTGTTCTTGGCTTGATTTGTCCTCATAAATAAAATCATTGTATTGATTTAGTGAAGAAAAACAATTAGTCCAAGCTCAAACTGCAACTATTATAAAATCTTCAACAATTACATAAGTGGAAAGCAACTAAAAAAGAGAAAGGACAACACTCTCCATAGTTTCAATAAAGAAACCAGCTAGAATGTTGTTTATTAGGCACTTACAACATTACAATGTAATACAACCCAAAGTAGTAAGCAAACTAATTAATTTTGCAAAACACAGTATATTATTGCATCACAAATACGCTTCTGAAAGGTAAATTCACTGGAGAACTGCCCTGCTGACAATCTATTCGTTCTCCGAAATCTCAATACGCAATCCCTTGCGGAAACGAACACCAATAGGTATCCGGATTTTGTCTCCTTCATCGATAACTCTCCAGCTGAAAATTCAAATTATACAAGCTTTTTGATCAGTTATCATTTTCTTCTTGCAATCGTACATATTAAAAAACCGAAGAAGTTAAGTTGACATCAATTTATAATATATTAGAATTAGCTTCTATATATATTTAAGCAAAGATGGCGGGAATTGTGATTTAGAAACCCTTACGTATATTTTGTGGCCATGTAATGCAGAAAAATTGACATCTGCAACTTTGCAAAGTCAGCACCAACACAAAGCCTCACACCTCCACCAAATGCCATGAAATTTTTTGATCCCGTATGCAAGTCTTTGCCCTTTTGATTGAAATAACAGCAGGGAAAACCTAAATTATTTTTGCTTGATTTTGTATAACTTTTGTTCTGCAATTTTATATTTCTTGTGTGTAAATTACTTGAATCTGTCAATAATTAAATTACCTCCCATCGCCATGGGTTAAATTCATAGGGGTTGTCGTATCGATTAGGATCCAAATGAATTAATGCTGGACAAACCATTATCTTCCAACCAGCAGGAATTGTATACCCTACAAATCATTCGTACTTATTAGTCAAAACTATAAGTTATAATGGAGGAAAGGAAGAACAAAGGAAACAAATTGTTTATTTCTATAGTTTTACTCCCATGAAAAAGATGCCCAACCCAAGTTACTAAAGAGAGTTTTTATTTTCTTTTTTTCTGTAGGAGAAAGGCATCATGGGTTCAAAATAAAGAAAGTGTGATAAATGATTTTCAAGAAGATGCCAAATGACAGATTGAAGTATACCTTTTATTTCAACATCCTTGAGAACTTTGCGAAAAATCCCAGGGGCAACATTTATAACCCTAACTACTTCATTTATAACCTACAGCAGACAACAAAACTTAATATGTAAATGGTGTAGCTCACTATATGATTCAAATGCTAGATACAATGAAATGTCTGGTTAATTGAAACGTACCATGTGCGTGAAAGTCATAGACTTGTACTCTTTCCATGAAACACGAGAATTTTTAGTTTCTCGCATTTTAAGAATTTTTTCATGCTCTCTCTGCAAAAATGATTAGCTATTTAAGTGTGAAGTAATCTTATACACTCTGTTAACATAAACATCCAATGATGATAATGTACACTGTCAATGTATAGAGAATATTAATCCTTTAAGTATTGAACTTGGACAAGAATTGGAGAATTAGAGGGTAGATACGGATAACAACGGGAGTAATTGTTTTGGAAAGTCATGGACCTTTAGTTCAGCCATAACATTTGGATGGTCATTTAGAAACCTCAGGGTCAAAGTCATAACTGTTGCAGTTGTTTCATGGGCAGCAAACAGAAACAAGAATAGTAAGTCCATCGCAATTTCTTCATTCAAAAAGGTGTCTTCTTTCTCTATTTCCTCAAGTAAATGATCCACAAGGACTCTCTTAGTGTGATTGCCTGAGCGCCTCATCTCAAAGATGTCCTTGATGACCTTCATTGCTTTCTTACGTCCCTGGAAAATGAAAATCATATAGTTCGTTCAATCTGATACAGCATATATGAAAGCATTTATATTTTACATATATTTATAATGAAAATCTTTTTTTTTTTTAGGAATAATGGACTTCGATCTTTCAATATAAAAAGAATTCCAAATGACGAACAACCACTACAATTGATTACTTGTAAGCAAGCATAGAATGCTGTTCCAGGGAAGTTGAGAGGAATTGAGATCAAGCCATCCATGAGTGTCGAATAACATTCTCTCAATTTTTTCCGAGCCTTGCTTTCTTCATAGCCAAGCATCTTCTCGGCAGCAAGTTTAAATAACAACTGTAGAAAATGAGATTGTTAATTACTACTTTTCATGCAATGCTCTGTACGTATAGTCCAAATTCATCCTGATTAATATAATCAAATAGTAGGATGCTAATTAATTTACCTCATCAGTTCCATCTTTAGCATCTACTTTTCCAAGTTTACTCCAAGAACTTAGATGCTCTCGAGTGTTGTCAACCATGTCGTTTATCATCTTCTCTCTTAAGGCTTCAGGGCTAACAAGCTTCAACATTAAGCTCCTGAGGTACTTGTGGAAGTCTCCATGATAGCCAGCTAAACCTTGTTTCCCAGTTATCCGGGTGAAACTCTCACTATAGCAGAGCTCGAAACAATTATTTTCTTGCTGGAAGACACGGTAGTTGACTTCAGCATCAGTTGATATAACGACCGACTGCCCAAGTATATTCGTGCGAAAAATTGGCCCGTACCTGAAAATTCACAAAGAAACAAAGAAAAGACAAGACAAAAGCACAAATAAAATGCAAAAGAATATTAGAGGAGTTGACAAAAAGGGTAATATAGTATATCTTACTCCTGATGATGTTATGTTACAAATGACATGATGATATGTTACAAAGGCAAATTTCAGGGTTTGTTTGGATAGTAAACTTATTCCAAATAATATTTCGCTTGCATCATAAACACATTTTTCAGCTCATCTTTTTATATTTCCAATCACCTTTTTATCTCACATACATCACATCACAAAAAATACTACAGTAATTATTCTAAATAATACTCTATTCAAATAAACCCGTCTCTTAATCTATTACTACTACTGCTGTAATATTGTTAAAATATATATGTGATAGCTAGTCTAGAAGTGGTTAGATAACCAGGAGTATTGAGGTTGGTCCAACAGTTAGAAGAGGGCTATTAGAATTTTTTTCATTATCTAATTCAAGATTTGAATACTGTATCTGATAGATTGGAATGAGAATGGTGTACAGAGGGATAGGAGGTAAAAAAAAAAGGGTTACGTATACCTTGAGATTCTTTTTTGTAGGAATGGTGGGAGATCATCTGTTGCATAAGGGGTCAAGTACTCAATTGTTTCTCCTATAATTGGTAGTCCCATCGAACCTGGTGGTAATACCCCGTTACACTTGGGGTTTCTCCACCTATACACCCAGTGGCTGAATAGCATAACAATAAGAGCAATGATAGCACAAGCAAACAACATGGTCCTTGGTTGTTGCACCCGAAACGCAAGGAAAGAAAGGAAAAGAGAGTAGCTAAAATTGTTACTGTTTTAGATAAAGAGTCGTTGTATAAGGAAATTTGGAAGTTGGAGCTGCTTAAATAGATGGAGAGCGCAAGCTTTGATAACGACGCGCTGTAAGACTATTGGCCATAGACATATTACCTGGTGATCCGAATTTCACAGGAAATTGATGGATCCGAGGCCTCACCATTTGTGTTTCATACAATTTCATATAAGTAGACCTCTAGTATAAATTAGTAGGATTTGGTGCAAATCAAATCCAATTTGATGTAAATCAAGTGCAGTTTAGTATATGTTACCTTATTATTTGGTGTAAATCAGATACACTTTGGTATAAGTTGATTATTGTCATTTAGTATAAGTTGCAATTTGGTATAGATTGAAAATAAATTGTTAATACTACATCAACTTGTACGAAATGGAACTTGTGAAACCCCATTTCTGAAATTGATAAAGAGGCAAAGGAAAAATTGGCTACAGTGGAAGGTTAATGTGAAGACCAATAGTGCTTGGTCAAGGTGGATAGAGAGGGATCCGGGGCCTCACAATTTGTGTTTCGTATAATTTTGTACAAGTTGACCTTTGGTGTAAATAAATAGGATTTCAGTGTGAATCAAATCCAATTTAATGTAAATCAAGTGCAGTTTAGTGTATGTTAATTTATCAATATTTGGTGATTTTCAGTGTGAATCAGATCCAATTTGATGTAAATCACGTGCAGTTTAGTGTATGTTGATTTATTAATATTTGGTGTAAATCAGATACACTTTAGTATGAGTTGATTATTATCATTTAGTATAAATTGAGGGTAATTTGAGATAAATTGAGAGTAAATTATTAATATATACTAACTTGTGCAAAATGGAACTTGTGAGCCCCATTTTCGAGAGGAGAGGCAGCAAAAAATCTATCTTGGACTGGGTCAAAGCCGGTTGCAAATTCAAGCCACGAGTGCAAGCTAGAAACCTTCTAGAAGTAAAAGGTAAAGCTCCCTCCTGGAAATTTGATCACTATAAAGGACAAGGACTTCTCCTCTCCTATATTCTTTCTTCATTTCCTACAATACACACACACACACACACACACATATATATATATATATGACATGTATCTTTAATTATTAACAAGGATTAAAATTAGTAAAATTTAAAAGAGATAATTTTAGAAACCTCCCTTAAGGTTTCTACTAATTTCAGACAGCTTCCCTCACGTTTTGAAAATTACATATACTTTCCCTAGAACATAGATTTGGGTTTCACCTTGATAATGTAAGACCAAAAAAGTTTATGAAAGTCCAAAATTGCCCTCATCTAACAGTTGTAAAAAGTTAAGAATACACTTGTATAATACCAAAATTATGAGTTTTATTGCTTAGCTAATGTCTTGATATTTTCCATCCCCATAATTTTCTATATCCACCCAAATTTTCAAACTTTTTTCACTTCTTCTTCAAATCAAACTCTTTGTCTTAGATGTCAAAATTCACCATTGCAATTCTTAATTTACAATCTTTATCTCTCTATAGGTTTCTTCCATATATTGCTCACCAAACCCTTGGTTATACAACTCACAATCCTTACCTTTTTTCCACTCAAACATCCAAGTTCTCAATTTCCAAAATTCTTCTAACCTCTGCTGTCAACATTTGGGTTGGTCATCCTAAATCAACCCATATTTTTTTCTCTGAATTGACACAGTTTTATTGAGAGCAAGTTTGATGTCCATTAAGATGATCCAGGCAAAATATCAACAAAGTGTAAGGTTGGAGTAGTAGTTTTAATACAGTCTATCAAATTATACTTTCCCGTAATCCAATAGATTTTTTATATTCAATGATATGAACAATTGGGTTGTTGATGGTGATGATTGCTTCCATCATCATCAACTGCAGTGACATATTTGAGTGATGGAAGGAAGGAGGCATCTTTCTTGATTATCATATTTGAGTAAAAAAAGGTTATTATTTAATGGTCAAGGCTAAAATAATTTGGCCACAATATATGGCCTGGTTAAGAATAATTGTTTTCCTTTCTTCATTTTCCTTTTTACTGTTATCTTTTCTCTTTTTTATCAATGGTTTATCTTTTGAAAAATTATGAACGTTATTATAACATTGTCTATCATCAAGGGAGGTAAGTGTAATATTGAAAATCTCAAGGGAGCTCAGTGAAATTGTCAGAAACCTCAGGGAAGGTTTCTGAAATTATCTCAATTTAAAATGATCTTGTTACTTCTTAGTAAATAAAGACACGTGTCATTCATCCAAATGTACATTGTAGGAAATTGAGAGAGAATTCATTGGAGAGAAACCAAATTCTTCCCTATTGCCTAAACATCCATTGCCCCCGCACCTAATCCGCCCTGCGCGCCTAAGGGAAAAAAGTTTATAATGAATAAAAATATATATATAATTAGTAAAAAATATATTTAATAATTTAGTATAAATATATAATTAGTAAAAGGTATATCATTAATAAAAAGTATATAATAGAATAAATATATCATTAATAAAAAGTGTAATTAGTCATTTAGTATAAACGTATTAGTATAACTAATCAATAATTTATATTAGTATAAATATATAATTATTAGTATGACTGATAATATTAATTATATTACATCTACATACTATGATATCTATAACTAATAATATAATTATTATAATTAAAATATTAAATATGTTATACATGTAATTATAATATATTCTTATGATTTTTCTTAATGCTTGATTTTCATCTTTTTTTGTCTTTTGTGGGATGAAAAGAAACAACATTTGTTGGGTTTTGTAGAAATAGTTTGATTTTAGTTAATTTAGAAAATGACAATGTGCGTTAAATCATTAAATAGTGATGATTGGCCTCTCATTTGTAGACATTCTTCATCGTCTTTTTTTTTAAGTTGGTTGTTTTTAATTTTCATTTCTAGAAATAGTTTAAATGACAAAGGTGATGCCTTATGGTGAACTTTGTCCAAGATATACTGGTATGCGTGTGCGATTCATCGATGATGATGACGGTGACTTCTTATGGTCAAGTTTCTTGAAGTTTTGCCAGACAAGTTCTCCCAGTCATTCTCCTGCGTTCCAGATTCCAGAGCTTTCCAACAATTAATCTGTGGCACGTGCTACGTGTTTAGAAAAAGCTAACAGTTGTGCATTTTTTTATTTATTTTTAGGTGCACAAGTTCTCCCAGTCATTCTCCTGCGTTCCAGATTCCAGAGCTTTCCAACAATTAATCTTTGGCACGTGCTACGTGTTTAGAAAAAGCTAACAGTTGTGCATTTTTTTATTTATTTTTAGGTGCACAAGTTCTCCCAGTCATTCTCCTGCGTTCCAGATTCCAGAGCTTTCCAACAATTAATCTTTGGCACGTGCTACGTGTTTAGAAAAAGCTAACAGTTGTGCATTTTTTATTTATTTATTTTTGTTGTTGACGAAGTTATGTGCACAAGTTGAAAATAATTGCAAGGACTTCTGCATGCCTCCTTCTAGAAACTCTATTTAATTTAGGCACGCGAATAAAATTACGAAGAGCCCAGCCATTCATCTGTCGCGGATGCGACACGCTATTACGACAGCTTTTATTAGGATTGCAAATGAATCGAACTGCTCGCTAATAATTTGAACCCAAGTTCAAGTTGAGTTCGAGTTGATCAAATCGAACTCGAGACACGAGTTTGAGTTGATCAAGCCAAATTCAAACTCGAATTCGCGCTTACAGACACTTATTTCGTTAGCTCGCGAGCCGAATCGATTATATATATGTATACATTTTTTTATTTTAATAGTAAAATTACATACGTACCCCTAATATTTTATTATTTGTTAAAAATAATTATTTTATTTATTTCCTAAAAATAAAATAATTATTTTTATTTTTTTAAGTTCGAACTCAACTCGAATTTGAGTCGAACTCGCCCTCGAGCTTTACATTGAAAACTCATCGAATTCGAACTCGAGTTCGAGTTTCATAAAATTAAATTGATATTAGATTCGATTAGACCAAAACTCAACTCAACTCGATTCGTTTGCACCCCTATCTCCTACCATGTAACGATCCCTTTATCACTAACGGTGGTTGTCAAATTAGTCAGGCTCATCCCTTTATTATTGATAGGATGGCAATTGGAACGGGTGTCCCGCAGAGTCCAGTCCCCAGAATTTTGGTACTAGTTCATCTTATGCGTTCCTTGTTTTACAGAATTTTGGGACCAGTCAGCTCCAAAATATGTAACTAACTTGAAAGCATATGCTAAAATTGCATGTATAATAACATGTGAATTTATATTCACTGATTACTAATTTTGTTTAAACATAAACAACTAAAACAATATATATGATTTGCATGTCAGCGTATTAGTGTATTAATCATCCACCATAGAAAGCAATCAAGTCATCTGGGGGAACCATTGGATCTTGGTCCAATGGTATTGAAGGCGGTCACTTCGGATCGCCTTATCCGAAATGGTGCCATGGCCGTGGTTCTTCCTGTCACCTCGAATAGATCTCGGCTAGGTCTCTACAACCTCTTGTGAGCCTCGGCCTTTATGACCCAGATGGCCGTCGTATCTCAGCCGCACGCGGTTGATGTCAGCTAGCCTGACATGTCATTAAGGGCCACCACTTTAACTGAAGACCCTAGGACCCTTTATTGAGAATATGCGGGACCACCAGACAAAGTACCTGAGCTACTGTCCCCTGTCAGGAACAGAGGCCGCAGGTACAGAGCGGAGCAGTAATTCTCAGGAAGCGGGACCCAGTGGCTTAAACCCACTGTCCTTCCCTTCACTCTCACACTCTATAAATACCTGTTGTTCACTTCTCACAAGTAAGACTACTGTTACACTCGTACTGTTCATTACTTTTTATTCTCTCTCTATACTGACTTGACCGTCGGAGTGATTCCAGGGGACAAAGCCCCGCCTCTCACTTCGGAACAGCACTCCTGCCTCTTACTTTCACTTCACAGAAAGAGGGAGCTAAATTAGGTCAGCTCGGCTACCTAACCAGAAATCACCTCTTCAGGTATGATTAGGAAAAACCTCTTTAAACTCTCTTGTGTATTAGATTAAAGATTCAAACCCTGCCTAAAGCATTATACGGAAGTGTGTAGCTTCTTTGTTCTTAAAAAAAATCCAGAGCGTATGGAACCACTTTTTCAAGTTGACCCTTAATTAGAAAAGAGAGTTTAGTTCTTTATTGTTGAGAAAAATTCCAACGCAAATTTACGGTGAAATCCCGATGGACATGCGGCCACCAAAAACCCACACTGCGTTTCTTATTTGGAAGCACTAAATATAAGAGCCAGCCGTCCTTTCCTTTTGGTTACCTGGCACTACTCTAATTATTCTAGAAAAAGGTACCCTCAAAGTAAAATAAGACAAATTGATGTAAATTCCTAATATGAGTGGAAGACTAATCATCCGCGGAAAAAAGGAATTCAATTCCAACAATGGCAACTCGGACTCGGCGACTTCCATGCATACGAATCCCGAGTTTCGCGGACTTGACAGGAAATTTTGACCGCACCCCATGTCAAATTTGTTCATAACCTTCTAAAAATCGCCCTTTTATTCACTTTTTGTTTCATTTTTCTATAATTAATATCAAATATCAAATATGAGTAGAATCTATCAATTAATGCAATATTTGACTGAAATCAAAGGAAAAACAACCATAAATTTAATAACAAAAGTATAACCTATCAGAGTGCGGCAGTGCACTTGTTTGACCTGATAATTCATCCTGTACTTCCCATACAAGTCACTTTAGGCTCCTCCTACCCTACAGTAAATAATTTTAAAAATAACTTTAAAAAGGTTTAAATTCTAAAACACTCTAAAATACATTGTATAGTAAATCTTTTAAAATACAATATTACAATTTTATTTTTGAAAGGCACCCTGAGGAATATTTAATCCACGGAACCCTGTTTTCTCTACTCCTCAATGTCCTCCTCCATCCTTCAACATCATGATGGATAATGGCTAACAACCTCAAATCCTCGTACGAATGATGGCTGGATATCATAAATGAGAGGCGTGACAATGGAGAACAAGTTGCCTGAGTGATTTTACAAAAGACGGAACTCATAAGAATGACTTGTCCCAAAATTCTGTAGGAGGACAATAATTTAGTATGGACTGGTTCTAAAATTCTGCCGAAGGACAAGAGTGGTCACATTCGGGGTGTATGATATGTTAGTGCCAATCAATGTCAATATTAAAAGAAGAAAGAAGAATGCGATCTAGCGTGAAGAACATGGGCATTAATCTGTATTTACAGGTTCCAACGTGGTGGCGCAAAAATGTCAAGCAAAGTGAAAATTACTTTAACTATTTAATATAAGTTGTCGCCACACCAAACTTTTCACCATTAATCAAACCTCTACATATTAGACAAATAGAATCAAAAATTAATTTGTCTATTTTGATGACAAAAATATTTCACAAGAAGGAAGGGCACTAATTAAAACTTGACAGATTTCGTATCGACATAATAAACATGGAATGGTCCAATAACAATATGGAAACACAACAGTTTGGAAGGACTGATCGTTGTGACACTTTTTTTTTTTTTTCTAAATGTTCCATTTTTATGTAGTTAATAAAAATAAAAAAAATTATAAATTGACAAATTTTTACACACGCTCATACTTCAATGCTAATTCAAGTTAAAACTACATCGTTTTATGTATAATTGACACAAGTGGTGAAATGTATTATAACCTGTGTTGATTTTATAAGTTTATGGCACTTAAGATATTGAACAAATGGAGAGATCGATGGAAAAAATTCTAACGAAAAGGAGAATCTCATTTACGATCTATATTAAATTTATTTGATAAACTGTTTAAAGTTAAATCATTGATATCATGACATGCAAGACCCTTCACTTGTCCCGATGGACACAAAGCTATAGGGCAAAATATGTTAGCTATGATTGATTAAATAGATGAGCATGCAAGAGACCCCATATAATTAAGTAGATATATAAACTTGGTGTTGCAAAGCTTCTCTCTCTCTCTCTGTAAGTGAGTTTAAAATTTTTTAACGGTAAATTACACATAACACTCTTGTAGTTTCGCACATTATCATATGATTCTCTAACATTTCAAAATATCAACTTCATGTCCTTGTAGTTCCATGTAAATAAGAAACTTGATAGAAAATAGCCTCCATAATATCGTTAATTGAAATATAAATATTGTCCTCATTTAAACACTAAATTGAACCACGGCCTTATCACCTTGAACAAAATTCTAGGGGATTTTGTAGATAAAGGCAAAAACTACAGGAGTAAAGTATATATCCATACAGATTATAGTCAAATTAAGTAAATGTTATGATTTTATCACACGTATTTTTGGAGGGCATTTGATTCAATCGCAGTGATCAGTAGTGCTTTCTATCTATTTTTCAGTTGGCATAAAATCATAGGGGATGATGTGGATATGTTAAAACTTTAGGGGATCATATGGTAAAATGTAAATCTTTTGGGAGGTTATATGTAATGTACCATTTTCTTTTCTAATGACCTATAGAAAATATTCACTTCTCTAGGAAAAATTACTGTTGACCAAAGGTGTATTTAGACTTATACGCTAATTTTTCAACTTACAGCTTATGCATTCGGGTTACTTTCTTGCCTGGTTACACATTCTTCTTCTTCTTCTCTCTCTTTTCTTCATCTCTTTCTCCATCTCTTCTAATTCCAGACCTAATTAGGAAAATTGAATTCTAGAACTTGACATTTGGTATCAGAGCTATCGATCCTTGGCTGCTGGTGATATCGACCATGGCAAAGAATACTCGATATCGGTCTCCGGAAGATCAACTCAAGAAATAAGAAAGTAGACCCCAAGAGATAGTGTAATCCATGGCCACATTTCAAGCTACTTGTTAGAATGAGTTGCAGCAGAAGTTCCACAATGAGATGGAACACAATAACTCTAGATTGGAGGCAATTGTGGGCAATCTAGATCAGAAGTTCAACAAGATGGAGCAAAAGTTCAACACCCTATTAAAGGTGATGATGAAGGAAAAGGGGCTTCAGGACAATGACGTAAGAGCATTAGAACCAATTCTACCAACTCCACTAGTACATTTGAAATTGATGACTCCAAATGGGGTGCCAGGATCCCAACATGAACCAAGAGGTAAACCATTTGTACCCAATTTGCCTAGAATAGAGTTGCCAATGTTCTCCTCGAGTAACCCTAGGGAATGGTTAACAAAATGTCAGAAATATTTCTTGAATTATCAAATACTAGAGAATTAGAAAATAGATATGGTTGAAATGTTTTTGGAAGGAAAAGCTGACAATTGATTTCAAGGGGTGAAGAGAGCAAGGCCTCGGTTATCTTGGGGGGAATTCAGTGAATTGTTATGTGAGAGGTTTTCTGGAAAAGGGTCCCTTGATATAGCGGAGGAGTTTAATAAATTGCAACAGAGAGGGACAGTTGAGGAGTATGAGGAAAAATTTGAAGAACTAAAGACTTTGATGTTAACCAGGAATCCACAATTTGACAAGTCATATTTTATTTCCAATTTTATCAGTGGCTTAAAAGATGAGATCAAACCCATGGTAAAGATGTTCAAACCACAGACACTATTAAAAGCCTTTGAAGTTGCTAAGTTGCAAGAATGCTTCTTGGAAATTCAGTCCAAACAATCTAAGTCTTCTGGGAAGATTGCATTAGAGCCTATATTTGGGATGTATAAGAATCATGCAAGTGGTCAGAGCCATCCTAGCTCATAAAGACTTAACGTAACTGCTCCAACTTCCAAGAAAATTGATTCTGCACACAGAGAGTTCAGTAAAATTTCAGTTGAGGAAATATAGTATAGGCGCAAACATAACTTGTGTTACAAATGTGGGAAGAAGTTTGGAGTTGGCCATCAGTGTAAACCAGGAGTTTGAACTACATAGGCATTAATGAGGAAGAAGAACCAACTTTGAGGATGCAGAAAGGGAGCAAGATGAACACACAGGTAGAGTGGGTGAACTTGCCGAGGTATCCTAAAATGCCTTATCTAGAGCCATAAAGAGAAAGTCAATAATGTTGATAGGTGATCTAGGAGGTTTGCCAGTCAAGATTTTGGTAGATACAGGAAGCTTTGATAGCTTCATTCGTCATAGGATTGTCAACCTGTTGCTTTTGTCCCGTCAAGCAGTTAATTCTTTTGATTGTGATCCTGGCAGATGGGACTAACATAACTAGTGGAGCAATCTATCCCAACATGGCCTGGTTAATACAAGAATACCAATTCCAGTTTGATCTAAAGATAATGGAGCTGGGAGGATGGGATATCATCCTTGGAGTAGACTGGATGTGTTAATTCAATCCTATCACATCCAACTTCCATACTCTCAACATTGCTCTTAGCAGCAGGGGAGATTTACTGCACCTTTAAGGCTTCATAAACCAACCTGCAATAGAGCTGGTGAGAGGCAAGGACCTCAGATCATTTATACAGGAAAAGTAGAGAAGTTGTGTAGCCTTGCAGGCAAAACTAAAAGGGAATCAAGAGGAGAGTCTCCCAGAAACAATAGAAAGAGTCCTGCAACAATACCCCAAGTGTTTGCTACTCCAAAGGGGCTATCTCCAGAAAGAGAGCTGGACCACCAGATCATTCTTAAACCAGGAGCTGAGCCGTTCAAGCTCAAACCACACAGGTGCCCCCATTCCCAAAAAATAGAAATTAAAAAATAGGTTACTGACATGCTCTCAAATAGGATTATTATACATAGCACTAGTCCTTTTGCTTCCCCTATACTGCTAGTTAAAAAGAAGGACAATTCTTGGAGGTTGTGCATAGATTGCAGGAAGCTGAATGAGTTAACTGTAAAGGATAGGTTCCCCATCCTAAACATAAATGAATTACTAGATGAGTTGCATGGCACAAAGTACATATCCAAACTAGAACTTAGAGCTAGTTATCACCAACTAGTGGTTAAAGCGGTTGACACCCCTAAGACTGCCTTTCAAACACATCACGGCCATTTTGAATTCTTGGTGATGCCCTTTGGATTGATAAATGCTCTAGCTACTTTCCAAGCTTTGGTGAATAGGATATTTCAGCCATATTTGAGGAAATTTGTGTTAATTTTGATGATATCCTGATTTGAAGTCCAACTTTGGAGTTGCATGCACAACACTTGCAAACTGTGCTAAGAGTTTTGGCTGATAACCAACTATACTGTAAGAGATCCAAATGCTCATTTGCTCAGACTTCAATAAAATACCGAGGACATGTGATCTCTAAAGCTGGAGTAAGTATGGATTCAACTAAGATAGAATGTATAAAAACCTGGCCTATTCCCAGTACAGTCAAAGAATTGAGAGGATTTTTGGGGTTAAATGGATATTACAAACGATTCATTAAGGGCTATGGGGTGAGCTGTAAGCCTCTAACTCAACTATTAAATAAAGAGAGGTTTGTATGGAACCATAATGCTCAAATAGCTTCTGAAGATCTCAAAAAAGCTATGACTACTGCACCAGTATTGAGCATGCCAAACTTTGAACTTCGTTTTGTAACAGAAATTGATGCATGTGAAGTAGGCATTGGGGCAGTATTGATGCATCAAGGACATCTTGTAGCCTTCCTTAGCAAGGCCCTATCAACCCAGAACCTGGGACTATCAGTATATGAAAAGGAGCTATTTGCTTTAGTACTGGCTGTAACCAAATGGAAGCACTACTTGGTTGGCCATCACTTTGTCATTAGGACAGATCACCAAGCCCTCAAACACCTATTGGAACAGACGCTTACAAATCCATTACAACACAAATGGCTCACCAAATTGTTAGGCTTAGATTATAAGATACAGTACAAGAGGGGTTCAGACAATGGAGTGGCTGATGCTCTTTCTAGGAGAAGGGTAGAGGGAACTAGTGACAGTAATGCAGTTGTACATCAGATATGTGCCATTTCCGTAGTACAACCAGCTTGGATGTAAGAGTTGCTTGAGAGCTATGATGGGGATGCAGAAGCTCAATAGAAAATATCTGAGTTCCTGTTAGATCCGAATGCAATTTCAGATTATCATCTGGAAAATGGGGTGCTAAAGTTCAAAGGTATGTGGGATCTACTAATAATGTCAAAATCAACTTAATTAGAGCTCTACATGATTCAGCTATTGGGGACATTCTGGTCAGAGGAGGTGCTTATATAGGGTACAAACTCTATTCTACTAGCTTGGGATTAAGAGAGACATCATTTGGTATGTCAGATCTTGTGATGTTTGCCAGAGAAGCAAACATGAAAATGTCCTTTACCCCAGACTGCTACAACCTATACCAATACCCCAACAGGCCTGGTCATACCTGTCCATGGATTTTATTGAACAACTTCCTCTATCTCATAGATTTGATACTATTTTAGTAGTGGTGGATCGGTTAACCAAGTTCAATCATTTCATTAAGCTCAATCATCCATATTCAGCACAACAAATAGCTTAGGTTTTTCCTGACAATGTATATAAATTACATGTCTGCCAGAATCAATAATTTCTGACTGAGACAGAATCTTCATTAACAGATTTTGGCAGGAGTTGTTTAGCATGCTAGGAATAAATCTACATTACAGTTTATCCTATCATCCTCTGTCTAATAGTCAAAGTGAAAGGGTGAACCAGTGCCTAGAGAATTATCTCAGGTGTATGTGCAGTAAACATCCTTCACACTAGACTAGTTGGTTACTTACAGCTTAACTTTGGTACAACACTAATTTCCATACAAGCTTGTAGGTAACGCCATTTGAAGCATTATATGGGTACAAACCAAACCATATACCTCTGGGACCTTTCGATTAGAGTATCATACCTGCTACAACTAACATGGTACAGGAAAGGTTCCAAGTTATATCCCTCATCAAGGAGAACCTAGCCAAAGCTCAAAATCGTATGAAACATTTCGCTGACAAACACATGACTGAAAGAGTTTTTCAGGAAAGTGATTGGGTGTTCCTCATGTTACAATCTTATAGGCAGCAGACAGTAGTCATTCGTAGGAATCTGAAGTTGACCGCTAACTATTTTGGGCCTTTCCAAGTTATTGCGAAAATGGGAGCAGTAGCCTACAAACTAAAATTGCTAGAGGGAGCTCGATCTATCCAGTATTCCATGTTTCTTTACTGAAAATGAAGGTTGGGATTACTCAAACTATTGCATCTACTCTGCCAGAACTGGATGTAGCAGATCATTGTTTTTTGAAACCTGAGAAGGTTCTTAAAAGGCGGGTTATCATGTGAAATTTGCATCCAATTATGCATTACTTGGTGAAGTGGAGTGATTTGCCAGAGTTAGAATCATCTTGGGAGAATAGGAGCTTCATTGACAAACAATTTCTAGAAATCTAAGGTTGAGGACAAGCTTCTTTTAAGGGGAAGGGATTGTCAAGAACTTCTCAAATTAAGAGGATGTCGTTTTATTCAAGAAGATATGCATTTGGGTCAAAGAGGATTAGCTTACTTGAATACTACATCGTTAGATTTAAGCTGATAGTTATTTCCTTACTGCAGTTAGTTATGAATAATTGCATAAATAACCCTCCCTTGTAACAGAAAAATGGTTACGGAACTTAATACAAAAATTACTTTCTCTCTCTATTCTGTTATGCTTTCTTCTTCTTCTCTTTCTCTTCGTCTCTTACTCCATTTCTTTCTCCACCTCCTCTAATTCCAGACCTAATTAGGAAAATTAAATTCTAGAACTTGACATCCGTCCATGGAAATTTGGGACTAGTCCATTCTGTGCGTTCCTTGTTTTGCAGAACTTTGGGACCAGTCCGTCCCAAAATATCTAACTTGGAAGCATGTGCTAAAGTACATATGGGATAACTGTAGAAACCTCTCTTGAGGTTTTTGATAGTTGCATTCACCTTTCCTAAGGTTTTGAAAATAGCACTAACTTCCCCTGAACTTAAAGTTTTGATAGCAAATTCAGCCAATGTCAGAGAAAGTACCATTAAGAAAGTCTTTTAAGAAGTGAGATATTAATTTTGTTTCATTTGTACCCTTTTTGCCTCTCGTGAAGTTGCATTAGTAAAAAAATGTAAAACTTGTGATATATATTGGACAGCTACAGACTCCATTCCTATTAACCTCTTTGGACTTAAGCTAGAGCAATTTTTTGTTTCTTCCCATTTTTTGTGTTTTTATTGACTAGGAACAACTACTCCTTTTGGATATTGGTCTTCCAGACAAGCAAGACAATTACAGTTAAACATTATTGTTCATGAAGTGTAAAACTCAAAAAATTTCACCAAAAAGTCATAGGAGAAACATTTAATGAAACTAATATAGATGGGGAGACAATTTACACACATGCAGGTATATGTGTAGGAGAAAAAGTATAAATATCAATAATAATATATTAATCACACACCATAATAACAAGGCTCTCAAATTTCATTCTTCTCAACTGAAAATAATATTAACATTCCCTATGTATAGATTAGAAGACTTAGCAAACAAGCCCTATGACTACAAGAAATTTTCTAATAAAATATTAATTCCTAAACAATAAAGCTATCATAATTTGAATCAAATAGAATTACAAAGATCTTAACATGACTAAAATACTACTGAATAATAATATGAAAATTTCTAAATTTGAGTCTTGATTTAATATACCAACATGAAGTTTTGTGTGTTTAATACATATGAGTAGTTAAACTCTTTCTTCCTAAGGAGAAAGATGAGTATATAGCTTCTTAGCTTGTGTTCACTTGAGTTTATTCAAGGGTGATTTGTGAACTTGGTTGTTCATTTATTTGAATCTCGCATTTACGGTTATTGATCACAAACTATAAATCATCCAATCATGTGTTTTTGCATGAAATTGCCTTGCAGGTGTAGTTCGTGATATATGAACCTTAGTTTGCATTTTCACGTTAGTAGAAGGTGCATCTAAGTGAATTCAAGCTTGCAATTTTTTTTGAGTTTCATGAACTTGTGCTAAATTAATTCATCATGTCAATAGGTGAAGATTTAGTATAAGTATGTTTGTTTATTTGTGAAAGCAATATACAAACAATTGTGAAAATTACTTCCTTAACAAGCCACAAATCAATAACCCTAATCATCCAAGTTAAGCACTTGTTTTGAGTTATAAGGGATCCTAATCCTTAGGATTTCTCTTTATTTGAATCTTAAGCTAACTTAATCTAACTTGTTCTTTGCTTTTGATTTAACTCTTGTTCTCTACTGCCTACATGGTTGGTTGTACCAACTTACGGTCGATTTTATGTTACTTTTTATGGCCGGTTGTGCCGCTTAATCCTTTATATTTCTTGTTTATTTACTTAATCAGTGTTTAAATAATAAAGCAAGTTAAAAAGCCATAGTATTTAATCAAGTCCTTGGGGGATCGATCCTTAATTATCACTATACTCAATACACGATCCGTATACTTGCAAAAAATCAGAGTATAAAGGCAAAAATTGATTGATAATTGGGAGAATTTAACTTGAAAGCTTAGATCACATCAAGTTTTTGGCTCGTTGTCGGGGATTTCAAATAATATTAGGGCAAAAACAAGCTTTATTAATCTAAACCTGTTTCAGTTTGTTGACCTTGGTCCCTAGTTTTTTATATTTACAAAACAATGGATAATACTAATATCTCTTCAAGAAATATTTTCAGTTATAAAGCAAATCAGATTCAAAGATCAAGTGCAATTGAAAGGGACAAAGACTGCTGAAAACTGTTGGACGCTTGGATCGAACGTCCGATAATCATTGCGCAACTTCAGACGCATGAAGAACTCCACCATCGGACGTCCGAAGAAAATAAAACATTTCCCTTGACTCACTAACCTCGATCGAACGCAAGTATCGAACGTCCGATAGGATCGTTCAAATTCGACGAAAGCTGTCGGACGCTCACAAAGACAATACCAGACGTCCGATAGAATTGAGATATTCCTTCTAACTCATTGTCTACTTTCGGATGCAAGCACCGGACGTCCGATAGAATTGAAGAAGATTTTTCAAACTCACTACCTACTGTCGGACGCAAGAAACCAGACTACCGGACGTCCGATACTCCAACGGCTAGTTGACTCTTCAGCTACTTTCTATCCGTTGGAAGCATTAATGAAGCACTTTCTTGGTCTCCTATAAATGGAGCATGGTCAGAAACTTCAAATAACTTTTGCACACTGAAGATACAAAAGATCTAGAGTGATTTTAGTGAGAAAATACTCTCCAAGGAAGATTTGTAGTCTTAGTGGTGTGAGGTTCATTGTAAGCTTTTCATTTGTGAGTGAATACTTCCTGAGTGTAGCTCTACGAGGGTTATCCTGAGGGATAGTAAAACTTCCTAACTTGACCGAGTGGAGTTTGGGGTAAGAAGGAGGTGAACCTTCCTTTATACACAAGAGTGATTGTAATTCATCAATTTGAATTAATCTACAAGTTCAAGAGGAGTTGGGTAGTTAATTGGTTTGCAATTCTTTCCTTTTTATTTACTTATTGTTACGTTTGTGATCTTTACATTGCTTATTTCTTTTACTTCTCTCAAGCGATCTTGTTCATTCATTAATTGATTCTTTGTGTGATCACTTAGAAAAGAGGGTAAATTTCATATTGAGCAAAAAGTGCCCATAAGTTAATTAGGTTTTTAATCAACCTTATTCACCCCCTCTTAGGTTATCTTCGATTCTTACACAGTTTTAATTTTCCTTGTATAAACGGTGCCAATTTACTACTTTATATTAAGTAGTAGAATTTGTACTAACTCGTCTGAACTTTGATGTTTTGTAGTGCATGCACCGATCTCTCCGTAACATACTACCATTTAATCCTAAAATTGAGAAAATGGCAAATAGGAGAAGGCGTTTGGCATGACGGAAAGCTCAACAACAAGAAGTGGAGAGTGAAGGTGAAATTGTAATTGAATTGCTCCATTTAGAAGAAATGGCAGAGGAACACACAAATCGCAATCAACAAGTCTTAAGAGATTTTGCTTTGCCATATACGGAAGGATCTCAAACAATTATTGCACGACCGGCAGTCAATGCAAATAACTTTGAGATTAAGTCAGCATTGATTCAAATTCTCTGACAAGAACAATTTGGAGGCACTACAACGAATGATCTAAATGGTCATTTAGCTAATTTTGTGGAGATTTGTGACACAATCAAGTTTAATGGAGTTAGTGAAGATGCTATAAAGTTTCGATTGTTTCTTTTCTCTTTAAGAAATAATGCTAAGGTGTGGCTTAATTCACATGCACCAAACACTTTCACTACTTGGGCCGATTTATCGAAGGCTTTCTTGAATAAATACTTTTCACCTAGAAGAACTGCTAAACTACGCATGGACATATCAAGTTTTGGTCAGTAGGATGGTGAATCATCATATGAGCCTTGGGAGAGGTACAAAGAGTTGTAATGGAAATGTTCACATCATGGACTTCTCGAGTAGCTAATTGTACAAATTTTCTATAATGGTTTAATATATCCTATGAAAACTCATAGTGATGCTGCTACAGTGGAGCACTTATGGGAAAGTCGGCCAATGAGTCTCAACAATTAATTGAAGAAATGGCGGCCAATAACTACCAATGAACTAACGATAGAGGTAATACTAAAAGACATGCAGGAATGAATGAGTTGAACGTTTTAAACATGTTAAGTACAAAAATGGACAATGTGATGAAAGTGCTAAATAGATAAGGTGAGGTTGATCCAACGTCTAATGGTAATGTAGCGTGTTGTACTCTTTTTGGAAAAAAATCATGAAAGTACTAATTGTGTTACTATTGCACAGGTACAATATATGAAGTGTATCAACTGACCGAATCAAAACAATCCTTATTCCAACACTTACAATTATGGATGGAGAAATCATCCAAATTTCGAGTGGAGAGACCATGAAAATTAACAATGACCAACCAATCCACCGGATTTTCAATCAAAACAAGCACCTATTGAATCCAAACCCTCATAGGAGATGGCCATTACAAAATTAGCTAATACTACAATTAGTAATATGGATAGATTAGCTAAAACAACCTTGGAGAGATTTGAAAGACTAGAGAAAAGAATGGACCAATTAACCTCAACGTATAAAAATGTCGAAGTCCAACTCGGCCAAATTATCAACACCGTGAACCTAGAAACCAAGGGGAGTTATCAAACAAAACCCAAGTCAATCCAAAGGAGCATTGCAAGACAAATTATTCTCCGAAGTGGTAAACAATATGATGGCTCTTCTAATGTTGGGCTTAAGAGAGAAGAAAAAAAGGAAAAACAAGAGAGTTTGATTAATGACAAAAGGAAAATATTTCAAATAATATCCTATCCAAAAACATTCTTTAATTTTTTACTCTTTTGGCTAAAAACAATGTATGACTGATAATACTAATTATATTAAATGTACATAATTTGATATCTATAACTAATAATATAATTATTATAATTAATAATATTAAATATGATATATCTATAATTATAATATATATATATATAAGGCGAGGGACAGGGCGCGGAATTGGTGCGGTGTATACTCGCCCGTCCTATGGCTCTCCTAAAAGCACCCACCGTTAAAATTACCCCTTGCCCCATGAACACCGCCTCTCCTAAAAGCACCCGTCCTAATATAAATAAATAAATAAATATATATATATATTCTTATGATTTTTCTTAGTGCTTGATTTTCATCTTTTTTTGTCTTTTGTGGGATGAAAAGAAACAACGTTTGTTGGGTTTTGTAGAAATAGTTTGATTTTAGTTAATTTAGAAAATGATAATGTGCGTTAAATCATTAAATGGTGATGATTGGCCTCTTATTTGTAGACATTCTTCAACGACTTTTTTTTTAAATTGATTGTTTTTAATTTCCATTTCTAGAAATAGTTTAAATGACAAAGGCGATGCCTTGTGGTGAACTTTGTTCAAGATACGGTGGTATGCATCTGGTATTCATCAATGATGATGATGGCGACTTCCTATGGTCAAGCTTCTTGATGTTTTGGCCGCACCTAAAAATGAAGAAGATGATTGGTGTGAAGAATTGGGAGCTGCCTGGACATTCTAAACCTCCTTTTTTTTTTGTTACAAATGGCCCCTAACCAAAAAGTTAAACATGGGGTGGTATCTCTCGTATTATCTACACCAGCAGTCTTTAAGTCCGTTCGAGGGCTCTCTCAGAAAATTCTAAATATTCTTCTCTCCACTTTATGTGAGCTTTTGAATTTTTCTTTTTTGTTTTGGATATATTAAAGTCCTTGAATCGAGGTTGAATTGTAAAGATCAATTGAATCGTGATCTGGACATTTGACTGGTTCACTTATTGGTTCGAATTTAAAAATATTGACAAAAACATTTTAATTAAATCTTAAAAAGTAACTGAAAAAGGTTTAAATTATAAAACACTCTAAAATACATATTGTATTAGTAAAGCTTTTAAAATACAATATTACAATATTGTTTTTTTGAAAGGCACCCTGAGGAATATTTAATCCATGGAACCCAATTTTCTCTACTCCTCAATGTCCTCCACCATCCTTCAACATCGTGATGGATGATGGCTAACAACCGCAAATCCTCGTACGAATGATGGCTGGATATCAAGACAATTACATTTAAAATAATTATAATTAAAAATTATATCTACTACTCTAGAAGATATAAAAGAAAAATTAAATGAGAGACGTGACAATGGAGAACAAGTTGCCTGAGTAATTTAACAAAAGGCGGAACTCACAAGAAAGACTGGTCCCAATTCCCAAAATTCGGCAGGGGGACAATAATTTAGTATGGACCGGTTCTAAGATTCTGCGAAAGGACAAGAATGGTCACATTCGGGGTGTCTGATATCTTAGTGTCAATCAATGTCAATATTAAAAAAGGAAAGAAGAATGCGATTATCAAATGAATGGGCATTGGACAAGGGCCGAACGATTATCAAAAAAAATCGTTGGAGGTAATTTTGTGCAAAATATATACGGTGTAATTTTAATTTCACACGATATTATTTATTTTTAATAATATATAATTATATAACAAAATTTTATGAGTTTCATATATAATGGTGAAAAATTGAGGTACAAAATAAAATTTGGACCTTACATTTTTTTTTAATCAAATTTTGACTATGAACTAGCAGGAACAGTTCCTCTTCCATGGGCATTACTCTATATTTACAAGCTCTGACAGGTTGTCGAAACCTGTGCAATAATAAAACCTGCTCAAACTAAAGTTAATTTCTGTAGATAGTGGTAAGCAGGGTCGAATCCACAGGGACTGGGAGTAATTGTTTCTTTTCAAGTTCACAGTAACAAAGGGGGTGTTTTTGTGCAGAAGGTGACAATAAAAGAAGTTCAAATAAAATCTAAGAAACTACTAAAAATTAAATAACAAATTACTAAAATCAAATGAGTGATAATTAAGAATCTAGTCAAGAAATAACTTCAGCAATGGTGCACCTAATTGATCATCGAAACAAAGGCAATTCCAATTATTTATCAATAAATAGGTTATAACTACCAAACAAGCGATGGCAATCAACCCCTCCTTACTGTGTCGGTGATCAAGGTACGCCCGTTAATCACTGCTCTAATTGAGAAATAATCCTAGGTACGCCCGTAGAATTTAATTTCCCAATTGCCTTACGTATTAGAGGAACCCTATTCTAACCAAATAACGCACTACCAGGGTTATTTTAGATTAGCCCGCGTATTCCCCTGACACAAATCTAATCATGCCAGTTGTCACTATTTTAGAGCAATTAAACAATTACGGATTTAACACCCTAATTGACGATAGATTATTAAATTAACTAATTATCCGGATCCAAGACAATCAATTAATTAAACAATCATAAGCACTACAATCAGGGAATATGCGAATATCAATAAATAAAAGAAAAAGGTAAAATTAAATCGATCTCACAATTTTTAGGCAAACCAGAGCCTCAGTAGTCCCTTGACTAGACAAAGGGGTTTAGCTCATTGCCGATGAGGAAAACCCATGTAAAATCAAAGCATCAGTCGCGGCCATAGTATAGAAATTTAGGAAACTTCAATTCAATCGAAGGAATAAAGCAAAGTAAGGTTACAAAGGATGATTTTGTCTTCAATGCTCCTGACCCACGTAGGAGGTAGCCACAAAAGATTCCAAGGAAAAGTCAAAAGCTCTCCACTACAAGACGAAGGAGACCCAACGGTCAAAGGAAAAGCTAAACTATAAAAATGAAAAAAACTAAGAGGGAAGCCAGCTCCCTACTGTGCGGCGGCTCCCCCAGGGGGAAGAAGAAGACTCTTTACTTCAGCCCTGCGTTCCTCCTTTTAATGCTGCTCTCTGCGAATTACCAAAAAAGACTTGTATCTCCTTATTCCAAAAATGCCCTTGATTGCCTGCTATGTGAACTCTTTCCCGATAACTGTCAAATTGGCCTTTATTGTGATATTTTTGTTCTACTCCCTGAAAATAAATATAAATTACGAAAAGTGAGTAGAATCTAATAATTAATTCACATTAGGTCAAGTAATAGGGAGAATTAATAATAAAATAAATGATAAAATTGCAACCTATCAATTTCCCCCACACTTAAACCATGCTTGTCCTCAAGCATAAGAATAGTAAACAGATACCAAAATGTGATAATGGCCATTGCTCTATCTACCAAATTGCCAAGATACCAAGAAAAATAATAATCAAGCATCAATGATCAAGTCTAAGAAATATCACTTCGGTTAGCTTCTAAACCACAAACTCCTCTAATTTCAGGTTAACTAATATAAGAAAAAGGAATGACACACAACATTCATCAGCAAATGGTCCAACTATTAACCAAAATCTCAACATTAAATTCATAATTCGGCAAGCTGACTTTTATTACACACTAACACAACCTTCACATTTTTTTCACATTTTTTTTCTACTTTTCTCTCTTTTTTTTTTTATTCTTCTTTGTTTTTCAATAGTAACAAAAGACTTAGTCGCTAGCCATTTGAGTCTTTTGACGCGAACTCCAACATTGGCCAGATGAAGGAGCCCGGTTACTCAGCTTCTATCGCCACGTGACCACGTACTCATAGCAATTACTATTTTTTGACGCGAGAATCAACACTTTTAGGTGCAGATCCCCGGTTACTCAGTAGTAACTAATAGCGGAGTACAGTCAAATTTATTCATAGCTAAAAATCACAAAAACTTAATATAACACAAGAACCAAAAGAAAACTTGCATCAGCTAGCCTCATTTTCAAACATGG
Source organism: Coffea arabica (assembly GCF_036785885.1). Classification (NCBI taxonomy): domain Eukaryota; kingdom Viridiplantae; phylum Streptophyta; class Magnoliopsida; order Gentianales; family Rubiaceae; genus Coffea; species Coffea arabica. The sequence continues at coordinate 24,940,624 of NC_092312.1, read as the reverse complement.
AGAACTAAGGTTAATAACCGGACCAATTCACATGAAAATGCCAATAATCATTCCATATGCATAGGAAAGTTAACCAAAAATTATAAGAGTAAAACAATCATCGATATTCACCAAAGAGATATTTTTGGACTCAACCACATTAACTTGATACCCTTTTATTATTAAAATTGGCAATAGTAGAAATAGAGGCAATAATCCAACATCAAACATTGGCATGCACTTACGAGCCAATCACTAAAAAGAAAAAAAATGAATGAAAGATACTAGCACCATAATTGCTCCCCCCACACCTAAATCTTACATTGTCCTCAATGGAGGGAATAAAGTAATGAAAGCGAAGAGAACAATGAAACTTCCCTGTTGAACAGCTAAGGGATAAGAGGGAACAGTGGAGGGAAGCCGAGTTCTGAGACATCCTTGCTACTTAGCGGGTGATGTTCGTCATTCGCTCGTCTACGTTGTGAACCTGTGCTTGTAAGTGGCGCCACTCACCATTGACGCCAATTATCACCCCAAACAACAAAAGACAGAATATCCAACAAAGATAGCAACCACAAATGCACATTCATAGTCACTGGTGTTCTCCAACTCAACAATTAAAAACAAACACGGGCCACCTAGAATTTTAACAAATGCCCCCAGAAATTTCAACAAATGCTATAGCAGATCAAAGCAGTGGTAAAGCAATAGCCCCAAGTGTTAATCCAACAACAAGAAAGAGAACATGTCACCAACAGAGCAATATCAAAACAGATCAATTGCTAATAATGTCTCCCAATTCATCAGGCAACTTCAGAAATAATTCGACCAGAATCCCAAAAGAAACCTCAACAAACTTAGCAATTAAAAGCAATGGTCAAAATATTTCCCAGCAATTCAATTAGATGCACCCAACTGGAGGAAGCAATGTAAATAGCATAAGAACTTCCCAATTTAACAAACAAGTGCAATATTTCAGCTTACCCAAAATTTCAACAAATGGCTCCAGTTGGCCAGTCAAAATCTCAATTCAAAATCAGCAATTTCAATGAAAACGGCTTAGATATTTGACACTACAAACGCAGCCAACCAAATAGAGGTGCCAAATTAAGGTTCAGTTACTCCACCAGTAGCAAATACCTCTCCCAGTGGCCGAATGAAGAAACTGGGACGGTAGTGGCTAAGAAAAAGAGGCACGGCAGTGGAGGAGAGCTGGTGACAGTAGTGGACCAGGAGGAAGCGGAGCCGTGCGCAAGACAATGGAGCTGTGGAGGACGCGAGGGAAGGGCGGCGTCCGTGGGCTGGCCTTGGACGAGCTGGAACAGAGCGCGTGCGGCGCATTAGACCAGGCGGCTGCCCGACTGTGGGAACTTCAGCCGCTACGGCGGCGTGCGATGGAGTGAGCAACGGGCTGCTCGCTGGTGACGGCTGAGATGGGTGGAGCGGCAAGGTTGGAGAGGAAGAGCTGGTGGTGGCTGCGCTGGGACTGAGGAGTGGCGGACAGAGGGAAGAATGGTGGCGCGGCTGTGTGGATCGGGTGGAGGCACGGAGGAGCTGGAGGTGGGACGGAGGTGATGGACCGCGGCGCGCGAAGGAGAGCCGCGCTCTGGCGTGCGGCGATGGGGTCGGGGGCGGCGTGAGCAGAGGGTAGCAGAAGAGAAGAAAGAAAGAAAAGAGAAAGAAAGAAGAAGAAAGAAGAGAAAGAAAAAAAAAGAAAGAAAGAAAAGAAAGAAAAAAAAAAGAAAGAGTTTTTTTTTTTTTTTAGTATAGAAATTTAGAAACCTAGCTATGGTTGAAAAATTTTTTTCTTTTTATTTTATTTTATTTTTTTTGTTTTTGAATCCTTACCTTTCCCGCGAATGTGACGCGAGCACGTCAAGAGGGCAAGAGAGCTCTCAGAAGTTTCTGATCGTGAGCTTCCTGCTCGTCATCACGCGGGCGCGTCAAGAGGGCAAGAGAGCTCTCAGAAGTTTCTGTTCGTGAGTTTCCTGCTCGTCATCACGCGGGCGCGTCATGACTGAAGGTCACCTACAAATCAGCAAAAACGAAAACTGAAACCCAAAATCAGTCGAATTCAAGGAAAACATATTTAAACTATCACACGAAATCAAACAAACAATTAAAAGAAACAATTGGGTTGCCTCCCAATGAGCGCCTTTCTTTAATGTCTTTGGCTAGACATTATCATGTTTTGTTCATGGAGGATAAAATCGTGTGGCTCGTCTTAATGCTTCATCCTCTATATAGTCCTGACAGCCCTCGTAAATAGAATAATCCTTGAGCATACGAGTTACGGGCTTCCATGGACTAGTAAATGGTGCTAAACAAGTCAACGATAATTTGCATTCTCCATTCACTCCTCCATCACACGCATTCCTCGGTTCAAGATATTTTTTCATTGCCACTCTTAACTTATTCCTGTCATGAAATTTCAAATTTTCTGGTATAATAAAATCAATTTCAGTTGCAGGAATTGAAAAATAGGAGTCAGGAAAATATTGATTAAGGAGTGAAGAAGATGCCACCGCATTTGGAGATTGTTCACTGGATTCATTCACTTGAATGGGTTGCGGTTGGGGTTCCATTTCTTCCTTTTCGGCTTCTTTTTCAACTGCATCTGTAGATTTCTCATTTTGACACTCTTGCGTCTCCTCATCACTAGTCAAACAAGTTGCACTCTCATTTTCTTCTAGATCAACAATGGTTTTCGAGGGCAATTCTTCCATTTGAGAAGCCCATCGATTTATTCTGGATGTCAATAGACATAGTTGATCTGCCAGATAACTCATTGCATCCTTCATCATCTCATTCCTCATTTGTGTCTCCTGTTGGAATCGGTATGTATTAATAAATAATTCACCAAATTCCTGAAAGACATACCTGACATGGACGATGGTTGTTGAGACTCTTTCTGTTGAAAATCCATTGGCCCGGTCGCATAATCAAAATTGAAATTATCCCACCATCCTTGATCATACCCGTTTGAATAAGGGTCATACTGCGTTTGATATTGGGGTGAAAAATCTCCAAAAGTATCAATTGGAGCACTTAGATTATCTTGAAATGCGGGACATGTGTCAGTTGAATAACCTGAGTTAAAATAAGGTCCACAATTTGCAACAACCCATTGATCATTAGGAAAAACATGAGTCTCATAACCCCATTCAGGAACAAAATCCAGTCTATCATCAAAATACGGAATGTTAGCAGCCATAAACTATATAGAAAAAAAAAATGAAAACAAGTTGAACTCAAAAGGAAACAAATAACTAGCGCCAGTCCCCGGCAACGGCGCCAAAAATTGACAAGTTGTCGAAACCTGTGCAATAAGAAAACCTGCTCAAACTAAAGTTAATTTCTGTAGATAGTGGTAAGTAGGGTCGAATCCACAGGGACTGGAAGTAATTGTTTCTTTTCAAGTTCACAGTAACAAAGGGGGTGTTTTTGTGCAGAAGGTGACAATAAAAGAAGTTCAAATAAAATCTAAGAAACTACTAAAAATTAAATAACAAATTACTAAAATCAAATGAGTGATAATTAAGAATCTAGCCAAGAAATAACTTCAGCAATGGTGCACCTAATTGATCATCGAAACAAAGGCAATTCCAATTATTTATCAATAAATAGGTTATAACTACCAAACAAGCGATGGCAATCAACCCCTCCTTACTGTGTCGGTGATCAAGGTACGCCCGTTAATCACTGCTCTAATTGAGAAATAATCCTAGGTACGCCCGTAGAATTTAATTTCCCAATTGCCTTACGTATTAGAGGAGCCCTATTCTAACCAAATAACGCACTACCAGGGTTATTTTAGATTAGCCCGCGTATTCCCCTGACACAAATCTAATCATGCCAATTGTCACTATTTTAGAGCAATTAAACAATTACGGATTTAACACCCTAATTGACAATAGATTATTAAATTAACTAATTATCCGGATCCAAGACAATCAATAATTAAACAATCATAAGCACTACAATCAGGGAATATGCGAATATCAATAAATAAAAGAAAAAGGTAAAATTAAATCGATCTCACAATTTTTAGGCAAACCAGAGCCTCAGTAGTCCCTTGACTAGACAAAGGGGTTTAGCTCATTGCCGATGAGGAAAACCCATGTAAAATCAAAGCATCAGTCGCGGCCATAGTATAGAAATTTAGGAAACTTCAATTCAATCGAAGGAATAAAGCAAAGTAAGGTTACAAAGGATGATTTTGTCTTCAATGCTCCTGACCCACGTAAGAGGTAGCCACAAAAGATTCCAAGGAAAAATCAAAAGCTCTCCACTACAAGACGAAGGAGACCCAACGGTCAAAGGAAAAGCTAAACTATAAATATGAAAAAAACTAAGAGGGAAGCCAACTCCCTACTGTGCGGCGGCTCCCCCAGGGGAAAGAAGAAGACTCTTTACTTCAGCCCTGCGTTCCTCCTTTTAATGCTGCCCTCTGCGAATTACCAAAAAAGACTTGTATCTCCTTATTCCAAAAATGCCCTCGATTGCCTGCTATGTGAACTCTTTCCCGATAACTGTCAAATTGGCCTTTATTGTGATATTTTTGTTCTACTCCCTGAAATAAATATAAATTACGAAAAGTGAGTAGAATCTAATAATTAATTCACATCAGGTCAAGTAATAGGGAGAATTAATAATAAAATAAATGATAAAATTGCAACCTATCAGGCTCCAACATGTTGGCACAAAAATATCAAGCAAAGTGAAAATTATTTTAACTATTTAATATAATTTGTCGCCGCACCAAACTTTTCACCATTAATCAAATCTCTACATATTAATAAATAGAATCAAAAACTAATTTGTCTATTTTGATGACAAAAATATTTCACAAGAAGGAAGGGCACTAAATGAAATTTGACTGATTTCGTATCGACATAATAAACATGGAATGGTCCCAAAACAATATGGAAACACAACAGTTTGAAAGGGCTGATTGTTGTGACACTTTTTTTTTTCTAAATGTGCCAGCTTTATGTAGTTAATAAAAATAAAAAAATTTTATAAATTGACAAATTTTTACACACGCTCACACTTCACTGCCAATTCAAGTTAAAACTACATCGTTTTATGTATAATTGACACAAGTGATGAAATATATTATAACCTGTGTTGATTTTATAAATTTATAGCGCTTAAGATATATATTGAACAAATGGAGAGATCGATGGAAAAAATCTAACGAAAAGGAGAATCTCATTTATGATCTGTACTAAATTTATTTGATAAACTGTGTAAAGTTAAATCATTGATATCATGACACGCAGGACCTTTCACTCGTCCAAGTGGACATAAAGCTATAGGGTAAAAGATGCTATCCATGATTGATTGAATAGATGAGGATGCAAGAGACCCCATATAAAGTTTAAGTAGATATACAAACTTGGAGTTGCAAAGCTTCTCTCTCTGTAAGTGAGTTAAAAAAATTTTAATGATAAATTACACGTAACCCTCTCGTAGTTTCGCACATTACCATATGATTATCTAACATTTCATAATATCGACTTCATCTCCCTGTAGTTCCATGTAAATAAGAAACTTGATAGAAAATAGCCTCCATAATGTCATTAATTGAAATATCAGTATTGTTTTTATTTAAACAATAAATTGAACCACGATCTTATCACCTTGAACAAAACTCTAGGTAATTTTGCAAATAAATGCAAAAACTACAAGAATAAAGTATATATTCATACAGATTATAGACAAATTAAGTAGATATTATGATTTTATCACACGTATTTTTGGAGAGCATTTAATTCAATCGCAGTGATCAGTAGTGCTTTCTATCTATTTTCAGGTTGCATAAAATCGTAGGGGATGATGTGGATATATTAAAAATTTAGGGAATCATATGGTAAAATTTAAAACTTTAGGGAGGCTATATGTAATTTACCTTTTTCGTTTCTAATGACCTGGAGAAAATATTCACTTCTCTAGGAAAAATAATTATTGACCAAAGCTGTATTTAGACCTAGACGCTAATTTTCAACTTACATCTTATGCATAAGGGTTACATTCTTGCCTAGTTACACAATCAACCCAACCATTTTATTTTTTTTTACATTCAACCCAACCATGTTAACAGTCATCATGCCTTCAAAAGTATAATGATTATTGATTAAAAAAAAGAGTTTGCATCCAAAAATTATTTGAAAAATACGAGGATCCAAGATCTTATATGTAAAGCAGACAAAATTTGTCTACCTATACGTAAACCTTGAGACCCTAATAGCTTCTTAATCTTATATGGAAGAAATATTAATTGATTTATGGCGATGCAAAAAAATTGATTAGGTTTAGGCCTCCAAGAACAAAATATGAGAAGATGATAGTACTCAGTCCGGAAACTTATTCCTGCTGTCGGTTCTATATCAATTTGGATACTTTAGGCAATGACTTCTTCTTTGACGTAAAACTACGAGCTATTATTGATAATGCAAGAGCAATCCCTAGTTAGCAGCAACATGCTACTCTTACGCAGTAACGGAGGACAAAAGAAGCCGCTAAATCCTGCACAATGTCAAATTACTAAAGAGCTGCAAAAACAAGTATAGATGGTGAGAACTAGCAGTTCTAATGTATTATGAGCTGCTTGTACAGATTTCTTTATTGAAAATCAATAAAATGCGATTATTTTTAGGTAAAAAAGGTTAATTATACAATAAACTCTATGACACCTATGAAAAGATGTTCATTGAGAAACTCTATTCCATATAGAAATCATAGGTCTGTTTAGATTTGAAGATTTTCTAAAAACTAATTTTACCATATTGAAATCTTAGATCTGTTTAGATTTGGAGATTTTCTAAAAACTAGGGGTGCTAGTTTCACAGATTGGAATCGGAAATAGAAATGGAATCATAGACTCTGGTTTGCAATTAAACTTTTCATTCCAATATCTAGTTTGGTTCACACATTAAAATTAGCATCATTCCAATTCCTGATGTTTGGTTTGATGAGTATTTCAGAATTAAATGCAATTAAATTTCAAATTTACCCCTGATATAACAATTCTTATAAACAAAGGGATAATTGTAGAAACCTCCCTTGAGGTTTTTGACACTTGCACTGACACTCCCTTGAGGTTTCAAAACAAATAAATTCATTCTAAATTTTGGTTTGGGGTAATTTCATAAACCAAATCACGGTTACTTTTTGTAAAGTATCACTTTCCCATAAAAGATCAGTTTTTTATGGTTTTCCTCCATTATAAGAATAGAGTACTCATCTTCTCATAAACAAATTTATTTATCGAATAAAATAAAAATAAACCCGTTTTCCAATAAAATACCAGTTCTTTATGACTTTCCTCCATTATAAGAATAGAGTACCCTTTCAAAATACAAATGAAAACCGCAAAAAACATAAACAAGGAGAGCCTCCAAGGAGTCAAGGGGTCTGCATAGTTGAGTCCTTGGATTTGTTCTCTTCTGAAGATGGTCGATTCTTCGAGTCAGATTGCCGGACCTCTTCAATCATCCTAACTACTTCATCCATGTTTGGTCGCATGTCTGGCACCTTGGCAACACAAGCCATGGCTATTTGCAGCATCTGCACCATTTCTTCTTCAATATTTTGGAACCTCATCAACTCGACATCAAAAACTTCGGCCATCCATTCCTCCCTGACAACTGATTGGACCCACCTTGGGAGATCAACCATGTCATCCCGTCCTGGAGACTGAATTGGTTGTTTTCTAGTTAACATCTCCGCCATTTTTTCAAAATCGCAAATTCTACCTTAGTATTAATTATAGGAGAAATTTGGGTGGAGGGTTTTCTTCAATTTTTCTTAGAGATCTTTCTCGTGGAGATCTTGTTGAATAATTTGCCCACTAAAAATATTTGCCCACTATTAATCTATTTAGATCTTTTTTTTTCAAGAGATTTTGGATTATAGATGAAGACTATATGATGAAGAAGAAGAGATAGAAAAACTGATGAAGAAGAAGAACAGAAAGACGGCGTGTGACGGCGAGAAAGAGAGGGTAGAGGAGTTTTGTATGTGAGGGGTAGGTCTGTCATAAATGTTGTCCGAGGGAATAAGTTGAGAGTTTTGTCCAAAATCTCCTAATTTGTTCGGGAATGAGATAAGTCCTATTTTTTAGAAATGATTCCAAAAATTGCATTCCAATAGGCTTAACCCAAGCAACAAATAAGGGGTTTATTCCATTCTGTGATTCCCAAACCCTTTAACCAAACAGTCCCCTAGTTTTTCAAGTATAACACTAGAGTAAAATCTATCCCAAAACACTTCAAATAAATCTCAAATACTTCTAATAAAAATATTAAAAAATAGAAAAAAAAAAACCACCACCCTTTTCTTCCACCACCATTACCATCCCCTCCCTCCTCCTCCTCCTCTTCCTTTCCCTCTCCTTCAACCTCTCTCCTCCGTCCTCCGTCCTCCGTCCTCCGTCCTCCGTCCTCTTCTCCCCTTCCCCCCTCCTTACCCCTGCTCCTCCTCCTTTTTGTGACTAGATTTGCTTACGGTGCCTAACCAACCTGGGTAGGAGTGGGGTTGGGGGATAAAGAGGGAGAACGATGCAGCGTAGGGAAAGAGAAGGAGGAGAGGGAGGAATAGTAAATAATTTTTAAAATGTCCCAAAAAAGTCTAAATTTTAAAACACTCTAAAATAAAACTATATAGTCCATACAGGACTATATAATAGTAAATAAATTTTTTTTGGAAAGGCACCCTAAAAAATATTTAGTCCATATAGGACTCCAGTTTTGGGGATCCTCCTCTATCCTTTAACATCCTGATGGATGATGGCTAATAAGAGAGGTGGCAATTTCCGACACGACCTGAAAACACGACACGAAACTAGCACGAAATTAATGGGTTTGGTTTGAGGTTTCGCGGGTTCGAGTCAGAATTAGGTCGAACCTGATGGACCCGAAAAGAAAACGAGTCGAATTCGGGTCAATCCGTGGATGACCTGATATGACCCGATAATCTGTTTAAGAATTAAAAATAATTTAATAAACATAAAATTTATTTTATCTAACTAAACTAAGTTATTCTTTTTTTCCAAATGCATTAATTACTAAATCCTAAATGAATTTATTTAACGTGTGTGAGATTGAAATTATTATATTTGGATAAATAATGCATTATATTATTTTTTACTTTTATACAGTTTTAATTTATTTTATATTTGGTTTGGGATAAAACACTTTTACAGTGTTTTAATTTATTTTAGATTTGGTTTGGGATTATTTATTTAAATTTTTATTACTTGATTATGTAATTAGTCTTGTACGAAATTGATTTTATTAGAAATTACAGTGATAAATTAAAAAATAAAATTAAAATCGGATCATTTCGGGTCGACCCGCCAACCCGAAATTTTCGGATTCGTGTCAGGTATTCTGACCCGTTTCGGGTTGGCAAGTCAGGTTCGGATCAACGGGTTTTCTGTTATACCCGAGTCTCAACCCGAAACGGACTCGATTGCCACCCCTAGCTAATAACATCAATTCCATGTAGGACATGGATATCATAAATGAGAGGCCTAACAATGGAGAACAAGTTGAGGAAATTTTGGGACTGGTTTCGGCAGGGTCCAGTGCTTCCATAGAATTTTGGTACCAGACCGTCCTATGCGTTCCTTGTTTTACGGAATTTTGGGACCAGTTCGTTCCAAAATATGTAACTAAGTTGCAAGCATATGCTAAAGGTGTATATATAGTATGTGAATTTATATTCACTAATTACTAATTTTGTTTAAGCATAAACAACTAAAACAATGCATATAAATTGCATATCAACATATTAGCGTATTATCTTTTATCATTGAAAGCAATCAAGTCATTTGGAGAATCATTGGATCTTGGTCTAATAACTAGGAAAAGCCTTTTTAAGCTCTCTTGTGCACTAAATTAAAGATTCAAACCCCACCTAATACATTGCAAGGAAGTGTGTAGCTTCCTTGTTTTTTCAAAAAAATTCAGAGAGTACAGTAGTGAACTTGTCTAATCTGACGGTTCATCCTGCACCTCTGATACGTTACTTTAGACTTCTCCTCTCGCATAATATAGGTTGATGTAGAAGTAGATTAGAAGTTGCTTCCAATGACAAAAAAAAAAAAAAAGAAAAAAAAAAGACATTTGGAGGAGGGGGAAGGTATGGGTCAGGACGTTTTGGGAAGAGCTTCCTTGTTTTTTCAAAAAAAATCAGAGAGCACAGTAGTGAACTTATCTAATCTGACGGTTCATCCTACACCTTTGATACGTTTCTGTAGACTTCTCCTCTCGCATAATATAGGTTGATGTAGAAGTAGATTAGAAGTTGCTGCTAATGACAAAAAAAAATAAAAGAAAAAAAAAAGACATTTGGAGGAGGGGTCAGGACTGGGTCGGATGATTCGGGAAGAGAGAGTGTAAGTTTGGTATGGTGATAATTTATATTAAATAGTTAAAATAATTTTCACTTTGCATGATATTTTTTTGCCAACGGGTTGGAACACGTGAATCAAAATTGACGATGAGTAGGTCCGAATGAACCCTCTCCCTTCACTCAAGGTTATCTCATAATTGAAGAACAACCTAGTGTGAACTTAGGCTTAAAAAAATGGTTTATGCAAATTTGATGAATAAGAAAGAGTCCACTTGTACATCCTTGGGGATGCACAATTTTGGAGTAAATATATTGAGCCCGACATATCTTTGTACGTTTCCATCACGGTTGCGTGAAGATTGCATTCTTTTTCTTGTTTTATTAGTGTCGTTCATTGACACTTGCACTCTAATGCGACAATTCTTGACCTTTTATCATCCTGATCTCTTTGTCACATCTGCATGGGTGGACGGGAACTATTCATTCTTCTCATTGTGAGTTCCGACTTTGACAGTAATGGAGATTTTTGTTGCTCTAATGTATCTAGGAACCTAAAGAGTTGCCAGCTTTTGTAATTTCCTCGGAGTTTCGGATAGTATTATTACCACAAAAGTCTTAACTTGCTTGGTAAAAAATGTATCTAGGAACTGAAGGTCAGAAAAGAAGCTGTCTTTTTCAGTTTTTCCTCGGTAAGTGCTTTTTTATAATGTCCTTGAAATTCAAGCGTTCACGGAATGATGCTTTTATCTTAATTGCTGAATTTGATAGGAGGATCACGAATATGCTTTTTTTTTTTTTAGTCGAAAACCAAAACTTTATTGTTAATTATTAGAGGACAAAACTTAATTTGAAAAAAAGTTAGAGAGCCATCAGGACTTTTTTCCCTTCTTTTTCTTCTTTTATTAGTGTCGTTGATTGATACTAGAGGTGTCAAAATGAATAACTTGGGTAGATTTATGTTGATTAAAATGGGTAATGAGTATAAGTGAGTCAATTTATTTATACATGTTTAATTAGATGGATATAAATGAGTAAGTCAAAAAATGAATTGAATAACCCAATTACCCATTTATAATCCATTTATTTTAATTTTTTGTAAATTCATTTAAATTTATTTTTGTAAACTAAGTTATCAATTTTCACCACCATTTGCACCCATCATTGGTTTTAAATATTTATTTATAATGTTCAATAAATCTAATTACTATTTTTTTCCATTCATACTCTTTTTTTTTTCCACAAACGTCTGTTCATACTCCGTGTCGCAAAATTACATGCTATTTAATAATTGAATAATAAGAATATAAAAATTTGAACTAAGTAATATAAAAGTTAACGTAATAACTTAATCCAAAAATTTTGAACCTCAACCATTTTTTTCGTGTGTAAATTTAAAATTTTATTTTGAAAAGGTATGAAAAAACACCAAAACTTGTCATAAATTAGTAATGTTGAAAATGAGTAAGTTAACAAACTAAGAGAAAATAAAATGATAAGACAACATCAACAAATAATAATAATAATAATAAAACAAAAGTAGTTAACATTATAACAAAATGAAAAATCTGAAAAAAAAAAAAATTGGGCGAGGAAAGATAGGAGGTTTGGGGGAATACAATTCTAAATGGGTTAATTGAATTTGATGGGTTACCTAATAATACCCATTTAATAAATTGATATTATTGGATAATCTATTTATACCCATATGTAAATATTTTACATATTTAAAATATTTATATCTATCTATTTATGAACGAGTATGAATAAATTTAACTAAATGGATTTGTTTGCCACTTATAATTGACACTAACGTTGTGGTACACCTGATGCGACCATTTTTGTCCTTTCAACATAATTTTGGAACCAGTACATACTGAATTATTATTGTCCTTCCAAGAAATTTTGGGACTAGTTCGTTGTGTGCATTCACCTTTCCGGGGGCTTTGAAAATAGTAATGACCTCTTCTGAATTTAAGGTTTGATAGCAAATTCAACCCGTGTGAAAGAAAGTACCATTAAGAAAGTCTTTTGAGAAGTGAAATAATAATTTTGTTCTATTTGTACCCTTTTTGTCTCTTATGAAATTGTATTAGTACTAGAATTTTTCTGTGCAAGGCACAGCCAATGCCCAATGGGTTGTGCCAAAGAAATAGAAAAGTTTCTTGTCACTTTCATTTTCATACATAGGTACAATTTTATCTAGATTGTCTAAAGTTTGTAATTCAAGATACCTAAATTGCAAAGGGGCAATAAAAGTTCATGTCTAGAGGAATATAATGCTCTTGGGTGATTCTTAAACACAAATATGTACTATATTCTCTTTCCTAAGTATTTTTTGGCATCAAGAAATAAAATATGCAGCTAATTGAGACAGTAAACTTGACAAACTGCGATCTCAAGGATAGTGTATTACTTTACTTTAGAATGTAGTGGTGCACCATGTTTTTGCACACATTTTTTGGTGTTGAATTCTTGTACTTCATGGAATATACATCTAATGAAAGTCCTCAGCTTGATGGACATCGTTCTAGCTTTTGTTGAAGCTTTAGTCTGCCTTTCCTCTTTTCAGGTTCCATTTTTTTCCCTTGTTTATTTACTATGAAACAAAGGTCAACACTCGTAATAACATAGCCGGCCAGTTGAGTAACATTATAGATTCATGTAAAACATTCACTTAATACAGAATCAGCAGTGTTCACCAGCTCATTTGGACCCGTATCTTTGGTAATATATTGCATAGAGGCCATTTGGACGCCTTGTTGGAACTGATGAGCCGATATAATAGATGTGAATCCACTTCTGCGCAGACCCTTTGTTCTCCTCCGTCAATACACAGCTGCTGCCAAAGCATTTGCTTCTGCCTCTAATCAATGTCACCAAACTTCATTTAAGAAGCTGCTCCCTTGGTTGTTGTTTACCTCGGAAGAATGAAGCTAGAAATGAGTCTTCATCCCCCTCCAGGAGCCATTTTTTGACAACAGTCGCAGCACCAAATAAAGCAAGGAACCTGTTAATTCTGAAGATTACTTTGGCTAGAACCATGGGACCATGGTTTAAAGTCACGGTCGCGGCCCGGAACGTTCCACATCGGTCTCGGCATATCGGTCGCGGTCTCGGTGAGACGCAAATTTTAAAGTATTTAATATTCTAAAAATTGTTAATAATATAAAAAAGTAGGCTAAATAAAAATAATTAAAAAATAGCAAAAGAAATGGCCAAGTCAATCCGTCGCGGTGTGACTCGACTGATTTCTCGTTTTGACTCGGGATAACTCGGAGTAATTCGGTGTGACTCGGCCGAGTCAATCCGTCGTGGTGACGACTCGGCCGATTTCTCGACGAGTCAAGTATTTCGGTATCGTTTCGTCACGGTATCGTATCGGTATCGTACCGTCTCGGCCGAGACTTCGAACCATGCATGGGACATGCTTGAAACATGTGCTCATTCCTTGCGCGCCATAGACACCACGCAATAATGAGTCCCATAAAACAAAACCCACTGCATTATAATTGAAGATTAACAAGTATGAGTAGCTAAAGAAATTGCAAAGGCACGAGCATAATGCAGCCATACATGATGGGCCACTTGCCCCTCAAAAAACAAATGCCTGTTGCTTTCCTAGGACTGGCAGACGACATTTCTGGAGCAACACATCCACCGGCAGCAAACCATTCATCACCCTCCATCCCAGGAATGACATTTTCAGTGGCAAGGAAGAATTCCATATTACACGGACACATCAGAAGTATTCCGCCGCTTTCTCACCAATTCATAAGCTGATTTAGTCATGAAACAGCCACTAGCGGAAGCATTCCACACCATGATATCGTTCATATCAGGTTGTACAACCAAATGCAAGATGAAAGGTATCACGAATCTATAAAATCTATAAAATTTTCAGGTGTAAAGAAAACCAGTGAGGCAATTAATCTGTTAATTAAAGCAAACCTGCAAACAGCAAATTAAGCAATTCTGACGAATCTAATGCAACAAATAAAAAATTGCCTAGGAAAAGATGGACAACAACACTGAGATTCCCGGTGCATACGCTCCAAAAGAGCCAAAAAAATTCATGCCAAACACACAGAATATTAATTCTACAAGAATCACTAACAGTCATCTATACAAGCAGGCATAAAATTTATGTCTGATAAATCCACAAAAATTCTAACCACTGATTAGAGACAAAAATAGGAATAGCATGCAGGGTAGAAAACCCCGTTCGTCCTACACCAATTGAGACTCAAATTCTCAATCCATTTCTCGCATATGAATCAAAATTTTGTTTTCCTTACTTGATGCTCCTTGGGAGATTGCTCAATGAATATAAAAGCCATAATGGCAAAGTCCCGAGAGGTAAAAGTATGGTGTCAAGTTGCAGCCCAGCCAATACCAGGAGGAAAGAGCAATGCCATGGCTACCACCTGGTTGTATACAAGTGAAGGAAAATCGTTAAATTTGTTACCCCAACAGCTGCCATCCAGGTTGCCCTGCCAAGGTATGGGTCCGCAGCTCCATCCGGAATTCAGTCCAATTGTGGAACATACAACAACTGAAGTCAAAGTACACAAACAAATCACAGGACACCGAGAAAAAATTTACACTTAGATTATCAAAATCACCGGACACCCACAATTAGCGACTAAAATACACAGTCATTTGTTCACAAACAAACACACAAATTAAACATTTGAACTAAAGTAAAAGTAAAAGAACCAATAACTGAAAAAGCATGACTAACAAGGAAGTGGAAAACTGGAATGTTGATCATGAAAATGCAATCACAAAGGACAGCAATGTGCTTATCAAAATATGAGGACGAAGCACAACAAAACTAGTCACAAAAATCTGCGTATATAGTGAAGGAATAAAAGGAACCGATCTCGATTTCAAGCAAATTGTTCAGTGCCCTTATGAACCCTAAGAAAAGCCCTAAAAAAAGTTTTCAATGAAGGTAATACCCAGAAGGAAAGAACCAATTGGGCCAAAAGTATACAAATTATCCAATTTGTCTACTACTGAAGTTTTCAATGAAAGTAATACCCAGAAGGAAATTACCAATTGGGCCAAAAGTATACAAACTATCCAATTTGTCTGATAGGAAAAAAATTAGACTTAAAAAAAAAAGAGGAGTTATTAGTCTTACCAGGAAAGACGGCAGAGAAAAAGATAGAAAGACCGCAGAACTCGTTGTCGATGCTATCTCCTTGCAATGGAAGAACTCAGACTGTGAGACCCAAAAAGTAGATTTTATGGGCTGATGGACGGTTCTTTTTCACCTTTGATTTCCCATTTCCCTGCTCTTGAAAATAGTTAACCCGTTGTCATTACCATTTTCAAATTTTTTTAATAAGAAACATACAAAATGTTACTACTAAATCTGTTGGAAATCATTCAACACAAATTGTTTTACAAAGTTTGGAGATAATTTTCATATGGAATCAATTAAAGAGCCCGATTTAGCAGTGTGCTAAAGTGTCTGCATCTTTATTACAATACCTTGGAGCCCAATTGAGATCAATAATCTGAGTGTCTAGTACTGCCTCCTTAACATCATCTATTATAGGACCTACCTATAGCAAACCATTTCTGAATTTAATTTGGAAGTGAAATGAAATTGGTTACCCCCGATTCGAAATTGAAATCGCCAAATAGGTTTAAAGATTTACCAATCAAATAACCGAATTTAACAAATTCATTGCACCGAATTTACCAAATTTGCACCATTGCTCGCCCTACTGTCTACCTTTCCATATGAAATTTTACAACTTATTATGCACTGCCAATTACTCAACCACGAACCAAACAATCCATTTACACATTGTCCTGTGTCCGCCTATTTCCTAATCGATGTGCTCCGATCGGTTGATCATTACGGATTTCTCATTTTATTTTTACTTCTTAAAAATTATTTCATTCTAGCACAATACTAGAGGAAACATGTTGTGCAATGTACAGCCTCGGCCCTCCCAAAAATATAGTCATTGGATAAGCATGTATAACAATTCTAGTTGGAAAAACAGGTACAAAATGGCTATAAAGATATCCTAATAACACCATAACTATCATTCATATGTAGCTGTCAAGCTATTTTAGTTGCAGTTACACACCTTCCAGCAGAATTAGGTCTCAAGTAGAGATACATTGGCATGCTAATTGTCTAATTTAAAGTTTATTTTAATTACTTATTATCATATATTAGGATCCATTAACTTCTAGTGATGGAGAGAATGTTAATGAATTCTAATATGATGACAAAAAATAGCAACCAAGAATTTCAAGAATATATATGATGAACAAAAGAGGATATGAAGTTGTATAGTTTGCTTCACATGGTTTCTTGAGGAAGTCATATGAGCATATTTTGGAGAGGCTGGTTTTTTGTCTTTAGCGCAGTTTTTTCGCAGCAATCAAGGGAGCAACCTTAGTCAAAATGATGGACAAAGTGCAGGACTGGACGGTTATTAATTGCAGCAACTTCAGGAAAAAAACTACTTAATTGTAATTCTATGAACTATACATATATCTGACATATTGTAAAGTTTGAGAAATGTCATCATGTTTATATTATGTAAAGGTCCCTGTTGCTGTTAATAAAGCATATTTTTCTGATTTTGGATAAGTGGTTAAATGGTTTCATTATAGGCTGAATTAAAGGGTCACTATGTGAAATACAACTGATAAAAATAAGAGTGCAGCGTCAAACAGTACATGATTGTAGAACACATTTGGCGTCGAAGAAATTATTCTCACAATCAAACAGAAAATGACAAACAAAAAACTAATAATAATAATAATAAACGACTCCACTAATACACACGAAATGGGGAAAACATCTACATTTTTTAACTGAATTATTGATTTAAGTACAGATGTTGACAGCAACGGTGTGGTCTGGATCGGATGCTGATTTTTTCTTTTATTATTCTATTTTTCTACGTGATTCATTTTTCACGTCGTTGATTGCGTTGGAGAGTTCTTTCTTGAGATATTTTATTTTATTTGGTTCTTGTTAAAGTAATATATATATATATATATATATATATATTTTGGTTCTATACATAGATTTTACATTTGAGTGACGTGAGTGCTTTTGTGGCTAACGACTTTATGGATAGTTTTGTGGAATTTTTATGGATAAAAACGGTGACTTGGAATAGTCTTTCATTCTAGAGTTTTTATCTGGAATGAATTTTTTTTTGTTTGGCCTTTCTCCTCAAGGCAAGGCAATGCATGCAAGCTGGTTCATTTGCATGTATGAGATGATGATGATATATTTAAGTGAATTTGAATTATATATCCTACTATTAATACTATGAGTTTTGGTCATTCATCCAGACAGTTTGGTTTGGGAATGGGGTTGATTTCATTTTGTTTAAGAGGTAATCAATTAATTAGAACCTATGAAAATGTTAATGAGGGTAAAACTTAACACTCGTATTTCGATTTAACAATTTCCATGATGATCTACTATACAATCAGTATGTATATCATTAATTTGGTTTGAATTCGTACGACTCGTACCTATTTACCAAACACCGTCTAAATGAAAACATTTTGGTATATCTTTCCAACACAGGTTCGCCCAGTTACAAAATGGAAATTTATATTCTCACTCTTTAGCCTGGTAAAATAAAATAAAATATAAAAAATAGCTCGTAATTTATTGTCTGTCCAATATATATATATGTGTATACAGACACACACAAACACATGCATGCATATATGCATATATGTATGTATGTATTCTTGTTTTTTGCCTTATTGTCAAAAGAAGGTTAGAGTGCGCCGTAGCAATCATTACACGGTAAACAGAAAGGTGACGCCTTTTTTTTTCTTAATTAAGTTTTGCTGGATTCTTGAATTTTTATTGGATAAATGTGTGAAGCCTAGCACGCGGTGTCTTGGAATAGTCTTTCATTCTAGAGTTTTAATCTGGAATGAAAGAGAAAGGTTGATTATTTTTTGCCTTTCTCCTCAAGGTACGACAATGCATGCAAGATGGTTCATTTGCATTTATGACAAGATGATTTGTTTGAGGAATTTAAAAACTAAAAGCAGTTTTCTATTTCACGTGAGAATATATAGGTATTTTCCTTGGATTTGGTTCCTTGCTAAATATCAACAAGTAAACAAAGTTGCACTCTCTTGCTGTGTCCGGGTAACACAAAAACTTTAGGGTAAATTATATTTTACCCCCCTGTGGTTTACCCTTTTTTACATAACCCCCCTATGATTTCAAAAGCTATATATAACCCCCTCATGGTTTGGATTAAAGTGTCAAAATAACGGAAATAGTCACTCGTAACGGAACTTCTAAAAATGTCGAAATTACCCTTATAAATACATGACACATTAACCCCCTATGATTTTTATATTTTACCATATAACCCCCTTATGATTTAATACTTTACCATATAACCCCCTTATGATTTTCAAAATATACACATAACCCCCCTTGGTTAATACATAAATTTCAACCTTACATAAGGGTATTTTTGACATTTTAGGTGACGCCGTTACGAGTGACTATTTCCGTTACTTTGATATTTTAATTCAAACCATAAGGGGGTTATGTATAGCTTTTAAAATCATAGGGGGATTATGTGAAAAACGCTAAATCACAGGGGGGTAAAGTGGAATTTGCCCAAAACTTTATTGGTTGGAGGTGAACCATGAAAAAATGTGATTGAATTGGCTAAAAGTTATGTAAAGCATGTCATGTCAGAATACACTTTCTCCTTAAGAAAATGTTCATAAAAGATTTTTCTCATTACACAGTATAAGTTTGCAAGATAATCTGACAAATACTACAGGTAAATTACAGATGTTACTTTTCATTTTTTACTTAAAAAAGTTGATATTGATTCATACCAAAAGTTGAAGCAATGAACCATTGATCATATTACAAGTGGCGAAGGAGATGCAGTACCAGGAGGCAAAGTTTCTAGGCTATGAGGCTTATTGGTCTGTCTAATCATTTTTTTTTTTCTATCTAAGAATTGCATCTTTTGTACAATCGTTTTTCCTCATGATTTGACCCAGATCAAATTGAGGAATCATAGTAGGAATACTATTAGAATTTTCTTTGATCACATAATCCATGGCAAAAACAGAAGACTATTATCCAAAGGTTTCTAGATAACCAACATTCATGCTTATCATATCAAGGCTTTTACTTTTCTAACAGAAAGAAAACTATCAATTACATCATGTAGCTCTATTCTACTATTTATACACTTTTTTGTTAGGTGCTGTTTTTTTTTTCTTTTCTTATCAGCAATATAGAAATAGACTAAATAATCATGCAAAAAGCAAATACATGGCAATTAATATGATCAATGCTTGAAACTTTTTAAAGTGAGACATGGATCTTGTAGCATAATCGACAACAGAACAAAATCAAAATCCTTGTGACAAAAAAAAAGGGCAACACAAAATTCGGTTTCTTAGACAAACTTAAGAATAGAAGATACCAACTTCTTGGAGCAAAAGATACACACCAAACAGAGCAGCCAGCTTCAATTGAAGAAACAGGTTGACGTTTTGTAAGCACATGCAAAAGAAATGGAAAATAGTATATGAAAAAGGTCAAAAAAAGCTGTACAATAAAAAAGAAAAACTGAAGAATGAGAGTAGTAGTGTTTGGCCTCATTTGGAAGGTAAGTTTTTTGGGTGTTTGTCTAAAACTTTACTGTAACTTGTTGTAGAAGTTTTTTAAAAAATTTTTGAAGTGTGTTTTTTTTTTTAATATTTTGAAGTGTATAGTTTAAAAATTTTGAAAAGTTTTTTGAGATTATTGTAGCTAAAGTTTTTAAAAAACTTGTAACAAACAAATTTGGCAAAAACTTGGCAAAATCCATAAAACTTATTATTTAATTATCATCTAGAAGTATAAAGATACCCTTCAAGTAAAGTAAGTACATTGTGAGATCAAAATCAACCAAATTAATAAATGATGGTCTTATAAACCTCATTATGCTGAAGTTGAATTTTATTTCGATAATGTCCATTTGAGAGTTGAATTAAGTAATTATCAACCAGTTGTAACCTTCCAGACACAAAAGTAAAAAAAAAAAAAAAAAAAGACACTATATTGGAAAGAAAAACCAAAGACAATCTTGACAAGTAAGATGAGTAGAATGACTTAATTCTAAAGCTGAGAAGCTACTTCAGAAGTAATTATCTTGTTTATCTTTCAGATTCATGAATGAAATCCATTGTTTATACTAATGTCAGTACTTACGTATTACCCATGATGTCAAGGATGTTTCCTCTGCTCCTTCCAGAAAGCAACAACCCAGAACAAAGGTTTCAAAGATATTGGTTCTAATGAAGCACTTCCAGTCACAAATATGGCGGATCTAGACATAATTCACAGTTAGCTCTTCCATTACTGCAGGGCCATTCATAACCAAAATGATACTTAGCCAAATCTAGAAATCTCTTATCTGATTTTCTTTCCTATATCAGGAATCAATTGTTATGAAGCATATCTGTGCATTGAACAATGCCAATCAGCCAAAACAGATAAAGAAGAAAATCTGAGACATTTTTTATGCATAATTATCTGAACATTGATACCAAGTGTTAACTCTTTATTTCCCCAAATTTTCTAGCTTCGATTAGATGCAATCATATTGCACCACGTGGAACTTAAAAATCTTCTTTGTCAATGTAGTACATAATGTCTTTCACGTGGGACAATTGGTAAAGTATCGTCACTTACTCCATAATAATAATTTTTCACGTGAGACAATTTAACTTGAAAGTCGAGACCACATCAAGTTTTTGGCCCGATTGCCTTGGATTTCGGATAATATTAGGGCAAAAATAAGCTTATTAATCTAAACTTGTTGTAGTTTTTTAATTTTCCTTGTATGAACGGTGCCAATTTACTAGTTTATATTAAGTAGTAGAAATTGTACTAAATCTTCTTAACTTTGGTGTTTTGTAGTGCATGCACCAATCTCTCCATAACATACTACCGTTCGATCCTGAAATCGAGAAAATGACAAATAGGAGAAGGCATTTAGCATGACAACAAGCTCAACAAGAAGAAGTGGAGAGTGAAAGTGGAATTGTCATTGAATTGCCTCATTTAGAAGAAATGGCGGAGGAACGTGCAAATCGCAATCAACAAGCCTTGAGAGATTTTGCTTTGCCATCTACAGAAGGATCTCAAACAAGTATTGCTTGACTGGAGGTCAATGCAAATAACTTTGAGATTAAGCCGGCATTGATTCAAATGCTCCCACAAGAACAATTTGGAGGTAATACAACGAAGGATCCAAATGCTTATTCAGCTAATTTCTTGGAGATTTGTGACACAATCAAGTTTAATGGAGTAAGTGACGATACTATAAAGCTTTGATTGTTTCCTTTCTCTTTAAGAGATAAGGCTAAGGTATGGCTTAATTCACATGCACCAAACATTTTCATTACTTGAACTGATTTATCCAAGGCTCTCTTGAATAAGTACTTTCCACTTGGAAAAACTGTTAAACTATGCCTGGAAATAACAAGTTTTGCTCAATAAGATAGTAAATCATTATATGAGACTTGGGAGAGGTACAAAGAGTTGCAACGGAGATGTCCACACCTTAGACTTCTTGAGTGGCTAATTGTACAAATCTTCTATAATGGTTTAACATATGCTATAAAAACTCATGTTGATGCAGTTGCAAGTGGAGCACTTATGGGGAAGTCATATGAACTAGATGCTTTAAACATGTTAAGTGCAAAAATGGACAATGTGGCAACAGTGCTAAATAGACATGGTGAGGTCGGTCCAACTTCTAAGGGTAATGTAGCATGTTGTACTCTTTGTGGAGGAAATCATGAAAGTACTAATTGTGCTACTATTGAACAGGTACAATATGTGAACAATTTCAACTGGCCAAATCAAAACAATCCTTATTCCAACACTTACAATCAAGGGTGGAGGAATCATCCAAACTTTGGGTGGAGAGACCAAGAAAATCAACAAAGACTAACCAATCTACAGGCTTTTCAATCAAAGCAAGCACCAGTTGAATCCAAACCCTCATGAGAGATGGCCATTGAAAAATTAGCCAATACTACCAATAGTAATATGGATAGATTAGCTATAACAACCTTGGAGAGATTTGAATGACTAGTGGGAAGAATGGATCAATTAACTTCAATGTATAGAAATGTAAAAGTCCAACTCGATCAAATTACCAATGTCGTGAACCATAGAAACTAAGGGGAGTTACCAAGCAAAATCGAAATCAATCCATGGCAGCATTGTAAGGCAATTACTCTTGGGAGTGGTAGACAATGTGATGGTCCTTTTAATTTTGGGCTTAAGAGAGAAGAAAAAAAAGGAAGAATAAGAGAGTTTGATTAACGACAAGAGAGAAATATTTCAAATAATACCCTATCCAAAAACATTCTTTAATTTTTTTACTCTTTTGGCTATAAAAAATATGTATCAGCTCATTCTAAACTGTAATGAATAATTAAGAAAAAACTATGCAGATGATGTCACTAACCTATGCCTCATTAAAGAATATAAAAATTTTGGTATGCTACATTAAGGGAAATATTTTCTTTGCTGTTTTGATAATAATTTTGGTAAAAACAATTGGAAGAGAAAGTATAAAAATTCATAAAAAAAACTATTATTACAACTATTTTTTCACTTGAGCACTCCTCTCTCTTAACCTTATTGTGTTTTATGTTACCCTAGGTATTTTAACAATTATTTATGCACAAGAATTTGGAAAATAAAAAAGTTGAAATAAAAAAATGATTATTCTAATAAGAGTTAATCTTATATACTTGAACAGTATATATGTTATTATGATTAGATGCATGGCACATACACATAATTGGTATTACTATTAAAGTTAAGATTTACTTAAAAACTTGAAAAGTAAAATAATTAGATTTACATATTAGCTTGTATGCCCATTATCCACTATTATAAAAAAAAAATCCTTATTTACCTTGATTATCGTATTAGTCTAATGAATGCTTTCTTATTCGTACTACGTATATATTACTCTATCTAAATGGTTCGTTTCTTACTGGTATCATGTATTTTTCTCTAACGAAATACCCTTTCTTGCATCAAACAAGTATTCACGTATAATCATGTGCCTCTGCATTGTTTTGATATAACCACTGTAGTACTATTACCAAATTTTATATTTCATTTGCCACTATGTTTTCTACAAAACTGTTGACAAAGCGATTTCAACCTTTGTGTGACTGTTTTCTTTTCTATTCCTCATTTATTTTTTCTTCTTTCATACCAAATATCGTCTGATTGATTCTCTTAATTGCGGAACGACACTTAAAGAAATAAATTGACATCGGCGACTGCTACTTACATCTTCATTATGTACCTTATATACATAGTTTAGAAAAATTTGTATTTATTCCATAAAAACATGAAATTATTTCCATAAACCATGTGAGATCTTTTAGCCACAAGTGAGTTATAAATTAACCACATTTAATTTCACTTCTATACTTCACACAAGCCATTCCTATCATAAAAGACTGTCACACTCATTCAGAGGAGTCCTCCAAAATGCAAGTTGTTTTCATAATTTGTCAGCCTGCATTAGAACTACGAAAGGGGCCAAATTGTATAAGTTTCAACTTGTGTGGTAAATTATAACTATCCCCAACTTCGTGTCCATCAAATTATGAGGTGTGGCCGAAGAGGTTTTTTATTTTTTATTTTTATTTTTTTTATATCAATTACTTCTATAGAGCTTGATAGTTCTTTGATGGAGACTTGGAAGCATGTTCTTAATTCAAGCCAAAAATTGTTAGATTTTGGTGATTTTGAGGTCATTGATGTTTTTCTTTTAAAAAATTAGATGCATCCACAACTTCACCTGCATCGGCAATGCATCAACTTGCCGAAGACCTCCTACACGATATTGCTTTGGTGTTTGTGGGGAAAGAGAGAAGAAAAAATAATGTCAGAGTTTTGGGGGCAATATGTGCGTGGTCTTAGGTGATGCTCTGTGTTAGTCGTGGAGTGCCTTCCAGAATTCAACTATGTGTCGTGCTTAAATGCCATTAGATTGACGTTTTATGGTGGGAGAGTCCATTCCATTCCTACTATATCCAATTACAGCTATGTTTTCAGATTCGGATCAAGAATCGACTCAGCCGAATTCAAAGGTCAGGGTCAATGGTTCAATCGGAATCAATAAGAGATCGAATCGAATGATGTCATAAACACATCTTATATATATTAATAATATATAAAAATAATAATGTATAAAATTTATCCATAAATTGGTGGTTTACAACTTCATTTACATATTTGATAAGTTTAGATTTAGTTCAAAAAGATTCAATTTAAAAAAATTTAAAAATTATAGATAAAAATGTAACTTGAAAATAGATTAGATTATCCTACACTTTGTTAAAATAATGAAGGGCCAAAATGCAATTAACATAAACTTTTAGGGTATTCATCAATGCTAACAAATATCAAATCTAATCCATCTTCCTTATACTTTCTCTGCCAATTCCTCCTCCTTCTACTCTCTCTCTCTCTCTCTCTCTCTCTCTCTCTCTCTCATTTTTCTTCTTCTTTCTCTATATCAGAACTCTATTTTTTTTTTCTTTCATCACACACAATAAATAAACATGAAAGCTCTCTCTTCTCTTCATTCTTTTTTTCCCCTCCTCTCTCTTCTCTTTTCTTTTTTCTATTTTTCTTATTTAATATGAAATCTTTCGAGAACTTAAAGAATTTAGAGAATGGAATTTTTCTCTTGAGTTGGGTTCTTAATGAAACATTTCAGATTCAATAAAAAGAACAATTCACCTAAGCCATGAATTAATCTCAAATTCAAGCAAAGAAGAGGCATAAATGACAGCAGAGTTGAGAAGAAAATTATACGTGTCTATGGCATAAATCATGCTACAATATCCCAGTGAATTAGTTGACATTCACCATTTTATTTGGATTTTTTAGTTGTTGGAAAGTTGCAAATATATGAAACTCTCTACATGGTCAAAGAGTCAAAGGAAAAAAAAACCTTCAAGATAGAAAAATGGAAAAACCGGTTCTAGCCGGTTTTTGGTCAAACTTGAGTTTTTACTGGGTTTGATTGAGCTTTTGACAACTGGCTTTTGAGGAAGATTTGGACCAAACACTTGGCCGATTTGCAGTTTGACCAATCGGTCTGGTCTAAGTTTGAAAACATGGATTTCAGGATAAAGAGGGTCAGGCCATAGAGAAATTCCCTTCATGCCATTGATATCGTCGTACTTTCTTTGTTGGACTGTTCCAAATTATTTGTCACCTCTGTAAATTGGCTAACATATTTGTATTTAATTTCTCCATTTAGTCATTACTCATTAGACACTCCGTAAATGTTCAATGCATGTGCCATTTTATGGGCCTACAGATTATTATCAAGGAAACTAAAACAACTTTTGTAGTATGTAACAGTTACCCAGAAACTAAAACCACAATAATCTAAGATTTGGTAAAATTTTGAAAACTATTGGTAAAACTTTCAATATCTAGGATTTGAATAAAACACGGGATTGAACAAGTATCATGCCCCACAATTCTTTACGTGCTAGTACAGCACTTAGCTTTTCATGAAACGAGAAATGGCACATCAAGTTTCAAATTCTATTCTCTGTTAATACAAATTGCAATTCATGGAGTGCGACAAACTTTACAAGATGGAAAGAGTAATACTTACTACATATTTTTTTGTTCTTGGCTTGATTTGTCCTCATAAATAAAATCATTGTATTGATTTAGTGAAGAAAAACAATTAGTCCAAGCTCAAACTGCAACTATTATAAAATCTTCAACAATTACATAAGTGGAAAGCAACTAAAAAAGAGAAAGGACAACACTCTCCATAGTTTCAAGAAAGAAACCAGCTAGAATGTTGTTTATTAGGCACTTACAACATTACAATGTAATACAGCCCAAAGTAGTAAGCAAACTAATTAATTTTGCAAAACACAGTATATTATTGCATCACAAATACGCTTCTGAAAGGTAAATTCACTGGAGAACTGCCCTGCTGACAATCTATTCGTTCTCCGAAATCTCAATACGCAATCCCTTGCGGAAACGAACACCAATAGGTATCCGGATTTTGTCTCCTTCATCGATAACTCTCCAGCTGAAAATTCAAATTATACAAGCTTTTTGATCAGTTATCATTTTCTTCTTGCAATCGTACATATTAAAAAACCGAAGAAGTTAAGTTGACATCAATTTATAATATATTAGAATTAGCTTCTATATATATTTAACCAAAGATGGCGGGAATTGTGATTTCGAAACCCTTACGTATATTTTGTGGCCATGTAATGCAGAAAAATTGACATCTGCAACTTTGCAAAGTCAGCACCAACGCAAAGCCTCACACCTCCACCAAATGCCATGAAATTTTTTGATCCCGTATGCAAGTCTTTGCCCTTTTGATTGAAATAACAGCAGGGAAAACCTAAATTATTTTTGCTTGATTTTGTATAACTTTTGTTCTGCAATTTTATATTTCTTGTGTGTAAATTACTTGAATCTGTCAATAATTAAATTACCTCCCATCGCCATGGGTTAAATTCATAGGGGTTGTCGTATCGATTAGGATCCAAATGAATTAATGCTGGACAAACCATTATCTTCCAACCAGCAGGAATTGTATACCCTACAAATCATTCGTACTTATTAGTCAAAACTATAAGTTATAATGGAGGAAAGGAAGAACAAAGGAAACAAATTGTTTATTTCTATAGTTTTACTCCCATGAAAAAGATGCCCAACCCAAGTTACTAAAGAGAGTTTTTATTTTCTTTTTTTCTGTAGGAGAAAGGCATCAGGGGTTCAAAATAAAGAAAGTGTGATAAATGATTTTCAAGAAGATGCCAAATGACAGATTGAAGTATACCTTTTATTTCAACATCCTTGAGAACTTTGCGAAAAATCCCAGGGGCAACATTTATAACCCTAACTACTTCATTTATAACCTACAGCAGACAACAAAACTTAATATGTAAATGGTGTAGCTCACTATATGATTCAAATGCTAGATACAATGAAATGTCTGGTTAATTGAAACGTACCATGTGCGTGAAAGTCATAGACTTGTACTCTTTCCATGAAACACGAGAATTTTTAGTTTCTCGCATTTTAAGAATTTTTTCATGCTCTCTCTGCAAAAATGATTAGCTATTTAAGTGTGAAGTAATCTTATACACTCTGTTAACATAAACATCCAATGATGATAATGTACACTGTCAATGTATAGAGAATATTAATCCTTTAAGTATTGAACTTGGACAAGAATTGGAGAATTAGAGGGTAGATACGGATAACAACGGGAGTAATTGTTTTGGAAAGTCATGGACCTTTAGTTCAGCCATAACATTTGGATGGTCATTTAGAAACCTCAGGGTCAAAGTCATAACTGTTGCAGTTGTTTCATGGGCAGCAAACAGAAACAAGAATAGTAAGTCCATCGCAATTTCTTCATTCAAAAAGGTGTCTTCTTTCTCTATTTCCTCAAGTAAATGATCCACAAGGACTCTCTTAGTGTGATTGCCTGAGCGCCTCATCTCAAAGATGTCCTTGATGACCTTCATTGCTTTCTTACGTCCCTGGAAAATGAAAATCATATAGTTCGTTCAATCTGATACAGCATATATGAAAGCATTTATATTTTACATATATTTATAATGAAAATCTTTTTTTTTTTTAGGAATAATGGACTTCGATCTTTCAATATAAAAAGAATTCCAAATGACGAACAACCACTACAATTGATTACTTGTAAGCAAGCATAGAATGCTGTTCCAGGGAAGTTGAGAGGAATTGAGATCAAGCCATCCATGAGTGTCGAATAACATTCTCTCAATTTTTTCCGAGCCTTGCTTTCTTCATAGCCAAGCATCTTCTCGGCAGCAAGTTTAAATAACAACTGTAGAAAATGAGATTGTTAATTACTACTTTTCATGCAATGCTCTGTACGTATAGTCCAAATTCATCCTGATTAATATAATCAAATAGTAGGATGCTAATTAATTTACCTCATCAGTTCCATCTTTAGCATCTACTTTTCCAAGTTTACTCCAAGAACTTAGATGCTCTCGAGTGTTGTCAACCATGTCGTTTATCATCTTCTCTCTTAAGGCTTCAGGGCTAACAAGCTTCAACATTAAGCTCCTGAGGTACTTGTGGAAGTCTCCATGATAGCCAGCTAAACCTTGTTTCCCAGTTATCCGGGTGAAACTCTCACTATAGCAGAGCTCGAAACAATTATTTTCTTGCTGGAAGACACGGTAGTTGACTTCAGCATCAGTTGATATAACGACCGACTGCCCAAGTATATTCGTGCGAAAAATTGGCCCGTACCTGAAAATTCACAAAGAAACAAAGAAAAGACAAGACAAAAGCACAAATAAAATGCAAAAGAATATTAGAGGAGTTGACAAAAAGGGTAATATAGTATATCTTACTCCTGATGATGTTATGTTACAAATGACATGATGATATGTTACAAAGGCAAATTTCAGGGTTTGTTTGGATAGTAAACTTATTCCAAATAATATTTCGCTTGCATCATAAACACATTTTTCAGCTCATCTTTTTATATTTCCAATCACCTTTTTATCTCACATACATCACATCACAAAAAATACTACAGTAATTATTCTAAATAATACTCTATTCAAATAAACCCGTCTCTTAATCTATTACTACTACTGCTGTAATATTGTTAAAATATATATGTGATAGCTAGTCTAGAAGTGGTTAGATAACCAGGAGTATTGAGGTTGGTCCAACAGTTAGAAGAGGGCTATTAGAATTTTTTTCATTATCTAATTCAAGATTTGAATACTGTATCTGATAGATTGGAATGAGAATGGTGTACAGAGGGATAGGAGGTAAAAAAAAAAGGGTTACGTATACCTTGAGATTCTTTTTTGTAGGAATGGTGGGAGATCATCTGTTGCATAAGGGGTCAAGTACTCAATTGTTTCTCCTATAATTGGTAGTCCCATCGAACCTGGTGGTAATACCCCGTTACACTTGGGGTTTCTCCACCTATACACCCAGTGGCTGAATAGCATAACAATAAGAGCAATGATAGCACAAGCAAACAACATGGTCCTTGGTTGTTGCACCCGAAACGCAAGGAAAGAAAGGAAAAGAGAGTAGCTAAAATTGTTACTGTTTTAGATAAAGAGTCGTTGTATAAGGAAATTTGGAAGTTGGAGCTGCTTAAATAGATGGAGAGCGCAAGCTTTGATAACGACGCGCTGTAAGACTATTGGCCATAGACATATTACCTGGTGATCCGAATTTCACAGGAAATTGATGGATCCGAGGCCTCACCATTTGTGTTTCATACAATTTCATATAAGTAGACCTCTAGTATAAATTAGTAGGATTTGGTGCAAATCAAATCCAATTTGATGTAAATCAAGTGCAGTTTAGTATATGTTACCTTATTATTTGGTGTAAATCAGATACACTTTGGTATAAGTTGATTATTGTCATTTAGTATAAGTTGCAATTTGGTATAGATTGAAAATAAATTGTTAATACTACATCAACTTGTACGAAATGGAACTTGTGAAACCCCATTTCTGAAATTGATAAAGAGGCAAAGGAAAAATTGGCTACAGTGGAAGGTTAATGTGAAGACCAATAGTGCTTGGTCAAGGTGGATAGAGAGGGATCCGGGGCCTCACAATTTGTGTTTCGTATAATTTTGTACAAGTTGACCTTTGGTGTAAATAAATAGGATTTCAGTGTGAATCAAATCCAATTTAATGTAAATCAAGTGCAGTTTAGTGTATGTTAATTTATCAATATTTGGTGATTTTCAGTGTGAATCAGATCCAATTTGATGTAAATCACGTGCAGTTTAGTGTATGTTGATTTATTAATATTTGGTGTAAATCAGATACACTTTAGTATGAGTTGA
This sequence comes from Coffea arabica, assembly GCF_036785885.1. Classification (NCBI taxonomy): domain Eukaryota; kingdom Viridiplantae; phylum Streptophyta; class Magnoliopsida; order Gentianales; family Rubiaceae; genus Coffea; species Coffea arabica. The sequence continues at coordinate 24,910,322 of NC_092312.1, read as the reverse complement.
TTATTATCATTTAGTATAAATTGAGGGTAATTTGAGATAAATTGAGAGTAAATTATTAATATATACTAACTTGTGCAAAATGGAACTTGTGAGCCCCATTTTCGAGAGGAGAGGCAGCAAAAAATCTATCTTGGACTGGGTCAAAGCCGGTTGCAAATTCAAGCCACGAGTGCAAGCTAGAAACCTTCTAGAAGTAAAAGGTAAAGCTCCCTCCTGGAAATTTGATCACTATAAAGGACAAGGACTTCTCCTCTCCTATATTCTTTCTTCATTTCCTACAATACACACACACACACACACACACATATATATATATATATGACATGTATCTTTAATTATTAACAAGGATTAAAATTAGTAAAATTTAAAAGAGATAATTTTAGAAACCTCCCTTAAGGTTTCTACTAATTTCAGACAGCTTCCCTCACGTTTTGAAAATTACATATACTTTCCCTAGAACATAGATTTGGGTTTCACCTTGATAATGTAAGACCAAAAAAGTTTATGAAAGTCCAAAATTGCCCTCATCTAACAGTTGTAAAAAGTTAAGAATACACTTGTATAATACCAAAATTATGAGTTTTATTGCTTAGCTAATGTCTTGATATTTTCCATCCCCATAATTTTCTATATCCACCCAAATTTTCAAACTTTTTTCACTTCTTCTTCAAATCAAACTCTTTGTCTTAGATGTCAAAATTCACCATTGCAATTCTTAATTTACAATCTTTATCTCTCTATAGGTTTCTTCCATATATTGCTCACCAAACCCTTGGTTATACAACTCACAATCCTTACCTTTTTTCCACTCAAACATCCAAGTTCTCAATTTCCAAAATTCTTCTAACCTCTGCTGTCAACATTTGGGTTGGTCATCCTAAATCAACCCATATTTTTTTCTCTGAATTGACACAGTTTTATTGAGAGCAAGTTTGATGTCCATTAAGATGATCCAGGCAAAATATCAACAAAGTGTAAGGTTGGAGTAGTAGTTTTAATACAGTCTATCAAATTATACTTTCCCGTAATCCAATAGATTTTTTATATTCAATGATATGAACAATTGGGTTGTTGATGGTGATGATTGCTTCCATCATCATCAACTGCAGTGACATATTTGAGTGATGGAAGGAAGGAGGCATCTTTCTTGATTATCATATTTGAGTAAAAAAAGGTTATTATTTAATGGTCAAGGCTAAAATAATTTGGCCACAATATATGGCCTGGTTAAGAATAATTGTTTTCCTTTCTTCATTTTCCTTTTTACTGTTATCTTTTCTCTTTTTTATCAATGGTTTATCTTTTGAAAAATTATGAACGTTATTATAACATTGTCTATCATCAAGGGAGGTAAGTGTAATATTGAAAATCTCAAGGGAGCTCAGTGAAATTGTCAGAAACCTCAGGGAAGGTTTCTGAAATTATCTCAATTTAAAATGATCTTGTTACTTCTTAGTAAATAAAGACACGTGTCATTCATCCAAATGTACATTGTAGGAAATTGAGAGAGAATTCATTGGAGAGAAACCAAATTCTTCCCTATTGCCTAAACATCCATTGCCCCCGCACCTAATCCGCCCTGCGCGCCTAAGGGAAAAAAGTTTATAATGAATAAAAATATATATATAATTAGTAAAAAATATATTTAATAATTTAGTATAAATATATAATTAGTAAAAGGTATATCATTAATAAAAAGTATATAATAGAATAAATATATCATTAATAAAAAGTGTAATTAGTCATTTAGTATAAACGTATTAGTATAACTAATCAATAATTTATATTAGTATAAATATATAATTATTAGTATGACTGATAATATTAATTATATTACATCTACATACTATGATATCTATAACTAATAATATAATTATTATAATTAAAATATTAAATATGTTATACATGTAATTATAATATATTCTTATGATTTTTCTTAATGCTTGATTTTCATCTTTTTTTGTCTTTTGTGGGATGAAAAGAAACAACATTTGTTGGGTTTTGTAGAAATAGTTTGATTTTAGTTAATTTAGAAAATGACAATGTGCGTTAAATCATTAAATAGTGATGATTGGCCTCTCATTTGTAGACATTCTTCATCGTCTTTTTTTTTAAGTTGGTTGTTTTTAATTTTCATTTCTAGAAATAGTTTAAATGACAAAGGTGATGCCTTATGGTGAACTTTGTCCAAGATATACTGGTATGCGTGTGCGATTCATCGATGATGATGACGGTGACTTCTTATGGTCAAGTTTCTTGAAGTTTTGCCAGACAAGTTCTCCCAGTCATTCTCCTGTTCCAGTTCCAGAGCTTTCAACATCTGTGGCACGTGCTACGTGTTTAGAAAAAGCTAACAGTTGTGCATTTTTTTATTTATTTTTAGGTGCACAAGTTCTCCCAGTCATTCTCCTGCGTTCCAGATTCCAGAGCTTTCCAACAATTAATCTTTGGCACGTGCTACGTGTTTAGAAAAAGCTAACAGTTGTGCATTTTTTTATTTATTTTTAGGTGCACAAGTTCTCCCAGTCATTCTCCTGCGTTCCAGATTCCAGAGCTTTCCAACAATTAATCTTTGGCACGTGCTACGTGTTTAGAAAAAGCTAACAGTTGTGCATTTTTTATTTATTTATTTTTGTTGTTGACGAAGTTATGTGCACAAGTTGAAAATAATTGCAAGGACTTCTGCATGCCTCCTTCTAGAAACTCTATTTAATTTAGGCACGCGAATAAAATTACGAAGAGCCCAGCCATTCATCTGTCGCGGATGCGACACGCTATTACGACAGCTTTTATTAGGATTGCAAATGAATCGAACTGCTCGCTAATAATTTGAACCCAAGTTCAAGTTGAGTTCGAGTTGATCAAATCGAACTCGAGACACGAGTTTGAGTTGATCAAGCCAAATTCAAACTCGAATTCGCGCTTACAGACACTTATTTCGTTAGCTCGCGAGCCGAATCGATTATATATATGTATACATTTTTTTATTTTAATAGTAAAATTACATACGTACCCCTAATATTTTATTATTTGTTAAAAATAATTATTTTATTTATTTCCTAAAAATAAAATAATTATTTTTATTTTTTTAAGTTCGAACTCAACTCGAATTTGAGTCGAACTCGCCCTCGAGCTTTACATTGAAAACTCATCGAATTCGAACTCGAGTTCGAGTTTCATAAAATTAAATTGATATTAGATTCGATTAGACCAAAACTCAACTCAACTCGATTCGTTTGCACCCCTATCTCCTACCATGTAACGATCCCTTTATCACTAACGGTGGTTGTCAAATTAGTCAGGCTCATCCCTTTATTATTGATAGGATGGCAATTGGAACGGGTGTCCCGCAGAGTCCAGTCCCCAGAATTTTGGTACTAGTTCATCTTATGCGTTCCTTGTTTTACAGAATTTTGGGACCAGTCAGCTCCAAAATATGTAACTAACTTGAAAGCATATGCTAAAATTGCATGTATAATAACATGTGAATTTATATTCACTGATTACTAATTTTGTTTAAACATAAACAACTAAAACAATATATATGATTTGCATGTCAGCGTATTAGTGTATTAATCATCCACCATAGAAAGCAATCAAGTCATCTGGGGGAACCATTGGATCTTGGTCCAATGGTATTGAAGGCGGTCACTTCGGATCGCCTTATCCGAAATGGTGCCATGGCCGTGGTTCTTCCTGTCACCTCGAATAGATCTCGGCTAGGTCTCTACAACCTCTTGTGAGCCTCGGCCTTTATGACCCAGATGGCCGTCGTATCTCAGCCGCACGCGGTTGATGTCAGCTAGCCTGACATGTCATTAAGGGCCACCACTTTAACTGAAGACCCTAGGACCCTTTATTGAGAATATGCGGGACCACCAGACAAAGTACCTGAGCTACTGTCCCCTGTCAGGAACAGAGGCCGCAGGTACAGAGCGGAGCAGTAATTCTCAGGAAGCGGGACCCAGTGGCTTAAACCCACTGTCCTTCCCTTCACTCTCACACTCTATAAATACCTGTTGTTCACTTCTCACAAGTAAGACTACTGTTACACTCGTACTGTTCATTACTTTTTATTCTCTCTCTATACTGACTTGACCGTCGGAGTGATTCCAGGGGACAAAGCCCCGCCTCTCACTTCGGAACAGCACTCCTGCCTCTTACTTTCACTTCACAGAAAGAGGGAGCTAAATTAGGTCAGCTCGGCTACCTAACCAGAAATCACCTCTTCAGGTATGATTAGGAAAAACCTCTTTAAACTCTCTTGTGTATTAGATTAAAGATTCAAACCCTGCCTAAAGCATTATACGGAAGTGTGTAGCTTCTTTGTTCTTAAAAAAAATCCAGAGCGTATGGAACCACTTTTTCAAGTTGACCCTTAATTAGAAAAGAGAGTTTAGTTCTTTATTGTTGAGAAAAATTCCAACGCAAATTTACGGTGAAATCCCGATGGACATGCGGCCACCAAAAACCCACACTGCGTTTCTTATTTGGAAGCACTAAATATAAGAGCCAGCCGTCCTTTCCTTTTGGTTACCTGGCACTACTCTAATTATTCTAGAAAAAGGTACCCTCAAAGTAAAATAAGACAAATTGATGTAAATTCCTAATATGAGTGGAAGACTAATCATCCGCGGAAAAAAGGAATTCAATTCCAACAATGGCAACTCGGACTCGGCGACTTCCATGCATACGAATCCCGAGTTTCGCGGACTTGACAGGAAATTTTGACCGCACCCCATGTCAAATTTGTTCATAACCTTCTAAAAATCGCCCTTTTATTCACTTTTTGTTTCATTTTTCTATAATTAATATCAAATATCAAATATGAGTAGAATCTATCAATTAATGCAATATTTGACTGAAATCAAAGGAAAAACAACCATAAATTTAATAACAAAAGTATAACCTATCAGAGTGCGGCAGTGCACTTGTTTGACCTGATAATTCATCCTGTACTTCCCATACAAGTCACTTTAGGCTCCTCCTACCCTACAGTAAATAATTTTGAAAAGGTTTAAATTCTAAAACACTTAAAAAAGGTTTAAATTCTAAAACACTCTAAAATACATTGTATAGTAAATCTTTTAAAATACAATATTACAATTTTATTTTTGAAAGGCACCCTGAGGAATATTTAATCCACGGAACCCTGTTTTCTCTACTCCTCAATGTCCTCCTCCATCCTTCAACATCATGATGGATAATGGCTAACAACCTCAAATCCTCGTACGAATGATGGCTGGATATCATAAATGAGAGGCGTGACAATGGAGAACAAGTTGCCTGAGTGATTTTACAAAAGACGGAACTCATAAGAATGACTTGTCCCAAAATTCTGTAGGAGGACAATAATTTAGTATGGACTGGTTCTAAAATTCTGCCGAAGGACAAGAGTGGTCACATTCGGGGTGTATGATATGTTAGTGCCAATCAATGTCAATATTAAAAGAAGAAAGAAGAATGCGATCTAGCGTGAAGAACATGGGCATTAATCTGTATTTACAGGTTCCAACGTGGTGGCGCAAAAATGTCAAGCAAAGTGAAAATTACTTTAACTATTTAATATAAGTTGTCGCCACACCAAACTTTTCACCATTAATCAAACCTCTACATATTAGACAAATAGAATCAAAAATTAATTTGTCTATTTTGATGACAAAAATATTTCACAAGAAGGAAGGGCACTAATTAAAACTTGACAGATTTCGTATCGACATAATAAACATGGAATGGTCCAATAACAATATGGAAACACAACAGTTTGGAAGGACTGATCGTTGTGACACTTTTTTTTTTTTTTCTAAATGTTCCATTTTTATGTAGTTAATAAAAATAAAAAAAATTTATAAATTGACAAATTTTTACACACGCTCATACTTCAATGCTAATTCAAGTTAAAACTACATCGTTTTATGTATAATTGACACAAGTGGTGAAATGTATTATAACCTGTGTTGATTTTATAAGTTTATGGCACTTAAGATATTGAACAAATGGAGAGATCGATGGAAAAAATTCTAACGAAAAGGAGAATCTCATTTACGATCTATATTAAATTTATTTGATAAACTGTTTAAAGTTAAATCATTGATATCATGACATGCAAGACCCTTCACTTGTCCCGATGGACACAAAGCTATAGGGCAAAATATGTTAGCTATGATTGATTAAATAGATGAGCATGCAAGAGACCCCATATAATTAAGTAGATATATAAACTTGGTGTTGCAAAGCTTCTCTCTCTCTCTCTGTAAGTGAGTTTAAAATTTTTTAACGGTAAATTACACATAACACTCTTGTAGTTTCGCACATTATCATATGATTCTCTAACATTTCAAAATATCAACTTCATGTCCTTGTAGTTCCATGTAAATAAGAAACTTGATAGAAAATAGCCTCCATAATATCGTTAATTGAAATATAAATATTGTCCTCATTTAAACACTAAATTGAACCACGGCCTTATCACCTTGAACAAAATTCTAGGGGATTTTGTAGATAAAGGCAAAAACTACAGGAGTAAAGTATATATCCATACAGATTATAGTCAAATTAAGTAAATGTTATGATTTTATCACACGTATTTTTGGAGGGCATTTGATTCAATCGCAGTGATCAGTAGTGCTTTCTATCTATTTTTCAGTTGGCATAAAATCATAGGGGATGATGTGGATATGTTAAAACTTTAGGGGATCATATGGTAAAATGTAAATCTTTTGGGAGGTTATATGTAATGTACCATTTTCTTTTCTAATGACCTATAGAAAATATTCACTTCTCTAGGAAAAATTACTGTTGACCAAAGGTGTATTTAGACTTATACGCTAATTTTTCAACTTACAGCTTATGCATTCGGGTTACTTTCTTGCCTGGTTACACATTCTTCTTCTTCTTCTCTTTTTCTTCATCTCTTGCTCCATTTCTTTCTCCATCTCTTCTAATTCCAGACCTAATTAGGAAAATTGAATTCTAGAACTTGACATTTGGTATCAGAGCTATCGATCCTTGGCTGCTGGTGATATCGACCATGGCAAAGAATACTCGATATCGGTCTCCGGAAGATCAACTCAAGAAATAAGAAAGTAGACCCCAAGAGATAGTGTAATCCATGGCCACATTTCAAGCTACTTGTTAGAATGAGTTGCAGCAGAAGTTCCACAATGAGATGGAACACAATAACTCTAGATTGGAGGCAATTGTGGGCAATCTAGATCAGAAGTTCAACAAGATGGAGCAAAAGTTCAACACCCTATTAAAGGTGATGATGAAGGAAAAGGGGCTTCAGGACAATGACGTAAGAGCATTAGAACCAATTCTACCAACTCCACTAGTACATTTGAAATTGATGACTCCAAATGGGGTGCCAGGATCCCAACATGAACCAAGAGGTAAACCATTTGTACCCAATTTGCCTAGAATAGAGTTGCCAATGTTCTCCTCGAGTAACCCTAGGGAATGGTTAACAAAATGTCAGAAATATTTCTTGAATTATCAAATACTAGAGAATTAGAAAATAGATATGGTTGAAATGTTTTTGGAAGGAAAAGCTGACAATTGATTTCAAGGGGTGAAGAGAGCAAGGCCTCGGTTATCTTGGGGGGAATTCAGTGAATTGTTATGTGAGAGGTTTTCTGGAAAAGGGTCCCTTGATATAGCGGAGGAGTTTAATAAATTGCAACAGAGAGGGACAGTTGAGGAGTATGAGGAAAAATTTGAAGAACTAAAGACTTTGATGTTAACCAGGAATCCAAAATTTGACAAGTCATATTTTGTTTCCAATTTTATCAGTGGCTTAAAAGATGAGATCAAACCCATGGTAAAGATGTTCAAACCACAGACACTATTAAAAGCCTTTGAAGTTGCTAAGTTGCAAGAATGCTTCTTGGAAATTCAGTCCAAACAATCTAAGTCTTCTGGGAAGATTGCATTAGAGCCTATATTTGGGATGTATAAGAATCATGCAAGTGGTCAGAGCCATCCTAGCTCATAAAGACTTAACGTAACTGCTCCAACTTCCAAGAAAATTGATTCTGCACACAGAGAGTTCAGTAAAATTTCAGTTGAGGAAATATAGTATAGGCGCAAACATAACTTGTGTTACAGATGTGGGAAGAAGTTTGGAGTTGGCCATCAGTGTAAACCAGGAGTTTGAACTACATAGGCATTAATGAGGAAGAAGAACCAACTTTGAGGATGCAGAAAGGGAGCAAGATGAACACACAGGTAGAGTGGGTGAACTTGCTGAGGTATCCTAAAATGCCTTATCTAGAGCCATAAAGAGAAAGTCAATAATGTTGATAGGTAATCTAGGAGGTTTGCCAGTCAAGATTTTGGTAGATACAGGAAGCTTTGATAGCTTCATTCGTCATAGGATTGTCAACCTGTTGCATTTGTCCCGTCAAGCAGTTAATCCTTTCATTGTGATCCTGGCAGATGGGACTAACATAACTAGTGGAGCAATCTATCCCAACATGGCCTGGTTAATACAAGAATACCAATTCCAGTTTGATCTAAAGATAATGGAGCTGGGAGGATGGGATATCATCCTTGGAGTAGACTGGATGTGTTAATTCAATCCTATCACATCCAACTTCCATACTCTCAACATTGCTCTTAGCAGCAGGGGAGATTTACTGCACCTTTAAGGCTTCATAAACCAACCTGCAATAGAGCTGGTGAGAGGCAAGGACCTCAGATCATTTATACAGGAAAAGTAGAGAAGTTGTGTAGCCTTGCAGGCAAAACTAAAAGGGAATCAAGAGGAGAGTCTCCCAGAAACAATAGAAAGAGTCCTGCAACAATACCCCAAGTGTTTGCTACTCCAAAGGGGCTATCTCCAGAAAGAGAGCTGGACCACCAGATCATTCTTAAACCAGGAGCTGAGCCGTTCAAGCTCAAACCACACAGGTGCCCCCATTCCCAAAAAATAGAAATTAAAAAATAGGTTACTGACATGCTCTCAAATAGGATTATTATACATAGCACTAGTCCTTTTGCTTCCCCTATACTGCTAGTTAAAAAGAAGGACAATTCTTGGAGGTTGTGCATAGATTGCAGGAAGCTGAATGAGTTAACTGTAAAGGATAGGTTCCCCATCCTAAACATAAATGAATTACTAGATGAGTTGCATGGCACAAAGTACATATCCAAACTAGAACTTAGAGCTAGTTATCACCAACTAGTGGTTAAAGCGGTTGACACCCCTAAGACTGCCTTTCAAACACATCACGGCCATTTTGAATTCTTGGTGATGCCCTTTGGATTGATAAATGCTCTAGCTACTTTCCAAGCTTTGGTGAATAGGATATTTCAGCCATATTTGAGGAAATTTGTGTTAATTTTGATGATATCCTGATTTGAAGTCCAACTTTGGAGTTGCATGCACAACACTTGCAAACTGTGCTAAGAGTTTTGGCTGATAACCAACTATACTGTAAGAGATCCAAATGCTCATTTGCTCAGACTTCAATAAAATACCGAGGACATGTGATCTCTAAAGCTGGAGTAAGTATGGATTCAACTAAGATAGAATGTATAAAAACCTGGCCTATTCCCAGTACAGTCAAAGAATTGAGAGGATTTTTGGGGTTAAATGGATATTACAAACGATTCATTAAGGGCTATGGGGTGAGCTGTAAGCCTCTAACTCAACTATTAAATAAAGAGAGGTTTGTATGGAACCATAATGCTCAAATAGCTTCTGAAGATCTCAAAAAAGCTATGACTACTGCACCAGTATTGAGCATGCCAAACTTTGAACTTCGTTTTGTAATAGAAATTGATGCATGTGAAGTAGGCATTGGGGCAGTATTGATGCATCAAGGACATCTTGTAGCCTTCCTTAGCAAGGCCCTATCAACCCAGAACCTGGGACTATCAGTATATGAAAAGGAGCTATTTGCTTTAGTACTGGCTGTAACCAAATGGAAGCACTACTTGGTTGGCCATCACTTTGTCATTAGGACAGATCACCAAGCCCTCAAACACCTATTGGAACAGACGCTTACAAATCCATTACAACACAAATGGCTCACCAAATTGTTAGGCTTGGATTATAAGATACAGTACAAGAGGGGTTCAGACAATGGAGTGGCTGATGCTCTTTCTAGGAGAAGGGTAGAGGGAACTAGTGACAGTAATGCAGTTGTACATCAGATATGTGCCATTTCCGTAGTACAACCAGCTTGGATGTAAGAGTTGCTTGAGAGCTATGATGGGGATGCAGAAGCTCAATAGAAAATATCTGAGTTCCTGTTAGATCCGAATGCAATTTCAGATTATCATCTGGAAAATGGGGTGCTAAAGTTCAAAGGTATGTGGGATCTACTAATAATGTCAAAATCAACTTAATTAGAGCTCTACATGATTCAGCTATTGGGGACATTCTGGTCAGAGGGGTGTTTATATAGGGTACAAACTCTATTCTACTAGCTTGGGATTAAGAGAGATGTCATCTGGTATGTCAGATCTTGTGATGTTTGCCAGAGAAGCAAACATGAAAATGTCCTTTACCCCAGACTGCTACAACCTATACCAATACCCCAACAGGCCTGGTCATACCTGTCCATGGATTTTATTGAACAACTTCCTCTATCTCATAGATTTGATACTATTTTAGTAGTGGTGGATCGGTTAACCAAGTTCAATCATTTCATTAAGCTCAATCATCCATATTCAGCACAACAAATAGCTTAGGTTTTTCTTGACAATGTATATAAATTACATGTCTGCCAGAATCAATAATTTCTGACTGAGACAGAATCTTCATTAACAGATTTTGGCAGGAGTTGTTTAGCATGCTAGGAATAAATCTACATTACAGTTTATCCTATCATCCTCTGTCTAATAGTCAAAGTGAAAGGGTGAACCAGTGCCTAGAGAATTATCTCAGGTGTATGTGCAGTAAACATCCTTCACACTAGACTAGTTGGTTACTTACAGCTTAACTTTGGTACAACACTAATTTCCATACAAGCTTGTAGGTAACGCCATTTGAAGCATTATATGGGTACAAACCAAACCATATACCTCTGGGACCTTTCGATTAGAGTATCATACCTGCTACAACTAACATGGTACAGGAAAGGTTCCAAGTTATATCCCTCATCAAGGAGAACCTAGCCAAAGCTCAAAATCGTATGAAACATTTCGCTGACAAACACATGACTGAAAGAGTTTTTCAGGAAAGTGATTGGGTGTTCCTCATGTTACAATCTTATAGGCAGCAGACAGTAGTCATTCGTAGGAATCTGAAGTTGACTGCTAACTATTTTGGGCCTTTCCAAGTTATTGCGAAAATGGGAGCAGTAGCCTACAAACTAAAATTGCTAGAGGGAGCTCGATCCATCCAGTATTCCATGTTTCTTTACTGAAAATGAAGGTTGGGATTACTCAAACTATTGCATCTACTCTGCCAGAACTGGATGTAGCAGATCATTGTTTTTTGAAACCTGAGAAGGTTCTTAAAAGGCGGGTTATCATGTGAAATTTGCAGCCAATTATGCATTACTTGGTGAAGTGGAGTGATTTGCCAGAGTTAGAATCATCTTGGGAGAACAGGAGCTTCATTGACAAACAATTTCTAGAAATCCAAGGTTGAGGACAAGCTTCTTTTAAGGGGAATGGATTGTCAAGAACTTCTCAAATTAAGAGGATGTCGTTTTATTCAAGAAGATATGCATTTGGGTCAAAGAGGATTAGCTTACTTGAATACTACATCGTTAGATTTAAGCTGATAGTTATTTCCTTACTGCAGTTAGTTAGGAATAATTGCATAAATAACCCTCCCTTGTAACAGAAAAATGGTTACGGAACTTAATACAAAAATTACTTTCTCTCTCTATTCTGTTATGCTTTCTTCTTCTTCTCTTTCTCTTCGTCTCTTACTCCATTTCTTTCTCCATCTCCTCTAATTCCAGACCTAATTAGGAAAATTAAATTCTAGAACTTGACATCCGTCCATGGAAATTTGGGACTAGTCCATTCTGTGCGTTCCTTGTTTTGCAGAACTTTGGGACCAGTCCGTCCCAAAATATCTAACTTGGAAGCATGTGCTAAAGTACATATGGGATAACTGTAGAAACCTCTCTTGAGGTTTTTGATAGTTGCATTCACCTTTCCTAAGGTTTTGAAAATAGCACTAACTTCCCCTGAACTTAAAGTTTTGATAGCAAATTCAGCCAATGTCAGAGAAAGTACCATTAAGAAAGTCTTTTAAGAAGTGAGATATTAATTTTGTTTCATTTGTACCCTTTTTGCCTCTCGTGAAGTTGCATTAGTAAAAAAATGTAAAACTTGTGATATATATTGGACAGCTACAGACTCCATTCCTATTAACCTCTTTGGACTTAAGCTAGAGCAATTTTTTGTTTCTTCCCATTTTTTGTGTTTTTATTGACTAGGAACAACTACTCCTTTTGGATATTGGTCTTCCAGACAAGCAAGACAATTACAGTTAAACATTATTGTTCATGAAGTGTAAAACTCAAAAAAATTTCACCAAAAAGTCATAGGAGAAACATTTAATGAAACTAATATAGATGGGGAGACAATTTACACACATGCAGGTATATGTGTAGGAGAAAAAGTATAAATATCAATAATAATATATTAATCACACACCATAATAACAAGGCCCTCAAATTTCATTCTTCTCAACTGAAAATAATATTAACATTCCCTATGTATAGATTAGAAGACTTAGCAAACAAGCCCTATGACTACAAGAAATTTTCTAATAAAATATTAATTCCTAAACAATAAAGCTATCATAATTTGAATCAAATAGAATTACAAAGATCTTAACATGACTAAAATACTACTGAATAATAATATGAAAATTTCTAAATTTGAGTCTTGATTTAATATACCAACATGAAGTTTTGTGTGTTTAATACATATGAGTAGTTAAACTCTTTCTTCCTAAGGAGAAAGATGAGTATATAGCTTCTTAGCTTGTGTTCACTTGAGTTTATTCAAGGGTGATTTGTGAACTTGGTTGTTCATTTATTTGAATCTCGCATTTACGGTTATTGATCACAAACTATAAATCATCCAATCATGTGTTTTTGCATGAAATTGCCTTGCAGGTGTAGTTCGTGATATATGAACCTTAGTTTGCATTTTCACGTTAGTAGAAGGTGCATCTAAGTGAATTCAAGCTTGCAATTTTTTTTGAGTTTCATGAACTTGTGCTAAATTAATTCATCATGTCAATAGGTGAAGATTTAGTATAAGTATGTTTGTTTATTTGTGAAAGCAATATACAAACAATTGTGAAAATTACTTCCTTAAAAATCCACAAATCAATAACCCTAATCATCCAAGTTAAGCACTTGTTTTGAGTTATAAGGGATCCTAATCCTTAGGATTTCTCTTTATTTGAATCTTAAGCTAACTTAATCTAACTTGTTCTTTGCTTTTGATTTAACTCTTGTTCTCTACTGCCTACATGGTTGGTTGTACCAACTTACGGTCGATTTTATGTTACTTTTTATGGCCGGTTGTGCCGCTTAATCCTTTATATTTCTTGTTTATTTACTTAATCGGTGTTTAAATAATAAAGCAAGTTAAAAAGCCATAGTATGTAATCAAGTCCTTGGGGGATCGACCCTTAATTATCACTATACTCAATACACGATCCGTATACTTGCAAAAAATCAGAGTATAAAGGCAAAAATTGATTGATAATTGGGAGAATTTAACTTGAAAGCTTAGATCACATCAAGTTTTTGGCTCGTTGTCGGGGATTTCAAATAATATTAGGGCAAAAACAAGCTTTATTAATCAAACCTGTTTCAGTTTGTTGACCTTGGTCCCTAGTTTTTTATATTTACAAAACAATGGATAATACTAATATCTCTTCAAGAAATATTTTCAGTTATAAAGCAAATCAGATTCAAAGATCAAGTGCAATTGAAAGGGACAAAGACTGCTGAAAACTGTTGGACGCTTGGATCGGACGTCCGATAATCATTGCGCAACTTCAGACGCATGAAGAACTCCACCATCGGACGTCCGAAGAAAATAAAACATTTCCCTTGACTCACTAACCTCGATCGAACGCAAGTATCGAACGTCCGATAGGATCGTTCAAATTTGACGAAAGCTGTCGGACGCTCACAAAGACAATACCGGACGTCCGATAGAATTGAGATATTCCTTCTAACTCATTGTCTGCTTTCGGATGCAAGCACCGGACGTCCGATAGAATTGAAGAAGATTTTTCAAACTCACTGCCTACTGTCGGACGCAAGAAACCAGACTACCGGACGTCCGATACTCCAACGGCTAGTTGACTCTTCAGCTACTTTCTATCCGTTGGAAGCATTAATGAAGCACTTTCTTGGTCTCCTATAAATGGAGCATGGTCAGAAACTTCAAATAACTTTTGCACACTGAAGATACAAAAGATCTAGAGTGATTTTAGTGAGAAAATACTCTCCAAGGAAGATTTGTAGTCTTAGTGGTGTGAGGTTCATTGTAAGCTTTTCATTTGTGAGTGAATACTTCCTGAGTGTAGCTCTACGAGGGTTATCCTGAGGGATAGTAAAACTTTCTAACTTGACCGAGTGGAGTTTGGGGCAAGAAGGAGGTGAACCTTCCTTTATACACAAGAGTGATTGTAATTCATCAATTTGAATTAATCTACAAGTTCAAGAGGAGTTGGGTAGTTAATTGGTTTGCAATTCTTTCCTTTTTATTTACTTATTGTTACGTTTGTGATCTTTACATTGCTTATTTCTTTTACTTCTCTCAAGTGATCTTGTTCATTCATTAATTGATTCATTGTGTGATCACTTAGAAAAGAGGGTAAATTTCATATTGAGCAAAAAATGCCCATAAGTTAATTAGGTTTTTAATCAACCTTATTCACCCCCTCTTAGGTTATCTTCGATTCTTACACAGTTTTAATTTTCCTTGTATAAACGGTGCCAATTTACTACTTTATATTAAGTAGTAGAATTTGTACTAACTCGTCTGAACTTTGATGTTTTGTAGTGCATGCACCGATCTCTCCGTAACATACTACCATTTAATCCTAAAATTGAGAAAATGGCAAATAGGAGAAGGCGTTTGGCATGACGGAAAGCTCAACAACAAGAAGTGGAGAGTGAAGGTGAAATTGTAATTGAATTGCTCCATTTAGAAGAAATGGCAGAGGAACACACAAATCGCAATCAACAAGTCTTAAGAGATTTTGCTTTGCCATATACGGAAGGATCTCAAACAATTATTGCACGACCGGCAATCAATGCAAATAACTTTGAGATTAAGTCAGCACTGATTCAAATTCTCTGACAAGAACAATTTGGAGGCACTACAACGAATGATCTAAATGGTCATTTAGCTAATTTTGTGGAGATTTGTGACACAATCAAGATTAATGGAGTTAGTGAAGATGCTATAAAGTTTCGATTGTTTCTTTTCTCTTTAAGAAATAATGCTAAGGTGTGGCTTAATTCACATGCACCAAACACTTTCACTACTTGGGCCGATTTATCGAAGGCTTTCTTGAATAAATACTTTTCACCTAGAAGAACTGCTAAACTACGCATGGAAATATCAAGTTTTGGTCAGTAGGATGGTGAATCATCATATGAGCCTTGGGAGAGGTACAAAGAGTTGTAATGGAAATGTTCACATCATGGACTTCTCGAGTAGCTAATTGTACAAATTTTCTATAATGGTTTAATATATCCTATGAAAACTCATATTGATGCTGCTACAGTGGAGCACTTATGGGAAAGTCGGCCAATGAGTCTCAACAATTAATTGAAGAAATGGCGGCCAATAACTACCAATGAACTAACGATAGAGGTAATACTAAAAGACATGCAGGAATGAATGAGTTGAACGTTTTAAACATGTTAAGTACAAAAATGGACAATGTGATGAAAGTGCTAAATAGATAAGGTGAGGTTGATCCAACGTCTAATGGTAATGTAGCATGTTGTACTCTTTTGGAAAAAAATCATGAAAGTACTAATTGTGTTACTATTGCACAGGTACAATATATGAAGTGTATCAATTGACCGAATCAAAACAATCCTTATTCCAACACTTACAATTATGGATGGAGAAATCATCCAAATTTCGAGTGGAGAGACCATGAAAATTAACAATGACCAACCAATCCACCGGATTTTCAATCAAAACAAGCACCTATTGAATCCAAACCCTCATAGGAGATGGCCATTACAAAATTAGCTAATCTAATACTACAATTAGTAATATGGATAGATTAGCTAAAACAACCTTGGAGAGATTTGAAAGACTAGAGAAAAGAATGGACCAATTAACCTCAACGTATAAAAATGTCGAAGTTCAACTCGGCCAAATTATTAACACCGTGAACCTAGAAACCAAGGGGAGTTATCAAACAAAACCCAAGTCAATCCAAAGGAGCATTGCAAGACAAATTATTCTCCGAAGTGGTAAACAATATGATGGCTCTTCTAATGTTGGGCTTAAGAGAGAAGAAAAAAAGGAAAAACAAGAGAGTTTGATTAATGACAAAAGGAAAATATTTCAAATAATATCCTATCCAAAAACATTCTTTAATTTTTTACTCTTTTGGCTAAAAACAATGTATGACTGATAATACTAATTGTATTAAATGTACATAATTTGATATCTATAACTAATAATAATATTATTATAATTAATAATATTAAATATGATATATCTATAATTATAATATATATATATATATATAAGGCGAGGGACAGGGCGCGGAATTGGTGCGGTGTATACTCGCCCGTCCTATGGCTCTCCTAAAAGCACCCACCGTTAAAATTACCCCTTGCCCCATGAACACCGCCTCTCCTAAAAGCACCCGTCCTAATATAAATAAATAAATATATATATATATATATATATTCTTATGATTTTTCTTAGTGCTTGATTTTCATCTTTTTTTGTCTTTTGTGGGATGAAAAGAAACAACGTTTGTTGGGTTTTGTAGAAATAGTTTGATTTTAGTTAATTTAGAAAATGATAATGTGCGTTAAATCATTAAATGGTGATGATTGGCCTCTTATTTGTAGACATTCTTCAACGACTTTTTTTTTTAAATTGATTGTTTTTAATTTCCATTTCTAGAAATAGTTTAAATGACAAAGGCGATGCCTTGTGGTGAACTTTGTTCAAGATACGGTGGTATGCATCTGGTATTCATCAATGATGATGATGGCGACTTCCTATGGTCAAGCTTCTTGATGTTTTGGCCGCACCTAAAAATGAAGAAGATGATAGGTGTGAAGAATTGGGAGCTGCCTGGACATTCTAAACCTCCTTTTTTTTTTTTTTGTTACAAATGGCCCCTAACCAAAAAGTTAAACATGGGGTGGTATCTCTCGTATTATCTACAGCAGCAGTCTTTAAGTCCGTTCGAGGGCTCTCTCAGAAAATTCTAAATATTCTTCTCTCCACTTTATGTGAGCTTTTGAATTTTTCTTTTTTGTTTTGGATATATTAAAGTCCTTGAATCGAGGTTGAATTGTAAAGATCAATTGAATCGTGACCTGGACATTTGACTGGTTCACTTATTGGTTCGAATTTAAAAATATTGACAAAAACATTTCAATTAAATCTTAAAAAGTAACTGAAAAAGGTTTAAATTATAAAACACTCTAAAATACATATTGTATTAGTAAAGCTTTTAAAATACAATATTACAATATTGTTTTTTTGAAAGGCACCCTGAGGAATATTTAATCCATGGAACCCAATTTTCTCTACTCCTCAATGTCCTCCACCATCCTTCAACATCGTGATGGATGATGGCTAACAACCGCAAATCCTCGTACGAATGATGGCTGGATATCAAGACAATTACATTTAAAATAATTATAATTAAAAATTATATCTACTGCTCTAAAAGATATAAAAGAAAAATTAAATGAGAGACGTGACAATGGAGAACAAGTTGCCTGCGTAATTTAACAAAAGGCGGAACTCACAAGAAAGACTGGTCCCAATTCCCAAAATTCGGCAGGGGGACAATAATTTAGTATGGACCGGTTCTAAGATTCTGCGAAAGGACAAGAATGGTCACATTCGGGGTGTCTGATATGTTAGTGTCAATCAATGTCAATATTAAAAAAAGAAAGAAGAATGCGATTATCAAATGAATGGGCATTGGACAAGGGCCGAACGATTATCAAAAAAAATCGTTGGAGGTAATTTTGTGCAAAATATATACGATGTAACTTTAATTTCACACGATATTATTTATTTTTAATAATATATAATTATATAACAAAATTTTATGAATTTAATATATAATGGTGAAAAATTGAGGTACAAAATAAAATTTGGACCTTATATTTTTTTTAATCAAATTTTGACTATGAACTAGCAGGAACAATTCCTCTTCCATGGGCATTACTCTATATTTACAGGCTCCAACGCGTTGGCACAAAAATATCAAGCAAAGTGAAAATTATTTTAACTATTTAATATAAGTTGTCGCCGCACCAAACTTTTCACCATTAATCAAATCTCTACATATTAATAAATAGAATCAAAAACTAATTTGTCTATTTTGATGACAAAAATATTTCACAAGAAGGAAGGGCACTAATTGAAATTTGACTGATTTCGTATCGACATAACAAACATGGAATGGTCCCAAAACAATATGGAAACACAACAGTTTGGAAGGGCTGATTGTTGTGACACTTTTTTTTTTTTCTAAATGTGCCAGCTTTATGTAGTTAATAAAAATAAAAAAATTTTATAAATTGACAAATTTTTACACACGCTCACACTTCACTGCCAATTCAAGTTAAAACTACATCGTTTTATGTATAATTGACACAAGTGATGAAATATATTATAACCTGTGTTGATTTTATAAATTTATAGCGCTTAAGATATATATTGAACAAATGGAGAGATCGATGGAAAAAATCTAACGAAAAGGAGAATCTCATTTTTGACCTGTACTAAATTTATTTGATAAACTGTTTAAAGTTAAATCATTGATATCATGACATGCAGGACCCTTCACTCGTCCAAGTGGACATAAAGCTATAGGGTAAAAGATGCTATCCATGATTGATTGAATAGATGAGGATGCAAGGGACCCCATATAATTAAGTAGATATACAAACTTGGAGTTGCAAAGCTTCTCTCTCTGTAAGTGAGTTAAAAAATTTTTAACCATAAATTACACGTAACCCTCTTGTAGTTTCGCACATTACCATATGATTATCTAACATTTCATAATATCGACTTCATCTCCTTGTAGTTCCATGTAAATAAGAAACTTGATAGAAAATAGCCTCCATAATGTCATTATTTGAAATATGAGTATTGTTCTTATTTAAATAATAAATTGAACCACGATCTTATCACCTTGAACAAAACTCTTGGTAATTTTGCAAATAAATGCAAAAACTGCAGGAATAAAGTATATATTCATACAGATCACAGACAAATTAAGTAGATATTATGATTTTATCACACGTATTTTTGGAGAGCATTTAATTCAATCGCAGTGATCAGTCGTGCTTTCTATCTATTTTCAGGTTGCATAAAATCGTAGGGGATGATGTGGATATATTAAAAATTTAGGGAATCATACGGTAAAATTTAAAACTTTAGGGAGGTCATATGTAATTTACCTTTTTCGTTTCTAATGACCTGGAGAAAATATTCACTTCTCTAGGAAAAATAATTATTGACCAAAGCTGTATTTAGACCTACACGCTAATTTTCAACTTACATCTTATGCATAAGGGTTACATTCTTGCCTAGTTACACAATCAACCCAACCATTTTTTTTTTTTTTTTTTACATTCAACCCAACCATGTTAACAGTCATCATGCCTTCAAAAGTATAATGATTATTGATTAAAAAAAAAAGAGTTCGCATCCAAAAATTATTTGAAAAATACGAGGATCCAAGATCTTATGTGTAAAGCAGACAAAATTTGTCTACCTATACGTAAACCTTGAGACCCTAATAGCTTCTTGATCTTATATGGAAGAAATATTAATTGATTTATGGCGATGCAAAAAAATTGATTAGGTTTAGGCCTCCAAGAACAAAATATGAGAAGATGATAGTACTCAGTCCGGAAACTTATTCCTGCTGTCGGTTCTATATCAATTTGGATACTTTAGGCAATGACTTCTTCTTTGACGTAAAACTACGAGCTATTATTGATAATGCAGGAGCAATCCCTAGTTAGCAGCAGCATGCTACTCTTACGCAGTAACGGAGGACAAAAGATGCCGCTAAATCCTGCACAATGTCAAATTACTAAAGAGCTGCAAAAACAAGTATAGATGGTGAGAACTAGCGGTTCTAATGTATTATGAGCTGCTTGTACAGATTTCTTTTTTGAAAATCAATAAAATGCGATTATTTTTAGGTAAAAAAGGTTAATTATACAATAAACTCTATGACACCTATGAAAAGATGTTCATTGAGAAACTCTATTCCATATAGAAATCATAGGTCTGTTTAGATTTGAAGATTTTCTAAACACTAATTTTACCATATTGAAATCTTAGATCTATTTAGATTTGGAGATTTTCTAAAAACTAGGGGTGCTTGTTTCACAGATTGGAATCGAAAATAGAAATGGAATCATAGACTCTGGTTTGCAATTAAGCTTTTTATTCCAATATCTAGTTTGATTCACACATTAGAATTAGCATCATTCCAATTCCTGATGTTTGGTTTGATGAGTGTTTCAGAATTAAATACAATTAAATTTCAAATTTACCCCTGATATAACAATTCTTATAAAACAAAGGGTTAATTGTAGAAACCTCCCTTGAGGTTTTTGACACTTGCACTGACACTCCCTTGAGGTTTCAAAACAAACAAATTCATTCTAAATTTTGGTTTGGGGTAATTTCATAAACCAAATCGCGGTCACTTTTTGTAAAGTATCACTTTCCCATAAAAGATCAGCTCTTTATGGCTTTCCTCCATTATAAGAATAGAGTATCCATTTTCCCATAAACAAATTTATTTATCGGATAAAATAAAAATAAACCCGTTTTCCAATAAAACACCAGCTCTTTATAGTTTTTCTCCATTATAAGAACAGAGTACCCTTTCAAAATACAAATGGAAAACTGCAAAAAACATAAACAAGGAGAGCCTCCAAGGAGTCAAGGGGTCTGCATAGTTGAGTCCTTGGATTTGTTCTCTTCTGAAGATGGCCGATTCTTCGAGTCAGATTGCCGGACCTCTTCAATCATCCTAACTACTTCATCCATGTTTGGTCGCATGTCTGGCACCTTGGCAACACATGCCATGGCTATTTGCAGCATCTGCACCATTTCTTCTTCAATATTTTGGAACCTCATCAACTCGACATCAAAAACTTCGGCTGTCCATTCGTCCCTGACAACTGATTGGACCCACCTCGGGAGATCAACCATGTCATCCCGTCCTGGAGACTGAATTGGTCGTTTTCCAGTTAACATCTCCGCCATTTTTTCAAATCGCAAATTCTACCTTAGTATTAATTATAGGAGAAATTTGGGTGGAGGGTTTTCTTCAATTTTTCTTAGAGATCTTTCTCGTGGAGATCTTGTTGAATAATTTGCCCACTAAAAATATTTGCCCACTATTAATCTATTTAGATCTTTTTTTTTTCAAGAGATTTTGGATTATAGATGAAGACTATATGATGAAGAAGAAGAGATAGAAAAACTGATGAAGAAGAAGAACAGAAAGACGGCGTGTAACGGAGAGAAAGAGAGGGTAGAGGAGTTTTGTATGTGAGGAGTAGGTCCGTCATAAATGTTGTCCGAGGGAATAAGTTGAGGGTTTTATCCAAAATCTCCTAATTTGTTCGGGAATGGGATAAGTCCTATTTTTTAGAAATGATTCCAAAAATTGCATTCCAATAGGTTTAACCCAAGCAACAAATAAGGGGTTTATTCCATTCTGTGATTCCCAAACCCTTTAACTAAACAGCCCCCTAGTTTTTCAAGTATAACACTAGAGTAAAATCTATCCCAAAAACACTTCAAATAAATCTCAAATACTTCTAATAAAAATATTAAAAAATAGAAAAAAAAAACCACCACCTTTTTCTTCCCCCACCATTGCCATTCCCTCCCTCTTCCTCCTCCTTTCCCTCTCCTTCAACCTCTCTCCTCCGTCCTCCATCCTCTTCTCCCCTTCCCCCCTCCTTCCCCCTGCTCCTCCTCCTTTTTGTGACTAGATTTGCTTATGGTGCCTAACCAACCTGGGTAGGAGTGGGGTTGGGGGATAAAGAGGGAGAAGGAAGCAGCGTAGGGAAAGAGAAGGAGGAGAGGGAGGAATAGTAAATAATTTTAAAATGTCCCAAAAAAGTCTAAATTTTAAAACACTCTAAAATAAAATTATATAGTCCATACAGGACTATATAATAGTAAATAAAATTTTTTTTGGAAAGGCACCCTAAAAAATATTTAGTCCATACAGGACTCCAGTTTTGGGGATCCTCCTCCATCCTTTAACATCCTGATGGATGATGGCTAATAAGAGGGGTGGCAATTTCCGACACGATCTGAAAACACGACACGAATCTAGCACGAAATTAATGAGTTTGGGTTGAGGTTTCGCAGGTTTGAGTCAAAATTAGGTCGAACCCGATGGACCCGAAAAGAAAACGAGTCGAATTTGGGTCAACCCGTGGATGACCCGATAACCTGTTTAAGAATTAAAAATAATTTAATAAACTTAAAAATTATTTTATCTAACTAAACTAAGTTATTCTTTTTTTCCAAATGCATTAATTACTTAATCCTAAATGAATTTATTTAACTTGTGTGAGATTGAAATTATTATATTTGGATAAATAATGCATTATAATTATTTTTTACTTTTATACAGTTTTAATTTATTTTATATTTGGTTCGGGATAAAACTCTTTTACAGTGTTTTAATTTATTTTAGATTTGGTTTGGGATTATTTATTTAAATTTTTGTTACTTGAT
The DNA here is from genome assembly GCF_036785885.1 of Coffea arabica. NCBI lineage: Eukaryota > Viridiplantae > Streptophyta > Magnoliopsida > Gentianales > Rubiaceae > Coffea > Coffea arabica. The sequence goes on along the minus strand of NC_092312.1, from coordinate 24,887,363 downwards.
TATGTAATTAGTCTTGTACGAAATTTGTTTTATTAGAAATTACAGTGATAAATTAATAAATTAAAATTAAATTCGGGTCATTTCGGGTCGACCCACCAACCCGAAATTTTCGGGTTCGTGTCAGATATTCTGACCCGTTTCGGGTTGGCAAGTCAGGTTCGGATCAGCGAGTTTTCTGTTATACCCGAGTCTCAACCCGAAACGGACTCGATTGCCACCCCTAGCTAATAACCTCAATTCCACGTAGGACATGGATATCATAAATGAGAGGCATAACAATGGAGAACAAGTTGAGGAAATTTTGGGACTGGTTTCGGCAGGGTCCAGTGCTTCCATAGAATTTTGGTACCAGACCGTCCTATGCGTTCCTTGTTTTACGGAATTTTGGGACCAGTTCGTTCCAAAATATGTAACTAAGTTGCAAGCATATGCTAAAGGTGTATATAGTATGTGAATTTATATTCACTAATTACTAATTTTGTTTAAGCATAAACAACTAAAACAATGCATATAAATTGCATATCAACATATTAGCGTATTATCCTTTATCATTGAAAGCAATCAAGTCATTTGGAGAATCATTGGATCTTGGTCTAATAACTAAGAAAAGCCTTTTTAAGCTCTCTTGTGCACTAAATTAAAGATTCAAACCCCACCTAATACATTACAAGGAAGTGTGTAGCTTTCTTGTTTTTTCAAAAAAAAATCAGAGAGTACAGCAGTGAACTTGTCTAATCTGACGGTTCATCCTGCACCTCTGATACGTTTCTGTAGACTTCTCCTCTCGCATAATATAGGTTAATGTAGAAGTAGATTAGAAGTTGCTACTAATGACAAAAAAAAAAGAAAAAAAAAAGACATTTGGAGGAGGGGTCAGGACTGGGTCAGGACGATTCGGGAAGAGAGAGTGCAAGTTTGGTGTGGTGATAATTTATATTAAATAGTTAAAATAATTTTCACTTTGCATGATATTTTTTTGCCAACGGGTTGGAACACGTGAATCAAAATTGGCGATGAGTAGGTCCGAATGAACCCTCTCTCTTCACTCAAGGTTATCTCATAATTGAAGAGCATCCTAGTGTGAACTTAGGCTTAAAAAAATGGCTTATGCAAATTTGATGAATAAGAAAGAGTCCACTTGTACATCCTTGGGGATGCACAATTTTGGAGTAAATATATTGAGCCCGACATATCTTTGTACGTTTCCATCACGGTTGCGTGAAGATTGCATTCTTTTTCTGGATGTTGCTGCGGTATGTTTACATGTCAAAACAGAGGTGTAGAAAGTTAACGGAAAAGACATTCAAGCATTTTTGGCCACAAACGGTAGGGGAAGTGTGTTGGGCGGGCACGTGGAAAGGGCTTTTGTGACGTGCAACCGGAAGATCTATTGGGGGTTGAAGAGGACTCCAGCCGGGCATGCCAAATGTGGAGGGGCCGAAATTAAGCAACCGGGAAAGTGAGGGTTTGTACGCGAAAGTACGGCATGGAAAAAAGGCGCGAAGCTTACTGGATAAGCTAAAGAGTGCAGGCGTATTAGAAAGGAAAAAGCGCCAAAACCTGAGCAGGAGGAATAGCAGAAGATAGGGATTTGTTATGGAGCTGGCGGCGGAAATAGATGCTTCGGAGATGCAGTGGGACAGTGAAGGAGAAAGCGAAAATGTAGTATCGCCGATGCATCAGAGTGGAACACCTTCGAATTTTAAAAGTTGCAGCAGTGAACGGAAGGCCATTCGTCGGACGGCGGAAACAATGGTAGTATCGCTGATGCATGAGAGTGGAACACCTTCGAATTATAAACGTTGCAGCAGTGAAAGGAAGGCCATTCGTCGGACGGCGGAAACAATGGTAAGCCACTCAACTCATTCCGTGAAGAATATGGTGGATTGGATCTCGGATGAGCAGCGGCAGGCTGTCAGAGAGTTTGGATTCGGGTCAATTTTGAATGTGAAGGGAGTAGAGGTTGACGAAGAGATGTTGAAGTGGCTGGTGGATAACTTTGATGTAGATCGGAGGACACTGAACGTTCATGGGTACTGTCTACAGGTGACAGCGGAGGATGTGGAATGTGTACTTGGTTTGAGCAGCCGTGGGAAAGATATTGAAAGCGAAAAGCGAAGGCAAGAGATGGATACAGAGTTGGAAAGAGAATTGAATATCAGAATAAATAGCGGTGAAATTGTAGTGGAGGAATTGAGGCACAGTATATGTAGTTTGCATAACGAAGGCTTAGAATTCAAAGTGAAGTTCGTATTGTTTGTTGTTGGTAGGTTGTTAGCACCAAGTTTGGATGACAAAGTGAGCCGGGCTCTGGTGGCTGTAGTGGCTACAGAGGAGAATATGGAAAATTTGAACTGGTCGAAATTCATACTTGACAATTTGGTGAAGAGCATCCGTGATAGAGACGGCAACGGAATAGCGGGATGTGCACTTTTCTTGATGGTATAAGAAAGACGCACCATTTTGTATTAGAGATAGGAATTACTGGAATAATGAAATTAAACTTTGATAGAAAAGACCCGTAAATGATGGTAGGCGTTTTTGTCCGTGCAGATTTACTATCTGGAACGATTCTATATCGAGGGTGAGGACGAGTTTCGCAAGTTCCAGCCGAGAGGGCCGAGGCTAAGATTTTGGGGAAGGTACGAGATTAATGAAAGCGTGCGAATATTGAGGAGGAATCACATATTTGAGGGGGAACAGGTAATGTAAAATCCTTTCGTGTGAATTGTTGTTGAAATTGCAATCTGCATTTTGTGACGTTACTAGTAGTACAAAACTGAAGGGTTGTAGTGACAGGGCAATGTGCAGTTTTACAATAACATAAGCTGTAGAGAAGACATTGATAGAAGACTGATTGAAATTGAATGTGGTAATAAAGATGTGAAGGATAGTATTGGTAGAATGGAAGCAATGATTGAATGTCGTTTTGAAAGGCTGAGGAGCATGTATGAAAGTGGAAGGGTGTGCAAAACAAACCGGGCACTTGGTGTGGAGGGTGGGCAGAAGGACGATTGGCGCGGTAATGTTAAAAGAGGGAGTGAGTTACATAAATTGAGTCCTACAACGCCAGATGTTAGGTCCAAAAGCAGGAGTGAAAATGATAGAGTCACTACGAATAGTACTGTAATGGGTGAAAAGAGTGCATCGAAAATTACAAAGTGGAGGAGTAGAAAGAGACTAAGGATGGACAATACGGAGAAGCCTGTGGGGGAAGACAAACAAAACAGAAGGCAAGGTAAAAGAATAAAGGTATGGATCGGTTTGTGCCAAGGTATTTGTAGCATTAGAAAAGTAAAGTATAAATTGTAGTTTTATGTACAGATGGATAGCAGTGTGATGAACAAGTGTCAAACGAAGATCGTTGCTTTATTGGCAAAGGTGAGTATTCCAACGTTCCAGAATTACTAAAGTATGGGAAATTATAGACAATGAAAGATGACATATTTTTGTGGTAGCAGGAAACGAGGCTAGCATCTATCGGGGGAAAATTGAGTGAGGGACGAGCAAAAATACTGAAGTTCTTGTTTGACACTCAGCTGTCGCAAGGGTATGTACTGGATCATGGATTTGTTAAATCAACAGTTCTATTTTGTTTTATCCTTTATTTGAAATTGCAATGGGAAAGGGGACAGAAAAGTATTTGCAATTATAAGGTTGACTAAATATGTAGTATGATTATCCCCATAGGGGAGAGGGCATAGGAACGAAAATCTTCGAAGCAGTTAAAATTGGTTTACAAGTGAGCACAAAACTTACAATTTGTGTGCTGTCAATCATGCCACCTTTATATAAAAAGCAAGGGTAGGTAACATGGTTGCATATAGAATAAAAGGTGAGTATTCCAGAAGTTTGAGAATGGAAGTACAATGAAAACTCAATGACCCTTATGGTGAGTACATAACCGCCTTAGGCTAACTGAATGACCCTAAGGACCGATTGAGTCATTGAAACCGTGATTGCTGGTTGTATTAGTGAGGAAGACCGAACCTAGTCTGGCCGTTTTCACTCGAGTCATTGAAAATGATGATATCAAGTTTGTAGATTATGAAACCGTAATACACATAGGGAAAACATTAATGTACGCTGTTGTAATGACAGGGAAGTACTGGTGTCAATTAAGGGGCAGACAGCAAGTCGGGATGCAATGGGGTCGTTGCTTCCTGAAAAACCCATGGCATGTGATGTGAGTAAATCGAGGGATTGAAATTGGGTGGTGTTGTGTGGACTGTTTCACGGAGGACGAAGTGATGTGACTTGAGTTTGGTGCAGATAATCAATTGCTATTGTGCGATGAAAACAGCGCGGCAGCAAAGGCGTCCTGACGATCAGTCAATGCGATGGTGGTTCATGCCAACTTGGTTTCAGGTACAAGTGTTCGGCCAAAGTTGGGGGCTTGTGAGTACGTACATTCATATTGAAATGTCATATTTTACTGTCGTGTTGTAGCAAGAGATTTTGGAGTTCAACAAATCAGCAGACGAGCTGTACTGTACATATCTACAGGAATGTAAAGTAGGAGGTAATATAAAAAAGTGTGAGAAGGTACGAGCAGCTGCCCTGTTATGTAGCATAATGGAATAGATACAGATTGCCATGATGATGACTAACTAACCGCTGCTATGCTTCAGATATTCGTGCCAATGTGGCACGATGAGCATTGGTATATGTGTGTGGTGGACATGGGAAGCGAAGAAGTATTAATTTATGATTCATTGAGAGGAGACGAGCAAACGGAAATGAATAGGCGCAGCTCCGTGGAGACAGTGGTAAACTAAGTTGGTTTGTCAAACATTTCATGAACACGACCATCACCTTTACAATTGGTGGCAGTAAACTTAAAATTGGATATGTTTTTCTTGTATGGCCGTCAGATTGAAAGGTTGGAAGCAGCGCTGACTTATGGTTTGGAGGGGCAGTATTCGTCATGCCTTTGGCTGTACAAAATAAAAGCTGCAGCCACATGTCCACAGCAACGGAATGCGTAAGTTGCATGTGCATAGGTTTGGAAGTTTTTTCCATAGTTCAGCAACGGTTGTCTAAAAATGTGGTTATGGTTTGTAATGCAGGTGGGATTGTGGGTTATTGATGCTGAAGTACATGGATATGTTATCAAGTGGAATTGGAAGCTGGAAATGGAATCAGGTAAGGAAAAAGGAATGGCGTCGTATGCTGTAACAGTAAGTGTGTATGCTTGCATTGGTTGCGAACGATGGAGATAGTAACAAATTTATCGGTGCAGTACAATTCGGAGCAGGAGCGGCGCAAAGTAGCACTGTCTTTGGTTCTGGATGATGCCAACGTTGTCCGTCATGAAATTATGCGGAAAGCGAACACGCACAGGAGGTTGGAGATGAATAAAGTTGAGGTTCGATGAAGGTGGCAAGATAGAGAGACAAAGTAGCGGCATTTTGTGGAAAGGGCCATGTTTTAGGCGGTGTCATAGTCGGATGGACGTCGTCGTAGCCTAAAATGTAGAAGACGGAGAGAGAGAGTCCAAAAGCTGCCATAGCAAGGCAAGCGGTTGGTGTGTATCCATGAGTTTCATTAGAGGAAGGGAAAGCAAAGTTCAACCGAGCAAACTCGCCGGTGGTGGTGCGGGGAGACCTTGCCATGGGGATAACGAGTACCACAATCTTCATGTGGTCGAGAGTTAAGAGAAGATTTGTGGGTGGTTATGAGTAGCGTACAGTGATCCATGGTATGCAGTCATTAGAAATAAATGAAAAAAGATTGAAATATTTGATTTGTGGTAATTAAAGTTATGTATCGCGAGAGTTTATGAATTAGGTGTCTTGACGTATCCGAAACAATTTGTCTTAACACGGACTTTTAACCTGCAATAGGTTAGTTTCTTGCTTTGCATTCTATGGTAACGGGTAAATGACACTCAAGTATAATATCGATCCGATTTTATCGAACAAATAAAGTGGCCATACATAGCTGGTGTTTTATTGCAAACCGTGTTCAATTAAATTTTATCCGATAAGTGAATTAGTAAGTATGGCATATTGGTACTCTGTCTCATAGCGGAGGAAATCGATAAAGAGCCGGTGTTTTATTGGAAAAGGGGTTTTACTAGAGAACTGATTGATAAATAAATGTATTAATGGAAAAATGGGTGCATTGTTCTTATAATGGAGGAAGGTAATAAAGAGCTGGCCTTTTATGGGAAAGTGATACATTACGGAAGTGACCGCTATTTGGTTTATGAAATTATCCGAAAATATTTAGAATTAGTTTATTTATTTATATAAAAAATTATAATATACATTTTAGTATAATTTACTGATTGATTTTAATTTTATTGGATAAAAAAATTGTTTTATGGAAAAGGGTACTCTGTTGTTATACTGGAGAAAAGCCATGAAAAGCTGGGGTTTTATTGCAAAACGAGTTATCATATATTTTATCCGATAAATGAATCTATTAATGGAAAAATGGGTGCATTGTTCTTATAATGGAGGAAGGTAATAAAGAGCTGGCCTTTTATGGCAAAGTGATACATTACGGAAGTGACCGCTATTTGGTTTATGAAATTATCCCAAAAAATTTAGAATTAGTTAATTTATTTATATAAAAAATTATAATATACATTTTAGTATAATTTACTGATTGATTTTAATTTTATTGGATATAAAAATTGTTTTATGGAAAAGGGTACTCTGTTGTTATATTGGAGAAAAGCCATAAAAAGCTGGGGTTTTATTGCAAAACGAGCTATCATATATTTTATCCGATAAATGAATCTAGTAATGGAAAAATGGGTGCATTGTTCTTATAATGGAGGAAGGTAATAAAGAGCTGGCCTTTTATGGGAAAGTGATACATTACGGAAGTGACCGCTATTTGGTTTATGAAATTATCCCAACAAATTTAGAATTAGTTAATTTATTTATATAAAAAATTATAATATACATTTTAGTATAATTTACTGATTGATTTTAATTTTATTGGATAAAAAAATTGTTTTATGGAAAAGGGTACTCTGTTGTTATATTGGAGAAAAGCCATAAAAAGCTGGGGTTTTATTGCAAAACGAGCTATCATATATTTTATCCGATAAATGAATCTATTAATGGAAAAATGGGTGCATTGTTCTTATAATGGAGGAAGGTAATAAAGAGCTGGCCTTTTATGGGAAAGTGATACATTACGGAAGTGACCGCTATTTGGTTTATGAAATTATCCCAAAAAAATTAGAATTAGTTAATTTATTTATATAAAAAATTATAATATATTTTTATTTAATACACTGTGTAATTGTACTAATATTTTTTATAATTCTAGAGAATATTATATATTAATAAGTATAATTTTTAGTATATATTACTATATTATACATAACAAATATAATTATATAATATATTATTACTACATACACATATATATTATAAATATATGGACATATATATTTGCATGATGGGAAACATCTGTGCCTGCGTCATGTGCATCCCTTCAATAACGTATTCCAATTTGTACAACGAATGCATCAATACAGGCCCAGAAATGTATTGTAAGTTGTCCAAGCCTGTCAGCAGCATAGACATCCCCATTAAAAAGTGAGGCAATCTTAAGCTCCTAGTCCAGCAGCTAATTTTCCCTATCGAAGTACATATTCAACCAGGGGTTAGCTAAAGGAATACATTACTCATACAGACTTCGTGTTGGGTTTGAAGATTCCATTGGTGGACTTTATTTTGGTACAGACGCAAAGCAAGGAGCCTAGCTGAATTAATGTCAACCATTGCTCCTTGACCAACTGTTAGTATTGCACGTATCCGAGAGGTTAACCAGACGGGCAGATTTAGTGAATTGCATTGTTGTTAATGTTTAGACGATAAGTTGCCAACAAACAATTAGAATGAGAACAGGCTAAACTTACTACATGCCAATGTGGTCTGAAGTATATGGCTGACGCATCCTGCATTTGACAGCAATTACAAATTTTATCTGATAATTTTTCCTCATGTGCATTCGGGAACCTGCATACAACATACGTCATTCCCAACTTCGACATTTTTAGAATTTGCATAAAAAAACTCAGCGATGGCCCTTTGCAAACAAAAACAGAAGGGAAGAAAGTAGTACCAACATATATGAATTAGACAGACCCAGTGTCTGACTAAAGCACAAAAGTTTTTAACCTGTGTGTCCCATCAGAAGATAGGTTCTCTCCTTCCAATGGTTTGGAGAAGCTTCCGTACAGTGAACGGCCCATAAACTGATCTTCCTCATGCTTTCAAATTTTCCTTTTTTTCTTGGTCTGCGCATATGATCAGACGCAATTTTAGCTATCAAAAAAACGAAATGAACTATTGTCAACATAGTCCTGAACATGAATGCATCTAAATACCTCCGGAGGATATATGTTTGGGGCTTCCCGTTTGCGCGTCACTTGCTTTGCTGTGTTCTGCAGTCCAAGCTTGCTGACAACATTAACATAAAAGTTCCAATCCACACTGCCTTCTGTTACGGGTGATTGTCCAAAACGGTTTTGCTTAATGAAATCTTGTACATTATCAGCACGGGCCAATTTCTTCAGGTGTCCTACAAAATCTCCTTCAGGATCTGCAAATAAGTTTTGTGTCAGGCCAATCTTTGAACGGATGTTCTTCCGTAGCAAAAGCCACATTTCAAAGCCAAAAAGACCAGGTCTTACCCAAATAATTGTCTTCTACAGTGTAACATGTATAAGAGGTGGGGAAGATGGCATTGTACGGCTGAAGAACGAGTAATATGGAAACAGTTAGGCCTGATCATGTTGTTTGTGCATACTGGAACATATACAACATAACGATCAGTTCCCGTATGGTGCACTTACAGAATTAAGGACGGATTTATACGGAGAATCATCGACTAATATCGTGTTAGAGCTGTTGTACGACTTATATTCTCCCCACACACGTTTCAGGTCCTTAAACATCACCGTTTTGTCTGGATTTTCCCTAAGCCTGGTTTGTGTCATAGTGCACCGCGACTGATCCTGCACAATATTGATTGTTCCCGACTTTGATTTATCAGAAGTCTTACACACGGACTGACTACACACAATCGAAGTAATTTGTGAATGACATCTCACCCAAACAAATAACAGTCTCTGCTCCAAACGTTCATTCATTTTTTTGGATAGACTGTCCAACACTGGTTGAATGTTGTGGCTGCAGAAAACACAACTGTCTTGAATTAAGGGAACAACACAAAAACTTGTGGACGTTCTAGTTAATCAAGTAATTGAAATATAGGTTGGCGGATACCTTAGCTTTGATGACCAAACAGCGACCTCAAAATATGACAGACAGACCTGCAAAAATTCACGGCAATGTGGTCTGAAGTTAAAGTCCCGATTTCTGGTCATCCTTGTAAATGCACTGCCCAGAAGCACTCCATTCAAATCAAGAATAAGAAGCTTCTTCTTTGAATCATTGCTGGACGCAAGTTCTGGCGGGTTTTTTTTCACCCTTGTACCTTCGGCTGGGGAAAAAATGAAGGCATACAGCATTTCAGCACATGGATTGTGCATGTGAGATCAAATTTGAATGTCATAATGAGAAATCAAACAAGAGGAAATGGAAAGTGTAAAGCAAAGTTCTGGGGCCGAGGATTTATTACAATGGTGTCACAAGGAGATGCATCGGAACAGAGGTACATACACTTTTTATGGTTTCCTTTATACAATGATTAATTTCGTACCAATAATTTGCTACAGCCCTAAAGAATTTAACATTTAATATTGCCTTCATATGCAACGAACCAATTACAGTAAAGGCGAGACATAATGTACCGTTCCCTGTTTCCTGATGGCCCACATCCTTGGTAGCATGATCTTGCAAATCTCCTCTGGTTACAGCCTCATGTGCCTGTTTATTTTCTATGAGGAAAGCAGCATAAGCGAATGGGTCCGCAAGTTTACCCAAAGCGATCTCCCAGGCAATAAATTTTCTAGCAATGACAACATCAAGCTGTACATACATTCAGAAACAATGTCAGACGCAATAGAGTCAGCTTGCCACAAGGGGTTGTCACTGTGTGCACTTACAAATTCTGGCCGACACCCCTTTGCCCAACATTGCGCAAACTTCAAAGTGAAAACCCCGCAACTCGCCCCGTCTGTCTGTTTTAGTTTGTGTTTGACAAGAATAAATGTCCAGGGTTGATTTTCGTGGAAAATTTCCATCAAAATCCATTCCTAAAAAAGGAAATAAATACAGCAGGTTTCGAATGTTAGAAAAATGTTACCTTCTTCGGAAACGAAGCTAAGGTACGCTTTTGGAGTATACTCACCACAGATTGCATCAAACCTTGGTAGATGGTTTTGTAATTGTCCATAGAATCAACAATGTACACCTGTTTGTCCTTGACATGTGCAATCATGAGCAACCAATGATTTGAATAAATGATTGGGAAAAAAATCTGCAATCGCATACAACAAGCAATGTTGAATGTGTTAAAAGCTAAGGCATGTTAGGCTAAATCCAATTCCACTAACATGCAGCTGCTACTCATATTGTATAAGAATGTTAAGGCGAGAATGATAGCTAATGTTTACCTTTTCAGGATTTGACTGATAGTCGTCATTGCTTTGATCAACGAATGTCTTTTTGGTTGCGGGAGATATGCATGGATAGTCTAACACGCATTTAAGCTACAACCAAGTGATTGAGAAGCAAGTATTAGGTCCACATTTTGCAAGGCACAACAGCACATACAATAATTTTCGTTACGTACCCAAAACATAGGATTGAAGAAAACGAATTGCTTATATTCTTTCTGGAGTAAGTGAAGGTACTGGGTCACAACCTTCACAGAATGGAACAAATTCAAACATTCAACATCGAGTGGACAATTTTTAGCGAGATTAGTGAACAAGGTAGGCCTGTGCAATCGCATAAAAAACTTACTTTGTCACTGATTAGTGTGTCCTGAAGCATCACTTCCTCCAGTTCTTCTCTTGTAATATCAAAGAGATGCTGCCTATCTAGTGTACTCACACAGCTGTGAACAATGATTGACATGATTAGAATAATCAGATGAAAGCGAGATCAGTGTTAGCCAAAGAAAATACCGACACTTTAACATACATCTGCGGGACGAGTTCTCTGACATGAAAGCGTACGGCTTCTTTCAATTCATCAGGTGCTACGCCGGAAGCTTGCGGTAGACACTGGACAATAAAGGTATTAGCATATAAAAAGGGGATTACATGAGAGTGCAAGAGCATGTCTTACATCTCGTAGAAATGGCAATTTCTCAATTCCGCAGTCCTTCACTTCGATGGCACCAACCCTTTGTAAAATTTGTGTCACTTTATCCGCAACCTAGTCATACAAATATTGGGTTATGCTCCTGTGTTGCCATCGAGAAGAAGAAACAAAAAGGAGTAAAATAACTTTGTCACATACACTTGCCCCTTTTCTGGTTTGTTCAGACAGTATGACAACATCTTGAAGGTGTGCCTTTTCCCCCACAACCGGCCCCACCTCGACCCCAGCACACTTCCCCCCCTTATCCATCTTATTTATTTCTTCAACTTTTCTATTCGCGTCCCCAGTCTCACCAATGACAGCATCAGAGGTATAGGATTTCTTCCACATCCAACCACCATCTTCAGCTTTGAATGCCAGTTTTTTGAAGTACGATACTCCCATATTTTGGGCGTAAAATCCTCTGTCAACATGGTCAGCCAAGAATGGCACATTAAAGCGCCTAAAGAGCCTGGTCAGCAACATACCAAATGGGAGATGTGTTCTCTTATTCTCCCTGCTCTTAATCTTCCTAATCCTGTTGAGCATTGTTGCAATGATCAAATTGGCTATGTTGACGGGTTGTTTGTGTAACATATGCCACAATATAACTCTTTCTAATGCACTAATGGAAGTGATACTTCCGGCTTTGGGTAAAATGTTATGAGTTATTATCAGATGTAACAGCCGTGGCAACACTTTCATATACGGCGCATAAAACTTAGTTTTTTTCCCCGTGTTCATAACTCTGTCACCATTTTGCCTAATCTCTCCAAGAAATTCTAGGTCATTGTACCCCTTCACAGCAAGCTTATCTACATTCTTTGCGCTAATCCGTTTATAGTCAACAGTGTATCCACTGTCAACCAACCCAAACTCTGAACACAAAACCTCGGTAGACACTGACACTTCTACATTCCTAACGACTGAACGCAGAACTGACTTCTGCTTATTTGCCCTACAGTTAGCATAGAATTCCCTAACCATCGCATCATAGCACTTGTCATTATTTGCCATCAAATTTAACAAATTTTGGGCATTCAGATATTCCGTGATATCAATACACTCACCAGCGAGAGCTTCTACGTCGACCCACATGCCTGCATACACTGGAAGACTCATACAGGCCTCCATGTTACTGCCTATGCTTGCTCCGGGATGCGATTCAATTGTTGAGTACTTTGAGCAACAGAGGAAGCGAACGCGATAAATCTACTTCTTCTTCGACCTTGCCGCGAAAAACTTTTCGAAAAGCTCCAAATTTCAGAAAGGGGGGGGAAAGCTTTAACCGAAACTGTTAAGTGTGTTTACACAACAACGGAGCTTTTGATGGGCTAAACAGGAGAAACGATGAGAAGTTCACGAAAGACAAGCTTTTTGTGGGATAATTGATGAGGCGGGGACGGGCGTGGAGGGGAGGCAAACCCGATTTACATATTCGAAAATCAACCCGTTTCGGTATTGGAGCGTGTATTCGAATCGGGTTATGCGCAAGCCAAATAACTTTGGCAGCAGATTACAATCTATATAATAACAAATGTAATTATGCTTTTATATAATTAATTAATATTATATACACATATATTATAAGGGATACCCTCAGAAACCTCCCCCGAATGTCCTTATGGAAAAATCATGAAATGGATAATTTATGGACGATAGCCAAAAAGAGCTCCCGTTTTATTCAACAACTTGTTTATTTTCATTTCATCCGATAAATAAATTTGTTTACGCAAAAATGGGTACTCTTTTCTTATAATAAAGGAGAGCCATAAAGAGCATCACTTTTATTGTAAATCGCGTTTATTTTTTATATTATCCGATAAATATATTTATTTCTGGAAAAAAGGGTACTCTGTTATTATAATGCAGGAAGACCATAAAGAGCTGGTCTTTTACTACAAAGTGATACTTTACAGACTGGGACCACCATTTGGATTATCAAATTATGCAAAGAAAATTATGTCATCATTATATATTTTTTGTTATGCATTGTATAATTATACTAATATATTATATCACTATACAGTATATTATACATTAATTAAAATTTTTTATAAATGTATATTATAAATACTGTTATAGTATATATTTACATATTACTATTTAAATATATTTATAAATGTATTTTATATGTGCATATAATTATAATATATATGTGTATATAGTAATATAAAATTAAAGATTAGCATAATTATATAATGCATTATATGAATATGTATAATAATTAATTAATTAAGTTGACAAAATCATTCAGCAATTTTCTTCCATTAATTTCATAAATCAAATCGTGGTCTATTCATCGTAGTATCACATTGTCTTAAAAGACAAGCTCTTTATGGCTTGCCTCCATTATAAGAACACAGTACCCTTTTTTGCATAAGTAAATTGTTTTGCAGTATCTAATCAACCACCATTTCGTTTGTACTTAGTAAACTTCTCACTTCACTACAGTATCCGTCACGTAGATCACTGCTGAGGAGTTCCCTCTTTACCTTCTAACTATCATCCTTTATTCTTACATTTCATACACGTTTGTCTACAACGGCGTTTTGTCGAGAAAATGTCAGAACATACAAGGGCCAAGATAAGCTGTTTATGTTTTCATACCAGTAGTATTAAGAGAGTAAGAAGTAGCGGTCAATTCAGTTGGCAAACATAAAAAAAGCGTAACGATGTGTTGTCAACATTCAATCTTACACATTAACGATATGGCAGGGCAGCACAAATTGCTCGAATTTCCTCATCGCAAGCGCACCCTTCACATGTACTCTCCTCCACTTCATCGGGATGCATAGGCCATGAAGATGTTTTCCTCTCATGTGTCATGGCACAACAAATGGGCGTTGGGTTTAGAAACACAGGATTCTTGACCCATATCATCCTCAGCAGCGCTCGCAAATTCTGACGGCAAAGATTCACTCTGCCTTGGAGAAGTCTGGATTTCATGAGCAGTCTCATACCTTTGCGCTTTAACCCGTCCCCACCAACAAAGATGTAAATTATTCCCAACGCATATGCAGCATCGGCATGGCCTGAATTAGCAGCTTCTTCCAGGTTTTCCAATGCTGAGTCCTCGTGCTTATCCGAAAAAAAATCAACCTAAGCAGTTCCAAGGTTGATATTACAGTCTTGCGAAATGTATGAGTAACCAAAAAGTTTAAAAGTGCAGGCAGAACAGTGGCGGCGAGACAACAGTTATTTACTGGGGCCCAAAGCTGCAGTAACCTGTTGTACGCCAATCTTTTGGGTGAAGTGTGCTGACCAAAATCACATTGAAGCTCAAATGAAAGAGATGATGTGAGCTTGGTGTAGAAATTTTGTAACTCAAGTATGGTTATGGAATGTTAGTTCATTACTATTCCATTTAAAACATTACCGAATTTTCCCATGACTATTGCGTCTTACGTTCCAAAGCAACCCAACTTACCACTCCTTTTCGGTACAAGGCTTCTGGATTTTTGCTTTGTCTGCACTTCTTCAAGAACCTCGACACTTTCTGGTTTTTTGGCCACGGAACGATTTCAAACCTGTCGAGGGACATCCGCTGGTAAATGTTCTTTGACTCGGAAACTTCGTTGAACAACTTACAGCTGCAAAATAATAGAAATGATCCATTAAACTAAAACGAAAAGCACAGAATGGAACAAGAATACGCCTCTTCCAGTTTGTATCATCCATAGCAGAACGAACCACAGTTTTGCCCGGAAAAGATCAGCGGATGAAGAAGACGCGACACGTTGAAGCACCTCGGATAGCACCTCGGTTGGAAGGGAGAGGATGGAGGTTCGTGAACTCCGTTTTTGTGCGTTGGCCATGACCGGTTAACTCCTTTTACTGGGCACAGTTTAGTGAATCCCTGAAAGCCCCAACAATGGAGTAAACTTCAAACAAAAACTACTTCCTCATAAAATCCAAAAATGATAGATCAGGTGTAATATCCCACTGTTTCTGGACATCCGACTAACCTTAGCGTTCGTTCGAACAGAAATGGGAAAGTGGCGACTTCTCCTGCAAACGACGCAACATTCTGTCGTCAAAAAACTGTCATCCGTAACATTTTTTCAAACCAACCAACGTATGTGTCAATACGGTCAATTCATCAGAACCGTAACAATACACCGATAGCAAGGGAAGATGAACAGTCATGAACTACACGTACATCGTAAATTTACGGGCGTTAATCGCATAGCAAAGGAGGTTCCACAGTGATAAACAGGGAGGGTTAGTTCGTACCTGTGGTCGTCAACCAACTCGTAGAAGCCGGTAGCACAGATTTGGCAGCCAGGTCGGGCGGGGTAAATGGCAACCAAAAGGTCGCGTCCGATATATATCCACACTGACTCCTCGTATGCTGCCACGAACGGGGTAAATGGCAACCAAAAGGTCGCGTCCTTCAAACTTGTCCAGACTGACTCCTCGTATGCTGCCATTAATGGGGTCGTAACCCGAACCCATTAATTGAGAAGGCGCACAAAGAGCTGGTGTTGACAAATGTTTGGGTAAATGCCATAAAGAGCTGGTGTTTTTCGTCTGTAACGCTCGAAATTCCACACTTTGGGGGGGGGAAGTTTAAACCGACACTGTTCAGTGTGTTGACACAACGGCGGAGGCGTTGATGGGCTAAACAGGAAAAAGGATGAGAAGTTCAAGTAAGACAAGCTTTTTGTGGGATAATTGATGTGGCGGGGACGGGCGTATCATCATGAGGCAAACCCGATTTACATATTGGGAAATCAACCCGTTTCGGTACTGGAGCGTGTATTCCGAATCGGGTTATGCGGAAGCCAAATTACTTTGGCAGCAGATTACAATCTATTGATATTAACAATTGTAATTATGTTTTTATATAATTTATTAATATTATATACACATATATTATAAGGGATACCCTCAGAAACCTCCCCCGAATTAGCTTATGGAAAAATCATGAAATGGATATTTGATGGACGATAGCCAAAAAGAGCTCGCGTTTTATTCAAGAACTTGTTTATTTTCATTTAATCCGATAAATAAATTTGTAATCGAAAAAATGGGTACTCTTTTCTTATAATAAAGGAGAGCCATAAAGAGCATCAGTTTTATTGTAAATCGAGTTTATTTTTTATATTATCCGATAAATATATTTATTTATGGAAAAAGGGTACTCTGTTATTATAATGCAGGAAGACCATAAAGAGCTGGTCTTATACTACAAAGTGATACTTTACAGACTGGGACCACGATTTGGTGAGGCTTTTCCAGCAGTAATACTTTTGTTATAAAACTAATAAAATTAAATACTATAATTGAATTGAAAACATACTAGGTTACAAGTTACGTCCGCTACAAAACCCTTGTTCCCTATAAAACTTTCGGTATGTTTCCAAAAAAAAATCTGAAACTTAACGTACTACAAAACATGCCACTTTATTTTTAAGAGCTGGTATAGTATGCGTTGTTTGTTCAAATTTTCCTAAACCGTCATATAATTATTGTTATGTGAAATAAAAACCATACTAGTTCTGTCTTGGCCGGTAGTTGCTGCTATAAAGAGCTAGTATGTTTGCCACAAAAATTTGGTTCAAAACATACTAGTTTTCCACCGTCCGCTATTTAACCAATATTTCCTATAAAGAGCTGGTATGTTTCCCATACAAAGAAGGTACAATGTTTGCCATATAGAGCTGGTATGTCATGCGCAATTTCGTTTTCTTATTTTAACTTTCACATATTCAATTTATGTTAAATACATAAATTTAACTTTCAAAAATTGGCGCCAAATTACTTCTTCTATTGCCGCCTAGCAGCAATAATTTTTTAATCACCTTCATTACATATTAAATTTCTGTTATTGTCCTTAAATGTAATTACCAACCAGCTTTTGGAATTGTCAATTAGTTTACGTGAGTACAATTTATAAGCTGATAGACTAATATTCGTTTTGCATAGGTTTCCTCTATTACGAGTTTCTTCCATTTAATTAGTTCTCTCTCGCTTGCATTTAATTAGTTTAATTACTTACTTATTTTATGTTAAATAGATAACCTACTAGTTCACTTAAAATTTGTCAAACTCGGCATTTTTCCTGGCACATCCGGTGCTTACAAAAAAATGTTTTTGTACTTATAACCCCTCAACTTTAGTAATCATTCTAATAATTTATTCTTCTTTCAATCTTCTACCAATACAAGGACCAAAGGGGCATCCATGGAATAAAAATACCTTCTCACGCATGAAAATAATATTGTAATCAGATTTGGACTGCGTTGTTACCAAAAAACGCAATACAGTAAGGGAGGTCAGTGAAATTTGTGTTAAATGGGATGGGATGCCACTGAAATTTAAATCAACCTCAGGGGAGGATAGTGAGATTATTCATATTTATTGTATTCGTTCCGAAACATCAACTATACATGATGGGAGACTCCAAGTACTGAACCAAGCAATAACCTCATCCACACCCAAATAAGCAAACAAATGTGTTGACTACTGTTGGCGAAAACCTATTCCCTCCAACCCCCAAATTCTTGTTAAAGCTGCTGTCCGTCGACACCGTGGGAGCGCCGTGTCCTTGTGTTTCGCTGAGATAAAGTTAGGCGGTGTCGCGGAGGAGATTAACCTTTGCGAATGGCTTCTTCGTCTTCAGCCGGGTCGGTCAATAGCACGGTGTGGCCTACATTATATTGCAATTGTGGTCGAAGCTGTGCAGTTCGGGTTGTCTGGAAGTCTGAAGCAAACAGGGGGCGCCACTACTATCGCTGCGCTAACGCCCTGGTATGTTCTTCGGTAGAACTGTTTCTTCCATTAATTTCGGATTGCTAAGGTAGTTGTATTGCAGAGGCCCTGTCGAACGTTCATTGGCTGGTGTGATGAGTTTGCACGAGCAACGGGGTTTGAAGTTCCCGATCCCGCCCCCCCGTCAAGTACCGCCCCCGTTTTTCCTAATACACCCGCGGCGGAGGTGTCTGCCATCATAGCTGAACTGAGAAGCATGCAAAGGAACGTGACCATCCTTAACATTGCTGTGGTAGCTGTGGTGGGGGTAGTCCTTCTTCTGGTTCTGAAACCGTGAATTCATGTGTTCGCGTTGATTGCATTCCCTCCAAACCCCCCCCTACAGTACTGGACTATGGTGTCCGTAAGGATAGAATGGCCATTAAGGCTCCTTTACAGCCTCTTGTATTTGTGGTTGCCACTGCTGTGCTCCTTATGTCTTTTGTCCCTCCGTTGTCAACCGGTGGTTGCCGCATGTGGTTTTTCGGCCAACCGGCGGAGTGTTACTGTTTAAATGGTGATTTTGCGTTATATAACAAACTCGGTTTCCGTATTTGGTTTATTTTGACATTCTGCATTATGTGGTTTTTCGGCATGCACTGTTCCCTTTGTCCCACGAAATGTGTGTGCGGATGAGGTACTACGGATCGTTGATTGATCGATGAACGTCATTAGTGAGTGGGATGGCAATCGCTGCGTTGTTAAATATGAACTTCAGCTTAGCCAGGCAACTGAACAAGCTGAAGGTTACGTACAACGAAGTGGGATGTGGCACAGCATTGTTAGGTTAAATTGGAAAATTTGTGGAGTTGAACGACGAAACAAGTTCTTACTTATATATTTGGGTGTAAGTACCATCGCTTACATATCCGACAAACGGTGCACTCCTAATTTTCAGGCCTTGCATATTATCATCCCCTAACCCCTACCCTTGATACGCTAACAATCAAAACCATGCATGGTACGCCCAACAACAGCAAGGGCCATGAACAAAAAACCACCCACCATCCAAATATGATCTTCAACAAAAAAATTAAAAGCACACCGCCGTACCTGCGAACCTTCACTCGAAACGCTCCACAATAAGACCAAACATAGGGTTTAAGGAGGCAACCGTGGTAGCTACCCTCAGAAAGCTGCGGTATTTTCTGCGGCGCACAGTGAGGACAAGGCTGTCAATAGCATCTCTGTCTTCAAACGTGATCTCTACAGCTGATGGATTCCAGCAAATGGTTGCGGTGTGAAGGTTGTCCGCAATGGCAACGTTCCGTGTCATACTAGCGGGGTACCCCTGGTCAGCCAGAAACCTTGTTACAGACCAGTCTTCAAAGTTGGCGCCGAAGAGGATCCAGACGTCGGTATGGAGCAGTGGTTTTAGACCCAGGAAATGTGCAACAAATTCCTCCTTTCCCGCAAACCATGCATTGTAGGTCATGATATAAAACGCCTTCAGGTTCTGCATAAGGGGGAGTGGACGGCGGCGCCACTTGACCAGCGACCGGAATACTTCCTCGTTCGCAATGGGGTTGCGAACGGGGATGCAAGACACCAGCATCGACTGTGGAAACTCCGCTCCGGGAAACCTATCTAACCGAACCAGGGCTTCCTCAACTATCCACTTCACTCCAATGTGGTGAAGTGGTAACACCTCATCTTGAAAGTAGCCGACCATGCCTCCGTTGTTGAGGACATGTATTTGAGGAAATCGTCCAAGTGCCATGAGTCAGTATGGAAAAGGATTTTGGTACGACGAGCCTGGTCGGTTCAGGGGTTAGAAAATGCAGAACGAAGCTATTCTTTCGTCTACTTACGTCTTACAGGTGGTAAACAACTGAAGCGGCCCTTTTATAGCGAAGGCTGTTGTGCCAAAGCAATGCGGAAGTCAATGGGCATGCAAGGAACAAGTTTAGTTTCGGGAAGCTCTTATAGGAGGAGATAAGGATGACGGACCTGGGTTTAAATGGAGGAGCTTGCAGTGCATGGACTGAGTGGTTAAGAGCAGTTTGACCCCTCTCAGGCATCCTTTTGCGGACCACGGTTAACCAACCTAACTTGGGTTAGTGCGATAATAAGTCACAGCTGGCACTGCATCTAAATTTTTATTTGGGAAAATTAGAAGAACCAAATGGCATGCATATTTCTGAATTGCACTACTCCGCTGTAGAAGACCAGCTGTGGACGGGTTCGGCAGGAATATGAGAACAGAGTACCCATTTCCGTAGACAGACATTTTTTTCCTAATACAATAATAACAATGATTTTTTCCAATAAAATACCAGCCTTTTATGTGTTTCCCGCATTACAACAACAGGCTACCCATTTTCCCCCTTTTAGCTGTGGGTCGAATAACAATGCAACCATTTTCGAAGAAATGACCAGCTCTTTACGGCATTCCTCCATTACAACCAATTACATACCCATTGTTCCATACACAACTTAATTTAAGAGATAAAACACAGATAATAGGTTTTCTAAATAAAACACCACCTATTCGGGGGTTAATCCTCCGTTATAAGATGACGGTACTCATACACCGCCAAAATATGTATTCATACACCGACTGAATTAAAAACGGGGTGGATTGGGTTTTTTTCTAAATTTTTTTCCATTAATTAGTTTTTAATATAATTTTTGGATTTTCCCTGTACAAATAGTAGTAATAGTTTAATGGTATGTGGACCTTGATTTTCCTTCATATTTTTGAACTATTCTACACCATATTATTTTTCTTTTAAAGTATTCATTTGAATTCTAGGCCTGGGATTATAAGGTAACCCTTGTCCACTTCAACATACGGTTTTCTTGGGTTTGCTCCATTGTAATCGGAGTACCCATTTTTAGGTATCAAAGCGAATCTACTTCAATTCACGTAAACAAAGACTGGCGCCAAGATTTTTAGCTCGGTTGGCGGGGTTAGTCCCGAAGATGACAAGACTGGCGGCAGACTGGCGCCAGTCTTGCTTACAGCACAAGAATTACAGCCTCGTGGACGGATGGACAGATATGTGAGCGGTCATTTCATTGCTGGTGGCCCACATTTCATTTCGTTGCCGGTGGCCCACCTTCCACTGTGAATTCCAATGTGAATTCCAATGTGAGAAGTAAGATTTCGTCAAGCTTCTTGGGTTTCGTCAAGAAAATGTAAGAAAAAAAAAGTAAAGCTACTAGATTTCTTTCTTGTCCTTGGACAATAAGCATTGGTTGGAGGTATCAAAAAGAATTATAAGGAATGTGTAGATGACATTTTACAATTGGTGATGTCCTTACTTGTTTTCTTCTAATTTTTTATTTTGAATTTTACAAAAATTTATTTTCACCAATACAAACGAATCAAGTTCAACCTTTCGGACTAAAACAAACCAATGTATTTCAAATTTCAAAGGATAATTTTAGAAACCGTTAGCCAATTTTGGCGAATGATTTTTCTTGAATCGTTGGAAATTTATATGGCACTTTTTACTTTGACACCGACTGAATTAAAAACGGGGTGGATTGGGTTTTTTTCTAAATATTTTTCCATTTTTAATTTTTTATATAATTTATGGATTTTGCCTCCTCAAATAATAGTAATAGTTTAATGGTATGTGGACCTTGTTTTTCCTTCATATTTTTCAACTATTCTAGAGCATATTATTTTTCTTTTAAAGTATTCATTTCAATTCCAGGCCTGGGATTGTATTGAAAATGAAAATAAAGCATTGGTTGGAGTTTTAACGACCGTTATACAACTTTCAAAACAAATAAATTCATTCTAAATTTTTATTTGGGATTATTTCAAAAACCAAATCCTGGTCACTTTCCGTAAAGTATCACTTTCCCATAAAAGCCTAGCTGTTTATGGCTTTCCTCCATTATAAGAATAGAGTACCCATTTTCTCATAAATTAAAATATTTATCGTTCGCCATAAAATAAAAATAAATATATTTTTCAATAAAAGACCAACTTTTTATAGCTTTCCTCCATTATCAGAATAGAGTACCCATTTTTTCATAAATAAATTTATGTATCGGATAAAATAAAAATAAATCCGTTGTTTAATAAACGATCAGCTCTTTATGACTTTCCTCTATTTTAAGAACAGAGTACCCATTTTTTGTTAGACAAAGTTATTTATCAGATTAAATAAAAATAAACCTTGTATTTTCAATAAAACATCAGCTTTTTATGACTTTCCTCTATTATAAGAATAAGAATAGAGTACGCATTTTGAAGGCAAAAAGGAATGTGTTTATCGGATAAAATAAACATAAACTCATTAATGTCAATATTGACATATAGCAAAATGCTGGCCCACCTCTCAATGTGATTTTCAATGGGATAAGATTTGCACAGTACATATAGCAAATTGTCATAGCCCCTGTTCCTTCACATGTTACTATCAGACGGTAATTGTCATGGATTGCTTACAACTTATTCCGTCCAAACCTTTTCTTATAATGGAGTTTCTGAATTTAAATCATGAAATAAATTATTTCAGGGGAAAAAGGAAAAATATAAAATTTATGGACGAAAGTCACAAAGAGCTGGTGTTTTATTGAAAACCATCGACCCCTTACCAAAGACGATCAAATGCAGCTAAATGATTTTCTTGCAACAAAGTTGCCGAAAGCAGCTTTGTGACTGTAGTTGCTAAATTTTTGTTTCAACAATTTTTTTAGCAAGAGGTATCATCATTAATGTCAATATTGAGATATAGCAAAATTTGTATACCAAATAACAAACCAATTTGTCATTACAAATACAAAACGAGCAATAATATATTACAACCAATACTATCAACACTACAGATTATAAATCAAATGAAAAAGACATTTTACATTTCTGTTGGTCAGAAACTTTTAGTGAATATCAAATTTTGGTTCAAGACTATTAAAAGGATAACTGAGCATTATGATGGTGTTTCATGTCTTCTCGAGGTCTACTAACAATGTCTTGTTCATTCCTCGAAGATGATGATTCACCACCTGATGGTGATGCTGCATCCCCTCAAGTTGAAGAAAGTGGGACTCTCATGATTGTTCAAATCAAATGCTGCTTTGTTTTCTCAGCTTATGCAGTCTCATATTTAGTTTAAATTAATGTGGGGATGGAGAATTTCATAAATCCTTGCTATTATTTTAACCATCAATAAGTTATGACAAATGTAAAAAATTTTAGTTAGAAAAATTTTAGCTTATGCAGAGTTTATTTTTTAAAATGCCCATAAATGCAATGACCATCATAAGTGTTATTTCAATGTAGATATATTGGACCCAACTTCTTGAGCCCGCCATCACGAACCTCCCGTACAAGCTTATGCTTTGCAAAATAACACTTTGCTACCAAATCCCCTTCATATCTTGACTTATACTAGAAATTACAACAAAGACTTGCAATCAAAATTAACGAAATCATAAGCAATCCAATAAAACAAGTTTCTAAAATCTCCCAGGTCCCAATTCGCAGAATAGTTGCTGGAAAATTTGAAGCCTTGAGCTTCTCAGACGAACCAGAAGCAGCGGTCCCTTTACGCTCTTTTTTACTTGAACTTGCACCCTTAGGTGAATAAGCTTGAGAAAGCCTCATTTGGATCAATTCCAAAAGGGAAGGACTTTTCCTCAGCCTCAATCCCAATGGACTCGGCTCGTCTAATGGGTTATACTGAGCCGGCGGTACCACCGGAAAGCCACCCACTTCCCCACTTCCCTGCTGCTACAGCCAAACGCCCCTCAAAGTACATCAGAAATTGAACTTTGCAATCATACAGACAAGACCACATCGAATAAAATCAGGAAAAAAACTGGTGTTTTATTCTAACATATATTTAGTTTTTCATCCGCTGAATAAATTTATTTATGAAAAAATGGATACTCTGTTCTTATAATAGATGAAAACTATAAAGAGCTTGTGTTTTATTCAAAAACAGGTTCATTTTTATATTATTCGATAAATAATATTTTTTATCGAATAATGGGTATTGGGTACTATATTCTTATAATGGAGGAAAGTCATAAAGAACTGGTTTTTTATTGAAAAAACATTTTTATTTTTATTTTATGCGATAAACAAATTTGTTTATGGCAAAATGGATACTCTTTTCTTATAAGGGAGGGAAGCCATAAAGAGCTGATGTTTTATTGAGAAACGGGTTCATTTTTTTGTTGTCGATAAATAAATTTGTTTATGGTAAAATGGGTTCACGGTTCTTATAATACAGGAAAGGTATAAAGAGTTAGGATTTTATTGAAAAATGGGTTTATTTGTCTAACAATAGTTCAAAATATGACAAAAACTGTAAATCATTCAAGAATTGTGTTTTTGCAAAAGAAGGATCTTAAAATAATAATAATAATTTATATTAGAAAATGAATGATATATGGATACAAATAAATGTAATTGCATGTTTTTTTATTTTAAAATGAAATACTTACCAGTAGTATGCATTCCATTTGATAATCTTATATATATATGCATTATGAGAATATATATATGTATGTATATATGTGTGTGCGTGTGAATTAACTACCTTTGAATTAATTTTTATTTAAAAAAAGAATTATTTTTAATGCCTTTATAATTTGTGAATGATTGTGAGAGTAAAATATATTATGACAATAAGATACGTTGAATTGTGAAAATTGTAATTTAAACAGGCTCCTATATTTTGGATATTTGACTTTCGTAGTTGCGAATTTCTTAAATTAAAGGTTAGTTATTACTCTAAGTGATATGGTAAGTGTCAGTAATAAATGTGAGATGTGAATTGGAATTTGCAGATATCATTTTACAGGGGTGGTTATTATCCGTTAGTTAAAGTTTAGGAGTTTGAATTTTATGGGGTAGTGGAAAAAACATAAGGGAAATGTGGAAAAAATATAAGTATGATTATAGGATTTGTAGGGCCGGTTACATGATTAGTTAAGACATAAATATTTTTTAATTAAAAAATTGCAAAATTCTATTCAAATAGCATTCACACTTTTGATAATTTTTGAAGCTCCTTTTCCAAAACCCCCTCAGCAATACATTTAGATATAGATACTAAACGATAGTTATGATAGCGAAATAGTTTTTACCTGATATAACACGTTGTTGCACTTTTAGCGATCATTTGATTCATTGTTGAACATATTCGCCTAAATAAAATAACACCTAAAATTATGGAAGTAAGTTTCCTATCTAAAATAGTAAGTTAAGTGTAATAGATTAGTAACTTTTATACCTCAAAAGGTAAATTGGAATAAATATTAAACTTAATTTTTAAATAAATAGATTACTACTTGATATCCCAAACTTACATTTAAAAGAGTAAGTTTAATTCAAATAACAGTAAGTTTTTATACATAAATAGTAATTCTGGAATGCATGTACAATTTTTACATTAAAACCTTATCTCAAAGTAGTATTATGAAGTTTATTTCAAATAATGATAAGATGTTTTTATTAATGATTAAAACTTAGTACCTTAGTTAGTAAGCACTCATAATATACCTTAGTAACTTTAATTCAAGTAGTAGTAAGTTTTTATACATAAATAGTAATTATTACTGATAACAAGGCAAATTTGATTAATAATCAAGATTTTGTACCACAAAATCTACCTATTATATAACAACAGAGTGGAGTTACTATAGCAACTCCAATGATTGCCAAGTGGATCTCTTTTTCTTTGACACGTGGTCCATTCCTTTTGTTTTCTTCATTTTGCTTAGTTTTTTCTTTTGTTCGCTTTATTTCCTTTATCTTTTTTGATTGCAGATAAAGGTAATTAAACAAATCCTGACGTGAACTACATGTTTCTTATATACTTTCTACTTTGTACTCCGTTTTTTCCCCTATCATCCTAATCATTTGAACTTGTTTTTTCTCTATTGTATTAGTTCATGCACTTTCTTTCATTTTCCCCCATAAATAACTAAATGAATGAGTTCATTTAAGGAGATCAAGAATGGGTTTGAAATTTCCTTTCGTCCGTAGTCCAAAAATTATGATTCATAATCTTCTACGTTTAATGTCTCTTTTTGGTATATACTATTTCATATTTTTTTGTCATTTTTTCCGTCTTGATGACCAACCTTTGCTTATTGGTTTTGTCACCTATTTCTTCTTCATCTAACTTTCTTTTCTGCCCGGACGGACGTATGTGATGCTGTGAATATTTTCCCCAAATCTAAAGAAACTTTTTTTTAGTTTTTCATTTTTTATTTATGGCCACACTACATTTTCATATTTTTATTTTTGGAAAAAGTAAACTAAGGTTGACAACACGACGAGTGGTTATTACATGAAAAATTTTTACGCTAACAATGAAAGAATTGTTAGAGGTATCAAAAAGAGTGATTTGGGCAGATTCATTCTATTTCTAATTTTTTTATTATAATTGTTATTTGATAATAGGGTGATAGTACTACAATAGAGGAGAAAAAAATCTAAAACATGAAAATCCAAGGTAAACGATCATCACGAAGATAAAAAGTATGTTTATTCAATTATAAATTAACCCAATCTCTTAATTGATGGATACATTATTATATTTTAATTTATATAAAGTTTATCAATTGTGAAAAATGCTTACAAAGTGGGGTTACTGTGGATGACGTGTAAAATATTTGTTGGGGCTAGCAATTTAGAATGTGAAGATAATATTTTATATGTCTTCGTTCAACATTTTGAATTACTTGCTTGTATCCATGATAGGTAGTTTATTTTCATGGTTTTAATTTTAGCAAATGATAGCTTGGAAATAAAAAAATTGCAAAATTAGACTTCAGAATCTTTAACTTATGTATTTGGTTCTATATGACTTACTTTTATCCTTCTTTATTGCCCATAATGATAGATAATGTAATTAGAGTTTGAGATGACTGTTAGGCAACTTCAAATGGACATGTCATTACTATTTGGCTAAAGAAGTTAATAATATTTTGTTGATTTGACTAGCTAAAACAGTTGCAGTTTTCAAAGGAATGCATTTGGTGGTGGAAGTTAGTATTGAGGCTTTTAGCTTAGAGTGTCACTATACAAAATATTATTAGAAAATTCTATTTTCATTAAGAACACATAATTGCAATCAAACAAATTGTTGAATTGCAATTTGCATATGTAGATTTACAAATATGGCAATTCATGTTTTCATTTAAACTTGCTATACATATTCTATAACTATTTGGTTAGATAATGTTTTCATCTATTTGTAATGCTATTAGACATGATTTAAATGGATAGATTAACTCGCTATTTCTCTCAAAAAAGAAAGAAAAATATGCAAGTTTGTATTTTTTTGATTGATGTTGAAGCTGGTCACAGGTTTTTGTGCCTTTCTATTTTTTTTCTAATTATTAAAATTTCTGAAACATTATGACTACTGTTTATTTAATTACTGTTAAAACTATGCTGCTCTTAAACCGATCATGCACTCATAATGGATTTGCTTTGTTTTCTTTTTTGGTATCATTACGTACACATAATGTTGGTTACAAATCCTTTATCGAAATCACAATAAATTGGGGTTAACTTTATATATCAAAGTTCTTTTCACAGCAAATTTTAATTGTTTTTATACTTAATATTTTTCCTATATTTCTATTCATTGTGCACTAAAACTGCCGGTGGTATGTATTTAACTAATGTTCTAGAGGGCCGTGCCTGTGCGTTGCACAGCCCGTGTCAACATAGTGTCATTGCAGTTCTGGCAACCCGTATTCGTTTATCGTCCGGACCATCCGTAATATTACGGGTGCTTTTCAATTTTAGCTGTTAATGTCTTGGAGTTGCGGTTTCTGTTTATAAATTCAAATTATTTCATGGCAATCTGATCCAAATTTCGCACTCGCTATAATGAAACCTTCGGAGACATTTCATTGCTTACGACGCGCAGGTTGGCCACAATACTGTTTCCTTAGTCGTCCAAGTAAAACTGAGAAGGGTATGTATGTCAAGGCCAATGAAATCATGCATAGCACACGCGCCGACCGTCACTGTAACACATTTTTCCCAATTTGCAACCCTAATTACCAGGTACAAGCCCATTGCACGCCCAACCTGGCGACAGCCGTCCAAAATGTCTAACAATTCCAATTTCTCGCGAAGAAAGACGCCTACGCACCTACAAGGCCGCAACACTTAACGCCAAAGCTGTTCATAATCGCGGGTGGGGCGACAGGGATTTTGTGATAACTAGAGCTGCGCCATCACAATATTCGGAATAAAATCCAACTCCAAAAAAGCCGTGCCATGGGCAGGCTCCATCGGTACCGGCCACCGCCTGATGAAGAACACTCGCAAGAACTGCTGGTTGATCGGAAAACCCACATATCACGCATTTTCCTTGCACAGGGGGTACATGTTGCAGAATCAATGTCGACAATTACTTGTGCTTATTTTGCCCTAAGCCCTCATTTGGTTTATACTTATATATAACTGCCTGAATTGGTTCTACATTAATGCACAGGAAGTCTATTCAATTTATCCTAGAGGGTCGTCAGTCGAAGTTATGGAGTGGTGGAAGAGGCTGCCTCGTAAGGTGGCCGCGAAAGTTGTTACTGCTGGGTTTGGGGATTTTCTGAGCCACTTGCCCGTGGCCGATAGAGATAGGAAGTTGCCTGTCGCACTTGCGGAGCGATGGTGGGACTCAACAAACTCGTTCCACTTGCCTTTCGGAGAGATGACACTGACACCCTTGGACTTCACCTGTATAACCGGTGTTGCAGTGGGCGGGTTGCCCATTCCGTGGGATTACAATGTTAGGGAAAATGCCAATTACATCAACGACCAATTGGGTTGGGTGCCAGCTTTTGCTTCTGCCGGTGCCATCAGAGTTACCGATATATTGTCATTCTACAAAGACAAAGCCATTGACGAGTACGACGACGTCCAGCTGGCACATCTAACTAGAGCTTTCTTTCTCTACATGCTTGGCCGCACTTTACTTAGCAACACGGCCGAAACAATTCACCTGTGCTGTCTGCCTGCGCTGGAGGACGTAGATCGTATAGGGGATTATAACTGGGGAGGGGCGGGGATGGCAACCTTGTACAGATTTATGTCCGCCGTCTCCCGACGCCGGACGAAAAGCCTTGGCGGCTACAGCTTCGTTTGGGAGGTAAGTCCACAATTGCCTTCACTCTGTGTCAATTCGACATTACCCTGTTCCGTTAAATAAACTTTTCAGGCAGTTAGTGTTCATCTCCAACGCTGGATATAATTTGTACAACCACGTGTAGGTGTGGGCTTATGAAATTCTTCAGTTAAGTCCGTATAAACTGAAACAGGACGAGAGGGACGTATTGCCCAGAATGTGGCGATGGCGCTCGTGTAATAGAGCCAGCCGACAATCACCGTCTACGGTCGAACATTTTCGCCGCGCAATTGACACCATTAACCCGGACAACGTTAGTTCCCGTACTTACGACATCTTACATTTTCTACCGCCTACGTGTTAACAGTTGTTATGAATTTGTTACTGGTGCTCAACAAACCAATGTTACATCGCTTCTTAATTGTGTGTCCTAGGTCACCTGGCTACCCTTCCCTGCAATGGCATTGCCTAGTCGGTATCTCAAATCCAAGGAACTAACTGCAACGAGATTGCTTTTGGATGGCCCCATGGGACGATTTTACTACCTGGGCGAGAGGGTTATTAGGCAGGTGTATGCAGGTGTATGTGCAAAGCAACCTCCCCATCGGCCATCAGATATGTACAGCGCTGATACAATTTCGGGAAACACGCTACATGATGTGCTTGATGGACTGCCCATTGCAAGCCTATACCCAGATCCCCCTCCATATGCTACGTATGACGAGTTTGTGCGCAGCAGGCTAATGAAACCAATGACTTCCTCCACGTTGCCACCCAGTGGGAAGGAGTGCATAATTCATATATGTGACCAGTTGCCACTAAGTGAGGCTACAACACCGTCACTGAAACATCCAATTAATTACCCTCCCTGGTCTGTGTTGTGCATACAAACTGATGGATCACTGCAGCAGGAGGGCATTCACAGGGTTGGTGGCGATGTAATAGGGTTGCCTCTTCCATGTGCTGTTGGTGATGTGGTATGGCATTCTTCGCCCTGTACTTCACTCGGCATTTAACTTTAGCAATTTGTGTACAATTAATACAGCCATCTGTGTTGTTTCCGCTTAGGTGCCTAGACACTGGTACGAGGACCTGCTTGTTCAGTGCATGGGCCTCAGAAAGAAAGTCTTAGAAAAAAGTGCAGAAATATTTCGTTTGGCATCCAATGTGTCGGACAACTCACAAGTGGTGGACCAAAGGCTACATCAAATACAGGTAATTTTGGAAACTGCATTGAAGCTCCAAAAGGGGGCAGGGAAACGCTGCCTTCGCGGTGGAATTGGTGGCTGGGATTCCTGTCTTTCTAAGCGTCCGAACACAAGTGCCGGGACGGAGACATTTACGGAAGACCTTGGTAGAGGCAAAGCTCACGAATGTCAGGGAATTCATAATGCCTAAGACTGAGCACCCATGGCCCATAACCGCAAACAAGGTTGTGTAGCCGGAGGAATGAGCATGCAAAGTAGTTGGGAGTCCCCAGCAACAAAGCCGAGCTGTGAGCAATCGCCACGTCTGTTGTGTACTTCTAATACAATTTAAAATTTGAACACCCAGCACGGAAAATGTTAACAGTTCACAGATAATTGGTAACGTTGAACTTGTTTCTCTAAATTTGTACCGTTTCACTGCTTCCATAGAAAATTTGTCACCGTCATTTTCCCACAACTAATTTCTAGTCCTGTTCTTATTTTTCGTCTGTCCAAGATTGTTCTTCACCTGCAATTGAAGTTTGCAGTGAAATTAAATATTTACAACAAAATAATTTAAATGCAAGTTGTTGTTACTATAAATCTATCATACTTACTGCATTACATTTTCTGGACTTATTTATATCATGACAGAAAAGCCTTTTGTATGAATGCAACTCCAACATTATATCATGAGTTCAAGTTTCCACACAGTTGTACAGTAATTTGTGTGATCCAGCTTCCACACAGTTGTACAGTAATTAGTGTGAGGGAGGCTGACGAAGCATTGCTACCTAAGTGGATTGTTCCAACAGGATATACCAATTTTTGTTTAACTATGTCACCAAAAAAGCATCAGAGGTATCAAAGTTGTTCGGATGGAGTGTCAGTAAACATGTGGAATTTTTTCTACATGTTAATAGCAATTTAGATTACGGACATGACGCGGACATTGCATAATTGTTATAATAAGAATTCATTAATCGTGTGCCAACAAGTTACGTAAAATAGTAAACTCCAATGGAAATGTACAAATGATGTAAAAAATATTAATCGTAACTGATAGTTATTGGCTAATTAAATATATTAGTACAAATGTATTCTTAAACTTATTCGAACTAATTAATAATTTCTATTAGTAGATATGTATAATTATTAGTATAATTCATAATATTAATTATATTGCATAAATTAATATACATATATAATAATACCATTGTCATTGGTGCACTGAAGAGACGCATAAGCATTGTGAGCAATGAAAATAGATGGGGAGAAACAAAAGTTACTGTTCCTACACCAGAATGAAACGATGGGCAAAACAAAAGGCGTTGGGCCTTACGGTCATTGGTTAGGATAGCAAGGAGACGAACAAACGGCCCATATCGTAAAAGCAGTTTATAGCAGCAGCGTAAGGCACCAGTTTACAAAACCTGGCAACTGAAGATGATTCCCAATTAGCCACTTCGGAAAACGTCTATCCCACGAAGACATTTTGCGCAACATACGCTTCCACTTAATTTCCTATTTACAAAAAAGGACCGTAATACACAATTTGTCAACTACTTACTCTCTCCTATTAACCAAGTGCAGCAGCACTATTTGCTACAACAGTGCTTACGACGCAACCATGACAGTGATGCATCTTGTGATCCTTCTGTGCATGACGCCTTCGGTGGAACTACAGTGACTTACCCATCTAGACCTAGCTAGCAACCTTCAATACTCTTGCACCTCTACTCACCAAAACCTGCCTTATTTATTGCGTAACTGCAAACCGAACCATCACAACAGTTGTGCCTCATCTTTCTCCTGGACTTCTTTGTTGGTCACCTGTGTCCCTTCCACCGCTACCGCATGCTTGTGGTGCAAATGCTTGTCCTCTCCATTCGCCTGAGTCGCTCCCCCCCGTACCAATTTCAAATGATTTTTCCACCGATTCATCCAAACAATTTTCCATATGATCATCATGAACTGCTGTGTTGTGCGAATTCTTTTTGTATGGGCATGTTCGTTGGTTGTGGCCTGCCTGCAATCTTCAACCCATATATCACATGTCAAATCATTTGTGACTGCAAGTAACCACGTCAACTAAGCACATTGCTAACATTACACCACTTCAACTTTCTTGCACTGCCAATAACTTTGTATACTTTGTATGCACTTTCAATTATGTGTTTATTTGCTACTGTTGAAAAATACCCACATAATAATTATTACCTTCACTGTCCACTTCATGTATTTTATCAATTAACAAATTGCTTATAACTACGTATGCATTTTCGATAGTACCTGCAATGACCACACTTTCTTTTCTTCTTTGTTTCTGAATGCTTCTGATCACCTTTACACCGGGACACCCTGGGATCTAACAGCCCGAATGTTCTTCTACTTCTATCGTTCATCACTCTTGAATCCATTGCAAATCCGTCTCCCCCATATCCCCTTTCAATCCACTTCTCCTTTAGGTCCACAGAATGCTTGTCAAACATCTGCTGCAGGTCATTAAACGCATCATCCATGTAGGACGCATAGTAACACATACTATTACAGCTCGACTTTAAAGTGCCATATCTGGCCATTTGTGTCAGCTGTTCGTCTGCAACAAATGCTTTCATTCCATTATTAGTACTGTAAACTCCCTTTGTCCACCGCTTTGAAATGCATGCTTCTGGGATCCTGTTCATTCCTTCTACCACCATCACGCGAAACATGTGAGCACAAGGAATCCCCTTTGACTCGAATTTCATGCAAGAGCAGATTAGCTTCTCCATTGACCTATCATAAACCACCCTCCAACTAATTTCGTGTCCACCATATTTCGAGTAATAATATGTACGACTCCCTCCATCCTCGCTCCAGCCCTCAGAAATTAGAAGTCCCTGCCTGTTCAAATGCTTCCTCACCATGAAGAACACATTCCTTGTAAACACCTCCGCTGCGCTCGCCTCTAATTCGGGCAGGATTGTGGTTAAGACTGGTTTTGTGTTTTCGCTTGTGTGAACTGCTTTGCTCTCAGTATGTCGAAGCCATGCTATTGCCAAATCAAAACTTCTAACGAATTCATATAGTCGCATTTTTTCATTCAAGTACTCGTTCAAAAAAGCATTCATTTTCTCACACCTTTGAGTGCTTCTCATACCTGCAAAAAAATTACCGCGTAAATAGGCCTCTGCCCATAACCTTCTCCTACGGTACAACTTCTTCACCCACTCATTCTCTACCACCCCACATTCATTAACTAACCTAGCCCAGCGATCCTCAAACTCAAGAGTGCTAAACTTTCTCGCCATCAGGTCATACAACCTGTTATTAAACTCCTCGCAGCGAATATTACTCCGTGCATTCCTATGCAAGTGCCACGAACATAGCCTGTGACAAGCATCCGGGAGAAGATTCTTTATTGCTCTTCGCATTGCACTGTCACCATCTGTCATCACTGCTACTGGCTTTCTACCTTTCATAGCCTCTACAAATGTACTTAGCACCCATTCATATGTTTCAATCCTCTCATCTGATAACAGTGCACAGCCGAAAATAGTACTGTTCAAATGGTTGTTTACCCCTGCAAGTACAACTAGTGGCTTGCGGTATTTATTTGTTTTGTATGTTGTATCAAACACCAATACATCTCCAAATACACTGAAGTCCACACGAGATTTAGAATCTGACCAAAACAACCTTGCCAATCTTCCTTCGTTATCTACATGATATTTATAAAAGAACATGTCATCGGCATCCTTCTTCGCTGCCAAGAACCCAAGTGCCCCTTCTGCATCGCCATTAAAAATTTCTTTTCTACGTTCCTCGTCCATTCGGTTATACAGATCCTTAATGCAAAATCCCACGTTACTATACCCTCCGGCTTTGATAACAAAATGTTTCATTATCTGGCATATTCTGGCCCCAACCAACTTTAGACTTTTTGACTGCGCATATTCTGCATCGCTCACTTTTCTATGCGACCTAAGGTGTTGCACACTTGCCTCTGATGCCAGCGGGTGATTGTGCTCCATAATGAAACGTGTCACCACATACTTTACCGATTCTGTGTCATATTTCACGCGGAAGCAAGCCCCACACCCGGTCCTTGTGATTGCTTTTGCTTCTCTTTTCCGGTCTTCATAATTAAACCACTTTTCATTCCTATAACCTTCACAGCAACATACCCATTTTCTAAATCTTGAAATGCCATCTTCATCTCGTTTGGCATTACTTTTACGAATCCCAAATCCGCTTAGTTTCGCATACAAATTATAAAATTCCCCAGCTTCTTCTTCCGTGTCAAATGTTAATTTCATTACGTCATCCACGTCAAATGCGCCCACCAATTCATCTGCCTCCTCATCTTCGTGTCCTCCTATTGAACCACCGCTTTCTTCACTGCATGTGTCTCGGTCACACTCAGGTTCTTGGTTAAGGTCAAATGACATTAACCTGCCGCAACCATCCATCCCCATTTTTCCCTTCTCTATTTCCTGCACCATGTCATGAGTTTTAAGCACCCCATCCTGCCCCATACTTACAACCCCTGTGTGGTTGTTCAATGCTTTTTCTAACCATGGTCGCTTAACATTTTTTTTCAGCCTCCCCATATGCTTTCGTTTGTAACATAAATACTGATCGTCTACTAATGGAACAAAACATATATACACGATCATTTCACTTAACAAACCATACTTTACCTCACAACTTTCACAAAATGCAGACGATAAACATTACTCTAACATTCATATACACAGTTTTTATAAGTGTGGCTGATGCAATTATATCAACCTTTAGCACAAAATACCACTATCGACATGCATTTTCATTAACACCAACAAACTCAACCTCTACTGTGTGTTTCTTTAATTCTTTTCACATAACCATGCGCAATGCTGTATGGGGGCCATTATCGATGTCCACACGGCCATCCAAATCACTCTATTTTAAGACTTTAGTCCTGTTACAACGTCTTCTTCACGTCTTCACTCATTTCTGCTTAATTTCCTTTACACTATTTAATACAAATTACAGGACCAAGATTTCCTACGTACGTACACAAAGCTCCGTGCACAAATAAACTGCGATAATTTCCCGGTTTCGTTACATCTTCGTTCGAAGACGCAGGGTCTTACACCCCGTACTTCGTATTCCTTATTCCTCTATCATTGCCTCTTACAAGAACTGTAGAAATCACCCTAGTAGACGTACAGGTGTTTTACTCGTTATTTTACTCCATTTTTCAAAGTTATGGAAAAACTCAAAAAAGTACTCACCTTTGATTTCTCTGCTTCTGTTCCACGCCGCTGCATTGTGTCACCACAGCTTCGCAA
Source organism: Coffea arabica (assembly GCF_036785885.1). Lineage (NCBI taxonomy): Eukaryota > Viridiplantae > Streptophyta > Magnoliopsida > Gentianales > Rubiaceae > Coffea > Coffea arabica. The sequence goes on along the minus strand of NC_092312.1, from coordinate 24,851,802 downwards.
GGGCCTTCCTCAGATATATCTACCGTCACCGCCTGCGCCTAAATTTACGCCAGTAGACACCACCTCTGTCTATTCCGCCTTGACTTCTTCTTTACCAAATTTTTGCCTTCGATTCCGACGTCACCACCTGTCTTCAAACACACGCATCACTGCGGGCCCCAACATGGCTGTGTGTTTAGTACCTAATACGCTTCCTCTTCGGTGGCCCCAGCATGGCTTTGTTTAGTACTGCTTTCCCAATTTCTTCGATGTTTTATACAACAGAACCGACACCGGCTGTTAATTTTTATGCTTTCCGATCCAAAATTTTGTATTCTACGAAATTGGGTTCTCCTCAACGTCTGATGGACGAAAGCCGCAAACAGCCGGTCGTTTATAAGACAACCGTTTTAACTAAATTTTATCCCATTACCCAACATTTGTATTTAAGGCACGTTGGGTACTCTGTCACTGTAATGGTTGAAAGGCACAAAGAGCTGGTCTTTTACTCACCAACGGGTTTAATTTCTTTTTATCCGATAAATCAGTCTCTCTTTATGCCACCTTCGGTATTATGTTGTTGTGATGGAAGAAAGCCAAGGGGAGCTGAAACTTTTAAACTTGGACACCCGTTTGAATATAAGATTGACGAATCCAAAATGGATTTAATCTTTAGTTGTAGTGCAGGAAAGCCATAAAGAGTTGGCTATTTATTCTAAAATGCATTCCAATATGGGTACTGCGTTGTTATTATGGACGAAAGAGTTGAAAATTGGGGTTGTTTTAATAAAGTTAACGGGTTTTTTTTTACTCCTTACCCCATTATATTTATGTTAATTCCGTTTCACCCCAATACATTTCCAACATTTGCCGTACGCTACATTCACCGCGGTTATAGGTCACCACTTACTTTTTTAGAAACATTCCCTTCATCTCCGTACATGTCAGGTTGCTACGTGCCAGCTTCTTGGCCATATCATTTGCTTTCCACACCTGTCTTTCAAATATGTGAATACACTACAGAATTTACCTCTCCTCCGTCAATACACAGCTGCTGCCAAAGCATTTGCTTCTGCCTCTAATCAATGTCACCAAACTTCATTTAAGAAGCTGCTTCCTTGGTTGTTGTTTACCTCGGAAGAATGAAGCTAGAAATGAGTCTTCATTCCCCTCCAGGAGCCATTTTTTGACAACAGTTGCAGCTCCAAATAAAGCAAGGAACCTGTTAATTCTGAAGATTACTTTGGCTAGAACCATGGGACATGCTTGAAACTTGTGCTCATTCCTTGCGCGCCATAGACACCACACAATAATGAGTGCCATAAAACAAAACCACTTTACCCCCTTAAACTATATCACTACTATCAGTTTACCCTCTAATGTTATCTTTTAATCACTTTACCCCCATAAGTAATTCAACTCAACATATTAAGAAATTTTAGACAAAAATACCCTTTTATTTTATAGTATTATTACATTGTTATTATCAATTTATTGGTTTAGATTATAGTGATACAATCACTTTAGTTTATAATATTATTTTCTAGGCATTTTACCTCATCGTTAATCTAACTAGTATGGTAAAAAATTTTTAAATATATTTACCCTTTTTATATATAATTAAAAATAAAAAATTTGGAATGGTTATTCTTCTTTTTTTCACTTTGAGAGATTGAAAAATATAAAAATAAAAGGGTTTTCTCAAAAAAAAATTTCACACTTATTAATACTAGGAAAAGAAAAAGGGATAGAAAAGAAGAAGAAAGAAAATTAGATTTTGCAAAGAAAGAAAATAAAGAAAAGTCTAACATTATCATATTATATTAAGGTTGTCAGGATTAGAATTGGAATTTGGTAGTAAACAGAAAAGTGAAATAATTTTAAAATAATAAAAGTATTTAATTCTTTCTTATTTGTAATTTTTTAAAAAAGAATTGAGTTCTCTCCCTCTCCCTCTCCCCCTCCTCCTCTCCATCTTTCTATTTTTTTATATTAATAAGATTGCCAAGAATAAAGAAATTAATATTTTGACTTTTTTTCTTAATATTAAAAAGAAGAAGGGCCACTCTAAAATTTTTTATTATTTTTATTATGCAAAGAGAAGGGTATTTTCTTTTAAAATTTTTTAACTTACTAAATTGGTTTAATGGTGGGGTAAATTGTCTAAAAAATAACTCTAGGGGGGTAAATTGATAATGAGACTATAGTTTATGAGGATAAAATGATAATAATTTTAAGGGTTAAACATGTCTTTTTACTTTAATTAACAAACTCCGTTAAATTTGACCGTTAGTCTTGAGAGTAAAGTGACTAAAAGATAACGTTAAGAGGGAAATTGATAGTGACACCAAACGTTAAGGGGGTAAAGTGACAATAACCCTATAATTGAAGATAAACAAGTATGAGTAGCAAAAGAAATTCCAAAGGCACGAGCATAATGCAGCCATACATGATGGGCCACTTGCCCCTCAAAAAACAAATGTCTGTTGCTTTCCTAGGACTGGCAGACGACATTTCTGGAGCAACACATCCACCGGCAGTATACCATTCATCACCCTCCATCCCAGGAATGACATTTTCAGTGGCAAGGAAGAATTCCATATTACACGGACACATCAGAAGTATTCCGCCGCTTTCTCACCAATTCATAAGCTGATTTAGTCATGAAACAGCCATTAGCGGAAGCATTCCACACCATGATATCGTTCATATCAGGTTGTATAACCAAATGCAAGATGAAAGGTATTACGAATCTATAACATCTATAAAATTTTCAGGTGTAAAGAAAACCAGTGAGGCAATTAATCTGTTAATTAAAGCAAACCTGCAAACAGCAAATTAAGCAATTCTGACAAATTTAATGCAACAAATAAAAAATTGTTTTCTTAGTGATGCTCTTTGGATTGAAAAATGCTTCAGCTATCTTCCAAGTAGTGACGAACAGAATATTTCAACCATTTATGAGGAAATTTGTCTTAGTATTCTTTGATGACATCCTGATGTACAGTCCCACATTAGAATTGCATGCACAGTACTTACAAACTATACTAAGAGTTTTAGCTGACAACCAGCTCTACTGTAAGAGGTCCAAGTGTTCTTTTGCTCAGACTTCAGCAGAATATTTGGGGCATGTGATTTCTGAAGCTAAAGTAAGCATGGATACATCTAAGGTGGAATGTATAAAATCCTGGCCTACGCCCAATACAGTCAAAGAGCTGAGAGGATTTTTGAAATTAATTGGGATATTACAAAAGGTTCATTAAAGGATATGAGGTGGTCTGCAAGCCACTAACTCAGATATGGAACCATAATGCTCAGATAGCTTTTGAAAATCTCAAAAAAGCCATGACTACTGCAACAATATTGAGTATGCCAAACTTTGAACTTCCTTTTGTAATAGAAACTGATGCATGTGGAGTAGGAATGCGGACAATACTAATGCAATAGGGACATCCTATAGCCTTCCTTAGCAAGGCCTTATCTACTCAAAACCCGGGGCTGTCTATACATGAAAAGGAGCTTTTTGCTCTAGTGCTAGCTGTGACCAAATGGAAGCATTACTTGGTTGGCCATCACGTTGTCATTAGGGGAGATCACCAAGCCCTTAAATATCTATTGGAACAGGCTTACACATCCATTGCAACACAAATGGCTTATCAAATTGTTGGAATTAGATTATGAGATACAGTATAAGAAAGGCTCAGACTAGGCCTGTCAATGGGTCGGGTCCAAGCCGGAATCATTATTCTGGACCTAGACCCAACATACTATATCGGATCCGAATCCGGCCCGTTTACCTGGCAGGTTTTCTACTCTATGTTCAGAATCCGAATCCGATGGGTCTCGGATCCGAGTCAGGTCTACCTGGGAAAAAACCTATCAAAGCTAGTTTTGCAACAATTTAAAAACGAAACCTATTTTGCCAAGAATTTAAAACGAAGCATGTTTTGCAGCAAATTACAAAGACATTCAAAGCCAATCACAAATCTAAGTCACAAATTACAAAGTTAAATCACAACTCACTCACAATAGTTATTTCAAAGTGAACCACAAATCTATCTACAAAAGTCATTCCAAAACGACAAAGTCAATATAAAATCCAACAAATTACAATAAATTACAACTTCTAAAAGGTCCATTCAAATATTCAATATCAAATACATCATTTCAAGTTTCACAATTTTCTACAACAAAAATGGGAAAAAAGATATATTTGTAAACTAATTTCCAACTAATACAACAAAAAAAAACCAAATAAGAAAAGAAATGAAATTGACCTTACTCAAATACATCACCCTAATCAAATTATATTGATAAATATATATTTTGTAAATTATTAATCCATTTATATTTGGATCCGGATCGGAATACTATATTCCGTATCTGACTCATTTTTTTGTTTGACAAAACGGATCCCGGTCCGGGTCTGGATAATGAAATTAAATCCCTACCTGTACCCAAAATACTTTGACGGATCCGGTCCTGGTCCGGGTCCGTTGATAGGCCTAGCTCAGACAATGGAGTGGCTGATGCTCTATCTAGGAGAAGGGTAGAGGAAACCAGTGATAGGAATGCAGCAGCACACAATATATGTGCCATTTCCTCAGTACAAGTAACTTGGATGCAAGAGTTGCTTGGGAGCTATGATAGGGATGCAGAGGCTCAACATAAAATATCTCAGTTGTTGTTAGATCCCAATGCCAATCCAGATTATCATCTAGAAAATAGGGTGCTTAAATTCAAAGGCAAATTATATGTGGGGTCTACTAATGATGTCAGAATAAACTTAATCAAAGCTTTACATAATTCAGCTATTCGGGGGCATTCTGGTCAAAGGGGTTGCTTATACAGGGTACAAGCTCTATTTTATTGGCCTGGGATTAAGAGGGATGTCATCCAGTATGTACGATCTTGTGATGTTTGCCAAAGAAGCAAACATGAAAATGTCCCTGACCTTGGATTGCTACCTATTCCAATATCTCTGCAGGCTTGGTCACACCTATCCAAGGATTTTATTGAACAACTTCCTTTGTCTAATGGTTTTGACACTATTTTGGTAGTGGTGGATTGGTTAACCAAGTTCAGTCATTTCATTAAGCTCACTTAATCGTATTTAGCACAACAAATAGCACAGGCCTTTCTTGACAATGTATATAAACTACATGGTCTGCTAGAGTCAATAATTTCTGATTGAGACAGGATCTTCATTAGCAAATTTTGCCAGGGGTTGTTCAGCATGTTGGGTATAAATTTACATTACAATTCATCCTACCATCCTCAGTTTGATGGTCAAAGTGAAAGGGTGAACCAGTGTCTGGAGAATTATCTCAAGTGTATGTGCAATGAACACCCTTCACACTGGAGTAGTTGGTTACCTATAGCTGAATTTTGGTACAACACTAATTTTCATCCAAGGTTGCAAGTAACACCATTTGAAGTATTATATGGATACAAACCAAGTCATATTCTTCTGAGACCTTTCCATGATAGTGACATACCTGCTACAACTAACATGGTACAAGACAGGCTCCAAGTCATATCCCTCATCAAGGAGAACCTAGCTAAAGCTTAGAATCGTATGAAATAGTTTGCTGATAAACACAGAACTGAAAGAGTTTTTCAAGTTGGCGACTAGGTGTTCCTCAAGTTACAACCTTACAAGCAACAAATAGTAGCCATTCGAAGGAATCTAAAGTTGACTGCTAAGTATTTTGGACCTTTCCAAGTTATTGAGAAGGTGGGAACATAGCATACAAACTACAATTGCCAGAGGGAGCTCGGATCCATCCAGTATTCCATGTTTCTTTGTTGATTAAGAAGGTTGGAATTACTCAACCTATTGAACCAACTCTGCTAGAACTGGATGCAGCAGATCATTGTTTGTTGAAACCTAAGAAGGTTCTTAAAAGGTGAGCTATAATGCGTAATTCTCAGCCAATTATTCATTACTTGGTGAAATGGAGTCATTTACCAAAGTCTGAGTCATCTTGGGAGGACAAGACCTTCATTGACAACCAATTTCCAGATTTCCAAGCTTGAGGACAAGCAGTTTTAAGGGGAAGGGATAGTCAGGCACTTCACAAATTAGGGAATGGTGTTTATTCAGAAAGGTGTGCGTTTTGAGTCAAGGAAATCAGCTGACATGAAAACTACGTCGTTGGACTCAAGCTGACAGTTATTTCCTTTATTACAGTTAGTTAGGAATGATTGTATAAATAACTGCAACGGGTCTTCTGTCCCATACCCAGTGCCACTCTACGGATCTTCTGTTCCATACCCAGTGCCACTCTCTGTCCCATTTTTTATTATATTGTTATTTCTCCTACATAAATATCATGTTTTAGTTCTTTTTTGTTTCCTTAAGATCCAATAACTATTAATTAAGTAAAAAATAAAATTTAACAAACTCAAAAAATCAAAATGCATAAAAAATTGAGATTTTTAATGAATTTTTTGCTATATTTTTTAATTTTCTATTATATATTGCTTTTTTGAAGCTGCTGTATTTATTTTTTACTCAATTAATAGTTATTGGATCTTAAGGAAACAAAAAAGAACTAAAACATGATATTTATGTAGGAGAAATAGCAATATAATAAAAAATGGGACAGAGAGTGGTACAGGGTGTGGGACAGAAGATCCGTTGCGACAAATAACTCTCTTGTAACAGAAACGGTAAAAGGAACTTCAATGCAGAAATTGCTCTCTCCTCTTTCTGGTAGATACTCTTCTTCTCCTCCTCCTTCTTTCTTTTTTCTTTCCTGCTCAATTCTTGTTCTTCCTTCATTTTCTTCCAATTCCAGACTTTAACTCACAGTTAAACTCCCGAACCTAACAGTATGATTACGCTTTATGCAAGTTAGTTTAACTACTCCCTCTGTCTCTCTCTCCCTTTTTTTTTTTAAGGGGAACAATAGTGGAAGATTAATTTTAGGGAAAATTGCACATGATCCAGTATATAAAATTATACCTTAATCCCTCGGATTTGAAAGGATAAATTTTTGCTCCTAAAAAGTTTTAAAATATGACAACCTAGATTATTGTTTTTTTGTGCACCTACGTGAAAAGCTTACATACTTATCCCACAATAGCATAGGTGGATTTTCTGTAACTAATGTGCTTTTTTGCTAAAAGTATGTTATTTTCTCCAAGCAGCTTCCAATATATATATATATATATATATATATATATTTTGTAGAAAATGCTTCAAACAGTTTTAAGATTCTACTTAGGTTTTGTGATGGATGAATACTAATCAATGGCAGCGCTATGTGCTATTGAGCGTGGGCAATTACTCCTCTCAACTTTTAAGAATTATGAATGCAACTATCAAAATTTCTTAGTAGAAGTTCATTTGATTTCAAATCAAAAAATAATCCAGGTTGTTAGATATACTTATAAAGTTGATGGAAAAAATCAAATCCTAATCTTCCATACTACTTTATTCAACTCAATTGGACTTTGACTATACCTCTTAATCCGGTAGTTATACTTTTGATGCATGACCCCTCTTTGATACGTATGTCACATTTTCATGAACTAAAATTCTCCTAAGGCCACTTGTGATTTCGGTTGCATGTATACCTGAATACCTCCATCCTTGAATCTCCTCCAATGTCATAGCTCACATTTAATATAGCAACAGCTTATAGACTCTTGAACTAATACGCTGCTTACTCTTTATGATATATTTAACTTTTACGTACAAAGAAATTGATTTGGTTTGAATTTTTAATCTTAATCTTTTGATTATGGGAGAATGACATTATTTTGGTAAAACATGAAATCGCACTATCATTTCCTTCCCTGGACGGATAGCTTTCTTTCTGAAATTGTTGGAAAGGAGAAGTGACATACCAAGTAAAATGGCAAAAAGGAGCAAGGACCCTAGTTGGTTTCTCTGGAGATGACAATCAGGATTTCCACCTGTGGAAAATTGGGCATATGCCATTATAAGCACAGCAATTCACAACCAAAGACAAGTGATTTAGAATATCACCATGCCACCGCTATTGATTATCATAACCAGCATTGAAATTGTATCATCCACTTCCAACTGCACAAGCTACAGGAAGAGCAAACTTTAACTCAGTAAAAGGTAGAGGGAAATATTTCATGGGCACTAGAGGCTAAAGCAGCCATATTGATCTTGTTGTTAACCAGAAATTGACCTTCGTAAGCTAAGCGACTGTCTCCATGAACTCCTTGTCACATACAAGAAAAGTCATTACATGAGGTAGAGGGCAAATCTCAAAGTCCATGCTTCCCCTTCCTTCAGCTCCTGGATTCACTTTTAGTTTCCCATCAAAATTATTTGTTCTCCCGTTTGGAACTGCAACTGGTTTCCTAAGCCCAAATTCTGTTCCATACATGTTGAATCGTGGAATGCCTCGCAAAAGTATGCTACAGGGGTCAAAGCAAATGCTGAACGAAAAACCAGTGAGAATTCTTCTTAGCAAGCTTTGTCTGCTCATATATGGAGATGTATCACAAGGGCTCGAAACTTCCCATCAGATCTCAGAACAATGTTCATTTTTGTTGTGAATGATAGATCAAGGTTAGTTCCACTAGTATCTCAGGACCGCTTTAGTAACTATCTGCAGCCAAGTATAGCAATAACTGGCTATGGTGAATTGCTACAATGTGGCCTAGAATGGGCAGCGTGGCTATTGCATCAGGCAGTGATCAATAGAGCGCAGGATAGGATTGGTTTAGGGCTGCGATTGTCAGTCCTACCTCGAAGTAGTGATGTGCCTAATCCCGGCTTTGCACTTTTGGTTTTGGGAGGCTTTCTACAACTCAACATGTATGGAGCTGAATTTTGGACTTACAAAACTAGTTGCCATTCGAAACGGGAGTGGAAATAAATTTGATGGAAAACTGATAGTGAGTGTGGGAGCCGAAGACTCAGAGCAATTCATTCAGTAATCATTCACGTGATTTCCACTAGTTTGCTGAGTATTGCCACCGACCTTTAGTTTTGTCAACAAATCTGACTTTATTAAAATATGACACATATCACGTTGCCATTTACAAAAGTGATGGTTTCTTCGGTACCATTATGGAACATATGTCATGGTTTTTTTTTTTTTTCAAGAATGTAATAAGTTGCCTTTAATCTTAAGGTTATCTTCATAAACAACCAATGTTTAACTACAGTTGTTTTGCTTGTCTGGAAGATCACTATCCAAAAGGATTAGCTATTCAATGTCGTTAAAAACATAACGGGAATAAACTAACATTTGCTCCAGCTTAGGTCTGAAGAGGTGTAATAGGACTAGAGTCTATGGTTGTCCAATATGTATCTCAATGTTTTATCAAACTGAAGTACACTCCAGAAGGGTCCAAACAACCAATGTTCTTGTCACCATGTGACTTGATATTGGTCTCTGCACAATATATGCAGAAAGGCCTTCTTTTTGCAAAGCCACCAGGATTTGACATGGACCAATTTGGAGAACTTGTGCAGAAGATCAAGGAATCTCCTTCTCTCACCCTAGTTCATTTCTATCCATTAGCAGGTCGTCTTGCAGCACTAAAAAAAGAAGAGAGTACTCACTTGACAATTTACATTGACTGCAATAAAGGTTCCGGTGCTCGATTTATCCACGCATCGCTGGACCTGACTATAGATGATATACTTTCACCAAAATATGTTCCGGATTGTGAGATCATTGTTTGATCCCGAGAGGTCAATTAACTATGATGATCACACAAGGCCTTTGATGACCATTCAAGTCACTGAGTTGATAGATGGAATCTTCATCAAATGCTCCATGAACCATATGGTTGCGGATGGAACATCTCACTGGCATTTCTTGAACTCTTGGTCTGAGATATTCAAAGCTGAGGGCAGAACAAGTGTAATCTCAAGACCCCCAATACATGATCATCGACTGTTTTCTCAAGGACGATATATTCCATTTTCTAGCCTGCCATTGATTGACGACCAGCATGGTCAAGTCATTATCAGCAGAGATGAAGCAGATAAAGCGCCAGAAGCTATGATTAGGGAAAGAATATTCCATTTCTCATCAGAGTCGGTGGCAATGTTGAAAGCAAAAGCAAATGTTGAATGCAATACCACTGAGATTTCTTCCTCACAGGCATTGTCGGCTCATCTTCGGAGATGTATAACAAGGGCTCGAAACTTCTGGTCAGATCAGAAAACAATCTTCTGTATTGTAAGAAACGCCAGATCCTGGTCCGTTCCACCTAAGTCTCATGATTGCTTCTATGACTATCTGCAGGCAGTGACAAAAAAAGCTGACTCTGGTGAATTGTTGGAATGAAGCCTATGATGGGCGGCATGGCTATTACATCACGCAGTGATCAATCAGACAAGTGCATCACATGAACGGATTGAATCATTGGTGCAATCTGGAGAACTACCTCGTGATGCGCCTGATCCCTGTAGCATACTTTTGGGAGGCTCTCCACACTTCAACATGTATGGAACAGAATTTGGACTTGGAAAACCAGTCGCAGTTCTAAAGAGAAGCACAAATAAATTTGATTGGAAACTAATAGTGAATCCAGAGCCGAAGGAGAGGGAAGCATGAACTTTGAGATTTGCCTTCTACCTCATGTAATGATTTCTCTTGTATCTGACAGGGAGTTCATGGAGACAGTCGCTTAGCTTACGGAGACAATTTCAGATTAACAACTCTGCGTAACAAGATCAAAATGGCTCCTTTAGCCTCTAGTGCCCATGAAATATTTCCCTCTACCTTTTACCGAGTTAAGTTTGTCCTTCCTTTAGCTTTGCAGTTTGATTGCTTTTACTTTAGTGGATGATACAATTTCAATGCTTGTTATGATAATCAATAGCAGCTGGTGATATCCTATATCACTTGCCTCTGGTTGTGAATTAATGTGCTTATATTGACATATGCCAATTTTCCGCAGGTGGAAATCCTAATTGTCATCTCCAGAGAAATTAACAAGGGTCCTTGCTGCTTTTTGCCATTTTATTTGGTCTGTCACTTCTCCTTTTCAACAATTTAGAAAGAAAGCTATCCGTCCAGGGAAGGAAATGATAGTGCGATTTCATGTTTAACCAAAATAGTGTCATTCTCTCATAATCAAAAGATTAAGATTAAAAATTCCAACCAGATCAATTTTCTTCGTACGGAAAAGTTAAATATATAATAAACAGTAAGCAGCATTTCAAGAGTCTGTATGCTGTTGCCATATTAAATGTGAGCTATGACATTGGAGGAGATTAAAGGATGCAGGTACATATATGCAACCGAAATCACCAGTGGCCTTTGGAGGATTTCGGTTCATGAAAATGTCATATACGTGTCAAAGAGGGGTCATGCATCAAAAGTATAACTACTGGATGAAGAGGCATAGTCAAAGTCCAATTGAGTTGAATAAAGTAGTATAGAAGATTAGTAGTTGATTTTATCATCAAGTTTGTAAATGGCAACGTGATATATACTTTAATGAAGTCTGATTTGTTGACAAAGCTAAGGGTCAGTGGCAATACTTGGCAAACTTGTGAAAATCATGTGAGTGAAGCTAACTACGTTTGCCAATCAAGATTTCAGAACAATGAGAGTGTTGTGTAAATTTTGTTAAATTTATAAAGATAACAATGAAGGAAGTGAGCCATTCATTTCCAAATTAATCTAAAAGCAGTCCTGGATCAACTCTGGAGGTTACTATTGTCCAGAGCAATGATGCGACGAGATTATCAGTTGCTCATAGTTAATTGCATCCGTTGCCAACTGAGATTTCAGAATAATCATCAATGCTGTAAAATTAAGTACAGCATTGAATTTTGGCCCTTTTGATCAATCTATTTTCTTGATTCATTTCCTCAAACAAGGTAATCTTGGTATAACTCAATTGCGGGTATTATTGTTGCTTTAGCTTCACATCTTCCAATCTTTGGATCCCCAAAAATATTAATTTTTTTCTTTTCTTGATTATTCGGTGTATTAAGGCTATGTAGCTTGGTTACATGCGTGCTCGATAGAGTTTGCTTAATGCATTGTGCCTCGACAGAGAAGTGTAATTAAATGCAGGAATCTATGAAAACTGCAATAAGTAAAGAACTTCTATCCTTGTGATCTCGCTTTTAAAAGGGACTCAAGGAGTGAAAGCTACCAAATTATGTAATAGTTAGACAAAGGCACTTTGACTTCAAAATTATACCAGGGAATGATGATCGTCCTCATCATGTCTTCACGGGCCAAAAGTTTGTCAAACAATTCTGTGAATCATTGAGATCAAGTCTGCAGTGGAATGAAATGTTGGTCATAATCATATATGATAAGCATAGTGGTTTATAACGTCACTCTTTGGTGTTTCAACCCCAGATGACATCTTGGGTCCTAAACCCTGCAATTTCCAATTTGAGCGCTTAGATGTTTGGGTTCCAGCGATCATGATATCGCCCGGAATGAAAATTACAGCGTACAGTAAAGTGAAACCAATTAATCAAAAAAGCACAATAATTTTAAACTCAATAAGGTAATTAATTTCATGGGCACTAAAGCAGCCATGTTAATCTGTTACATAGAGCTGTAAACTGGTAAGTTGCCCTTCATAAACTAAGAGACTGTCTCCATGAACTCCTTGTTAGATTCAAGAGAACTCATTACATGCATGGTTCGCGGTTGCAGATCGCGGTCACGTCATAGTTGCGGTTGTTCCATATCTGTTGCGGCATATTGATCGCATATCGAATAATGCACACATTGTAGCACATAAAAGTTTCTAAAAAAAATCTGAAAAATTAGTAAAAATAGAAAATGCCATAACAAGCGCAATTATCAAATTAGATTTGGTGAATACCTATATTATCATATATATACTAATTAATGTAGAAATAAAGTGATGCTACTGTATCTATGGACCTATAGTATTAAAAGAAATAAGGCACCTTGTATTCCAATTATCATTAACAAATTAGCATTAAATAAAATATGAAATTTAGAGCTTAAGATGAATCTAGTTAGTTAGGATGAAATTGAAAGTAGGAAAAAGTCACCATATAAAATATACCTACTTTATAATTTTGTTTAAGGAACTTTTGGGGCAGGTTCATAATTTCTAAAACATTGAAGAGCAACTTATAACTTTTTTTTTCTTTTCTTTTCTTCTTCCTCGACGTCACTGCTCATACTACTACTCTGCTGCTGCTTCAATTTGTTTCCTCCATAACAACTAGAGGTGGCAAATTAACCCACTTAATTAGATTTACCCATACCCACCCATGAATAGATGGGTATGGGTATCTTAAATTTTGTATATGGGTATAAATGGGTTACCCAATAATACCCAATAAATGGGTATTATTGGGTAACCCATCAAAGCCAATTAACCCATTTAAAATTCTCTTCCCCCCCAAGTCTCTTCTTTTCCCCTACCTTTTTTTTTTTTCAAATTTTTCATTTTGTCATGATGTTAACATTATTATTATTATTATTATTATTATTTGTTGGTTTTATCTCATTATTTTATTTTTTCTTAGTTTGTTAACTTGCTCATTTTTTAGCATTACCAATTTATGATAAATTTTAGCCTATTTTCTTATCTTTATAAAATGAAATTTTAAATTTATATATGAAAAAAATGTTAGGGGTTCAAAATTTTTGGATTAAGTTTTTATATTAATTTTTATAGTACTTAATTCAAATTTTTATATTCGTATTATTCAATTATTAAATAATAGGTAATTTTGTGACATAGAGTATAAATGAAAAAAATTGGTAATTAAGTTTATTGAACATTATAAGTAAATATTTAAAACTAATGATGGGTATAAAGAGTGGTATAAATTGATAACTTAGTTTACAAAAATGAATTTAAATGAGTTTGCAAAAAGTTAAAATAAATGAGTTATAAATGGGTAATTGGGTTACCCAATTCATTTTTTGACTTACCCATTTATACCCATCTAATTAAATGGGTATAAATGAGTTGACTCACTTAAACCCATTACCCATTTTACCCAACCCAAACCCGCCCAAGTCACCCATTTTGACACCTCTAATAACAACGGCCAACCATCACAAAGGCCGATGGTCTCTTCCCTTTTTTCCTTTTTTCACACTTTCATATACACCCACATTAACTGTTGCAGTAGAACTACTCTTCTCTCATTTCATCTCCCTGTTTCTCTCTTATATACGTATAATGTTTTCCTTCTTATTTTTCTATGTTCACGCTCCAAACTCTATGAATTGGGGAATCATTACCATACTTTATTTGATTTGTTGCTGAAAGTGACCCTTATTTTGATTTTTATGCAATTAATAGTAGGCAGTTCTCAATCCAGTCCTATGTTAGCCCTCTATAGCCAAAAAGTTTTTTTATTCCATTTCCGATACAACTCACTCCAACTTGTTGATTTCTCAACGATATGCACAGCAACTGTTACAACTCATTCGATATCGATCGAGTTATTGCGAGTCATCTCGAATATAGTAAATTTGTGATTTGGAAATCAATATCGTACTGATCTCATTGTTCCAATTATGTCTCGGCCGAGTCATTGTGAACTGGCCCGAGATGACAAACCATGATTACATGTATAAGGCAAATCTCAAAATCCATGCTTTCCCCTGCTTCGACTCCTGGACTCACTATCAGTTTTCCATCAAATTTATTTCCACTCCCATTTCGAATAGCAACTCGTTTTCCAAGTCCAAATTCAGTTCTATACATGTTGAATCGTGGAGAGCCTCCCAAAAGTATGCTACAGGTAGGCCTGTTAGCAGGTCGGGTTCGGATCGAAATTGAAAATTTCTGACCCAAACTCGTTATAATGTATCAGTTCTTGACCAGACCTGTATACCCGATAGCCCTTGTGCTTAGGGTCTCGGAACTGGGTCTGACGGATCCCGGGTCAGGCCTGGGTTTGCCTGAAAAAAAATAAGGCCGAACAAAAATAATGTATTTAGAAGTATTTATATTATTGTATTTAGAAATATTATTGTAGCTAGAAATAAGGCCCCAACAAGATTAGAGTTTGTTAATTTGGTAAAAGAATTATTATTGTATTTAGAAATATTTATATTTTATAATTATTAATATATTATCTGGGTCCGGTCGGATATGGGTCGGAACCCTATATTCCGTATCTGATCCGCTTTTTTGTTAGACTACCCGGGTACGGGTCTAGGTGCGGGTAACAGAATTGTTTCTTAACTTGTACCCGGAAAAAACTATCGGATCTGTGTCCAAACCCAGACTATTGACAACCCTAGCTACAGGGATCAGGCACATCGCAGGGTAGTTCTCCAGATCACCTTTATCCGACCCGTTTTTTTTGTTAGAATAAACGGGTACGGGTCCAAGTTCGACTCCGGATAATGGAATTATTTCTCAACCCGTACCCGGTAAAAACTATCGGGTCTGAGTCCAAACCCCGACCATTGACAGCCCTAGCTACAGGGATTACGCGCATCTCGAGGTAGTTCTCTAGATTGCACCAATGATTCAATCCATTCATGCGATGCTCTTGTCTGATTGATCACTGCGTGATGCAGTAGCCATGCTGCCCATCCTAGGCTTCGTCTCAGCAATTCACCACAGTCAGCTTTTGTTGCCACTGCCTGCAGATATTCACCGAAGCAGTCTTGAGACTTAGGTGGAACTAACCAGGATCTGGTATTTCTTACAACCCAGAAGATTGTTTTACGATCTGACCAAAAGTTTCGAGCCCTTGTGATACATCTCCATGTATGAGAAGACAAAGCCTTCAAGGAAGAAATCTCACTGGTATTTCTTCAGCATTTGCTTTTGCTTTTAGTTTTGCCACTGACTCTAATGAGAAATGAAATATTCTTTCCCGAATCATATCATATGGCAATTTCTCTCCTTGATATCGCTACTGATGATGAGTTCATCATCATCGCCGAGAATTGGTGGAAGACTCATAAATGGATAATTTTGTCCCTGTGGAAACCATCGATTGTGTATTGGGGGGTCTTGAGATTGCACTTGTTTTCCCCTCAGCTCTGAATATCTCTGACCATGAATTCAAGAAATGCCAGAGAGATGTTTCATCGGCGACCATGTGATTCATGGAGCATGCAATGATCTTTCTCTTTTAAAGAAACTGAGGAGCTTTAGAAACTGAAGAGGTCACTCTTCTCCTGTTGAGTGGGCCCAGACATTTTCCAAAGCTTAGAAATTTATGCTTAGCCTAGCTTTTTTCTGATTAAGAGATGTAATGAGATCTCATTGTGAATAGAAATTGTGAAGCTAATACCTGATTATGGGTAAATTGCTACCAACCCTTAACCAAATGGAGCAATCTAAAACTGCACCTTCTAATTCCAGAGTCAGATGTGTTTTTTTACCCCACAATTTTATGGTACTACGTTAAACGGTTTTTTTTTTTCTTTTGATAGAAAGAGAAAATTTTATTAATATGAGATAATGTTCACAGCAAGTGCAGTAACAATAAAATCTTGAAGGATGTCCCTCCATATACAATCATCAGAAATAGAACAAGCATATTTAGCAAAACAGTGTGCAATATTATTCAACTTTCTAGGCACCCATGATGTTTCCTAGGTTGCAAAGGTTTGTATATCTATGAGAATATCATCTACAAGCAGTCCACAAGTTGATGCATCCGTATTCATACTTTGAATCATTTTGATAACTTTTTGACAATCACCTTGAATAATCATGTGCAAATGAAGATTCAACAACAACTTAACCGCAGCCTTTGTAACATACGATTCAATAACCTCTCGATCAAAAATTCATGAAATTTGTTTTGCTAATCTTGCCACGAAATTACCCTCAACATCTCTAATAACTCCAATACCTTATATGTCACGACTAGCTAAGACAGCCCGTCAAAGTTAGCTTTAACATTATCCGTGGGAGGTCTTTTCCACTGGGACAAAACAGATTGTTGACTTGCAGATGTATGCTCAATAGCTATTGAATTCCTATTTGCCTCCTGAAATTGATTCAAGAAACATAATGAGAAGGATACCAAACTGAGTGTGTCCTTGTAAGATGATCCATCAAATACAGCCCCGTTACGATTGTTCCATAAATTCCAAAGTGTAATAGCAACTAATTACGTGTCTTCCTTCTTCAAATTTATAAGGATATTAGACAACTAGGATACCACATTATGAGCTGAATTTAACATGATTTTACCAGATTAAAACCTCAACGCCCATGATTGAATAACCACTAGACCCATTAAAAAAAGATGATTCATATCACCAATTGGAGATTGACACAGGTCACAAGAGGGATCTAGCAAAACTCTTCGACATTTGAGTTTGGCATTCGTAGGTAGAATATCATTGCAAACCCGCCACAAAAAAATCTTGATCTTACCAGGCAAAGTTAAGTTTCATAACTGTTTCTAGATTCCTTTTGTCATTTCGTTGCTCCCAAGAACTATGTATTGCCAATTGCTGGATTGGTGCTTGATTAAATAATAAGCACTTCGAATACTGAAAAATTCATTTTTTGTAAAACGCCATATGTGTTTATCTTGATTATGAGTATCACCAATTGCAATACTCTTAATCAATTCTATCTCATCTAGATAGAATAACTCTTGTAAAAGATCTTGTTTCCAAGTTCTTCTATTGCTGTTAATCAGGTAATGTACTGTAGTATCTTCCGGCAACCTATCTGAAGGAGATACAATCTTAAAAGTTGTAGGCTGAGGTAACCATCGATGTTTCCAAATTTGGATACCTTTTCCATTACCAACCCTCCTTCTGCTCCCTGCAACCAATATTTACGCACTTCATATCTCCCTCTCCAAGTAAACAAGGGTCGTGAACCTAATCTTGCCAAAAAGAAATCAGAGTTAGGAAAATATTTGATCTTAAAAATCTGATGTAAAAGAGAGAAAGGTTGTGTGGCAATCCTCCAAGCTTGCTCAGTAAGCAAAGCTAAGGTTGTGTTTGGATTACATTTTCCATGATTGTTCATGGAAAAATTACTGTAATGATTTGATGTATGTGAGGAAAAAAGGTAATAGGAAAATGTGATCACGGAAAACGACATAATTTTCCGACGAAAAACCGCAATTCAAACAAGGTAAATTGAAAGCCCAAAGTTGTCTGAACTCTGAATCCCATTCCCCCTTCTTCTTTTTTTTTTTTTTTTTACAGAGCTTGTCCAACTTATCTATTGAATAGGCCTTTCCTTATTACCATCACCCCACCAAAATTTTGTCATCATTGATTGAATATCAGATAATAACGAATATGGAAATTTGAAACATGACATTGAATAAGTAGGAAGTGACTAAATTTAGTTATATATACATTAAAAGGTTAAACAGCGTATATAAGTACTTCTAGGAAGTGACTAAATTTAGTTATATATACAAGACGAGCCTAAATTTTTGTGACACAAGCCTTCTTTTATTTGTTGAAAGAAATCGAGCCTAATACAAACTCTCACAAGTCACAGTCTAAATTATGCGACTTTTATGCCTTCTTAATCCTTTCTCATCATTGGTAGTTCCTACAAAAGAAGTACTGAAAAAGTGAAAAAATTTGCAATATTGGTAGTAAAGAAAGCAATATGTGACTGTTAGTTTCTGTTCACGGCTGTAATTGGTATTTCAAACTACTTGCTTACGATGCGCATCTATATATGCGTATTCTGACTCTGTCGTCCACATCAATTACAAATCATCTTTCCATGAATTGTTGGGTACAACTTTGTAGGCATTCCAAAGTTACACTCTCAGACATTTTCAAAGCGTAAAATATCTATTTCTCGCTCCAGACACTGAGGCATCCAATTTGGTAAAAGTCAGGTAACCTTTTCTTTCTGGCTTTATCAAGCTGCAACTTTAGATATACATAACTACGTATCTATTTTGTGATCAAGTCTTTGTTCATTTTGGTCTGTTTTTTTGTTGAGTGGAATTTTGCATGCCAAAGTTTAATCCATATTGCCACTGCGCTAGGTGTTCATCCAAAGCATAAGTCTAGGCATATGACATTTGCGTTCATTAACCATGCACATAATTCTTTGTTTTATTCATAATTGGCAAGTATTTGTGTGTGTGTGTGTGTGTGTATTTTTTTTTAAAAAAAAATGTTTGTTTCTGAAATTTGTCCTTTGTGGTTAAAATAGTATACTTGCTTATTTGAATTTCATTTTGTTGTTTAGTTAGAGGTGTTTAATCCAAAAGGGATGAAGGAGCACTTGTGTTAGACCGATAATACTCTTTAATTAAATTTATGAAAAACACTCTTCAATTAATTTATAGGCAAAAGAATCACGTTGCATTGCGAACACATAATCTTCTCTTTTTCTATTTGATGGATATATCAACTTGATCTAAGCAAAGTAGTTTTAAATGGTTGTAATTAAGCTAAAGAAACAAAAAAAATTATCCGACTGAACTTTACAGAAGGCAAATTGAATTGCCATAATCCTATGATTTAGATTGCTTGATTAATTAATTAACTGTTCATTAGTTATGAGGATACAAAATAGTATAGTCGTTTAAGCTTAGCTTAACGCAGTTGAGTTTTACTGGGATCCAATGAATAATCAAAGTTGTTAATATAAACTTGATGAAAAAAACAAATTTAAACACTCATATATTAAAGTATTCAACTCAATTGGACTTCTTTTATACCTTTTGATCCAATAGTTTTAACTTTGACATATACTTTCTTGAGCCAGAACCTCCAAAGTCCACGCCTGATTCTAGTTGCATCTTTTAATCACCTCCACTGGCGTATTTCAGATTTTCTATATTTTGCAATATCTAACTCGTTATTCCTCTTTTCCCGTAATAATTATTCACATAAATATCCACAAATCATCAACCCACGGTCTCGAAAAATTTTTTAAGCCTCCTGGAGGTAGTGCTGCAGTACTTGATACACTAGTAAAATATAACTTAAGTCGTGTCTATTTTGAATCCGAGAATTATCTAATTTTTATAAATATTATTTTTCTTACATCATAAATACGTTTTTTAATTATCTTTTTTGTATCGCATATATCACATTACAAAAAATGGTACAATAATTATTTTAAGCAATATTTTAAAGGATTAATCTTTCCTACACTAACAGTATATACACTGTCAGCGTTGGATGAATGATAATTATGTAAAATTTGAATTTAAAATTCAACTTTTGCACACATGTCATAAATTCAACGGTGATAGTGTATATAAGATTTACTCTATTTTAAATAGTACTCTATCTAAAAGTATTAAGTAATATGAGTAGGGGTTGTTGCTATTATCCTCGTACAATTAACTACACACTAATCTAATAAACTTCTCATTACCTAGGATTGTAAATGAATCGCGTCGAGTCGAGTTTTGAACTTATCGAGCCTAACTCGATTTATTTATACATGGGCTCAAGTTCGATGAGTCAAGAAATTGGAACTTGAGCTCATGCTCAACCAAGGAAAAGGCAAGGTCGAGATTGAGTTAACAAGGCTCGCAAACTGAAGCTCAATTTCTAGCTCACGAGTAGTTTGAATTGAGCTCAATTTCTGGATCACAAGCAGCTCGAAGTCAATATGAGTTTCTAGAAATTCAAACTATAAAAACAACATTTTCTCCATTTGTTCCTAATTAAATTTAAGCATAATAACAGCCTACAATTCAGGCAAAGTTCATAGATTTTCACATGTTTCTAATTGAATTTAGGCCTAGAAATTATCCACTAATACATTATAAAATTAGAAATACATGAACACGTAAAAGTCCAAGAATTCAATTATTCAATGATTGTCACACAATTAATCAAATACACAAACAAGGTTCAAAGGGGAAATGCGTTGTTGCAGACAACTATGAGCCTATGAACAAGCTTTGAGTTCTCCCCTTCTCCTCTCCAGTCAAGCCTTAAGTCCTCAAGTCCAATTGCAAGTCCTCGATCTAGAAACTCGAAATCAACTCAAGTTTTTGGAAATTCAAGCTATAAAAACAGCATTTTCTCCATCTATTCCTAATCAAATTTGAGTATAATAACCGCCTACAATTCAGGCTATAATTGATCATAGTTTTTCACATGTTCCTGATTGAATTTAGGCCTACAAATTATCCACTAATACAATCATAAAATTAGAAATACATGAACACATAAAAGTCCAAGCATCCAGCAATTCAAATGTTCAATCATTGTCACACAATCAATCAAGTACACAAACAAAGTTCAAAGGAGAAATGCGTTGTCGCAGACAACTATGAGCCTATGAACTAACCATGAGTTCCCCACTTCTCTACTCCAGTCCTGCCTCAAGTCCTCAGCTCTGCACAGTAGCTAAAATGTGCAACATTAACTACATTAAACAGCAAAAAAAATCTAGCAAGTAAGCTGGCAAAAAAACAGCCAAACACTAGCCAAGAAAAAGGGTCAAAAAACCAGCCAAAAAACTTTCAAAAACATGTGGAGATCAAACTTGCAGAGTATCTAAAATGTGAAAATTCACAACATATGCAGCCAAAAAACTAGCATAAAATAGCCAAAGACTAGCCAAGAAAAAAGGATAAAAAAACTAGCCAAAAAACAGCTAAAGACCCCACAAGTAAGATCATAACAAGGAAAATTAAATGCAAATTATCTCAAGCATAATGAAGTCAAGAAATAGGCAATGCAACCTCTTGTGCAGTCTTCATTTCTGCAAAAAGCAAAAAAATTAAGAAAAGGAAGTCAAGAAATAGTAAGAGAAAGACATATTTCAAATATTATGTATAGTAATTTTGCTTTTTAGTTACCTTTTCCCCTTTCTTCAACACCAATCTCCAACACATTAGAATTAAAGCTGATCACCTAAATAGGGGAATAAAAATGCTAGATGCAAATTTCCAAGTATAAATATTCTGCATAATACATATGAAGAATTTCAATCAATCAGCTATATCTATTGCTTTGCAAGTGTACTCTCAGAGTCTCACCTACCAGTATTCCATATTGTGATCATTTCCAGCAACTCATACTTGAAATCTATCTACAATTTAGTGAACCTAGCCCAGCAAATGACACCTTGGATATAGCCATATGACCCAAACTGTTGGTCTGGACTCTAAAGAAACAAATATGACAATTCAAAAGAGTCTAGCTTTCCTTGGTGATTCCAGTTTTTTTCATGCTGCCACAATCTAATAATAATGAATGAGAAAGGTAACATCAAAATCATATCATTTCATGCCAGCAACCTCTTAAAAGAAAGTGCATCTTTCCTTTCCATTTCCCTATGCTGAAATGGTGCAAAATCCACAAACATCAATGCATCTTTCCTTTTTTCATTTCCATGTTCATCAAAACTAAATATCATAATCAGCCACTCCAAACATAACAAAATGGCAATACACTATAGTCTGGCTACAAATTTCTTCATGTATTATCACTAACTACTGCTAACAAGTGAGAAAGGTAACCAACAAAACAATAACACGTTAGACTAAAGAACTTTTAAAAACCCCTAAGCTGAATTAGAATAAAAATTACATTTAAACAGTCATTGGCACGAAAAGAAGATATACATTTTAAATCAACCTGCAGAAAGATTTGTTCAGGAATTTAGAATCCAAAAGAGCCACCAAGTTATTTCACACATGCATACCATATGCCTAAACTAATCATGTAAAAAGAACCTTCAATCCCCTTCAGGAATTTAGGCTAAGTTTGGGAGTTTAGGATAGAAAATAGAAGAAGGGAAAACTTAAGTTATGAGAGAAAAGAAGAGAAGGGATTGTCATGTTGTTTGGGAATTTTGAGAATTAGAGGAATGATTTTAGATATGAAAGTCATTAAATATTTGTTCAAGACATTTTTAAGGATAAAATAGGTATTTTAAAAAACTTTCATAAGCTTCCTCCAACTTTCTCTCCATTTCTCTCCATTTTGGGAGGAAAAATTTTGCCTACTATTCATCTTTTTAAATCCTTCCATTTCCCTTCTTTTCTTTCTTATTAAAAACTAACAAATGAAGAAAAATTTAACTTTCTCTTTTTTCCCTTTCTTTTCTGTCCAATTAAGAAATTCATGCTATGGTTATTTATCTCCATAAGCAAAATTAAAATCCAGTGAGCTACTTGACCTTTTTTTCTTAAAAAAAAAAAACATTGTTATAAGATAATGTATAGGTAAGGGGTAATATATAGGATAGACTTACTTCGCCTAAGGATGATGTGAGGTAGTCAACAAGCTCCAAAACCACAAGAATATAAGCCCTCTTCTTTCCCTAAATATCAGAAAAGAAAAAGGACAAAATAAAGTTCAAAATGTAGTAACTGCAAAATCAAGCTAGAAAATGATGACATAGAAGTAAAAAGAAATGATGTAAGGTTAAAAGGCCCAAATGGAGTAAAACACGTACCTGTTGTTGCGACTATTTTGCTATTGCTAGCTAGTTGCAACTCTTCTTGGTCTTCGATTTAAGCCTTGAAGGTTGGTTGCTGGTAAGATGAATGATGGTAGACTGGTGACGGATGTGGTGGTGATGGTGACTGGTGAGGTGAATGGCGGTGGACCGGTGGCGGATGGGTAATGTGACTGGTGAGATCAATGGTGATGGATAAGGGCAGATGTGGTGGAGTGGTGTTGACTGTGACCTAGGGTTTGGGTTGTTCGATTGGATCTTGATGTGAGGTCGAATAATTCAGGAGGTGTTTGTTTCACATATTGGAATCGGAAATGAAAATGGAATCATAAACCCTGATTTTGGAATTAAACTTTACATTCCAATATCTAGCTTGGTTCACATATTGGAATTAGCATCATTCCAATTCCTGATGCTTGGTTTTATGAGTGTTTCGGAATTAAATGCAATTAAATTTTAAATTTAGCCTTGATATAACAATTCTTATAAAACAAAAGAATTACACATACGACAAATTAACATTTCCATAATTGTAACTACAATAATTATTAACTTTTTTGATAAAACATAAGAAAATCATAAACCATAAAAAAAATTAATACCAGAAAATAAATATAGTAGCTGTATTAACAAGGAGTAAATTCCCAAAAAGATGGAGTTTTTAAACTAACTTCCCAAATGGTGGCGATTTTTGAGTTTCTTCCCAAAGGGTGAAAAACACATCCAAGGAATGCGTTCTTCCAAATAAAAACTCAACTTTCAAATACATTATTTTAATTTTCATAAATTTGTTTAAATATGAAAAATTAGTTAAATAGCGCATAACATACCAACTCTTTATGAAAAACTGGCAGATTTTATAGTATATTTTGTATCAACTCGTTATGGGAAACATACCAGCTCTTTATAGAAAAAAATTGGTTAAATAGCGTCCAAAGGAAAACTAGTATGTTTTGTATTTAACATAAATTAAATATGTGAAAGTTAAAAAAAAAAAAAATTGCTCATAACATACCAGCTCTTTATGGAAAACTGGCAGGTTTTGTATTTAATGCGCTATTTAACCAATTTCGTTGGCCTGTGGAGTCCTCCCTCTTCCAAAACATGAACGGCTCATCAGTCAAAATCTCAGAGACCTCAACAATACATACATGATTTAACCCCAGGCAACCTGTAAATTCAAACTATCTGCAGTTTATAAATGAAAGGGATTGCGTTCACTTTTCTAAAGGTACTTTGTAGTCAGGAAAATTTGGTAAAATGTAAAATCAGAAATTTTGGCTCGACTCAAATCGTCCATTTCTTTGTTGGCTAAGGATTTTCCACAATCAGTTAAAAGATGTAGGTCAAATTCGAGAAGAACAAGAGTTGTTATGATTGAGTGCCTCTTTATCGCTGAAGATATTTGCCTATTTCTATCCCATTTAGATTTATTTTAGATTTTTTTTTCAAGAAATTTTGGATAAGAGATGAAGACTATATGATGAAGAAGATGAATTAGGAAATCTGATGAAGAAGAAGAACAGAAGGTGCGGCGTGTAATGGAGAGAAAGAGAGGATAGGTCCATCATAAATGTTGTCTGAGAGAATAAGTTGAGGGTTTTGTCTAAAACCTCCCAATTTGCTCGGGAATGGGATAAGTCCGATTTTTTAGAAATGATTCCAAAAATTGCATTCCAATAGGCTTAATCCAAGCAACAAATAAGGAATTTATTCCATTCTGTGATTCCCAAATCCTTTAACCAAGCAGCCCTTCAAATTTGGGATTTGGGAATATGAGTATTAGATAATTGTATTTGGTGATTTTTGTAATGTTCAGAGGTATAATTGTCATTTCACATCTTAGACGAGCTTAGTCAAGTGGCTTGACGAGCGATTGAACCTGAGAACAAATAACTCGAACTTGACTCACTTATTCACACGAACCGCTCAAGTTCGACTCGAGTTCGGTATTGATTGATTTTGAGTCGATCTCTGACTCGAGTAACTGCTCGCAAGTAGCTTGGACCATGAGCAGCCGTACTCTTGACTCGTGACTTGCCCTTTTTTTTATTATTTATTATATATATATATGGTTTATTATCACTTTATCTCCTTAACGTTTGGTGTTACTGTGACGCCCCCACATCTCCCTAAGGCGAACCAAAGGGTATCCGCGGGACGCCTGCCCAGCTCTCGCCAAGACTCAAGCAATTCCATTCAACTTAAAACCAAACCAAACATTTCGAAGAGAGCAACATGAATACAAATAATGCGGAAGCGTTCAAACTTAACAAGTCACTTAACATGTAACCAATACATCGGATAATCATAATACGACTTAAATTCTAAATACACATCAGGGCTCAAATTTTTACATTTCAATTCCAAAAGTACAACTCAAACCAGGGCATAGCCAAAATATAGTAGAAATCCTAAACAAAAGAACAACGAAGGATTTCTCCATACTTCTCCGAGATTCGGTCCTGTTAAGGAAAACAAAACTATAGGGTGAGCTAAACGCTCGTGAGGCCAAGAACACACATGCAAGCACATTGTTCAAATAGCAATCCCAAATTTATTAAACAAAACCGTAATATTTCAATAATCAACCATTCGAGCAGGAAAAGTAATCAGAAACAATTCAAGGATATAGTAACTCTCAGGAGCTAAGTTCCACTCGCTCTGCCGATGTCATTCGTATACCTTCCCGCGATGACCCTCCGTCAATCGGGTCGGTATTTCCATTTCCGTAGATCACCATTTACTTCCCTCCGTCCACCGTACACCTCCAGGACCCACAAGTCATTTATAAGGCGATACTCCACGAGTATGCCAAGCAAGACCTCTCATTAGGTCGAGCTTATATATCTCATGGCTCGCCCAGATTCCAGACCAAGCCCATTGCCGGCTCGAGTCCAAGGTCGGCCTATGAGTTTGGGCGTCCCCCATTCATTTGAAAGTCGAGGAGATTCACTCCAACGACGTATGTAGTCATAACATACCATTGCATTTCATTCATTCATTCAATACATTTCATTCATTCATTCATTCAATACATTTCATTCATTCATTTGAAATTAGAACGAGTGTGATAAAGTACACACCCGCCTTTATTTTTAAAATCTCCAACAATTACCACAATCAAGCAGGTATCAAGGATTCACACACTTGACACTCACCGAGCAATTCAATAAGAATTATTTTCTGGAAGTTCAAGTGTCCACTGTAAGATCCTCTTGAAGGTCTCCTTGTGCGCTTGGCAATTAATAGTGGATAATCACTCAAATATCCCAATTATCAAGGAAGATTGTACACTAGTACAATCTAAAGAATATTTCACGAAAATGAACCTCAATTACTCGTAGATCGAGGTTCAACTTGCGTTTTATTAAGTACAATATTAATTGAGTTTTTATCATGAAAATCGAGGGCAAAACGTTTGAATAATCTAAGAGAATTAAGAGTTTTTGGAAAAACTCTTTTGCCTTGAAAATTGAAAATTTTCAGTTTTATTATAAATCTTTGAAAATTCGTATCTCTCTCGATATAAGCCCAAAATTGGAAAAATTTATACCATTGGAAACCTTATGGAAAGTGTTAAAAGTTCTTAGAAGACACTTTTCCATGAATCTAAGTGGAAAGTACTAAAAAATGAGCTTGAAATCACTGTTCCAGAATGTTCAGGATTGAGCTAAGGTTGGTTTTTTCGCTAACTTTTGAAATTTGGCAGAATTCACTCGTTGCAAACTAGCCCTTGAAATTCATAATTCAATTAGAGGTGTAAGTAAGGTTTAGGTCAGAATAAACGGATTGAGAATTGGAGTTTCGAGCACCGAAATACGGTAGCTCGAAGTTAGGAAAATTCAAGTCTGGTGAACAATTTCCAGATTTGAGTTTCCAAAATTGGAACCTTAGCTAAGTATCAAAACGAACTTGGATTGGTATAAAATTTTGCAGTATGTTACTCCTTTATGAAAGGTACCGCTCTATCAAAACTCAGGGAAAAATACCTTCGGAAAGTTAGTTAATTAATCATCCAAAGTTCAGGAAAATTTCTAAGGCAACCTGTCTTTTGACTTCATTTCCCAATTCAAATCGTTTAATCAAGAAAGCTATCCAACCATGGTTCATTTGTGAAATAAAGGTCTAAGATACATCCATGATACCTTTGGTAAGTGTTTAGCATCAAGAACTTCAATTAATAAGATCACTCCCAGGTTTTGTCCCAAACCAGTCCAAGTATTACGGTTTTTCCAAAACAGGGCAGTCCTCTTGTTTTGGTCACAACTCAGTCAATTTAACTCAGAATGGGGCATGGTTTATGTCGTTGAAAATAAATTCATAGGGCTATAATATCACAGAAGAAATCATTTCAAAATTTGGCACCCAACTAGTTCAAAATCGGGCATCAATTTGCTGCCTTATCACTTCATTCCAGTTGAACAGAGCAACAGGACAGCGATCTTAAAACGTTTGGTTCGGCTCACTCATAAAGAATCAGAATGTGCATTTTATCTCAAATTAAAGCCTGGAATGTCTAGTTTCAAACGCCACCAACGGCACGTGATTTCGACATCCGAGGACAGAGTTATGGCCTAAACACCACCGCTGGTCAGAGCCATACGTGAACAGTTTCCAGATTTGCTAGTTTCACAAAAAAAATTCATTTGCCCAACCAAACCTCAATATTTTTCAATGAAATTTTTCACACATCTAATACGTCATATAAACATCAGATTCAAGCCATTAGTTCATTTAAAATTGGCCTTAAAATGGCCGAACAAGGCAGGAGCAAAATTGGAAACTTTTGCTTCTTGCACCCAATGAAATTTCTATCAATTACACACCATTAATCCATCATTTTAACCACTAAACCAACAATATATCCACCATCAATCATCAAATCAGCAACAACCCAAGAGTGGGAGTTCATAGAGCCCACTTTCACATTTCCTAACAATATCAAGTCATCTACTTACATGCAAGTACTTAGAGATGCATATCTACTACTATAAATCAAGTTTAAGGTGATGGATCATGTTATACCTTCTTAATGTACTAGATCAGAATTTTTGGCCCTTGAAATGCTCCAAGAAACCGTGATTTCCAGCACCCTTTTTGCAGCTCAAAATGATCTCCTAGTGTTAAGCTAAGTGTGGTGCAAGTTTGGTTGAATTTGGAGATGTTTTGGTGGTGGTTTGAGTAGGATTTGTGAAGTAAAATTTTGAAACAATGGAGTTAGAGAGGGAGAGAGGGCTGGTCGGCACTCTTGGGAAGGAGGAGAGAGAATGTGATCAGATTTTTAAGCTTTCAAGAGAAGATACTAACTTGTGGCCACAAATCACCCATTAGTCAACTCACATTAGGGTGCGTTTGGCGCGGTTAGGGCTCGTTTTCTCGCGCGTTTGGTTCACTAGTGCACTAAACCTCTAATGTACTTATATTCATGTAAATATTATTCACTCTTAATTGTCTCGAAATAAGGGTCTAAAGTCCCTCAAATAAAGTCGCGCGTGTGAAACGCGTACCGTCAATTTTAACGCTATAACGCGAAACCTCCGAGAAATTCGTATAACGATTGTACTACTAACTATCACTTGAGTATTTATTTATAAGATTACCTATTTTAGGACCATAGTACAAGTCTCCAATATTCCAAGCTTATTGTGCTCCTACGCGGATAAAATCTCCAAGCACTATTCACTATTTTTACTAAACGCGCTCCAGGAAATTAATTTTTGAAACGAGTCACTTTAAAAATATAACGAAGTTATATTACCATGTATTTAGGTCTAATAAGACTAGAAAATATTCCTCGTGGCAAAAATCCAATTAAATAATTTATTAAGCCATAAATTAGGTTTAAAAATAATAGTTTTTACGAGTCCTCACAGTTACTATTAATTTCCCCTTTAACATTACCTTTTAGTCATTTTACCATTAAGATTAACGGTCAAACTTAACAGAGTTTGTTAATTAAAGTGAAAAGACATGTTTAGCCCTTATCATTATTATCACTTTACCTCATAAACTATAGTGTCATTATCAATTTACACTCTAGAGTTATTTTTTTGGCAATTTATCCCATCATTAAACCAATTTAACAAGTAAAAAAACTTTAGAAGAAAGTAGCCTACTCTTTGTATAATAAAAACAATAAAAAATTTAGAGTGATTTTTCTCCTTTTTAATATCAAGAAAAAAAGTCAAATTATTAATCTCTTTTTTCTTCGCAATCTTATGAATATTGAAAAAAAATAGAAAGATGGGGAGAGAGAGGGGGGAGAGAAAGAGCGCTCAATTATTTTTTAAAAAAATACAAAGAATTTTATTATTTTAAAATTATTTTATTTTTTTGTTTACCACCCAATTCTAATTCTAATCCCGATAACTTTTAAAATAATACAATAATGTTATACTCTTCTTTATTTTCTTTCTTTGTAAAATCTAATTTTCTATATCCTTTTCTCCTATCTCTTTTTCTTTTCCTAGTATTAATAAGTGTCAAAAAGAAATTTGAAAAAATCCTTTTATTTTTATGTTTTTGGATCTCTTAAAGTGAAAATAAAAGGAACAATAACCATTCCAACTTTTTTTAATTATATATAAAAAAAAGGTAAATACTTTTAAAAAATTTTTACCATACCGATTAGATTAACGATAAGATAAAATATCTAGAAAATAATGTTAGAGATTAAAGAGATTGTATTAATATAATTTAAAGGGATAGAGTGATAATAATAATGTAATAATGCTATATAATAAAAGGATATTTTTACCTGAAATTTCTTAAATATGCTGAGTTGAATTATCTATGGGTAAAGTGATTAAAAGGTAATGTAAAGAGATAAATGGATAGTAATGATACAGTTTAGGGGTAAAGTGATATTAATCCTATATACATACATACACTGTTTATGTTACTAAGAACAGAAAAACGACCGAAAGAACTGGAGCCTTTATGGCCCGTTGAGTATACCGGGCTCTGATTTTCGCTGTCCGTCTCTGCATTTCTTTCTCCAATTGTGTGATTTAAGCTTGCTAGAGAAAACTTTATCAGAATCTATCTGTTTAACCCTGAACTGGGCTGGGAAAATTTCGGAATTTTTTAAAAGGTAAACTTTCCGCCACGTTATTTTTGTTGGCACTAGATTCTTTAATTGAAAGGACCATGGACTTGTGCATTAATTTCGTTCGAATATCATCTGGGTTCGGTGTGAAATTGCTATTCTTTGCGTTGTGGTTACATTATTGGGAAAGCTCTTTCCTTTTTTTTTTCCACGATCATGGGATTAAATTATTTTAATTGAATAGATATCAGAGATAAAGATTCAATTTTGATTTTTTTTTAGTAATATGATGAAAACTGTATTTTTAGCTTGTCAGCAAGTATTGTTGTGGTGTTGTAAAATTTTGTATGTTAACCGTTTGATAGAAATCCTCTGAAACTTATGCTGTTTGTGATGGCAATGGACATTGTTATTTACATGTTGAATACTGGGGTTTAGTGTTCTTCCTTTATTGGTTTTGTGCCGTCCTATATTAGTCTTTTGTTATTTGAGGATATAGCCAGTATGTGCTTATTTAGGAGAATATAGAGAGAAGTTCTCTGATAAGTGCAACAGAGGTGTGTAATTTATGGTATTCGGACCTATACAGAGAGATACATGATTTTCATGGCTGCTGAATGGATGCAGCTTTTGTGGTTCAGCGGAGGGCACTGATCCCCTGCCAAAGACTCCCTTCTTCTTCATAATCTCATTTAGGTCATTTTAGGTGTATATTTATTGAGAATGGAAGATTATAGCAAGTACTTGTCATGTTCTTGGAGACTTGGATAATGATAGCTAAGAAAAGAAAAAGGTTGTTGGGTTAGATGGAGCGTTTCTTTTTCCTTTACAGATTGCTTGTTATTCTCGATGTGACTTTTTCCATGTCTCTGGAGAAATTATCTTATAGAATAGATTTATATTACAAATTCTGCATGATCTTTGGAGTTACAGGGCAAAATAAAACCTTTTGTTTTCTATAGAATCAAGCTGAATGTTTATTTGGGCAGGGAATTTTGATACGGCGGTCATGGCAACAGCTTTGCGATCATTAACCCGGGCTATGAGGAGATCGAAACTGTTATCCATGTATAGTTCAGGATATATGTTGCACTCTCATGCTACTAGTTTTGGTGAGTCAACTCATCTTTCTATCTATATATCCTCCTTTGCATCATTATCTGGCCGAAAAGGCTATCTTTAGCTGTTTTTGAAGTGTTTTCATCCCACCCATTATAAGGAACAGGATGGTTTCCATTCTTCGACATGTTTCTGTTTTGGAGCTTTTTGCAACCTCCGACTTTTGTGTTTTTAATTTCGTGATAGTATGCCAAGAAACAGTCAGTTTGAAATGATTGTTCAAAATTGATTCCATTTACATATATATATATATATATATATATTTTTTTTTTTTTTTTTTTTGACTTCTTTCAAAGCTGTTGGCAAGTCTGGTTATAGCGCAACAGATTGACGATGCTTAGGCTAGATATTTTTAATTTAAGGGCCATGCTTTAACAACTGTGTTTACTTAAAAGGTCACAATTTCAGGGTATAAAGAGGTGCGGGAGGAAGAAAAGAGCCAAATGGTTGGTAACGTTTTCACCAGTGTTGCCTCAAACTATGACCTAATGAATGACTTGATGAGTGGTGGATTACATAGATTATGGAAGGACAGGTTAGTTTTTGGTGATTCAACTGTTTAAATTTTTTCCATTTCTGAAATTGGATGAATGACTTTCATTCTCTGAAATTGGATCTTTTGTACCTCTTTTCCATTTAGATTGGTTTCCAAGTTGAATCCTTTCCCTGGAATGAAGCATCTTGATGTGGCTGGTGGTACAGGTGGGATTCCATTGTGGTGTATACTGATGTATGTTACCCTGCTTCCATATAATCTTGTATTGCTGAAAAGAGAAGTGCCATTTTAAAATGCCGTGTGATGTTCCTGTTATTTTCTTAAAATTCCTTGTGAGTTTTGTTGTCCTCTACTTTCTGGCTTGGAGATATGATCCCCAAAGTTAAAGGTTCATAAAAGTTATTGGTGTATTTTTTTCTCTTGCTAAATATTTGAGCTTTTGTCAAATATTTATTGCTCTTCAAATCATCAAAACAAGTATCTGTATGGTATGTAATTATGTTGTAGTTTTGGATTTCTTTCATGCAGAAGCTAGACTTATGCACAAAACAATTCCTATGCCCCTCTTTTCTTGATTATTAATGTAATGCAATCTGCAGTCCAAATGCATGTTATACATAGGTATGGATATATCTGTTTTTTGTGCTATGAAATGTTCCTTAATCTTGGATCTGGATCTTTTTTACTGGAGTTGCTTTTTCTCAGGTACATCTGCTTGCAAGGCTATTTTTCTGTAGCCACTTTGACCTCCCAATCTGATCATATGTCCACTATGCAAACACGTTTGGCATCTAAATTAGAGGCCTTTTGATATTTGAAACAAAATCTGAAAAGTTTGATTTTCGGCTCAGTACAAATTATCTATGAAAACCTTTTGCTTCTAAACAAACTTTTGAAACCTGTGGAAGGAGTCCAACCTTAGATATCTTAAATGGCGAGATAAACCTTCATAACAAAGAAAGTTGATTTTTGGTACGATTTTTGTTTCATAACTAAGAGGAAATAAAGTTTCCACAATCTGTTGTCATTCAGGTGGTGAAAAAACTGGTACTGTTGAATTGAGTAAATTGCTTCTGGTTTTACAGGGGATGTTGCTTTTAGGATTCTAGAAAGTATAAACAGTGTTAAACGTAGAGCTTTGCAAGATTCTCCTGAAGATAATTTGCTGGAGGAAACTCAGATTTTTGTGTGCGACATCAACCCAAACATGTTAAATGTTGGTAAGAAGCGGGCACAAGAGAGAGGTAAGAAACCCATGTGAAAAGAATCTTCATTTAAACCCTTTGATGGCAAAGGTTATAATTTTGACATGAAATTGCTTCCTGGAAACAAGAATTTGTAGTATTGAAGTGAGGAGGTTTTTTTTTTGACTTCTCATTCAGGTCTTGCTGAGGATAGAGCTCTTGTCTGGGTAGAAGGAGATGCAGAAGCTTTGAATTTTGAGGACAATTCAATGGATGGTTACACAATTGCCTTTGGGATCAGAAATGTTACGCATATTGAAAAAGCTCTTGCAGAAGCTTATAGGTACATTCTTGCTACATTATGGTTGAACTTTGTCACATAGAAAGTTCCGGCCAGTGATGCTTGTACATATAGTTCGTAAAGTTTTCATTCCTCCTAGTGGTTCATTAAATGGTAGTAAACAGAAATTCTCAAAATTCTTTGGAGATGGTTGTTTAATAGCACTAAATGTCATATATGGCTGGCACGAATGTGTAATTTGCTATAGTTCCGGCACTTTCTGTGTAATTTTCATTACTCCTAGTGGTTCTGGCAAGTGATGCTTGTACATATAGTTCATAAAATTTTTATTCCTCCTAGTGGTTCATTTAATGGTAGTAAACAGAAATTCTCAAAATTCTTTGGAGATGGTTGTTTAATAGCACTAAATGTCATATATGGCTGGCATGAATGTGTAATTTGCTATAGTTCAGCAAAGGGTCCTTGAAGTTACTTTGAACCTTATAATTTTATGAAGGGTGATTATCTTGAACTCTATATTACTATTTTGAGCAAGTACCAGAAATAAAATATTGACAAAAATCTCAAAGTTCTGGTTTAATAGCAACTAGAGTGAATTATTGGTCATCTGTAAGAAACTACGTTTGTGAGGTTTTTAAAAGAGGGGAAAGTAAGTTCTACATTTCCTGCAAACCAAGTTTAGATTGTGATTATGATCAGCGCTCTTTATTGGATGGTCAAACCAAGTTTAGATTGTGATTATGATCAGCGCCTCTTTATTGGATGGTCCATTGTGTTGTTAAAGCAAATGCTTCATGGTAAGAAGCACAATGCACGGTTTAATATCTTTCATCTTGCATGTAGAACTTGGGACCAAAAAGGTTTATTTCCTTCATGTCATGTTGATCTTTGCCCTAATGCTGTTGTTCAAGTTCTCAATGTTTCATTTTCCTATTAACATTTACCTCTGGATGACTTGGTACATTCAACTTTGTGTATATTTTTCAGGGTGCTTAAACGAGGGGGAAGATTTCTTTGCCTTGAACTGAGCCATGTTGAAGTTCCAATTTTCAAGGAACTGTAAGTGTCTTCCTTTACATGTCTCTGTCATTGTAATTTACTCAACAAATGGTTCTTCACTCTCTCTTTTTGACAGCAAGAAAAGATTGTATTTTGATTATGACCAAGGTCCAAAGTGTAATATGTTTGTAGCATTTACTTATGTGCTATACACATATAGTATACTGCCTAATGACTATCTAAAAGTTTTTGAAGTTTTGAAAACTATGAGCTGCTGATGTATCTATACTTCTATTCATTGCCTATATGATGCTTGCTTACTATAGAAGGTGTATATAGAAGGAAAATATCCTGTAAAAGATAGGAAAAAGTCTTACTGCCACAATTATATAGTTGGCACAGTTAGTATCATGTGATTTAGAACTTCATTCCTGTAGATTTGGCATCGTTTTACAGGATGTATAGGTGTTCCTTAGTGTGCATTATTTGTCTTGTACAGTGAATGAGATGAAAGTGATGTGTATCACTGTTGCTTCCTTCTTTCGCAATAGGTGGTTAACTCATTTCTTCTTTTTAATCTGTTCTATTTACCTTTTGGTAGCCTCTACTGCCATGAGTTAGATTTGATAGTGTTTGTGATTTGGCAAGGGCTGAATCTACATGAATGACTTTGGTCGATGCTATTTCTCCTTTTCTTGTGTTCCCCCTTCTCTCTCTCTCTCTCTCTCTCTTTCTCCATCGTACAAATGCACATCCTTAAGCTTGAACCTGATCCTTCTTTCCCCAAGCACATCAGCTTATTCATTAAGCACTTTCGCAGCTGAGGTTGATGAGTTAAAGATGAATGTTGGTCCATACCCCGTGCTAGAAACATTGATTGCTCTAAGAATCCTTTTAGCCACAACTCATAAATTTGTTTATGTGTATTTTAAATGAGTTGCATTCTCGTGTTTTGTTGTTTTAGTGCATTTAATGATCTGGAGACATGATTTTTCTTCTTATTTTTTTCAGGTATGATCTGTACTCTTTTTCAGTCATTCCAGCAGTAGGAGAGCAAGTTGCTGGTGATCGGGAGTCATATCAGTATTTGGTGGAAAGCATTCGTCGTTTTCCACCTCAGGTAAAATATATGCATGAATAGGGAATTACCATCTTGTGCTACTAGGGCTTGTTAGTGTCTTGGTCGCTCTCAATCTTTTGCCTAACCACAAAATATGTTGCAGATGCTTTGGAAAGTTTAAATGTGTTATTACTATCATGAAATTCTTATTGCACTTTTTTTTTGGGACTGAATTGGTCACTTTTATTGATAGCAGTGATACATTGAAGAGCATATAGTAACCAGAGCTAGGAGCCCTGGCTTTATCGTAACTTGCACAGGGTTTTTTTTTTTTTTTTTTTTTTTTCAGTGTAGATAGGAGATCTCAAACCCGGAACCTCTCACTTACACTCCCTCCCGCCATACCACCCAACCCATCCCTCCCCCACACAGGGTTTCTTTGCTTCAGTCTAATTTCATAGTTTTATGTTAAGGAAATGTGAGAGTCAAGAAAGTTTAACGGTGAATAACTCATTTTACCACTCATGATAACATAGCTCTAATTGAGCTTGTTGGCTATTGCACCAACATGTGACACCTGCATTTGGTTTTTATGTAATAGTAGCAATGCCTTTAATCTTCTTCCTGAGTTTGACTAGCAAAAAGCAGGTCGTCCCCAAGCTGCTAATTGTTTCATCTGCATTCGGCTGTATCTCTTGGTATGATTGTCACAAATTATAATAACAAATAAAACTACAATCACTTAGATGATATAGACAATAATACAGGTTATGGTAAAGGTTCTGTTGTTTACGCAGAATCTGGCTGGCACTCCTAAACAAACTCTTCATCTGAAATTAATTTCAAAACCATAACACGGATGCTAATCATTAAAGTTCTACGTAGTGCCACGTCCATACGTGTAAATCTTACCTAATCTCTCTGACTACGACTGCAGGAGAAATTTGCTGCTATGATTGCAGACGCTGGATTTCAGAAGGTAGAGTATGAGAATCTCGTAGGAGGGGTGGTTGCCATCCATTCTGGGTTAAAGTTCTAATGCTAATCCGTGCGTCAAGGCTATATTTTCATCTTTTTATGGAAGAGTGAGGCGGGAGAAATGTTGTAGGGTATCAGTTGGATGTGGTGCAAAGTAGGTTTTACCAGAGATTCCGTTTATGCTATACATCTCTTCTGTCTCAATTGTGAGTTCTCAGATGTACAGCATTTGCTGGGCACACAGTTTTGCTCTCAACAGGCTAGGCTGTTGCATTCTCTGATCTTCATCTTTTAGGTAAAAATTCTACAATTTTGATGCTCATTTGTTCAAGAGAAGGCTCGCTAATATGCAGTTGTACCTAATTTTAGTGCCACAGCGCTGGATAAATGATCTCAAGCAGCTTATTTCGTGATTCTTTCTGGTTTGGATCATGCTAAAGTATACTGACACTTGGCTTTTGTCCCCTCCTCCTCCTCCTCCTCTCTCTTTTAACCTACAAAAAGTTCAGAATTCTGTTTGAATCTAGGCAGATAACTTCTTCATAGCCTACTTGAAATTACGAAAAAGTCGATTCACGATTTGAAGCTAAGCCGTTAGCATTATCTACTATGTGCGTGCTAGCTAATTTGAAGTCAAAATATATGGCAAACTGCTAAATACGAACTACTCTCTCAAGTTTTAACCCAAAACTTTTGAGTTTAACTATAACAAACCATTTAAAAGGGCAGATCAATTTGCACAATTTTGAGGAGCTTCAATTACATGAGAGGTTGGAAAATCAATAAAAACGAGTTCTTGCTTCTCGAAAGAGTGGGAGGAGTGGCATTCAATTATAAGTGGTTTATATTGTTTGAACGCTATTTAATATTAAAACTCCTATTTGATAATGGAATGTGTATTAACATTTGAAGAAAATTTTTGAGCACCCAATACTAGAAAACTAAAATTTGATATAAATATGAGATAGAAGTTTCTTCACGTCAATCACTATGGCGTGTGAACAAATATCATATTGTCATATTATATTCAATAATGTAGAGCTTGCTCTCGATTACTTTAAATATAAATTAATTATCGAGGATAATCAGCTAAACCTCCTATTTGACAAATTCTTGATCTTAACTTTTTTGACTATTAAAAAATTTAAAATTTAAATACAAAAGCAAACATAAAAGTAATGTGTATTACTACGCTTCAAATTCTCTATCCCCAAATCTCTCTGTCCCTTCGAAAATTTGCTGTCACGTAACTATAGAATAAAAATTCCCAAATTCCTTTTCTCCTTTCAGAACAATAAAGGGAGTACGTACACCTTCACGTTGCAATGTAAAATAAAACATAGATAATATAGGAAATCACAACCCAAGCAAAATTCCTCCATTCTTCACATTCTCAGGTAAATCAATCAAGCTTTTGTATGTCAAAGGATTCTGCCTTTGTATGATTAGTGGTTAAACAAAAAAAAATTTGCCCTCAATTTATAGTTTCTAATTAAATCTAACTAGAAAAAATTTTGGGGAAATATTCAGCAAAATATTTCGCTAAAAAAGTTTGCTTTATTAACTTGGTATCTCTTGAAATCGAGGCCATAAGAATTATGGATAAGCAAGGGGATAAAAAAACAACTTAATTTGTATATATATGACACAGTCTGGATTATGGAAGTGTTTTAGCAAAATTACAATTAGGATATGATGACCATTAAAATGAGTCACGTAATTAATTGACACAAAACAAGGATGCGGCAGTCCATTCTTTAGGGACAGCGGGTTTGGGACAGAAGATTTGAAGGGTCGTCCCATCCCCGTTGTGCTTCAAGGGCAAAATTGTCAATTGGGCGATGCTTTGATCTGGCTGGGCGAAAGCTTCTCTAGCAGAGTATCTCTTTAGATCGCAACTGCACCTGGAAAAGTCACACTAATGAGGCATGGCCATGGCTGTGGCCTCACCCGTTACCGCCACCGCCTGCAGAAAAATTCTCCTAACCCACTTTGCATTTCGCAAGCTCCGCCAGCCGCCTACCACAAGAAGACTTGTTTCTTCAGTTCAGCCACGCCACCACTGCTATCGTGCAGCAGCTACTGCTTCTTCCGCCGGCGCGGTTGAGCAAGAGGTTCAACTGATCAGAAGCCCGGAACTCGTGGCACAGGAGTACGCTGACCTTAGTCTCGCCGACAAGTTTTCCGAGGTCGGAATTCTTGATTTATCATCAATGGTAGTAATTTATTTGTATGTCCAGATTTTCTGAAGTAATAAAGTTTATGGTGGTGTTGTTGAAGGAGTTGGGTCATGTTCGAATTCGGCAGCATGTTAACCCTTTGCGCTCTACTTTCATGGTATTATGATTATGTCCCTTTTTCTTGCTCCATTTCTCTGTTTTTTTCTTTTCAATTTTGGAATATTTTCTTCTGGGTTTTTTTTTTTCAATTGATGTTTATTTGCTGCCGAGCTGGCCAGGTGCCTGCTGAAGTGCCTGATTGGAATGAGGTATACAAAGATCCCACATTGCCATTGATGGTGGATATAGGATGTGGTATGCCCCTAAATTTCGTCATTTCTTTCTGTTTGTCAAAGATAGTACTAATAAAAGTTATTAGTCCACGTTTTAGGGAGCTTCATCCAACCTCAATAGCAGTCCTATAAGTGAGCCTGGGAAATGATCATTTTATTTTTGGATACTGTATTTATTGTTACTGTTTGGTAGTACTCTAGCGAATTCCTATTTGTCCAAATTTAAAAGTGCTCACCTTTTACAATAAATATAGATTTTGTAAAGAGAAAGACCTTTTTTATTTTGTATTGTGGCATTCGCAAAGAAGCTTTAGGTGTTATTTGGAACTCAGGAATTTGGGAGGAAAGGTTGGAGAAGTTTTTTGAACCTTTCCTATTTATGTTTGGTTTCAAGGGAAGTACAGATGAAGAATCTTGGACAAAGCAATGGTGGAGCTCTTTGGGAAGTTTTGTCCAATTCTTCAACTAAGCAAAACACTTTGACACTTAAACAAACTTTAGTTAAGAAAAAATATGGGAAAGTTTTGTTTTTCCATTCCTTCTGGGTTTCCTTTTGCTCTATGAAGAAAGGTGTAGAACTTTGTCCAGATTTTCCCTATGAGTAAAACTTAATGTTCCAACATCATTTTTGGCACTACAAATGGTTTTGGGTTCAAGATATGTGAATCTATTTTGTGTTTTTATCCTTTTATACTGATTCTGTGGGGTCAATTACCTTATCATCATCCTTTAATCAATTTGGCTTAGAGATGATCTATTATATTCTCACAGTGAATGGGTTCTCAGGTAGTGGCAGATTTCTCATGTGGCTCGCC
This sequence comes from Coffea arabica, assembly GCF_036785885.1. Lineage (NCBI taxonomy): Eukaryota > Viridiplantae > Streptophyta > Magnoliopsida > Gentianales > Rubiaceae > Coffea > Coffea arabica. The sequence continues at coordinate 24,811,986 of NC_092312.1, read as the reverse complement.
AAAAGAAATCCTAGTTCCAAGAATTATCTTGGATTGGAAATAAGGCGGAAAGTATGAAATCATTTTCCTGAGGTTTCTTGATTATGAAGTAAATGAATGTACTATTACTCATTCATTTTCTAATTTTAAAAATTGTGCTATGTGCTGAAAGTATAATTTCCTGGTGTAGTTGGCTGAACGAGCAAATTATTGGGCAAATGACCTGGCTCTTAATAATGTGTAAGCCTTTGATGAACTTAATTGTCTTTTAGTTATGACTGGCTCATGGGAAACTAGTTAATTTGTTATTAAATAAATGCAGACATTTTGTCTTTGCAAATGTGACAGTGTCATTCAAACAACTAGTATCAGCATACCCTGGGCCGTTGATGTTGGTATCAATCTTGGTAAGTACTATTCTCATGCTGTAATTGTCAAAAATATAGGAACAAATTGGAAGCACTTGCAGAAAAAGAGATTCAGTCTTTGGTTTGGATAAACTGGTTGTTGCCCAACAATAATTAATAGGCTAAAATACATAGAACCCTCCTGTGGTTTGCCTATTGTACATGAAACTCCCTTATTGTTTAAAAACGCCCGCATAACCTCCTTGTGCTTTGGACTAATTTGGAAAATGGACAGAAATCATTCAAATTGACGAAAAGATGTAAATGTCCTATATTAATCCTATTTCCAAACTGAATCAAAGGTTAACTCAGGGCTCAATTAAAGTTTTAAAAACTTTCCTTCATTTGAAACAAAGGTAGAACTAAGGGGCTCATTTGAAATTTTATAAGATGTATCATCTTCTTCAAGGAAATGTCAGAACATTTTGGGCTTTTGTTTCTTCCTTTTTTTTTAAACATTTTTCCTGTTTTCCTGTCCTCTTTGATTTTCCTTTCTTTTCTTTCCCCATCAATCCAGCCAACACCACCCTTTCGTCGCTGCCATCATCTCGCTATCACCATCTCGCCATCTTCATTTTCAACAGCATCTCTATCACCGCCAGTCTAGATTCATGTCTTTTTCATGTGTTCTTCTGTAAAATTAAGAACCCAAATCTAAGCAGCAACTTTCTTTGGAGACTTGGGTTGCTTAGTCTCTTTCTCCTCTGAATCATTAGTTTTCTTAGGCAACAAAACTGGCTCTTTCCCCTGCATCTTCATCGCCAATTGTTCGAAGGTCTCGGCCTCATCGCAGTTGATTAGGAGGCTTTGTCCTCTCAGTATTCCAAGCAAGCCAAGAGGGTCTTCACTCTCCAATTACATGAAGGCAGTGGACCTCGATTTCTCCTCCTTGCCCACCGGTTGATTTTTCTTTTTTTGCTTCCTTTTATCTTTCCTTCCATCCGTCCTTCAACTGATATCACCGACAAATGGCCATTGGCAGATCTAATTTTGCTATTCATGTTTCTATTGAATTTGGGATTAATTTGAAGTTGATAATAGAGCCACTATGTGATTGATATATGGGAGGCTTTTGATGTTAGGTTGGGATCATTGATTGAGAATTTTTTGTTAATATTTTGAGACTATTAGATTGAGAATTTTTGTTGTTATTTTGTGCTCTATCTTATTGGAAATTTTTTGGTGTTATTTTGGGATCATTGAGCATTGAAATCAGTGATGATTGGTGGTAGAGTTGCTGGGGATTGGTGGAGCTACTGGTGATCGGTAGCGGTACTGATGATGATTGGTGTTCACCGGTGTCATTGACCATTTTGGTGTTATTGACCAGTTTGGTTGTGAGCAGGGAAGAAATGGAGAAGGAAAATAAACAAAAAAAAAAAGGAAAGGAAATAAAAAAGGAAATCACAAAAAACTGCAATATACTGAATTGTCCTTGACAATGTCACTTGAAACTCCCTTAATACATACACGAGTGCATCTCAAACTCCGTTATTTTGGATGCTTTTCATCCAAGTTCCAAAGAAGTCCAAAGTATAGGGAGGCTATGTGGGGGTTTTTAAATAATGAGGAAGTTTTATTTACAATAGATAAACCATAGGGGGGTTTACTGTATTTTCCCCTAATTAATAATAGCACTATTAGAAACAGCATTGGTTAAAGCATATGGTTACTCATTCTTGCTTGCAGTGCCCTGACCCACATTTTAAGAAGAAGTATCATAAAAGGAGGGTTGTACAGAAGCCTTTGGTGGAGTCCATTGTGGATATTTTAGCACCAGGAGGGCAGGTATGTTCCTAAAAACTTTACAATTGCATTTTCTTAAAAATTTTCAACGGACTGTGTATATGTCAATGTTACCATAAAATATTATTGTGCTTTTGTTATACTTAATGGCATTAGAAGACTTGAGAGGATGGTTACTCAAGTCCACTTTGGTGTTCTTGAAGTTAGAACAAGTGATAGTTGTATCCAAATTTTTTGGCACATGATTGCATACTCATGGAATATTTGTTCTCGATCTTGCTTTAGGCGATGATTCCACTCATGTATGGTGTAGAGAGAGAGAGAGGTTCAAAATAGGATTGCTGTTTTGTCTCAACTTAAATTTCTTACTTTTGACTGTAGACACACTAATGAGAAAGAGTTGCTAAGAGACGTAGTGTTTCATACTGAAAGTTGAAAACTGTTTTGGTCCATTATGTTAGTCAGTGCAAATTTAATGGAAAAGAGGGAAATGCAATTGCCCTTATCTATTTAGTGTGCGGAATACTTATTTTTTGGAGTTGAATTTCCTAATATAGAAGACGGATATTATTTGGCACACATCTTACACTGGAGGAAATAATTCATTAGATTTGGGAGAATTGGAGTAGTATTTTATCATTTATATTGCTGCACAGTTCATCTTGCTCAGACTGAAATTTATAATCAAGTTTTTTTTTTTTTGAAAAAAATTAATAATCAAGTTAGTAGCAGTTTTATTTGTGCTAGATACATGATGTGATTTCACCTTACTGCATGCATTGTGAGCGCCTGCAGATTTTTTTAAAGATTTTTGCAACCATAGTCATCATAAAAGACATTGCTTGCAAGCTCAAAAGTTTACCTATGGCTCATTCTGCAACAAAATTTTACCTAGAAAAATAATATTGCAATTGTCTGAAAGAAATGGGAGTTTGCTTAAGCAAGAACAACAGGATGAATGCTTTTGAAAGTGTTGCAAGGGAGTTCTAAATACTGCAATTGTCGTTCAACACCTAGAACCATGTTAATGTAAAACCTAATTGATGTGGGATTTCTGAAAACACCTATTCTTTTACTTCTTCTCTTTGATGCAAAAACGAGAAACTTAGATCCTCCAGCCACTAAGAAGCGTACATGTCTCATGTTAACTAGTTTTTTAGCATGTGATTCCAAACCTCAATTGGTAGTAGCATTTAGTCTTCTCTTTTTTCACATTTTTTTGGGCAAATTACACTTTACTCCCCGGGGGTTTAGTGTTTGTTTACATAACCCTCCTATGATTTCAAAAGCTATACATAATCCTCTCATAGTTTGGATTAAAATGTCAAAGTGATGGAATTTGCAATCCATAATAGAGTCAACTAAAATGTCAAAAATATCCCTATGTAAAGTTGAAAATTAATTATTAATCACAGGGGGCTTATGCATATATATTGAAAACTATAAAAACCATAAAGAGATTATATAGTAAAGTGCTAAACCATAAGGGGATTATATGATAAAATATAAAATCATATGGGGTTAGAGTGTCAATGCATAGTATGTTTATATATTATGGTCACTTCAGCCACTGTAGTTTTCAAACAAGGGCAATTTTGACATTTTCATAGGTTCCGTTACGAATGATCATTTCCGTCACTTTGACACTTTAATCCAAACTATGAGTAGGTTATATATAACTTTCAAAACTATACGGGGGGTTATGTTCTAATTAGCTATACCACAAGGGGATAAAGTATAATTTGTCCTTTTTTTTTCTGTGATTTATTGTTAATAATATTCTGTCCTGTGCAGTCATTTTATATGAGATAGTTGTAACAGTATTTCGGGACCATAGAGCTCATGATTTGAATTCCTCTACACACACTTTACTCCTCACATACGCTGTTGGTGTAGGACCATATTTTGCAGCTCTAAAACAAAAGTTTCAGTTCACAGGTAGAGAGTAAAATTGCAAGTTGATATCTGCTCGCAATGGACATTCTGGCCTTTAGCTGTGAACATTTGAATTGGGCATTGATGTGATAATAAATTGGGAATTTCTTAAAAGCCCACGCAACCAAATATAAAGGGCATGCATGTGCTTGCATTTGTATAAAATCAATTAATGGTTGCCAAATATTCTTCTTCTCATAGGCCTTATTTCTGACTTTCTAATCAACTTCCCTTCATTCCACGTAAAAGGAGGTCTAAGGAATGAAGGTCATTCTCATGAAAAATGCAGATGAGAAAGGAAAGCTGTTGTTATTCCATGGAGAAGAAATGAGAGAGATGATATTTTCTTGCTCGAAGGATGCGATCTTTCCATAATAAGTAGATGTCATTCAAGGATGTTCTGGCTTTTCTTCACTTTTTGAAGTTCTGTTATCACATCTTAGCTCATGATACATTAGCATATGAGATTATAATAAGTATACATTTCATAGGACTAATACTGCACCATTGTTTTTGGGCAGGTTTTTATTCAATCGGATGTGCTAGAATTGGCAATAGACATGAGAGATCAATTTGATGCAAAGTCGAATAAGCTTATACATGTTGACAAGATCGACCCCAATTTGTCATGTGACAGTGAGGGATGGTTGATAAGTAATCCAATGGGTATAAGAACAGAGAGAGAGATCCATGCAGAATTTGAAGGTGCTAGAATATACAGGAGGATGTATAAAAAATGCGTCCAACTTTCTATGCCAAGTGCCGCAGATCAGGAATAACAGTTGGTAATTTTTTAAGCCCGAATTTTGGTATCAGGGCTTCTCTGAGAATCCTGGCCTGGTACCTGCTGCTTCTATTTAATGTGAACAGACTCTCCGGTCTGTTTTGCTGTACCCCTTCGGAGTACTTTCAGTGGACACAGATCAGCTGCTTGAAATTGAACGTGAGGCATTGGACCCCATTGCAAGAGAATGTGGCCTAAGTATATTCATCAGCTCCTCTGCGTTGGTTAGCCATTGCATCCTTGAGAAGGAAAGAAGCTCGCTTTAGTGCTGCAGTGGTTGCTGGATCCCTGGTAGCCACTCGCGAGAGTATGAAGGGGAGCTGTTCCGTCTACACGCAGATTCACTGGCTTTGGAAGCAGAAGGTTTGCGAGTTTTAATACCTTTCAAGTCTCAACTCCTTGCAAGGAATCAATTAGGCCACTATAAATACTTGAAAAACGAAAAGCAGAGGTAACATTTCTACTTATTTATACTTTTATTGTTCTTACTGGCATTAGAAGAGTTTACATAAATCAAAAGATTGAATAATAGAAAGTATAGTGACTTAAAAAGAGCAAAACAAATAATGATCAATAATCTGGCCTTATTTCCCCAAACTGAAAATGAAGCTGTTTCAGAAGGAGATTATCTATAATTTGCACTTCTATGTACCACCCTTTATTTCAAATTGGATTTTTCTAGTAGGCGTTAAATTCGAACTCGTTAACACACTTAAATCATACCTAATTTACTACGTGAATGCACATACTAATAATTATTATTCTCTTTTATATTTGTATATTTTTTTTCTAATTAACTTTTTTTTTTCAAAAATGTAACATTTTGTTTGCATCTTAATGATTGCTCACTGGACGCTAGTTAGATAGACCTTTTAAAATTAGTCAGACAGGCAGCAGTGCATTTAGTAAGCTAACCTAGAGTAAATTATTACATAATAGCAAGATTGTACATTACATGTATTCTGCAAATTCCTTTACCACAAGATAAAGAAATCCAACAACTACATTACATTGAAAACTGAAGTATTGAAACTTATTTGCTGGATTGGGAATTTAAGTGGGCAGAGCGAATGTGCAAATCTTTTCTCTTACTCCTATGGCCACTAGAATTGATGCCTGTTTATCTATTTCATGGCTCATGCTATAATCATTTGTTGCCTCAACATGTTCTCATGTAACAATCCAATAAAACGTTGTTTAAATTCCTATAAAATTTCCTTATCACCAAATTAAGGTTTAGGTGCTTGGCCTTGTCATATTCCATTTGTGAGTTTTAGTGCGTATACGGATTGAATCTAGCAGTAACAAACGTGAAAGTTTTGGAGATTGAAGCATACTTCAGAAAAGCAAGCAATGTATGGATACAATTTCTTGCATTGGGGGGATGGTAAATGTCCTGTTGAATAGAAGAATATGCATGTCATGTCAATGGCTGCTAATGCACTTGTCTAATCTAAAAGGGAGAAAAGAATACAAGGGGATATCATATCATGGAGTAAGAGAAAGTTGAGGACATAATCGATACAGTATATTTTTCTACAAAAACTCTCAACCTTCGGTTAAGTTGCCTTTGCAAGACCTTCTTTCTTGTCATGCTGGTGTTTAATGCAACGAAATTGCAAAACGCAATGCGCTGTAATAGTCCATAATAGGCATTTTCATGGATTCCCAGCAGATGACTATGGTGGAATTGGGAGTCGTCTTCACTTTTATTGAGTGCTCCTCCTTTTTCAACGAGTCAATAAAAGGCCACTACAGAAAAATACTCAAAAGCTATATATACTTTTATATGAGGATGAGGATATTCTTGGACATTTATGGTCTGTCCTGGGTTAGGAAAAAAATTTTCGACAGAAACGACGTCACTCGGCTTTGCTCGAAATTTCTGTCTGCATTTTTGGAATGAATATACAATTAGCTTGATGCATGAACATCATACCAAAAGATGCAGAAATTTCAAGTATATATAAAGCCTGCACAGATGTCCTTATTGTTCTGGGAAAGTTTCTTCCTCACTCGCGGTAATGGTCAAAGTTTTCTCTTGAAGCTCAAGCGAATTACGTATTGGATTGAGTTCGATGATTATTATTACATCAAATTTGATTTTTTAAAGCCCAAATAGGAGAAACAGGAAATAACCCGTAAGTTGTTAAACTAATTGACGAGTCGAGTCGTGATTGGTACAGAGCACCGTAAAGTCCCTTGAAAAGTCCCTTGTTCGTCATCTTGCTCTCGAGCAATAATCAGCTGTGCCTTGTTTCATTATATCAGTCGGTCACGACACGTATTCTCTTTTACTCGCAGAAAAGAGACGAGAAGCGAAATTGTTGCGCTAATTCTTCATTCACTCACCCGCCCCAAATCGATATTAATAACTTTTGTTTGCATAGAGATTATTTTATTTGTCAAATTTTTTTTTTTTTGTGTTGTTAATATATTTTTAATCGTTCCTTTTTATTATATATATATATATATATATATATATCATATCATCAAAAAAATGTTACAGTATCTTTTTTTTTTAAAATTATCCCAAATAATATACTATCCGATTACACATGAATTGACAATTCGAGAATTATTTTTAGGTGTACAAATGCACGTTCTACTAATTTATCACAATTCTTACCAAGGCTGATTTTGCAAATGCTGGTTTAACCTAGAACTAAAAGTATCAAGAATCAATAATGCTCTCCCATCCTTTCACAAAAAAAAGAAAGAAACCTCCCTCAATACCTGATTTGGGAATATCTTAAAATAATGAGTTTAGCTAATAAGATAGTTTCCAATGTTAATTTTTGACGCAGTCAGAAACTAATTCGAAAATATATAGGAACAATAAATATAAGTATGTGCATTTACATGCAATAAGTTAGGTATAATTTAGATATAAACACTCGTTACAAGATTTCTTATTTGCAAATTGAAAAGCGTGAGAACTGGCGGCCTCGATTTGGATTAGCTGTTTTTGGGGGTATTTTTGAAAAATTTTACTGTAATAATGTATATAAAAAAATTTTATTTTGAAATATTTGATATATTGTATAGATAAAATATTTTTTGAGTTATCATATATTATTATAATATTATATTTGAAAATTTTATTTTTAAAATAACGGCAAACCCAAACGGAGCTGTCACACTCCTTTGTCCCGCCTTCCTCCCTTCCTCGTGTAACCACGTATGATAAACCGGCATTGAAGCAACCGCGTTCGAAAACAAACAAGATAAACATCGCGTGTGCAAACAGCCATGCCCCAAAGCATAACCAATTCCTTTATGGCAACAATAAATATTTGGTAAAGCTACTTCTGCTACTTTTTTTCTCTCAAATTTCAATCAATCCATTTCCTACCAAGTTGCCGAATCAGGTAATATCTCCTCTCTCTCTCTCTCCTCTTTTTTCACATCCTACATGCATATATTCCTGCTATACATGAAAAATCTTGATTGAATTCAAGCTGTTTGTGATTATACTAGTGCGAGGTGGCTTGGGCTAATTGGAAACGGGTTTCTTACTTTATTGCTTCTTGTGTTTTATTTATTTATTTGGGCTGTCTTTTGTGGGATTGCATGTCCAAGATGGCTGTGTTTCTTTGGAAGGAGGATTATGTCATCTTTGTACATGTTTGCATGTGTGCTAGTAATTAATCACCAAGTCTTGTATAGTCCTGTTCTTATCTATTTGTTGGATTTTTACTTATTTGGTAATAAAGCTGATTGCTTGGTACATGTTTATTATAATTGCTGTGGTGGTTAATTTGTGTTTCAGCAGAAGCTGATTGGTTATTCCAATTGAGTTTTGCTTTCTTCTGTGAGGTTTTGGTTTTTGTATCCTTGCGAGAGAAAAGGAGGAGGGGGGGGGGGGAAGTGTATGGAATTGGCTTTCTTGTTTTGGACGTGTATTTTTTAAGAATCAAGTCCTTTGAGAGTGATTCTTGAGTTTTTGAAGTTGTAACTTGCATGTCCGACAGGAAAGTTTTATATATTTCTTTTGTATTTAAACTTTTTAAAGGAAGGATGGCGATCAGGAAAGAGTGATTCTTGGGCGAAGGAAAGAAGGGGGGGGGGGGTGTTTTAAGTTGTTCATTGGAAAGTAAGGTTGGTAGTTTCTCTAATCGTTGATAACTGACAGGCTATCTTTATTTTCTGGTAATGCTCTTTATCGGAGAAAGTCATTAATTTGGATATTGTTTTATTATGTGAAAGACTCTGTTCCCAATATTCTTCAAGGGCTGTACTTGATGATATCAACTAGAATTACTCATAAGTTGGAGTTAGATTTCTAGATATCACGTGAATTTAGGTTTGTATTGTGTAGATTAATATTACAATCTTGATTATCCTAATCAATTATTGTGTAGATTAATATTACAATCTCAATTGTCGCTAATCTATGATGCACAGGATGCATCCTCTGTTCATACAAGGATTTCAAATTCTTATATCTTCATTTTTGCCTGAACTTTTCATGGTGCAAATGTGTAATTTCCTGTCAATAAAGGATCTTCCCTGAATTATTAGGATCAAATGTGTGAGGAAAATTCTTAGAGAATCATATTGCCAATTATTTGTCTTGAAGCAAAATATTCCATTGTATAAGCTTATCTGAGTGCCCTGTCTTTGGCAGTTAGTTTGTGAGTGCGCTTAACAATCCAAGGTTAATAACAATGGGAGACAATGATGATAATCGGGACAAAGGGTTATTTTCACATCTTGCTGGATATGCTGCTGGACACTATCCACGGCCACATGGGGCATACCCTTATCCTCCTCCTCAAGGTGCATATCCTCCTGCAGGTTATCCTCCTCCTGGCGGATATCCACCATCTGGGTATCCTCCTCCTGGTGGATATCCTCCCTCTGGGTATCCTTCTCCAGCTGGATACCCACCGGCACCGCCACCAGGATATCCACCACATGGTGGATATCCTCCTGCTGGTTATCCTGGTCCCTCAGCTCACCATCACTCGGGTAAATATTTTGTGTGTTCTCAGCATTATTGTTAGTGGATGTCATTCTGTATCAAGTGTTGACATGATGCAGTTGCATGTTTGTATGCCTTTTTCAGCCTGTCCTGCTCTCCTAATTGTTTTTATTAGCCACTTTGAAATGCCTTGCTTATCTATCTAATAATATTCTTAATTGGGTACCCTGTTGCTATGCATTCCTTCGTACCTGCCATAGTATGAAATACTATGGGTTAGCATAATTAAATGAACTTTCAAGACATAAATATCCATTTACTCCACAAATTGAGAATGATGTATATTTCTGTGTCAACTTGGTAACATTTTAAGAAGTTATTTCCTCTTGGTTTCTCTACGCACATGGCTGTTAACTTTCACGTCTCGTGAGGCTCACTTCCAAATCCTGAATCATGTGTCCACCACGACCTACTCAGTTCTTGATGAGGAAATTGACATTTTTCTTGCCATTATTGATACTTGGTACCAGTGTAGTAGTATTGCAGCAACCTTACTTATTGTGGCCGATGAGACATCTTTTGGTGGAAATATCATTCTGATTGTTTGTTGCTTCGCTAGGGGTTCCTTTCTCTTGTTCTTTTTCTGTTTTCCCTTTATCTGATTTTTGGACTTTGAGCCTGCCGGAGGGATTCAATGTTTCACTAAAGATGCAAGTTGGATAACACTGAGGACCCGATCTGAAAGGCAGAGATTTGATAGTCTACTTGTGATCATCAATTATTATTCCTCGTGTATGGGCTAGCTGTTGTGGCCCTTTCCCTATTTCCTGATTTGCAAATTATTGTTGCTGTCTAGTATGCTATCAATTTTTAACCTTGCTTTACCAAGTGACACTCCAAAGAGTGCAACTTTCTCGAGTCATTTCATTGATTTCATCTGGCTGGAAACGTCCACTTTATGCAGGGCATGGACCTCCAATGGGTGCATTACTAGCTGGTGGTGCTGCAGCAGCGGCTGCTGCATATGGGGCTCACCATCTGGCACATGGTGCACACCATTCTGGTCATGGTGGATATTATGGTCATCATCATGGGAAGTTTAAGCATGGGAAATTTGGCAAGCATGGATTCTATGGAAGGCACAAGCACGGCTTCTTTGGAAAGCACAAGCACAAGTTCATGGGGTTCAAGAGATGGAAGTGATTGGCGTGTCTTGGGATTTGTTTCTTCCATTCTGTGTTGCTGCTTTCTCCAGGATCACTGTGTTTTATTGGTTTGGTTGAAGAATTTTTTGAATAATTTGGGAACTAAATTCAGCGTGTATATAAATACATAGCTAGATTTCAGCGTGCATTTTTCTCTATATAGTTTAAGATTTTTGTCACTTTGCTGTCACCTAGCTTGTTTATGCAGATTTGGTTTTTGGTACTTACAGATGTTAGTAACACTATCCTTGTGTTAGTATTCCTGATCTCCCTCATGAGAACAATAATAACCAGAGACTTCTTGCCTACTTTACATGTTAGATCAAGTTGCCTAAATCAGGGGTACATGGTTCCTTATTAGCTGTGATTGGATGTTGGCTGCTAACTGCTGTGATTTAGAGGATTTTACATACACTGGTTATCTGTTTTTGTAGGTTCTATTCTCGTTAGGAGGACAAAACAAAAGGCCATTATGTCCTGAGATGTGTGGTTTCTGTTCCACTGAGGGTTAAATGCCCAGTATTTGATCCTTCCCTAACAGATTGGATTAAGCTTTTGATTTTCTCTAAGGATTAGCTAGATTACCTAGCATGAAAAGGCAGATTAACTTGGTTGTTTCAGGCCTCAATCTTGCTTTTTTCTTCAGACAAAAAAAAAAAAAAAAAAGAAGCTTAACAAATCAAGGGGCTAAATTTCAAAGAATACGGGCAAATGTACTAAAAATGTAAAGCTCACTTACCTTGGAAATGACCCCTCTGCTTGGTAAGTAGCAGGCCTTATCTTGTTGACTTGGAGCACATTTATTTCTTCTTCAATTTCAGGGTTGATATTAAGCAGCATTAATGATTCAATATATCAGAGGTCAGGTCACTCTCTCATCTTTAAAGGCCACAGGATCTGCCGCTTTAAGGTTGGGAATTGGGATGTCTTATACTCCCTCCGTCCCGTTTTGTTAGTCTTGGTTTTTTTTTTTCACACAGATTAAGAAAGTGTAATTAATTTG